>NC_139228.1:75741218-76442317 GCF_055691185.1 Crinia signifera
AACCATATCAACATGTTAATAACCCCCGGGGCTGTCGTTTTGGTAAAAAAATGAAAATTCTAAAAGTTCCGTTTTTTCTGCTTTAAACTCTAGGTACACATCCAAAATGTATTACTGAGTTGAAAGAAGTGGATTCTGGTGCATGGTTTTGAAACCGCAGTCAGAAAAAAAATCACATCCATATCAACATGTTAATAACCCCCGGGGCTGTCGTTTTGGTCAAAAAATGAAAATTCTAAAAGTTCCGTTTTTTCTGCTTTAAACTCTAGGTACACAACCAAAAGGTATTACTGAGTTGAAAGAAGTGGATTCTGGTGCATGGTTTTGAAACCGCAGTCAGAAAAAAATCACAACCATATCAACATGTTAATAACCCCCGGGGCTGTCGTTTTGGTCAAAAAATGAAAATTCTAAAAGTTCCGTTTTTTCTGCTTTAAACTCTAGGTACACATCCAAAATGTATTACTGAGTTGAAAGAAGTGGATTCTGGTGCATGGTTTTGAAACCGCAGTCAGAAAAAAAATCACATCCATATCAACATGTTTATAACCCCCGGGGCTGTCGTTTTGGTCAAAAAATGAAAATTCTAAAAGTTCCGTTTTTTCTGCTTTAAACTCTAGGTACACATCCAAAATGTATTACTGAGTTGAAAGAAGTGGATTCTGGTGCATGGTTTTGAAACCGCAGTCAGAAAAAAAATCACAACCATATCAACATGTTAATAACCCCCGAGGCTGTCGTTTTGGTCAAAAAATGAAAATTCTAAAAGTTCAGTATTTTATGCTTTAAACTCTAGGTACACATCCAAAATGTATTACTGAGTTGAAAGAAGTGGATTCTGGTGCATGGTTTTGAAACCGCAGTCAGAAAAAAAATCACAACCATATCAACATGTTTATAACCCCCGGGGCTGTCGTTTTGGTCAAAAAATGAAAATTCTAAAAGTTCCGTTTTTTCTGCTTTAAACTCTAGGTACACATCCAAAATGTATTACTGAGTTGAAAGAAGTGGATTCTGGTGCATGGTTTTGAAACCGCAGTCAGAAAAAAAATCACAACCATATCAACATGTTTATAACCCCCGGGGCTGTCGTTTTGGTCAAAAAATGAAAATTCTAAAAGTTCCGTTTTTTCTGCTTTAAACTCTAGGTACACATCCAAAATGTATTACTGAGTTGAAAGAAGTGGATTCTGGTGCATGGTTTTGAAACCGCAGTCAGAAAAAAATCACAACCATATCAACATGTTAATAACCCCCGGGGCTGTCGTTTTGGTCAAAAAATGAAAATTCTAAAAGTTCCGTTTTTTCTGCTTTAAACTCTAGGTACACATCCAAAATGTATTACTGAGTTGAAAGAAGTGGATTCTGGTGCATGGTTTTGAAACCGCAGTCAGAAAAAAAATCACATCCATATCAACATGTTAATAACCCCCGGGGCTGTCGTTTTGGTCAAAAAATGAAAATTCTAAAAGTTCCGTTTTTTCTGCTTTAAACTCTAGGTACACAACCAAAAGGTATTACTGAGTTGAAAGAAGTGGATTCTGGTGCATGGTTTTGAAACCCCAGTCAGAAAAAAATCACAACCATATCAACATGTTAATAACCCCCGGGGCTGTCGTTTTGGTCAAAAAATGAAAATTCTAAAAGTTCCGTTTTTTCTGCTTTAAACTCTAGGTACACATCCAAAATGTATTACTGAGTTGAAAGAAGTGGATTCTGGTGCATGGTTTTGAAACCGCAGTCAGAAAAAAAATCACATCCATATCAACATGTTTATAACCCCCGGTGCTGTCGTTTTGGTCAAAAAATGAAAATTCTAAAAGTTCAGTATTTTATGCTTTAAACTCTAGGTACACATCCAAAATGTATTACTGAGTTGAAAGAAGTGGATTCTGGTGCATGGTTTTGAAACCGCAGTCAGAAAAAAAATCACAACCATATCAACATGTTAATAACCCCCGGGGCTGTCGTTTTGGTCAAAAAATGAAAATTCTAAAAGTTCCGTTTTTTCTGCTTTAAACTCTAGGTACACATCCAAAATGTATTACTGAGTTGAAAGAAGTGGATTCTGGTGCATGGTTTTGAAACCGCAGTCAGAAAAAAAATCACAACCATATCAACATGTTAATAACCCCCGAGGCTGTCGTTTTGGTCAAAAAATGAAAATTCTAAAAGTTCAGTATTTTATGCTTTAAACTCTAGGTACACATCCAAAATGTATTACTGAGTTGAAAGAAGTGGATTCTGGTGCATGGTTTTGAAACCGCAGTCAGAAAAAAAATCACAACCATATCAACATGTTTATAACCCCCGGGGCTGTCGTTTTGGTCAAAAAATGAAAATTCTAAAAGTTCCGTTTTTTCTGCTTTAAACTCTAGGTACACATCCAAAATGTATTACTGAGTTGAAAGAAGTGGATTCTGGTGCATGGTTTTGAAACCGCAGTCAGAAAAAAAATCACAACCATATCAACATGTTAATAACCCCCGGGGCTGTCGTTTCGGTCAAAAAAATGAAAATTCTAAAAGTTCCGTTTTTTCTGCTTTAAACTCTAGGTACACATCCAAAATGTATTACTGAGTTGAAAGAAGTGGATTCTGGTGCATGGTTTTGAAACCGCAGTCAGAAAAAAAATCACATCCATATCAACATGTTTATAACCCCCGGGGCTGTCGTTTTGGTCAAAAAATGAAAATTCTAAAAGTTCCTGTTTTTCTGCTTTAAACTCTAGGTACACATCCAAAATGTATTACTGAGTTGAAAGAAGTGGATTCTGGTGCATGGTTTTGAAACCGCAGTCAAAAAAAAAATCACAACCATAT
Organism: Crinia signifera; assembly: GCF_055691185.1. Taxonomy (NCBI): domain Eukaryota; kingdom Metazoa; phylum Chordata; class Amphibia; order Anura; family Myobatrachidae; genus Crinia; species Crinia signifera. Next base: position 75,744,041 of record NC_139228.1, read on the forward strand.
CAACATGTTTATAACCCCCGGGGCTGTCGTTTTGGTCAAAAAATGAAAATTCTAAAAGTTCCGTTTTTTCTGCTTTAAACTCTAGGTACACATCCAAAATGTATTACTGAGTTGAAAGAAGTGGATTCTGGTGCATGGTTTTGAAACCGCAGTCAGAAAAAAAATCACAACCATATCAACATGTTAATAACCCCCGGGGCTGTCGTTTCGGTCAAAAAAATGAAAATTCTAAAAGTTCCGTTTTTTCTGCTTTAAACTCTAGGTACACATCCAAAATGTATTACTGAGTTGAAAGAAGTGGATTCTGGTGCATGGTTTTGAAACCGCAGTCAGAAAAAAAATCACATCCATATCAACATGTTTATAACCCCCGGGGCTGTCGTTTTGGTCAAAAAATGAAAATTCTAAAAGTTCCTGTTTTTCTGCTTTAAACTCTAGGTACACATCCAAAATGTATTACTGAGTTGAAAGAAGTGGATTCTGGTGCATGGTTTTGAAACCGCAGTCAAAAAAAAAATCACAACCATATCAACATGTTTATAACCCCCGGGGCTGTCGTTTTGGTCAAAAAATGAAAATTCTAAAAAATCTGTTTTTTCTGCTTTAAACTCTAAGTACACATCCAAAATGTATTACTGAGTTGAAAGAAGTGGATTCTGGTGCATGGTTTTGAAACCACAGTCAAAAAAAAAATCACAACCATATCAACATGTTTATAACCCCCGGGGCTGTCGTTTTGGTAAAAAAATGAAAATTCTAAAAGTTCCGTTTTTTCTGCTTTAAACTCTAAGGTACACATCCAAAATGTATTACTGAGTTGAAAGAAGTGGATTCTGGTGCATGGTTTTGAAACCGCAGTCAGAAAAAAAATCACAACCATATCAACATGTTTATAACCCCCGGGGCTGTCGTTTTGGTCAAAAAATGAAAATTCTAAAAGTTCCGTTTTTTCTGCTTTAAACTCTAGGTACACATCCAAAATGTATTACTGAGTTGAAAGAAGTGGATTCTGGTGCATGGTTTTGAAACCGCAGTCAGAAAAAAAATCACATCCATATCAACATGTTTATAACCCCCGGGGTTGTCGTTTTGGTAAAAAAATGAAAATTCTAAAAGTTCCTGTTTTTCTGCTTTAAACTCTAGGTACACATCAAAAATGTATTACTGAGTTGAAAGAAGTGGATTCTGGTGCATTATTTTGAAACCGCAGTCAGAAAAAAAATCACAACCATATCAACATGTTTATAACCCCCGGGGCTGTCGTTTTGGTCAAAAAAATGAAAATTCTAAAAGTTCCGTTTTTTCTGCTTTAAACTCTAGGTACACATCCAAAATGTATTACTGAGTTGAAAGAAGTGGATTCTGGTGCATGGTTTTGAAACCGCAGTCAGAAAACAAATCACATCCATATCAACATGTTTATAACCCCCGGGGCTGTCGTTTTGGTCAAAAAATGAAAATTCTAAAAGTTCCTGTTTTTCTGCTTTAAACTCTAGGTACACATCCAAAATGTATTACTGAGTTGAAAGAAGTGGATTCTGGTGCATGGTTTTGAAACCGCAGTCAAAAAAAAAATCACAACCATATCAACATGTTTATAACCCCCCGGGGCTGTCGTTTTGGTCAAAAAATGAAAATTCTAAAAGTTCCGTTTTTTCTGCTTTAAACTCTAGGTACACATCCAAAATGTATTACTGAGTTGAAAGAAGTGGATTCTGGTGCATGGTTTTGAAACTGCAGTCAGAAAAAAAATCACATCCATATCAACATGTTTATAACCCCCGGGGCTGTCGTTTTGGTAAAAAAATGAAAATTCTAAAAGTTCCTGTTTTTCTGCTTTAAACTCTAGGTACACATCCAAAATGTATTACTGAGTTGAAAGAAGTGGATTCTGGTGCATGGTTTTGAAACCGCAGTCAGAAAAAAAATCACATCCATATCAACATGTTTATAACCCCCGGGGCTGTCGTTTTGGTCAAAAAATGAAAATTCTAAAAGATCCTGTTTTTCTGCTTTAAACTCTAGGTACACATCCAAAATGTATTACTGAGTTGAAAGAAGTGGATTCTGGTGCATTATTTTGAAACCGCAGTCAGAAAAAAAATCACAACCATATCAACATGTTTATAACCCCCGGGGCTGTCGTTTTGGTCAAAAATTGAAAATTCTAAAAGTTCAGTTTTTTCTGCTTTAAACTCTAGGTACACATCCAAAATGTATTACTGAGTTGAAAGAAGTGGATTCTGGTGCATGGTTTTGAAACCGCAGTCAGAAAAAAAATCACAACCATATCAACATGTTAATAACCCCCGGGGCTGTCGTTTTGGTCAAAAAAATGAAAATTCTAAAAGTTCCGTTTTTTCTGCTTTAAACTCTAGGTACACATCCAAAATGTATTACTGAGTTGAAAGAAGTGGATTCTGGTGCATGGTTTTGAAACCGCAGTCAGAAAAAAAATCACATCCATATCAACATGTTTATAACCCCCGGGGCTGTCGTTTTGGTCAAAAAAATGAAAATTCTAAAAGTTCCGTTTTTTCTGCTTTAAACTCTAGGTACACATCCAAAATGTATTACTGAGTTGAAAGAAGTGGATTCTGGTGCATGGTTTTGAAACCGCAGTCAGAAAACAAATCACATCCATATCAACATGTTTATAACCCCCGGGGCTGTCGTTTTGGTCAAAAAATGAAAATTCTAAAAGTTCCTGTTTTTCTGCTTTAAACTCTAGGTACACATCCAAAATGTATTACTGAGTTGAAAGAAGTGGATTCTGGTGCATGGTTTTGAAACCGCAGTCAAAAAAAAAATCACAACCATATCAACATGTTTATAACCCCCGGGGCTGTCGTTTTGGTCAAAAAATGAAAATTCTAAAAGTTCCGTTTTTCTGCTTTAAACTCTAGGTACACATCCAAAATGTATTACTGAATTGAAAGAAGTGGATTCTGGTGCATGGTTTTGAAACTGCAGTCAGAAAAAAAATCACATCCATATCAACATGTTTATAACCCCCGGGGCTGTCGTTTTGGTAAAAAAATGAAAATTCTAAAAGTTCCTGTTTTTCTGCTTTAAACTCTAGGTACACATCCAAAATGTATTACTGAGTTGAAAGAAGTGGATTCTGGTGCATTATTTTGAAACCGCAGTCAGAAAAAAAATCACAACCATATCAACATGTTTATAACCCCCGGGGCTGTCGTTTTGGTCAAAAAATGAAAATTCTAAAAGTTCCGTTTTTTTCTGCTTTAAACTCTAGGTACACATCCAAAATGTATTACTGAGTTGAAAGAAGTGGATTCTGGTGCATGGTTTTGAAACCGCAGTCAGAAAAAAAATCACAACCATATCAAAATGTTTATAACCCCCGGGGCTGTCATTTTGGTCAAAAAATGAAAATTCTAAAAGTTCAGTTTTTTCTGCTTTAAACTCTAGGTACACATCCAAAATGTATTACTGAGTTGAAAGAAGTGGATTCTGGTGCATGGTTTTGAAACCGCAGTCAGAAAAAAAATCACAACCATATCAACATGTTAATAACCCCCGGGGCTGTCGTTTTGGTCAAAAAAATGAAAATTCTAAAAGTTCCGTTTTTTCTGCTTTAAACTCTAGGTACACATCCAAAATGTATTACTGAGTTGAAAGAAGTGGATTCTGGTGCATGGTTTTGAAACCGCAGTCAGAAAAAAAATCACATCCATATCAACATGTTTATAACCCCCGGGGCTGTCGTTTTGGTCAAAAAATGAAAATTCTAAAAGTTCCTGTTTTTCTGCTTTAAACTCTAGGTACACATCCAAAATGTATTACTGAGTTGAAAGAAGTGTATTCTGGTGCATGGTTTTGAAACCGCAGTCAAAAAAAAAAATCACAACCATATCAACATGTTTATAACCCCCGGGGCTGTCGTTTTGGTCAAAAAATGAAAATTCTAAAAGTTCAGTTTTTTCTGCTTTAAACTCTAGGTACACATCCAAAATGTATTACTGAGTTGAAAGAAGTGGATTCTGGTGCATGGTTTTGAAACCGCAGTCAAAAAAAAAATCACAACCATATCAACATGTTTATAACCCCCGGGGCTGTCGTTTTGGTCAAAAAATGAAAATTCTAAAAGTTCCATTTTTTCTGCTTTAAACTCTAGGTACACATCCAAAATGTATTACTGAGTTGAAAGAAGTGGATTCTGGTGCATGGTTTTGAAACCGCAGTCAAAAAAAAATCACAACCATATCAACATGTTTATAACCCCCGGGGCTGTCGTTTTGGTCAAAAAATGAAAATTCTAAAAGTTCCGTTTTTTCTGCTTTAAACTCTAGGTACACATCCAAAATGTATTACTGAGTTGAAAGAAGTGGATTCTGGTGCATGGTTTTGAAACCGCAGTCAGAAAAAAAATCACAACCATATCAACATGTTTATAACCCCCGGGGCTGTCGTTTTGGTCAAAAAATGAAAATTCTAAAAGTTCCGTTTTTTCTGCTTTAAACTCTAGGTACACATCCAAAATGTATTACTGAGTTGAAAGAAGTGGATTCTGGTGCATTATTTTGAAACCGCAGTCAGAAAAAAAATCACAACCATATCAACATGTTTATAACCCCCGGGGCTGTCGTTTTGGTAAAAAAATGTAAATTCTAAAACTTCCGTTTTTTCTGCATTAAACTCTAGGTACACATCCAAAATGTATTACTGAGTTGAAAGAAGTGGATTCTGGTGCATGGTTTTGAAACCGCAGTCAGAAAAAAAATCACAACCATATCAACATGTTTATAACCCCCGGGGCTGTCGTTTTGGTCAAAAAATTAAAATTCTAAAAGTTCCGTTTTTTCTGCTTTAAACTCTAGGTACACATCCAAAATGTATTACTGAGTTGAAAGAAGTGGATTCTGGTGCATGGTTTTGAAACCGCAGTCAGAAAAAAAATCACATCCATATCAACATGTTTATAACCCCCGGGGCTGTCGTTTTGGTAAAAAAATGAAAATTCTAAAAGTTCCTGTTTTTCTGCTTTAAACTCTAGGTACACATCCAAAATGTATTACTGAGTTGAAAGAAGTGAATTCTGGTGCATTATTTTGAAACCGTAGTCAGAAAAAAAATCACAACCATATCAACATGTTTATAACCCCCGGGGCTGTCGTTTTGGTCAAAAAATGAAAATTCTAAAAGTTCCGTTTTTTCTGCTTTAAACTCTAGGTACACATCCAAAATGTATTACTGAGTTGAAAGAAGTGGATTCTGGTGCATGGCTTTGAAACCGCAGTCAGAAAAAAAATCACATCCATATCAACATGTTTATAACCCCCGGGGCTGTCGTTTTGGTCAAAAAATGAAAATTCTAAAAGTTCCTGTTTTTCTGCTTTAAACTCTAGGTACACATCCAAAATGTATTACTGAGTTGAAAGAAGTGGATTCTGGTGCATGGTTTTGAAACCGCAGTCAAAAAAAAAATCACAACCATATCAACATGTTTATAACCCCCGGGGCTGTCGTTTTGGTCAAAAAATGAAAATTCTAAAAGTTCCGTTTTTTCTGCTTTAAACTCTAGGTACACATCCAAAATGTATTACTGAGTTGAAAGAAGTGGATTCTGGTGCATGGTTTTGAAACCGCAGTCAGAAAAAAAATCACAACCATATCAACATGTTAATAACCCCCGGGGCTGTCGTTTTGGTCAAAAAATGAAAATTCTAAAAGTTCCGCTTTTTCTGCTTTAAACTCTAGGTACACATCCAAAATGTATTACTGAGTTGAAAGAAGTGGATTCTGGTGCATGGTTTTCAAACCGCAGTCAGAAAAAAAATCACAACCATATCAACATTTTTATAACCCCCGGGGCTGTCGTTTTGGTCAAAAAATGAAAATTCTAAAAGTTCCGTTTTTTCTGCTTTAAACTCTAGGTACACATCCCAAATGTATTACTGAGTTGAAAGAAGTGGATTCTGGTGCATGGTTTTGAAACCGCAGTCAGAAAAAAAATCACATCCATATCAACATGTTTATAACCCCCGGGGCTGTCGTTTTGGTCAAAAAATGAAAATTCTAAAAGTTCCATTTTTTCTGCTTTAAACTCTAGGTACACATCCAAAATGTATTACTGAGTTGAAAGAAGTGGATTCTGGTGCATGGTTTTCAAACCGCAGTCAGAAAAAAAATAACAACCATATCAACATTTTTATAACCCCCGGGGCTGTCGTTTTGGTCAAAAAATGAAAATTCTAAAAGTTCCGTTTTTTCTGCTTTAAACTCTAGGTACACATCCAAAATGTATTACTGAGTTGAAAGAAGTGGATTCTGGTGCATGGTTTTGAAACCGCAGTCAGAAAAAAAATCACATCCATATCAACATGTTTATAACCCCCGGGGTTGTCGTTTTGGTAAAAAAATGAAAATTCTAAAAGTTCCTGTTTTTCTGCTTTAAACTCTAGGTACACATCAAAAATGTATTACTGAGTTGAAAGAAGTGGATTCTGGTGCATTATTTTGAAACCGCAGTCAGAAAAAAAATCACAACCATATCAACATGTTTATAACCCCCGGGGCTGTCGTTTTGGTCAAAAAAATGAAAATTCTAAAAGTTCCTGTTTTTCTGCTTTAAACTCTAGGTACACATCCAAAATGTATTACTGAGTTGAAAGAAGTGGATTCTGGTGCATGGTTTTGAAACCGCAGTCAGAAAAAAAATCACATCCATATCAACATGTTTATAACCCCCGGGGCTGTCGTTTTGGTCAAAAAATGAAAATTCTAAAAGTTCCTGTTTTTCTGCTTTAAACTCTAGGTACACATCCAAAATGTATTACTGAGTTGAAAGAAGTGGATTCTGGTGCATGGTTTTGAAACCGCAGTCAGAAAAAAAATCACAACCATATCAACATGTTAATAAACCCCGGGGCTGTCGTTTTGGTCAAAAAAATGAAAATTCTAAAAGTTCCGTTTTTTCTGCTTTAAACTCTAGGTACACATCCAAAATGTATTACTGAGTTGAAAGAAGTGGATTCTGGTGCATGTTTTTGAAACCGCAGTCAGAAAAAAAATCACATCCATATCAACATGTTTATAACCCCCGGGGCTGTCGTTTTGGTCAAAAAATGAAAATTCTAAAAGTTCCTGTTTTTCTGCTTTAAACTCTAGGTACACATCCAAAATGTATTACTGAGTTGAAAGAAGTGGATTCTGGTGCATGGTTTTGAAACCGCAGTCAAAAAATAAATCACAACCATATCAACATGTTTATAACCCCCGGGGCTGTCGTTTTGGTCAAAAAATGAAAATTCTAAAAGTTCCGTTTTTTCTGCTTTAAACTCTAGGTACACATCCAAAATGTATTACTGAGTTGAAAGAAGTGGATTCTGGTGCATGGTTTTGAAACCGCAGTCAGAAAAAAAATCACATCCATATCAACATGTTTATAACCCCCGGGGCTGTCGTTTTGGTCAAAAAATGAAAATTCTAAAAGTTCCTGTTTTTCTGCTTTAAACTCTAGGTACACATCCAAAATGTATTACTGAGTTGAAAGAAGTGGATTCTGGTGCATGGTTTTGAAACCGCAGTCAAAAAAAAAATCACAACCATATCAACATGTTTATAACCCCCGGGGCTGTCGTTTTGGTCAAAAAATGAAAATTCTAAAAGTTCCGTTTTTTCTGCTTTAAACTCTAGGTACACATCCAAAATGTATTACTGAGTTGAAAGAAGTGGATTCTGGTGCATGGTTTTGAAACCGCAGTCAGAAAAAAAATCACAACCATATCAACATGTTAATAACCCCCGGGGCTGTCGTTTTGGTCAAAAAATGAAAATTCTAAAAGTTCCGTTTTTTCTGCTTTAAACTCTAGGTACACATCCAAAATGTATTACTGAGTTGAAAGAAGTGGATTCTGGTGCATGGTTTTCAAACCGCAGTCAGAAAAAAAATCACAACCATATCAACATTTTTATAACCCCCGGGGCTGTCGTTTTGGTCAAAAAATGAAAATTCTAAAAGTTCCGTTTTTTCTGCTTTAAACTCTAGGTACACATCCAAAATGTATTACTGAGTTGAAAGAATTGGATTCTGGTGCATGGTTTTGAAACCGCAGTCAGAAAAAAAATCACAACCATATCAACATGTTTATAACCCCCGGGGCTGTCGTTTTGGTCAAAAAATGAAAATTCTAAAAGTTCCGTTTTTTCTGCTTTAAACTCTAGGTACACATCCCAAATGTATTACTGAGTTGAAAGAAGTGGATTCTGGTGCATGGTTTTGAAACCGCAGTCAGAAAAAAAATCACATCCATATCAACATGTTTATAACCCCCGGGGCTGTCGTTTTGGTCAAAAAATGAAAATTCTAAAAGTTCCATTTTTTCTGCTTTAAACTCTAGGTACACATCCAAAATGTATTACTGAGTTGAAAGAAGTGGATTCTGGTGCATGGTTTTCAAACCGCAGTCAGAAAAAAAATAACAACCATATCAACATTTTTATAACCCCCGGGGCTGTCGTTTTGGTCAAAAAATGAAAATTCTAAAAGTTCCGTTTTTTCTGCTTTAAACTCTAGGTACACATCCAAAATGTATTACTGAGTTGAAAGAAGTGGATTCTGGTGCATGGTTTTGAAACCGCAGTCAGAAAAAAAATCACATCCATATCAACATGTTTATAACCCCCGGGGTTGTCGTTTTGGTAAAAAAATGAAAATTCTAAAAGTTCCTGTTTTTCTGCTTTAAACTCTAGGTACACATCAAAAATGTATTACTGAGTTGAAAGAAGTGGATTCTGGTGCATTATTTTGAAACCGCAGTCAGAAAAAAAATCACAACCATATCAACATGTTTATAACCCCCGGGGCTGTCGTTTTGGTCAAAAAAATGAAAATTCTAAAAGTTCCTGTTTTTCTGCTTTAAACTCTAGGTACACATCCAAAATGTATTACTGAGTTGAAAGAAGTGGATTCTGGTGCATGGTTTTGAAACCGCAGTCAGAAAAAAAATCACATCCATATCAACATGTTTATAACCCCCGGGGCTGTCGTTTTGGTCAAAAAATGAAAATTCTAAAAGTTCCTGTTTTTCTGCTTTAAACTCTAGGTACACATCCAAAATGTATTACTGAGTTGAAAGAAGTGGATTCTGGTGCATGGTTTTGAAACCGCAGTCAGAAAAAAAATCACAACCATATCAACATGTTAATAAACCCCGGGGCTGTCGTTTTGGTCAAAAAAATGAAAATTCTAAAAGTTCCGTTTTTTCTGCTTTAAACTCTAGGTACACATCCAAAATGTATTACTGAGTTGAAAGAAGTGGATTCTGGTGCATGTTTTTGAAACCGCAGTCAGAAAAAAAATCACATCCATATCAACATGTTTATAACCCCCGGGGCTGTCGTTTTGGTCAAAAAATGAAAATTCTAAAAGTTCCTGTTTTTCTGCTTTAAACTCTAGGTACACATCCAAAATGTATTACTGAGTTGAAAGAAGTGGATTCTGGTGCATGGTTTTGAAACCGCAGTCAAAAAATAAATCACAACCATATCAACATGTTTATAACCCCCGGGGCTGTCGTTTTGGTCAAAAAATGAAAATTCTAAAAGTTCCGTTTTTTCTGCTTTAAACTCTAGGTACACATCCAAAATGTATTACTGAGTTGAAAGAAGTGGATTCTGGTGCATGGTTTTGAAACCGCAGTCAGAAAAAAAATCACATCCATATCAACATGTTTATAACCCCCGGGGCTGTCGTTTTGGTCAAAAAATGAAAATTCTAAAAGTTCCTGTTTTTCTGCTTTAAACTCTAGGTACACATCCAAAATGTATTACTGAGTTGAAAGAAGTGGATTCTGGTGCATGGTTTTGAAACCGCAGTCAAAAAAAAAATCACAACCATATCAACATGTTTATAACCCCCGGGGCTGTCGTTTTGGTCAAAAAATGAAAATTCTAAAAGTTCAGTTTTTTCTGCTTTAAACTCTAGGTACACATCCAAAATGTATTACTGAGTTGAAAGAAGTGGATTCTGGTGCATGGTTTTGAAACCGCAGTCAAAAAAAAAATCACAACCATATCAACATGTTTATAACCCCCGGGGCTGTCGTTTTGGTCAAAAAATGAAAATTCTAAAAGTTCCATTTTTTCTGCTTTAAACTCTAGGTACACATCCAAAATGTATTACTGAGTTGAAAGAAGTGGATTCTGGTGCATGGTTTTGAAACCGCAGTCAAAAAAAAATCACAACCATATCAACATGTTTATAATCCCCGGGGCTGTCGTTTTGGTCAAAAAATGAAAATTCTAAAAGTTCCGTTTTTTCTGCTTTAAACTCTAGGTACACATCCAAAATGTATTACTGAGTTGAAAGAAGTGGATTCTGGTGCATGGTTTTGAAACCGCAGTCAGAAAAAAAATCACAACCATATCAACATGTTTATAACCCCCGGGGCTGTCGTTTTGGTCAAAAAATGAAAATTCTAAAAGTTCCGTTTTTTCTGCTTTAAACTCTAGGTACACATCCAAAATGTATTACTGAGTTGAAAGAAGTAGATTCTGGTGCATTATTTTGAAACCGCAGTCAGAAAAAAAATCACAACCATATCAACATGTTTATAACCCCCGGGGCTGTCGTTTTGGTAAAAAAATGTAAATTCTAAAACTTCCGTTTTTTCTGCATTAAACTCTAGGTACACATCCAAAATGTATTACTGAGTTGAAAGAAGTGGATTCTGGTGCATGGTTTTGAAACCGCAGTCAGAAAAAAAATCACAACCATATCAACATGTTTATAACCCCCGGGGCTGTCGTTTTGGTAAAAAAATGTAAATTCTAAAAGTTCCGTTTTTTCTGCTTTAAACTCTAGGTACACATCCAAAATGTATTACTGAGTTGAAAGAAGTGGATTCTGGTGCATGGTTTTGAAACCGCAGTCAGAAAAAAAATCACAACCATATCAACATGTTTATAACCCCCGGGGCTGTCGTTTTGGTCAAAAAATGAAAATTCTAAAAGTTCCGTTTTTTCTGCTTTAAACTCTAGGTACACATCCAAAATGTATTACTGAGTTGAAAGAAGTGGATTCTGGTGCATGGTTTTGAAACCGCAGTCAGAAAAAAAATCACATCCATATCAACATGTTTATAACCCCCGGGGCTGTCGTTTTGGTAAAAAAATGAAAATTCTAAAAGTTCCTGTTTTTCTGCTTTAAACTCTAGGTACACATCCAAAATGTATTACTGAGTTGAAAGAAGTGGATTCTGGTGCATGGCTTTGAAACCGCAGTCAGAAAAAAAATCACATCCATATCAACATGTTTATAACCCCCGGGGCTGTCGTTTTGGTCAAAAAATGAAAATTCTAAAAGTTCCTGTTTTTCTGCTTTAAACTCTAGGTACACATCCAAAATGTATTACTGAGTTGAAAGAAGTGGATTCTGGTGCATGGTTTTGAAACCGCAGTCAGAAAAAAAATCACAACCATATCAACATGTTAATAACCCCCGGGGCTGTCGTTTTGGTCAAAAAATGAAAATTCTAAAAGTTCCGTTTTTTCTGCTTTAAACTCTAGGTACACATCCAAAATGTATTACTGAGTTGAAAGAAGTGGATTCTGGTGCATGGTTTTCAAACCGCAGTCAGAAAAAAAATCACAACCATATCAACATTTTTATAACCCCCGGGGCTGTCGTTTTGGTCAAAAAATGAAAATTCTAAAAGTTCCGTTTTTTCTTCTTTAAACTCTAGGTACACATCCAAAATGTATTACTGAGTTGAAAGAAGTGGATTCTGGTGCATGGTTTTGAAACCGCAGTCAGAAAAAAAATCACAACCATATCAACATGTTTATAACCCCCGGGGCTGTCGTTTTGGTCAAAAAATGAAAATTCTAAAAGTTCCGTTTTTTCTGCTTTAAACTCTAGGTACACATCCAAAATGTATTACTGAGTTGAAAGAAGTGGATTCTGGTGCATGGTTTTGAAACCGCAGTCAGAAAAAAAATCACATCCATATCAACATGTTTATAACCCCCGGGGCTGTCGTTTTGGTCAAAAAATGAAAATTCTAAAAGTTCCATTTTTTCTGCTTTAAACTCTAGGTACACATCCAAAATGTATTACTGAATTGAAAGAAGTGGATTCTGGTGCATGGTTTTCAAACCGCAGTCAGAAAAAAAATCACAACCATATCAACATTTTTATAACCCCCGGGGCTGTCGTTTTGGTCAAAAAATGAAAATTCTAAAAGTTCCGTTTTTTCTGCTTTAAACTCTAGGTACACATCCAAAATGTATTACTGAGTTGAAAGAAGTGGATTCTGGTGCATGGTTTTGAAACCGCAGTCAGAAAAAAAATCACATCCATATCAACATGTTTATAACCCCCGGGGTTGTCGTTTTGGTAAAAAAATGAAAATTCTAAAAGTTCCTGTTTTTCTGCTTTAAACTCTAGGTACACATCAAAAATGTATTACTGAGTTGAAAGAAGTGGATTCTGGTGCATTATTTTGAAACCGCAGTCAGAAAAAAAATCACAACCATATCAACATGTTTATAACCCCCGGGGCTGTCGTTTTGGTCAAAAAAATGAAAATTCTAAAAGTTCCGTTTTTTCTGCTTTAAACTCTAGGTACACATCCAAAATGTATTACTGAGTTGAAAGAAGTGGATTCTGGTGCATGGTTTTGAAACCGCAGTCAGAAAAAAAATCACATCCATATCAACATGTTTATAACCCCCGGGGCTGTCGTTTTGGTCAAAAAATGAAAATTCTAAAAGTTCCTGTTTTTCTGCTTTAAACTCTAGGTACACATCCAAAATGTATTACTGAGTTGAAAGAAGTGAATTCTGGTGCATTATTTTGAAACCGTAGTCAGAAAAAAAATCACAACCATATCAACATGTTTATAACCCCCGGGGCTGTCGTTTTGGTCAAAAAATGAAAATTCTAAAAGTTCCGTTTTTTCTGCTTTAAACTCTAGGTACACATCCAAAATGTATTACTGAGTTGAAAGAAGTGGATTCTGGTGCATGGTTTTGAAACCGCAGTCAGAAAAAAAATCACATCCATATCAACATGTTTATAACCCCCGGGGCTGTCGTTTTGGTAAAAAAATGAAAATTCTAAAAGTTCCTGTTTTTCTGCTTTAAACTCTAGGTACACATCCAAAATGTATTACTGAGTTGAAAGAAGTGAATTCTGGTGCATTATTTTGAAACCGTAGTCAGAAAAAAAATCACAACCATATCAACATGTTTATAACCCCCGGGGCTGTCGTTTTGGTCAAAAAATGAAAATTCTAAAAGTTCCGTTTTTTCTGCTTTAAACTCTAGGTACACATCCAAAATGTATTACTGAGTTGAAAGAAGTGGATTCTGGTGCATGGCTTTGAAACCGCAGTCAGAAAAAAAATCACATCCATATCAACATGTTTATAACCCCCGGGGCTGTCGTTTTGGTCAAAAAATGAAAATTCTAAAAGTTCCTGTTTTTCTGCTTTAAACTCTAGGTACACATCCAAAATGTATTACTGAGTTGAAAGAAGTGGATTCTGGTGCATGGTTTTGAAACCGCAGTCAAAAAAAAAATCACAACCATATCAACATGTTTATAACCCCCGGGGCTGTCGTTTTGGTCAAAAAATGAAAATTCTAAAAGTTCCGTTTTTTCTGCTTTAAACTCTAGGTACACATCCAAAATGTATTACTGAGTTGAAAGAAGTGGATTCTGGTGCATGGTTTTGAAACCGCAGTCAGAAAAAAAATCACAACCATATCAACATGTTAATAACCCCCGGGGCTGTCGTTTTGGTCAAAAAATGAAAATTCTAAAAGTTCCGTTTTTTCTGCTTTAAACTCTAGGTACACATCCAAAATGTATTACTGAGTTGAAAGAAGTGGATTCTGGTGCATGGTTTTCAAACCGCAGTCAGAAAAAAAATCACAACCATATCAACATTTTTATAACCCCCGGGGCTGTCGTTTTGGTCAAAAAATGAAAATTCTAAAAGTTCCGTTTTTTCTGCTTTAAACTCTAGGTACACATCCCAAATGTATTACTGAGTTGAAAGAAGTGGATTCTGGTGCATGGTTTTGAAACCGCAGTCAGAAAAAAAATCACATCCATATCAACATGTTTATAACCCCCGGGGCTGTCGTTTTGGTCAAAAAATGAAAATTCTAAAAGTTCCATTTTTTCTGCTTTAAACTCTAGGTACACATCCAAAATGTATTACTGAGTTGAAAGAAGTGGATTCTGGTGCATGGTTTTCAAACCGCAGTCAGAAAAAAAATAACAACCATATCAACATTTTTATAACCCCCGGGGCTGTCGTTTTGGTCAAAAAATGAAAATTCTAAAAGTTCCGTTTTTTCTGCTTTAAACTCTAGGTACACATCCAAAATGTATTACTGAGTTGAAAGAAGTGGATTCTGGTGCATGGTTTTGAAACCGCAGTCAGAAAAAAAATCACATCCATATCAACATGTTTATAACCCCCGGGGTTGTCGTTTTGGTAAAAAAATGAAAATTCTAAAAGTTCCTGTTTTTCTGCTTTAAACTCTAGGTACACATCAAAAATGTATTACTGAGTTGAAAGAAGTGGATTCTGGTGCATTATTTTGAAACCGCAGTCAGAAAAAAAATCACAACCATATCAACATGTTTATAACCCCCGGGGCTGTCGTTTTGGTCAAAAAAATGAAAATTCTAAAAGTTCCTGTTTTTCTGCTTTAAACTCTAGGTACACATCCAAAATGTATTACTGAGTTGAAAGAAGTGGATTCTGGTGCATGGTTTTGAAACCGCAGTCAGAAAAAAAATCACATCCATATCAACATGTTTATAACCCCCGGGGCTGTCGTTTTGGTCAAAAAATGAAAATTCTAAAAGTTCCTGTTTTTCTGCTTTAAACTCTAGGTACACATCCAAAATGTATTACTGAGTTGAAAGAAGTGGATTCTGGTGCATGGTTTTGAAACCGCAGTCAGAAAAAAAATCACAACCATATCAACATGTTAATAAACCCCGGGGCTGTCGTTTTGGTCAAAAAAATGAAAATTCTAAAAGTTCCGTTTTTTCTGCTTTAAACTCTAGGTACACATCCAAAATGTATTACTGAGTTGAAAGAAGTGGATTCTGGTGCATGTTTTTGAAACCGCAGTCAGAAAAAAAATCACATCCATATCAACATGTTTATAACCCCCGGGGCTGTCGTTTTGGTCAAAAAATGAAAATTCTAAAAGTTCCTGTTTTTCTGCTTTAAACTCTAGGTACACATCCAAAATGTATTACTGAGTTGAAAGAAGTGGATTCTGGTGCATGGTTTTGAAACCGCAGTCAAAAAATAAATCACAACCATATCAACATGTTTATAACCCCCGGGGCTGTCGTTTTGGTCAAAAAATGAAAATTCTAAAAGTTCCGTTTTTTCTGCTTTAAACTCTAGGTACACATCCAAAATGTATTACTGAGTTGAAAGAAGTGGATTCTGGTGCATGGTTTTGAAACCGCAGTCAGAAAAAAAATCACATCCATATCAACATGTTTATAACCCCCGGGGCTGTCGTTTTGGTCAAAAAATGAAAATTCTAAAAGTTCCTGTTTTTCTGCTTTAAACTCTAGGTACACATCCAAAATGTATTACTGAGTTGAAAGAAGTGGATTCTGGTGCATGGTTTTGAAACCGCAGTCAAAAAAAAAATCACAACCATATCAACATGTTTATAACCCCCGGGGCTGTCGTTTTGGTCAAAAAATGAAAATTCTAAAAGTTCCGTTTTTTCTGCTTTAAACTCTAGGTACACATCCAAAATGTATTACTGAGTTGAAAGAAGTGGATTCTGGTGCATGGTTTTGAAACCGCAGTCAGAAAAAAAATCACAACCATATCAACATGTTAATAACCCCCGGGGCTGTCGTTTTGGTCAAAAAATGAAAATTCTAAAAGTTCCGTTTTTTCTGCTTTAAACTCTAGGTACACATCCAAAATGTATTACTGAGTTGAAAGAAGTGGATTCTGGTGCATGGTTTTCAAACCGCAGTCAGAAAAAAAATCACAACCATATCAACATTTTTATAACCCCCGGGGCTGTCGTTTTGGTCAAAAAATGAAAATTCTAAAAGTTCCGTTTTTTCTGCTTTAAACTCTAGGTACACATCCAAAATGTATTACTGAGTTGAAAGAAGTGGATTCTGGTGCATGGTTTTGAAACCGCAGTCAGAAAAAAAATCACAACCATATCAACATGTTTATAACCCCCCCGGGGCTGTCGTTTTGGTCAAAAAATGAAAATTCTAAAAGTTCCGTTTTTTCTGCTTTAAACTCTAGGTACACATCCCAAATGTATTACTGAGTTGAAAGAAGTGGATTCTGGTGCATGGTTTTGAAACCGCAGTCAGAAAAAAAATCACATCCATATCAACATGTTTATAACCCCCGGGGCTGTCGTTTTGGTCAAAAAATGAAAATTCTAAAAGTTCCATTTTTTCTGCTTTAAACTCTAGGTACACATCCAAAATGTATTACTGAGTTGAAAGAAGTGGATTCTGGTGCATGGTTTTCAAACCGCAGTCAGAAAAAAAATAACAACCATATCAACATTTTTATAACCCCCGGGGCTGTCGTTTTGGTCAAAAAATGAAAATTCTAAAAGTTCCGTTTTTTCTGCTTTAAACTCTAGGTACACATCCAAAATGTATTACTGAGTTGAAAGAAGTGGATTCTGGTGCATGGTTTTGAAACCGCAGTCAGAAAAAAAATCACATCCATATCAACATGTTTATAACCCCCGGGGTTGTCGTTTTGGTAAAAAAATGAAAATTCTAAAAGTTCCTGTTTTTCTGCTTTAAACTCTAGGTACACATCAAAAATGTATTACTGAGTTGAAAGAAGTGGATTCTGGTGCATTATTTTGAAACCGCAGTCAGAAAAAAAATCACAACCATATCAACATGTTTATAACCCCCGGGGCTGTCGTTTTGGTCAAAAAAATGAAAATTCTAAAAGTTCCTGTTTTTCTGCTTTAAACTCTAGGTACACATCCAAAATGTATTACTGAGTTGAAAGAAGTGGATTCTGGTGCATGGTTTTGAAACCGCAGTCAGAAAAAAAATCACATCCATATCAACATGTTTATAACCCCCGGGGCTGTCGTTTTGGTCAAAAAATGAAAATTCTAAAAGTTCCTGTTTTTCTGCTTTAAACTCTAGGTACACATCCAAAATGTATTACTGAGTTGAAAGAAGTGGATTCTGGTGCATGGTTTTGAAACCGCAGTCAGAAAAAAAATCACAACCATATCAACATGTTAATAAACCCCGGGGCTGTCGTTTTGGTCAAAAAAATGAAAATTCTAAAAGTTCCGTTTTTTCTGCTTTAAACTCTAGGTACACATCCAAAATGTATTACTGAGTTGAAAGAAGTGGATTCTGGTGCATGTTTTTGAAACCGCAGTCAGAAAAAAAATCACATCCATATCAACATGTTTATAACCCCCGGGGCTGTCGTTTTGGTCAAAAAATGAAAATTCTAAAAGTTCCTGTTTTTCTGCTTTAAACTCTAGGTACACATCCAAAATGTATTACTGAGTTGAAAGAAGTGGATTCTGGTGCATGGTTTTGAAACCGCAGTCAAAAAATAAATCACAACCATATCAACATGTTTATAACCCCCGGGGCTGTCGTTTTGGTCAAAAAATGAAAATTCTAAAAGTTCCGTTTTTTCTGCTTTAAACTCTAGGTACACATCCAAAATGTATTACTGAGTTGAAAGAAGTGGATTCTGGTGCATGGTTTTGAAACCGCAGTCAGAAAAAAAATCACATCCATATCAACATGTTTATAACCCCCGGGGCTGTCGTTTTGGTCAAAAAATGAAAATTCTAAAAGTTCCTGTTTTTCTGCTTTAAACTCTAGGTACACATCCAAAATGTATTACTGAGTTGAAAGAAGTGGATTCTGGTGCATGGTTTTGAAACCGCAGTCAAAAAAAAAATCACAACCATATCAACATGTTTATAACCCCCGGGGCTGTCGTTTTGGTCAAAAAATGAAAATTCTAAAAGTTCAGTTTTTTCTGCTTTAAACTCTAGGTACACATCCAAAATGTATTACTGAGTTGAAAGAAGTGGATTCTGGTGCATGGTTTTGAAACCGCAGTCAAAAAAAAAATCACAACCATATCAACATGTTTATAACCCCCGGGGCTGTCGTTTTGGTCAAAAAATGAAAATTCTAAAAGTTCCATTTTTTCTGCTTTAAACTCTAGGTACACATCCAAAATGTATTACTGAGTTGAAAGAAGTGGATTCTGGTGCATGGTTTTGAAACCGCAGTCAAAAAAAAATCACAACCATATCAACATGTTTATAATCCCCGGGGCTGTCGTTTTGGTCAAAAAATGAAAATTCTAAAAGTTCCGTTTTTTCTGCTTTAAACTCTAGGTACACATCCAAAATGTATTACTGAGTTGAAAGAAGTGGATTCTGGTGCATGGTTTTGAAACCGCAGTCAGAAAAAAAATCACAACCATATCAACATGTTTATAACCCCCGGGGCTGTCGTTTTGGTCAAAAAATGAAAATTCTAAAAGTTCCGTTTTTTCTGCTTTAAACTCTAGGTACACATCCAAAATGTATTACTGAGTTGAAAGAAGTAGATTCTGGTGCATTATTTTGAAACCGCAGTCAGAAAAAAAATCACAACCATATCAACATGTTTATAACCCCCGGGGCTGTCGTTTTGGTAAAAAAATGTAAATTCTAAAACTTCCGTTTTTTCTGCATTAAACTCTAGGTACACATCCAAAATGTATTACTGAGTTGAAAGAAGTGGATTCTGGTGCATGGTTTTGAAACCGCAGTCAGAAAAAAAATCACAACCATATCAACATGTTTATAACCCCCGGGGCTGTCGTTTTGGTAAAAAAATGTAAATTCTAAAAGTTCCGTTTTTTCTGCTTTAAACTCTAGGTACACATCCAAAATGTATTACTGAGTTGAAAGAAGTGGATTCTGGTGCATGGTTTTGAAACCGCAGTCAGAAAAAAAATCACAACCATATCAACATGTTTATAACCCCCGGGGCTGTCGTTTTGGTCAAAAAATGAAAATTCTAAAAGTTCCGTTTTTTCTGCTTTAAACTCTAGGTACACATCCAAAATGTATTACTGAGTTGAAAGAAGTGGATTCTGGTGCATGGTTTTGAAACCGCAGTCAGAAAAAAAATCACATCCATATCAACATGTTTATAACCCCCGGGGCTGTCGTTTTGGTAAAAAAATGAAAATTCTAAAAGTTCCTGTTTTTCTGCTTTAAACTCTAGGTACACATCCAAAATGTATTACTGAGTTGAAAGAAGTGGATTCTGGTGCATGGCTTTGAAACCGCAGTCAGAAAAAAAATCACATCCATATCAACATGTTTATAACCCCCGGGGCTGTCGTTTTGGTCAAAAAATGAAAATTCTAAAAGTTCCTGTTTTTCTGCTTTAAACTCTAGGTACACATCCAAAATGTATTACTGAGTTGAAAGAAGTGGATTCTGGTGCATGGTTTTGAAACCGCAGTCAGAAAAAAAATCACAACCATATCAACATGTTAATAACCCCCGGGGCTGTCGTTTTGGTCAAAAAATGAAAATTCTAAAAGTTCCGTTTTTTCTGCTTTAAACTCTAGGTACACATCCAAAATGTATTACTGAGTTGAAAGAAGTGGATTCTGGTGCATGGTTTTCAAACCGCAGTCAGAAAAAAAATCACAACCATATCAACATTTTTATAACCCCCGGGGCTGTCGTTTTGGTCAAAAAATGAAAATTCTAAAAGTTCCGTTTTTTCTTCTTTAAACTCTAGGTACACATCCAAAATGTATTACTGAGTTGAAAGAAGTGGATTCTGGTGCATGGTTTTGAAACCGCAGTCAGAAAAAAAATCACAACCATATCAACATGTTTATAACCCCCGGGGCTGTCGTTTTGGTCAAAAAATGAAAATTCTAAAAGTTCCGTTTTTTCTGCTTTAAACTCTAGGTACACATCCAAAATGTATTACTGAGTTGAAAGAAGTGGATTCTGGTGCATGGTTTTGAAACCGCAGTCAGAAAAAAAATCACATCCATATCAACATGTTTATAACCCCCGGGGCTGTCGTTTTGGTCAAAAAATGAAAATTCTAAAAGTTCCATTTTTTCTGCTTTAAACTCTAGGTACACATCCAAAATGTATTACTGAATTGAAAGAAGTGGATTCTGGTGCATGGTTTTCAAACCGCAGTCAGAAAAAAAATCACAACCATATCAACATTTTTATAACCCCCGGGGCTGTCGTTTTGGTCAAAAAATGAAAATTCTAAAAGTTCCGTTTTTTCTGCTTTAAACTCTAGGTACACATCCAAAATGTATTACTGAGTTGAAAGAAGTGGATTCTGGTGCATGGTTTTGAAACCGCAGTCAGAAAAAAAATCACATCCATATCAACATGTTTATAACCCCCGGGGTTGTCGTTTTGGTAAAAAAATGAAAATTCTAAAAGTTCCTGTTTTTCTGCTTTAAACTCTAGGTACACATCAAAAATGTATTACTGAGTTGAAAGAAGTGGATTCTGGTGCATTATTTTGAAACCGCAGTCAGAAAAAAAATCACAACCATATCAACATGTTTATAACCCCCGGGGCTGTCGTTTTGGTCAAAAAAATGAAAATTCTAAAAGTTCCGTTTTTTCTGCTTTAAACTCTAGGTACACATCCAAAATGTATTACTGAGTTGAAAGAAGTGGATTCTGGTGCATGGTTTTGAAACCGCAGTCAGAAAAAAAATCACATCCATATCAACATGTTTATAACCCCCGGGGCTGTCGTTTTGGTCAAAAAATGAAAATTCTAAAAGTTCCTGTTTTTCTGCTTTAAACTCTAGGTACACATCCAAAATGTATTACTGAGTTGAAAGAAGTGGATTCTGGTGCATGGTTTTGAAACCGCAGTCAGAAAAAAAATCACAACCATATCAACATGTTAATAACCCCCGGGGCTGTCGTTTTGGTCAAAAAAATGAAAATTCTAAAAGTTCCGTTTTTTCTGCTTTAAACTCTAGGTACACATCCAAAATGTATTACTGAGTTGAAAGAAGTGGATTCTGGTGCATTATTTTGAAACCGCAGTCAGAAAAAAACTCACAACCATATCAACATGTTTATAACCCCCGGGGCTGTCGTTTTGGTCAAAAAATGAAAATTCTAAAAGTTCCTGTTTTTCTGCTTTAAACTCTAGGTACACATCCAAAATGTATTACTGAGTTGAAAGAAGTGGATTCTGGTGCATGGTTTTGAAACCGCAGTCAAAAAAAAAATCACAACCATATCAACATGTTTACAACCCCCGGGGCTGTCGTTTTGGTCAAAAAATGAAAATTCTAAAAGTTCAGTTTTTTCTGCTTTAAACTCTAGGTACACATCCAAAATGTATTACTGAGTTGAAAGAAGTGGATTCTGGTGCATGGTTTTGAAACCGCAGTCAGAAAAAAAATCACATCCATATCAACATGTTTATAACCCCCGGGGCTGTCGTTTTGGTCAAAAAATGAAAATTCTAAAAGTTCCTGTTTTTCTGCTTTAAACTCTAGGTACACATCCAAAATGTATTACTGAGTTGAAAGAAGTGGATTCTGGTGCATGGTTTTGAAACCGCAGTCAAAAAATAAATCACAACCATATCAACATGTTTATAACCCCCGGGGCTGTCGTTTTGGTCAAAAAATGAAAATTCTAAAAGTTCCGTTTTTTCTGCTTTAAACTCTAGGTACACATCCAAAATGTATTACTGAGTTGAAAGAAGTGGATTCTGGTGCATGGTTTTGAAACCGCAGTCAGAAAAAAAATCACAACCATATCAACATGTTAATAACCCCCGGGGCTGTCGTTTTGGTCAAAAAATGAAAATTCTAAAAGTTCCGTTTTTTCTGCTTTAAACTCTAGGTACACATCCAAAATGTATTACTGAGTTGAAAGAAGTGGATTCTGGTGCATGGTTTTGAAACCGCAGTCAAAAAAAAAATCACAACCATATCAACATGTTTATAACCCCCGGGGCTGTCGTTTTGGTCAAAAAATAAAAATTCTAAAAGTTCCGTTTTTTCTGCTTTAAACTCTAGGTACACATCCAAAATGTATTACTGAGTTGAAAGAAGTGGATTCTGGTGCATGGTTTTGAAACCGCAGTCAGAAAAAAAATCACATCCATATCAACATGTTTATAACCCCCGGGGCTGTCGTTTTGGTCAAAAAATAAAAATTCTAAAAGTTCCATTTTTTCTGCTTTAAACTCTAGGTACACATCCAAAATGTATTACTGAGTTGAAAGAAGTGGATTCTGGTGCATGGTTTTGAAACCGCAGTCAGAAAAAAAATCACAACCATATCAACATTTTTATAACCCCCGGGGCTGTCGTTTTTTTAGTCAAAAAATGAAAATTCTAAAAGTTCCGTTTTTTCTGCTTTAAACTCTAGGTACACATCCAAAATGTATTACTGAGTTGAAAGAAGTGGATTCTGGTGCATGGTTTTGAAACCGCAGTCAGAAAAAAAATCACATCCATATCAACATGTTTATAACCCCCGGGGTTGTCGTTTTGGTAAAAAAATGAAAATTCTAAAAGTTCCTGTTTTTCTGCTTTAAACTCTAGGTACACATCAAAAATGTATTACTGAGTTGAAAGAAGTGGATTCTGGTGCATTATTTTGAAACCGCAGTCAGAAAAAAACTCACAACCATATCAACATGTTTATAACCCCCGGGGCTGTCGTTTTGGTCAAAAAATGAAAATTCTAAAAGTTCCTGTTTTTCTGCTTTAAACTCTAGGTACACATCCAAAATGTATTACTGAGTTGAAAGAAGTGGATTCTGGTGCATGGTTTTGAAACCGCAGTCAAAAAAAAAATCACAACCATATCAACATGTTTACAACCCCCGGGGCTGTCGTTTTGGTCAAAAAATGAAAATTCTAAAAGTTCAGTTTTTTCTGCTTTAAACTCTAGGTACACATCCAAAATGTATTACTGAGTTGAAAGAAGTGGATTCTGGTGCATGGTTTTGAAACCGCAGTCAGAAAAAAAATCACATCCATATCAACATGTTTATAACCCCCGGGGCTGTCGTTTTGGTCAAAAAATGAAAATTCTAAAAGTTCCTGTTTCTCTGCTTTAAACTCTAGGTACACATCCAAAATGTATTACTGAGTTGAAAGAAGTGGATTCTGGTGCATGGTTTTGAAACCGCAGTCAAAAAAAAAATCACAACCATATCAGCATGTTTATAACCCCCGGGGCTGTCGTTTTGGTCAAAAAATGAAAATTCTAAAAGTTCCGTTTTTTCTGCTTTAAACTCTAGGTACACATCCAAAATGTATTACTGAGTTGAAAGAAGTGGATTCTGGTGCATGGTTTTGAAACCGCAGTCAGAAAAAAAATCACATCCATATCAACATATTTATAACCCCCGGGGCTGTCGTTTTGGTCAAAAAATGAAAATTCTAAAAGTTCCTGTTTCTCTGCTTTAAACTCTAGGTACACATCCAAAATGTATTACTGAGTTGAAAGAAGTGGATTCTGGTGCATGGTTTTGAAACCGCAGTCAAAAAAAAAATCACAACCATATCAGCATGTTTATAACCCCCGGGGCTGTCGTTTTGGTCAAAAAATGAAAATTCTAAAAGTTCCATTTTTTCTGCTTTAAACTCTAGGTACACATCCAAAATGTATTACTGAGTTGAAAGAAGTGGATTCTGGTGCATGGTTTTGAAACCGCAGTCAGAAAAAAAATCACAACCATATCAACATGTTAATAACCCCCGGGGCTGTCGTTTTGGTCAAAAAATGAAAATTCTAAAAGTTCCGTTTTTTCTGCTTTAAACTCTAGGTACACATCCAAAATGTATTACTGAGTTGAAAGAAGTGGATTCTGGTGCATGGTTTTGAAACCGCAGTCAGAAAAAAAATCACATCCATATCAACATGTTTATAACCCCCGGGGCTGTCATTTTGGTCAAAAAATGAAAATTCTAAAAGTTCCTGTTTCTCTGCTTTAAACTCTAGGTACACATCCAAAATGTATTACTGAGTTGAAAGAAGTGGATTCTGGTGCATGGTTTTGAAACCGCAGTCAAAAAAAAAATCACAACCATATCAGCATGTTTATAACCCCCTGGGCTGTCGTTTTGGTCAAAAAATTAAAATTCTAAAAGTTCAATTTTTTCTGCTTTAAACTCTAGGTACACATCCAAAATGTATTACTGAGTTGAAAAAAGTGGATTCTGGTGCATGGTTTTGAAACCGCAGTCAGAAAAAAAATCACAACCATATCAACATGTTTATAACCCCCGGGGCTGTCGTTTTGGTCAAAAAATGAAAATTCTAAAAGTTCCATTTTTTCTGCTTTAAACTCTAGGTACACATCCAAAATGTATTACTGAGTTGAAAGAAGTGGATTCTGGTGCATGGTTTTGAAACCGCAGTCAGAAAAAAAATCACATCCATATCAACATGTTTATAACCCCCGGGGCTGTAGTTTTGGTAAAAAAATGAAAATTCTAAAAGTTCCTGTTTTTCTGCTTTAAACTCTAGGTACACATCCAAAATGTATTACTGAGTTGAAAGAAGTGGATTCTGGTGCATTATTTTGAAACCGCAGTCAGAAAAAAAATCACAACCATATCAACATGTTTATAACCCCCGGGGCTGTCGTTTTGGTCAAAAAATGAAAATTCTAAAAGTTCCGTTTTTTCTGCTTTAAACTCTAGGTACACATCCAAAATGTATTACTGAGTTGAAAGAAGTGGATTCTGGTGCATGGTTTTGAAACCGCAGTCAGAAAAAAAATCACAACCATATCAACATGTTAATAACCCCCGGGGCTGTCGTTTTGGTCAAAAAATGAAAATTCTAAAAGTTCCGTTTTTTCTGCTTTAAACTCTAGGTACACATCCAAAATGTATTACTGAGTTGAAAGAAGTGGATTCTGGTGCATGGTTTTGAAACCGCAGTCAGAAAAAAAATCACAACCATATCAACATGTTTATAACCCCCGGGGCTGTCGTTTTGGTCAAAAAATGAAAATTCTAAAAGTTCCATTTTTTCTGCTTTAAACTCTAGGTACACATCCAAAATGTATTACTGAGTTGAAAGAAGTGGATTCTGGTGCATGGTTTTGAAACCGCAGTCAGAAAAAAAATCACATCCATATCAACATGTTTATAACCCCCGGGGCTGTAGTTTTGGTAAAAAAATGAAAATTCTAAAAGTTCCTGTTTTTCTGCTTTAAACTCTAGGTACACATCCAAAATGTATTACTGAGTTGAAAGAAGTGGATTCTGGTGCATTATTTTGAAACCGCAGTCAGAAAAAAAATCACAACCATATCAACATGTTTATAACCCCCGGGGCTGTCGTTTTGGTCAAAAAATGAAAATTCTAAAAGTTCCGTTTTTTCTGCTTTAAACTCTAGGTACACATCCAAAATGTATTAATGAGTTGAAAGAAGTGGATTCTGGTGCATGGTTTTGAAACCGCAGTCAGAAAAAAAATCACAACCATATCAACATGTTAATAACCCCCGGGGCTGTCGTTTTGGTCAAAAAATGGAAATTCTAAAAGTTCTGTTTTTTCTGCTTTAAACTCTAGGTACACATCCAAAATGTATTACTGAGTTGAAAGAAGTGGATTCTGGTGCATGGTTTTGAAACCGCAGTCAGAAAAAAAATCACATCCATATAAACATGTTTATAACCCCCGGGGCTGTCGTTTTGGTCAAAAAATGAAAATTCTAAAAGTTCAGTTTTTTCTGCTTTAAACTCTAGGTACACATCCAAAATGTATTACTGAGTTGAAAGAAGTGGATTCTGGTGCATGGTTTTGAAACCGCAGTCAAAAAAAAAATCATAACCATATCAACATGTTTATAACCCCCGGGGCTGTCGTTTTGGTCAAAAAATGAAAATTCTAAAAGTTCAGTTTTTTCTGCTTTAAACTCTAGGTACACATCCAAAATGTATTACTGAGTTGAAAGAAGTGGATTCTGGTGCATGGTTTTGAAACCGCAGTCAGAAAAAAATCACAACCATATTAACATGTTAATAACCCCCGGGGCTGTCGTTTTGGTCAAAAAATGAAAATTCTAAAACTTCCGTTTTTTCTGCTTTAAACTCTAGGTACACATCCAAAATGTATTACTGAGTTGAAAGAAGTGGATTCTGGTGCATGGTTTTGAAACCGCAGTCAGAAAAAAAATCACATCCATATCAACATTTTTATAACCCCCGGGGCTGTCGTTTTGGTCAAAAAATTAAAATTCTAAAAGTTCCGTTTTTTCTGCTTTAAACTCTAGGTACACATCCAAAATGTATTACTGAGTTGAAAGAAGTGGATTCTGGTGCATGGTTTTGAAACCGCAGTCAGAAAAAAAATCACAACCATATCAACATGTTTATAACCCCCGGGGCTGTCGTTTTGGTCAAAAAATGAAAATTCTAAAAGTTCCATTTTTTCTGCTTTAAACTCTAGGTACACATCCAAAATGTATTACTGAGTTGAAATAAGTGGATTCTGGTGCATGGTTTTGAAACCGCAGTCAGAAAAAAAAATCACAACCATATCAACATGTTTATAACCCCCGGGGCTGTCGTTTTGGTCAAAAAATGAAAATTCTAAAAGTTCGGTTTTTTCTGCTTTAAACTCTAGGTACACATCCAAAATGTATTACTGAGTTGAAAGAAGTGGATTCTGGTGCATGGTTTTGAAACCGCAGTCAGAAACAAAATCACATCCATATCAACATGTTTATAACCCCCGGGGCTGTCGTTTTGGTAAAAAAATGAAAATTCTAAAAGTTCCTGTTTTTCTGCTTTAAACTCTAGGTACACATCCAAAATGTATTACTGAGTTGAAAGAAGTGGATTCTGGTGCATTATTTTGAAACCGCAGTCAGAAAAAAAATCACAACCATATCAACATGTTTATAACCCCCGGGGCTGTCGTTTTGGTCAAAAAATGAAAATTCTAAAAGTTCCGTTTTTTCTGCTTTAAACTCTAGGTACACATCCAAAATGTATTACTGAGTTGAAAGAAGTGGATTCTGGTGCATGGTTTTGAAACCGCAGTCAGAAAAAAAATCACATCCATATCAACATTTTTATAACCCCCGGGGCTGTCGTTTTGGTCAAAAAATGAAAATTCTAAAAGTTCCAGTTTTTCTGCTTTAAACTCTAGGTACACATCCAAAATGTATTACTGAGTTGAAAGAAGTGGATTCTGGTGCATGGTTTTAAAACCGCAGTCAAAAAAAAAAATCACAACCATATCAACATGTTTATAACCCCCGGGGCTGTCGTTTTGGTCAAAAAATGAAAATTCTAAAAGTTCCGTTTTTTCTGCTTTTTTTTTTTTTTAAATTTGAATTTATTTTATTTGCAAGGTAAAAAAAAAAACGACATTATACATATACATTACATACTTTACACATATATTCCTAGCACTTAAAACATTTCTGACTTCCTTATACATTTCACTTTACAGTTTTTAATTATTTTGTCAGATTACAGTTACTTTTACATTACCACATAACATTTCATGCATCATACATACTTTACACTAATTTTGGACATTTTACTCTTGTGGACATCGAGGCACCTTCTACTTTTTCTTTTTCCCTCAGGTCATGGGGTTAAGCATCTGAGTGACTTCCTGTTTATACTTTCTAAACCTCCCTATTTACACAGGTTATTTAACATTTTGGTATATTAGATGTAATCTCTTACTAGATCTCGGTTTCTCCAGTTTTACTATTGGCTACGATGAATTCCAGTATTCATGACTAACGACTTCAGCTATTTTTATTTTATATATTGTGTGCTCCCCCCTCTCTCATTTCTCATTTATAATTAATTTAATTTATTTTTTTTTTTTGTGTTTATTATTAATTTTTCTTCCCACATTGTTTATATTGTTTTAATAAATATTTACTAAATTTCTCTCACCTCTACTAGTGTTTAAATTTGTTTTTTATTAAATTCTATGTGTCTAGTGCATATTTACTAAACTAGGACCGGACGTAATAAAGTGTGGCCGGAATTGTACCATCTGTGCCAAATTTTTGTGTATGTGTTTATATTGTTTCTACTTGTGTACACATATTTTTCTTGTCCCACCATGAGGTTAACCAAATTAATCCAAGCTGCGTGATCTGGTCCTTCTTTTGCCATCCACTTTCTCGCTATAAGCAATTTTGCCAAGGCACATAGATTTATTATGTAGGCTTTATCATATTTATTTAGATTTCCATCCATACCTATTCCGAGTATGCAACTTCTTGGTCCTAAAGCTGTCTCAGGTATCCCTGTGTTTATCACTGTCTGGATCACCCTGTTCCAGAAGATTTTAAGAACTGTGCATTCCCACATTAAATGCCACAATGTACCAGTTTCATTCTGGCACTTGGGACATAACAATAAATTGTTACCCTTTATCTTTGCCAATCTTGGTGTGGACATATAACACCTATGCAAAAAAAACAGTTGTACCTGTTGAACCTTTATTGAGTTCGTTGCTATTGGTACCATCTTCAGGGCCGTATTCCATTCTGTTTCTGTTATTATACCCACATCATCTGCCCATTTCACACTGAGTTCCCACAGCCTGTCCTCATACACTACTTCCACCAACTGATTATATAACCTCCATACTACTTTCTTTTTTCCACCTTCCCTTAACGCTTTTTTAATTGGGGAGACTGAAAATATTGGTTTTTCATTTATAAATTGGGTCTCCAAAGCACTTCTTATTTGCAGGAATCTGAAAAAAAATGACCGAGGGAGCGAGTATTCATCTACCAGCTGTGCAAATGACTTCAACCCTTCTGTATTAAACAATTGACTTATAGCTCTAACCCCGTATTTACCCCATGGTACATCTGGCTGTAGCTTATCAAGTTCTCTAAACCGTCTATAGTCCGATAAGGGGTGTTCTATTTCTATGTCGTTATATTTAATTATTTTACCCGCCTCCCGCCAGATTTTTACTGCCTGGACCACCAGTGGTGGGTCATTTTTAGATACTACACCTTTCAACAAGTATTGTATTGGATTATTATTTTCACTCCCCTGTGTCAATAGTAACCTGACTAGGTTACTCCCCGTATCCTCCGCAACCCACTCCCGCATATGCGCCAACTGGCCCGCCAAATAATAAAGTCTGAAGTTGGGGAGTGATAATCCACCTTGCCCCTTCTTTCTCATCAGAGTGTCTAACTTGATTTTTACCCTTTTATTGTCCCACAAAAAGGACGATATAAGACTATTTAATTTGTCAAAGATGGCCATCGGCAAATACACGGGAGACTGCTGCAGAACATACAGGAATTTTGGTAAGACAGTCATTTTTATCAGATTTACCCGTCCTGACATTGAGAGCGGAAGCCTGCTCCATGTCTTAAACTTGCTGATAACATAATCCATCAGTGGTTGTATGTTTAATTTGAAAAATTCAAATGGGTCTCTAGTAATCCATATCCCAAGGTATTTAAATGCCTCTGTCCATTTGATCGACATTATTTCCCGGGGGCCATTGGTAAGCTGTTTTTTTGTTGCCATTATACAGGACTTGAGAGCATTTATTTCAAAACCCGAGTAACCCCCATGTGTTTTGATCAGTTGTAACACCACGGGAGCAGACTGACTATAGTTCTTTATAAATATCAATACCTCATCGGCATATAAAGCCACTGTGTCAGCCACCGATCCTGCTCCAAAACCCATTATACCAGGATGATTCCTTAAGGCACAGGCCAAAGGCTCCACTGCCAATGCGAACAGGCTCGGTGACAGTGGACATCCCTGCCTCGTCCCCCTTGAAAGAGAGAAGGCAGAGGATGTCCACCCATTTACTGACACTCTGGCCCTTGGGGCTGAGTAAAGGAGCCGAACCCATCTCACAAAATTTGGCCCAAACCCAAAAGCCCTCAAAACTTCCCATAGGTATGGCCATTCAACTGCGTCGAACGCCTTTATGGCGTCTAACGACATTATGGCTGCATCCTCTATATTATTATTGGCAATTTGTAGGTGTCTGAATACTTTTCTAATATTGGTAGAAGTAGACTTCCCCGGCATAAAACCGGTTTGGTCCGAGTGAATGATTTTGTCGATATTACCGCTCAACCTTTTTGACAGCAGTTTTGCCAATATCTTAGCTTCTGACGGCAACAAGGAAATTGGTCTATATGCTTCCATGTCATCCTGGTCTTTCCCTTGCTTGGGCAACAGAATGATTTTTGCCTCCATCATCGATTGAGGGCATATACCAGTCTCAAAGCAGGACGTAAAAAGCTCAAGCAACAATGGGGCCAAAAATTCAACATACTTTTTATAAACATCGATCATGATACCATCCGTTCCCGGGGCTTTTCCAGCTGGTAGTTCTTTGATGGCGCTAATTATTTCGTCTAATTCAATAGGACCTTCCATACCCTGACTATCCATCTCATCCAGGGATGGTACCCATTTTCCCAATATACTCCCATATTTGAGACTGTGCGTGTGATGATCTAGCCTCATACAATTTGCAAAAGTAGTCCCTAAATGCCCCTCCTATTTCTGATGTTTTGTGTTGCATTGTCCCCATTTTATCTTTAACTTTGTGTATTATGTTTAAAGGTTTATCCGCCTTAGCCAATAAGGCCAGATATTTCCCGGGCCTGTCTGAGTTGTTATATAAATTTTGTGCATTGTACTTCATACTTTTCATATTAGCTGTACTCAGATAGCCCAGCCACAATTCCCTGGCTATCTCCCAGGCCTCCCTTGACTCCGATGTGCCATCTGCCAAAAACTTAGCCTCCATTACATTACAATTTTTTTCCAGTTCCAGTAATTTTTTACAGCTCGCTCTTTTTACTGTACCTATTTTTTTTTAAGCGTACCTCTCAGGTAAGCTTTAAACGCATCCCATGTTATGTTCTCTGACGCTGTCCCCCTGTTAATTGGCCAGTATTCCCCCCATTGCTCAATGAGCCCTGTTGTTACTTCAGGGTTACTTAACCATGTTGCATCGCACTTCCAAAACTGGCAGCCTTTCTCAATAGTTTCTTTTAGTTCAATCATTAACGGAGAGTGATCGGAGATACCCCTGGTTTTATAACTAACTTCTGTAATTGATGGCAGCAGGGCCCTGGAAGTTAATACCATGTCAATTCTTGAGAATGCGATATGTGAGGCAGAAAAACAGGAGTACTGTGTTAGATCTGGGTGTCTTTCCCTCCACGGGTCAACCCAACCCATATCACCCACAAAACTGCAAAAATTCCTGGAGCTGCTATCACTACTGGTAACTGATGCATTTTTATGCCATCTATCCAATTTAGAGTCTAACACGTTGTTAAAATCTCCCAGACAAATCACTGGCACATCTGGGGTTTGTGCCACAAAGTCTGCTATCTTCACCAGTACATCGAAAGAGAAAGGGGGTGGGATATACACAGCAAGCAGGAGCATATGAAAATTATTTACAACACAATCTAAACAGATAAATCTCCCTCCTGGGTCTATCTTGACTCTAGTATACGTGAAAGCTATTGATTTTTTAATAAGTATAGAAATGCCACGTGCTGATGATGTGAAGGGAGCATGGAAAACATGGCCTACCCAGGCTCTTTTAAGAGCTAGAAGTCTACCCCCACACAGGTGTGTTTCTGTTAGGCACACTATATCGGTGCCGCACTTCCTTATATATCGTAAAACCAATGAACGCTTTATCTTGTCGTTCAACCCCCTGGTGTTCCAGGTTAACAACCGGACCATCTATTTGTTATAGGGCTGTTCCATGCCTCCCATGCCCCCTCCATAACCAGTAATCTACATGTGCATTTCTTGTGCCTCGGTGTCCTTGTCCAACATACATACACAACCTTACACATATACCCCCCTCCCCCCACCCTGTATACCTACCCCCCCTTGGCATACTTTTATTCTCCTCCCTCCTTACCCCTATACAGGCTAAATTAACCTATTCTATCCCCACTTCTTATGAGGCTAGCTCCCCTCTAACCACTTATACCCTTAAGGCAGTAATAGTCCCCCTCCCCCGGCTTATTTATATATAATTTTTCCCTTTTATAATATTACATGCTACATGTCTTAAAGTATTATAACACCCTTTTTTTTTTTTTTTTTTCTTCCTCTTCCTTTTATATTACAAAAACATGACCAGTGGCCCCTCGCATATAACCAGAAAAGCAACACATACACTTCTTATCACAAAATCAAGTTGCTAATTGGCGTTTTGCTGGAAAGTTACTGTCCAGCCATTCTCCAGCCTCTTTTGGTGTGTAAAAGAATTTTGTTACATCACCCGATATAACTCTTAACTTAGCAGGAAACTGCATGGAGTACTTTAAGTCCAAAGACCTCAGCCGTTTTTTTATTTCTGCGAATTTGGATCTACTTTTTTGCACCTCCATTGAAAAATCTGGAAATACCGACAGTTTTGTACCATTGAATTCCAATGGGCCTTTCAGCCTTGAGAGGCTCAAAATTGTATCGCGGTCTTGGTAATTGAGCAATTTGAAGATTAGGGTACGGGGTGGGGCCCCTGGTGGCAGGGGTTTCGATGGTACTCTATGTGCCCTTTCTACAACAAATTGGTTCGAGAAGGAGGAGGCACTATAGTTGTTCTTTAATAACTGTTCCACGAACTTCGTCGTCTCCTTCCCCTCTTCTCTTTCGGGCAAGCCCACCAGCCTTATATTGTTACGACGTAACCTTCCTTCCACATCGGACAGTTTGAGATTAATGTCCCGAATTTGCCCAGCCATTGTATCCACAGCTTTTAGGAGCTTATTATTAGAGTCCTCTAAATTAGAGACCCGATTTTCTGCCTCTTTCATTCTCTCTTTCACGGTTTTGATATCTTGTTTGATTTGTGCTATATCTGTCTGCACATCATTGATTTTGTCTAGCAGTCGGTTCTCGCTGCTATTAATGGCGTCAAGTATCTGTTGCAGGGTTATATCTGGGGTAGCAGCGGGAGTGTCGACAGCTTTTGACCCCTTAGCTGGGGTGGTTTGTGGGGTAGTAATAGTTGTCTGTGATGTGTTGCTTGCCTGGGTTCTGGCATATTTTTCCAGGCGTGCTGCCGCAGTTGTGGTACCTGTTTTACCCATTGCGGAGGATTTGCAGCACGGGCTCACAGATTGCACAGCTACACTTTACCCTGTACAAGCCAACTCTTTTGCTTGTCTCTTCTTACACACTTTACACGATATAGGGATCACAGAATTTCTCCCAGGGTCATTTGACCTTTATACCGAACAAACAGTCCAGCCTGTATTGTCTCTATTTAAAGAACCTTCTTTGATTATGCACCTTTCCAGGCTATATACTGCTGGTTTTTTTTTTTTTTTTTAGGGAAGACAAAAAGATTTTTACACCCCAACAAACAGTTCAGTGTATACTGTGTTCTTAACAGCAGGGATTCACCATCCGCTTTTAACCAGTTCCATCCTGGATGGCATTTTTGCCATGCAGATGAAAAAAAGGAAAAAAAACACAAAAGGGAAGAAAAAAAAAAAAAAAAAGACACTTTTCTCCCACTGCACCCAGACAGAACACCTTACTTGTTAGCAGCCTGTTTCACCAGGGATGTCACCTTGTCCACCGATGCTGCAGTTTTAACTGCTAAACCAGGATGTTTAGTGAAGAAGACAGCTCTCACCCGCGCTCTTCACATAGGCACCGGTGCTCTTCTTTGCCCCCACAATATACCATCCACTGTTCGACACGCTGCTGGAACAAACGCTGTGAGTGACAACGAGTAGCCTTGTTCACACGTGGCGTCCTCCTTCAAGCTAGGACGGGAGCACCCACTAAGCCACCTGGTATACTGTTTAGCGCTCCACGCTTTATGCT
Source organism: Crinia signifera (assembly GCF_055691185.1). NCBI lineage: Eukaryota > Metazoa > Chordata > Amphibia > Anura > Myobatrachidae > Crinia > Crinia signifera. Next base: position 75,777,940 of record NC_139228.1, read on the forward strand.
TGGCCAAGGTGGTTGTGGGGTTTACTGGCGCTGGGCACCGCTTCCACTGGTCTCCCCTCTGTGTGCGCCACTTCTCCCAGTTGCCCGCTGCCGTGCGCCTTGTCCCCGGGACTGGAGCGATAGCCGGCGTTCTGCAGCACGCGTCTCTGTACGCTCCTATCGGCGCCTCCAACCCACGTCACTTCCTGGTGTTCTGCCGAGGATGTATGCAGGCGGCCGGCCACTTAATGCATGTAGCTTCTGCACGGATGATTCAGCCGGGGGAGCAGCAGCTCTCACTCCTCACTCCTGCTCGTCCGTGGCCACGCCTCCACCAAATTATGAATTTATAATGTAAAATACTTAATACAAAGCAAGGAAACTAGTAATAACAATACAATGGAGCTGTATTGTTCATGTTGCTATATATAAAATGTAATAAATAATATTGACCACTCTGGTATAATTCCATCCTAAAGTAAAGAAACATAATAAAGAGACTGTGTCATGCTTTGTTGGCTAGGCTGCTCCACACTGGCTATTCACAGGTGCAATTAAACTACTGAGGGGATTTGACCTGCTCTGTTTCCAACCTGGGCCGGTTCACCCCTCTTTAAGCAACCTGGTATCTCTGAGCTCTCCCAGAGTCACCATATTGATGCTGATCTTAATGTGGACACCCGTTCAACATAGCTCAGTACGGACCAGAACTCCTGGCCTCAAGCACTCCAACAGCCTCAGCCTCCCAAGTAGCTGGGATTACAGGCACACGCCACAGTGCCCAGCGAGGAGCTGTGATTGTTATTTAGCATAGGAATTTCACTGTCTGTGATGTCATTACAATGAGAAAGCAGCTTATCAATGCCATCTACTGGCCACTCCTGTAACTACATTCTTTATCTGTTCACAGGCAATGGCTAATTTAGATTGGGTGTAGTCTTTATTTATTTATTTATTTATTTATTATCAGTTTCTTATATAGCGCACACAGATTCCGCAGCGCTTTACAGAGAATATTTGACCATTCACATCAGTCCCTGCCCCAGTGGAGCTTACAATCTATATTCCCTACCACATGTACATGCACACACAGACATTCTAGGGTTAATTTTTTGTTGGGAGCCAAATTAGCCTAGCAGTATATTTTTGGATTGTGGGAGGAAACCGGAGTACCCGGAGGAAACCCACGCAAGTACGGGGAGAATATACAAACTCCGCACAGTTAGGGCCATGGTGGGTATTGAACTCATGACCTCAGTGCTGTGAGGCAGTAATGCTAACCATTACACCATCCGTACTCGGCATTGTAAGTAAATATTCTATATCAATAATCATGCACTGCACATGGTATTGCTATTGAATCCCAAAAACACTTATTCATTAATTGCAATGGTCATTTTGTTAAAGTTTGTTCCACTATGTAGGTATTGCTCTGTGGCATCCCATTAACCTCTAACTCACCTCCTCACATTATTTTCTATATCCCCAACCATGTATCCCACACTCCATCCACATCACAAGAATCAAAACATTCCTTAATGACATGATATCACTGGCTGACAAGTCACTGACACCCACAAGAACAGCACTCATGACAACTTAAATACTCTGTGCTGACGTATTTGATCTTACAGGACATGTGCATGAAGCTGAAGTAGTGAATGTGGTAGATGTTCAGGTAGGGGACTAGCCTACTGATTTCTCATCAAATATATATGGTTTATCATACTATACATTGTATAATAACTCTATTATGACTACAAGAAGATGATTAAAAAATACAATTTCATAAATATATTCACTGAGTATGTTCTGCATGAAATTTGGGACTGTACATGATCAATAGGAAATGGTTCACCCTAAAGGTCATTGTCCTGTTTGCATACAAAAGATGGACACAATCAAAATATGAATTTATAATGTTAAATACTTAATAATACAAAGCTAGGAAACTGGTAATAACAATACAATGGAGCTGTATTGTTCATGCTGCTATATATAAAATGTAATAAATAATATTGACCACTCTGGTATAATTCCATCCTAAAGTAATGAAACATAATAAAGAGACTGTGTCCTGCTTTGTTGGTTAGGCTGCTCCACACTGGCTATTCACAGGTGCAATCCCATTACTGATTACCATGGGGGATTTGACCTGCTCTGTTTCCAACCTGGGCTGGTTCACCCCTCTTTAAGCAACCTAGTATCTCTGAGCTCCCCCAGAGTCACCATATTGATGCTGATCTTAATGTGGACACCCGTTCAACATAGCTCAGTATGGACCAGAACTCCTGGCCTCAAGCACTCCAACAGCCTCAGTCTCCCAAGGAGCTGGGATTAGAGGCACACGCCACAGTGCCCGGCGAGGAGCTGTGATTGTTATTTAGCATAGGAATTTCTCTGCCTGTGATGTCATTACAATGAGAAAGCAGCTTATCATTGCCATCTACTGGCCACTCCTGTAACTACATTCTTTATATGTTCACAGGCAATGGCTAATTTAGATTGGGTGTAGTCTTTATTCAGCATTGTGTGTGAATATTCTATATCAATAATCATGCACTGCTCATGGTAGTGCTATTGAATCCCGAAAACACTTATTCATTATTTGCAGTGGTCATTTCATTAAAGTTTGTTCCACTATGTAGGTATTGCTCTGTGGCATCCCATTAACTTCTAACTCACCTCCTCACATTATTTTCTATATCCCCAACCATATATCCCACACTCCATCCACATCACAAGAAGCCAAACATTCCTTAGTGACATGATATCACTGGCTGACAAGTCACTGACACCCACAAGAACAGCACTCATGACAACTTAAATACTCTGTGCTGACATATTTGATCTGACAGGACATGTGCATGAAGCTGAAGTAGTGAATGTGGTAGATGTGCAGGTAGGGGACTAGCCTACTGATTTCTCATGAAATATATATGGTTTGTCATACTATACATTGTATCATAACTCTATTATGACTACAAGAAGATGATTAAAAAATACAATTTCATAAATATATTCACTGTGTATGTTCTGCATGAAATTTGGGACTGTACATGATCAATAGGAAATGGTTCACCCTAAAGGTCATTGTCCTGTTTGCATACAAAAGATGGACACAATCAAATTATGAAATTATAATGTAAAATACTTAATACAAAGCAAGGAAACTGGTAATAACAATACAATGGAGCTGTATTGTTCATGCTGCTATATATAAAATGTAATAAATAATATTGACCACTCTGGTATAATTCCATCCTAAAGTATGAAACATAATAAAGAGACTGTGTCCTGCTTTGTTGGCTAGGCTGTTCCACACTGGCTATTCACAGGTGCAATCCCACTACTGATCAGCATGGGGGATTTGACCTGCTCTGTTTCCAACCTGGGCCGGTTCACCCCTCTTTAAGCAACCTGGTATCTCTGAGCTCCCCCAGAGTCACCATATTGATGCTGATCTTAATGTGGACACCCGTTCAACATAGCTCAGTACGGACCAGAACTCCTGGCCTCAAGCACTCCAACAGCCTCAGCCTCCCAAGTAGCTGGGATTACAGGCACACGCCACAGTGCCCAGCGAGGAGCTGTGATTGTTATTTAGCATAGGAATTTCTCTGACTGTGATGTCATTACAATGAGAAAGCAGCTTATCAATGCCATCTACTGGCCACTCCTGTAACTACATTCTTTATCTGTTCACAGGCAATGGCTAATTTAGATTTGGTGTAGTTTTTATTCAGCATTGTGAGTGAATATTTGTTAGCAGGAACGCATTTAGAACAAGTAGATGCTGTAAGATTTTCAAGAAGAACGTTTAATGATGAACATATAACTTGGATGACATGCTGCACTCTGCTTGCTGCATCACCAGCTACTGCATAACAACCAGGAAGAGAAAACAGGAAGTACCTGAAAAACTTTATCAACAACTATCAGACATACACTGACAATATCTATCTATAAGCACAGTTGAGAACAGTGGTTGCTATAATAAACATACAGAAGTCTAACACCCCCACTCAACTACTGCTTCTCAAACAAGTCCCATTCTAGATCTGATATCCTCAAACTTTGGCCTTGGTACTGGCTTTGTCATAATATCAGCTAACATATTGTCAGTCTCACAATATTCAAGAAGAATTACATTTTGCTCCACTAGATCACGTAGATAATGATGCTTCACATCAACATGTTTGGTTCTAGCATTTATCTTTTCACTGTTTGCAAGTTTTATACATCCCTGATTGTCCTCAAACAATATCGTTGGTTTTGCTACTGACTCTCCAAAATCCTGTAGTAACTGACGTAACCAAACAACTTCTTGACTGGCATAAGCTGCTGAGATGTATTCCGCTTCTGTTGATGATAAGGCAACTGACATTTGCTTTTTGCTGGACCATGATATTAGGCTGTCTCCAACCTTGAACAAGTAGCCACTTGTTGACTTACGATCCTTGTAATCACCTGCCCAATCTGAATCCACATATCCTGTCAGTTCAAGATTTCCTTTTTCTGACAATGTCAGGTTCAAGTCCTGTGTGTGTTTAAGGTACTGCATGACTCTCTTGATTGCATTCCAATCTCTTTGACGAGGTTTACTCACACGCCTACAAAGATGAGACATTGCAACTGAAATATCTGGCCTTGTAGTGGTTGCCACATATATAAGTGCCCCCACTGCTTGTCTGTATTGTTCATTACTGGGCAAGAGATCTTCTTCTCCTTCCAGTTTGAGATAAGCTGTGTCCATTGGCGTAGTCGCACCTTTAGCCTCTGACATTTTAAACTGATTGAGAATTTTAGTAATTTTAGCAGATTGATTGAGCAGAAAACTTCCATCTTCTTTCCGCTGTATCTGGATTCCTAGATAGTATGTCACCTCTCCCAGATCTTTAGTTTCAAAGTGTGAATTCAGAACTTCACTTAACTTTTTGATTTCTTCATTTTCTTCATGGGCAATAATCAAATCATCCACATACAAGAGTAGATACATCCACTTCCCATCTTCAAACTTGGAGTATAGGCATGAGTCTGCCTTACTTCTTGTGAACATTTCGTTCAGTAAAACTTCATTTATTTTACTATTCCATGCTCTTGCTGATTGTTTGAGACCATAGAGAGATTTTTGTAATTTGCAGACAAGATGCTCTTTGCCCTCTACTATATAACCTTCAGGCTGAGCCATGTACAATTCTTCTTCAATATCACCATTGAGAAAAGCAGTTTTAATGTCAAAATGCCTTACTTCCATATTTCTTAAAGCAGCTATGGCCATCAAGGTTCTGAAAGTACTCTGTTTCGCAACTGGTGCAAAAGTTGCATCATAATCTTCACCATATTTTTGAGTATAGCCCTTTGCTACTAATCTTGCTTTAAATCTGTGGACTTTACCTTCAGAGTCATATTTGGTTTTAAAAACCCATTTACATCCAACTGCATGTTTTCCTACAGGTAACTCTGTAAGTTCCCATGTCTGGAGCTGTTTAAGAGATTCCATTTCTTCATCAGCTGCTTTAATCCATTTTTCCTTTTTATTAGTGGGCAGTTTTTGCATGTCTTTCCAGGATTCTGGTTCAGGTTCTGGTGCTGTTCGTGCAAGATAAGATAGTCGCTTTGGTGGAATATTCTTATTACACCTTGTAGAACTCCTGACTGGAGGTAGAGGTAATTTTTCCTCTTCAGCAGTAACAGGATCACTTATAGCAACTTCAATATCATTTTCTTCTACTGACGGTGGTTGTTCTTCAAGCTGCACTGCCTGTGTCATTTCTTCAAATGTAAGATACACTGAGTTTTCATCAATTATAACGCTTCTACTTATTGTCACCTGGTTGGTTTCTTTATGTAGAATTCTGTATCCCTTTTGAGACTCACTGTAACCTACGAGCACTCCTTCCTCTGCTCGAGCATCCCATTTTGAGCGCTTTTCCTTTGGAACATGTACAAATGCTTTACTTCCAAATATTTTAATATGATGCAGGTCAGGCTTCTTTCCATTCCATAGTTCATACGGAGTCTTTTCAGTTGTTTTACCTAATAAACGATTTTGGAGATAACAGGCTGTCATGATTGCTTCTCCCCAGTAAGTTGCTGGCAAATCTGCATCAAAGAGCATGCTCCGCCCACTTTCACATAGTGTCCGATTCATTCTTTCAGCGACACCATTCTGCTCTGGATTATATGGTACCGTAGTCTGGAATGTAACTCCATGTCTTTTCAGAATGGTTTGTGTTTTGCCACTCTTGTATTCTGTGCCATTATCTGCACGCATTATTTTTGGAAATCTTCCGAACTTGTTGTTTACTTGGGCAAGATATTCTTCAAGTTTTTCTGAGACTTCATCCTTACTTTGCAGCAGGTAAAGAGTTGTGAATTTGGAGTAATCATCAATGAATGTAAGAAAATATCTTTTCTGTCCTGGGGTCATATTTTTCATTGGTCCACATACATCTGTGTGAATTATATCCAGACAATTCTCAGCTCTACTATTACTTGCTTTTGGAAAAGGTTTTCTTGTCATTTTCCCTTTTAGGCAGCTGGTACACTTCATCATTTGTGTGCAAGGATCAATTTTGATACCATTTGCATGCTGTTCTTGGGCTAGTTTTCTTATTGCTTCTGGATTTCTGTGCCCTAGACGACGGTGCCATACATGGATGCAGTTAATATGCTCCTGCTTAGCGGTATTAACAACTTCTCTGCACTTTAACTGATATAGCTCATCTTTGATAGTTCCTTCTGCAAGAATGTGGCTTCCATTTGTAATAATACACTTGTCGCCTTTAAATGTCACAATATGTCCTTGCTTGGCGAGCTTTTTCACTGATAGCAGGTTAGTGTCAAGATTGGGCACATACAGTACATTCTTCATAAATATTTTTCTGGTAAATTTTGGAGAGACTGGACAGTAAAGATAACCTTCCCCTATCCCTCCTGAAACCATGTAATGTCCATTAGCTGTAGCTATTCTTTCTGAATTACTTTGGTCCAACTGAGTGAAGAAATTTTTATCATTAGTCATATGACTTGTAGCTCCTGAGTCAATGCACCAGGCATTTATCACTGAGGTACCGCTGTTACTATGAAAGGCAAATTCAGCATTAGAAGTGTTTCCTGGCTCCTTTATAGCACTGTTTGCTTTTTGATTAGCATCTTGTTTCTTTAACTGATCCATTCTGGCTTTCCAAACTCTGCAGTCTGCCTTTATGTGACCAGGTCTCTTACATACAAAACATTCACGTGTTTCATGTCTCTGAGTGGATTTCTTAAAACAGTTCTGCACCTTTAATGCCGATTCTGCTAAGGATCCTTCATCCTTATTTGTGCTCTCAGTCTTGCGCTTATATTCATCCACAAGTTTGCCTTTCACATACTCTAATGTAAGTTCATCGTCTGGTATGGCATCTAGCGCAGTTACAAGTGTCTCATAACTATCTGGGAGACCACTGAGTAGCAGGGCTGCTATATGAAAGTCTTTTATTTCTTCTCCTATGCAACGCAGACGCTCTACCATTTCTAGAGTACATCTTATATAATCCTGCATGTCCTGGCCTTTAAGCAGTTTAGTCTGATACAGCTATCTGATTAAATATAGCTTATTGCTTAAATTTGCTCTCTCATGTACTTTCTGCAGCACATCCCACATATCTTTTGCACTGTCACAGTTACATATATGCACGATCTGATCATCATCTATACTGAGAGAGATTGTACTCTGGGCTTTCTGATCTTTCTCAGTCCATTCCTCTGTGACAGGGTGAGGTTTAGGTTCTTGTATGCATTTCCACGTACCTTCTCTTATAAGCAGCATCTTTACTTTGAATTTCCATGTCTGGTAGTTCTGGTTAGTCAGATTCATCACTGTGAATTTGGCTGAGGCACTGTTAACAGCAGCCATGTCTCTTCTGGGTTCTGCCTTTCTGTTTGAGTGCTTTTGACTCTTGTTACTTCTCTTTCTGCAGTCCTGGGCCCATAACCTGTTAGCAGGAACGCATTTAGAACAAGTAGATGCTGTAAGATTTTCAAGAAGAACGTTTAATGATGAACATATAACTTGGATGACATGCTGCACTCTCGACTTGCTGCATCACCAGCTACTGCATAACAACCAGGAAGAGAAAACAGGAAGTACCTGAAAAACTTTATCAACAACTATCAGACATACACTGACAATATCTATCTATAAGCACAGTTGAGAACAGTGGTTGCTATAATAAACATACAGAAGTCTAACAATATTCTATATCAATAATCATGCACTGCACATGGTAGTGCTATTGAATCCCGAAAACACTTATTCATTATTTGCAGTGGTCATTTCATTAAAGTTTGTTCCACTATGTAGGTATTGCTCTGTGGCATCCCATTAACCTCTAACTCACCTCCTCACATTATTTTCTAAATCCCCAACCATGTATCCCACACTCCATCCACATCACAAGAAGCAAAACATTCCTTAATGACATGATATCACTGGCTGACAAGTCACTGACACCCACAAGAACAGCACTCATGACAACTTAAATACTCTGTGCTGATGTATTTGATCTTACAGGACATGTGCATGAAGCTGAAGTAGTGAATGTGGTAGATGTGCAGGTAGGGGACAAGCCTACTGATTTCTCATCAAATATATATGGTTTATCATACCATACATTGTATCATAACTCTATTATGACTACAAGAAGATGATTAAAAAATACAATTTCATAAATATATTCACTGTGTATGTTCTGCATGATATTTGGGACTGTACATGATCAATAGGAAATGGTTCACCCTAAAGGTCATTGTCCTGTTTGCATACAAAAGATGGACACAATCAAAATATGAATTTATAATGTAAAATACTTAATAATACAAAGCAAGGAAACTGGTAATAACAATACAATGGAGCTGTATTGTTCATGCTGCTATATATAAAATGTAATAAATAATATTGACCACTCTGGTATAATTCCATCCTAAAGTAATGAAACATAATAAAGAGACTGTGTCATGCTTTGTTGGCTAGGTTGCTCCACACTGGCTATTCACAGGTGCAATCCCACTACTGACCAGCATGGGGGATTTGACCTGCTCTGTTTCCAACCTGGGCCGGTTCACCCCTCTTTAAGCAACCTGGTATCTCTGAGCTCCCCCAGAGTCACCATATTGATCTTAATGATCAGTTGATGATGATCAGATGCTGACCAGTTCAACATAGCTCAGGAGGGACCAGAACTCCTGGCCTCAAGCACTCCAACAGCCTCAGCCTCCCAAGTAGCTGGGATTACAGGCACACGCCACAGTGCCCGGAGAGGAGCTGTGATTGTTATTTAGCATAGGAATTTCTCTGACTGTGATGTCATTACAATAAGAAAGCAGCTTATCATTGCCATCTACTGGCCACTCCTGTAACTACATTCTTTATATGTTCACAGGCAATGGCTAATTTAGATTGGGTGTAGTCTTTATTCAGCATTGTGAGTGAATATTCTATATCAATAATCATGCACTGCACATGGTATTGCTATTGAATCCCGAAAAAACTTATTCATTATTTGCAGTGGTCATTTCATTAAAGTTTGTTCCACTATGTAGGTATTGCTCTGTGGCATCCCAATAACCTCTAACTCACCTCCTCACATTATTTTCTATATCCCCAACCATATATCCCACACTCCATCCACATCACAAGCAAAACATTCCTTAGTGACATGATATCACTGGCTGACAAGTCACTGACACCCACAAGAACAGCACTCATGACAACTTAAATACTCTGTGCTGATGTATTTGATCTGACAGGACATGTGCATGAAGCTGAAGTAGTGAATGTGGTAGATGTGCAGGTAGGGGACAAGCCTACTGATTTCTCATCAAATATATATGGTTTATCATACCATACATTGTATCATAACTCTATTATGACTACAAGAAGATGATAAAAAAATACAATTTCATAAATATATTCACTGTGTATGTTCTGCATGAAATTTGGGACTGAACATGATCAATAGGAAATGGTTCACCCTAAAGGTCATTGTCCTGTTTGCATACAAAAGATGGATACAATCAAATTATGAATTTATAATGTAAAATACTTAATACAAAGCAAGGAAACTAGTAATAACAATACAATGGAGCTGTATTGTTCATGTTGCTATATATAAAATGTAATAAATAATATTGACCACTCTGGTATAATTCCATCCTAAAGTAAAGAAACATAATAAAGAGACTGTGTCATGCTTTGTTGGATAGGCTGCTCCACACTGGCTATTCACAGGTGCAATCCCACTACTGATCAGCATGGGGGATTTGACCTGCTCTGTTTCCAACCTGGGCCGGTTCACCCCTCTTTAAGCAACCTGGTATCTCTGAGCTCCCCCAGAGTCACCATATTGATGCTGATCTTAAAGTGGACACCCGTTCAACATAGCTTAGTACGGACCAGAACTCCTGGCCTCAAGCACTCCAACAGCCTCAGCCTCCCAAGTAGCTGGGATTACAGGCACACGCCACAGTGCCCGGCGAGGAGCTGTGATTGTTATTTAGCATAGGAATTTCTCGGACTGTGATGTCATTACAATGAGAAAGCAGCTTATCAATGCCATCTACTGGCCACTCCTGTAACTACATTCTTTATCTGTTCACAGGCAATGGCTAATTTAGATTGGGTGTAGTCTTTATTCAGCATTGTGAGTGAATATTCTATATCAATAATCATGCACTGCTCATGGTAGTGCTATTGAATCCCGAAAACACTTATTCATTATTTGCAGTGGTCATTTCATTAAAGTTTGTTCCACTATGTAGGTATTGCTCTGTGGCATCCCAATAACCTCTAACTCACCTCCTCACATTATTTTCTATATCCCCAACCATATATCCCACACTCCATCCACATCACAAGCAAAACATTCCTTAGTGACATGATATCACTGGCTGACAAGTCACTGACACCAACAAGAACAGCACTCATGACAACTTAAATACTCTGTGCTGACGTATTTGATCTTACAGGACATGTGCATGAAGCTGAAGTAGTGAATGTGGTAGATGTGCAGGTAGGGGACTAGCCTACTGATTTCTCATCAAATATATATGGTTTATCATACCATACATTGTATAATAACTCTATTATGACTACAAGAAGATGATAAAAAAATACAATTTCATAAATATATTCACTGAGTATGTTCTGCATGACATTTGGGACTGTATATGATCAATAGAAAATGGTTCACCCTAAAGGTCATTGTCCTGTTTGCATACAAAAGATGGACACAATCAACTTATGAATTTATAATGTAAAATACTTAATACAAAGCAAGGAAACTGGTAATAACAATACAATGGAGCTGTATTGTTCATGCTGCTATATATAAAATGTAATAAATAATATTGACCACTCTGGTATAATTCCATCCTAAAGAAATGAAACATAATAAAGAGACTGTGTCATGCTTTGTTGGCTAGGTTGCTACGCACTTGCTATTCACAGGTGCAATCCCACTACTGATCAGCATGGGGGATTTGACCTGCTCTGTTTCCAACCTGGGCCGGTTCACCCCCCTTTAAGCAACCTGGTATCTCTGAGCTCCCCAAGAGTCACCATATTGATGCTGATCTTAATGTGGACACCCGTTCAACATAGCTTAGTACGGACCAGAACCCCTGGCCTCAAGCACTCCAACAGCCTCAGCCTCCCAAGGAGCTGGGATTACAGGCACACGCCACAGTGCCCGGCGAGGAGCTGTGATTGTTATTTAGCATAGGAATTTCTCTGACTGTGATGTCATTACAATGAGAAAGCAGCTTATCATTGCCATCTACTGGCCACTCCTGTAACTACATTCTTTATCTGTTTACAGGCAACGGCTAATTTAGATTGGGTGTAGTCTTTATTCGGCATTGTGAGTAAATATTCTATATTAATAATCATGCACTGCACATGGTAGTGCTATTGAATCCCGAAAACACTTATTCATTATTTGCAATGGTCATTTCATTAAAGTTTGTTCCACTATGTAGTTTTTGCTCTGTGGCATCCCAATAACCTCTAACTCACCTCCTCACATTATTTTCTATATCCCCAACCATATATCCCACACTCCATCCACATCACAAGAAAAACATTCCTTAGTGACATGATATCACTGGCGGACAAGTCACTGACACCCACAAGAACAGCACTCATGACAACTTAAATAATCTGTGCTGATGTATTTGATCTGACAGGACATGTGCATGAAGCTGAAGTAGTGAATGTGGTAGATGTGCAGGTAGGGGACTAGCCTACTGATTTCTCATCAAATATATATGGTTTATCATACCATACATTGTATCATAACTCTATTATGACTACAAGAAGATGATGAAAAAATACAATTTCATAAATATATTCACTGTGTATGTTCTGCATGAAATTTGGGACTGTATATGATCAATATGAAATGGTTCACCCTAAAGGTCATTGTCCTGTTTGCATACAAAAGATGGACACAATCAAAATATGAATTTATAATGTAAAATACTTAATAATACAAAGCAAGGAAACTGGTAATAACAATACAATGGAGCTGTATTGTTCATGCTGCTATATATAAAATGTAATAAATAATATTGACCACTCTGGTATAATTCCATCCTAAAGTAAAGAAACATAATAAAGAGACTGTGTCATGCTTTGTTGGCTAGGCTGCTCCACACTGGCTATTCACAGGTGCAATCCCACTACTGATCAGCATGGGGGATTTGACCTGCTCTGTTTCCAACCTGGGCCGGTTCACCAGTTTAAGCAACCTGGTATCTCTGAGCTCCCCCAGAGTCACCATATTGATGCTGATCTTAATGTGGATACCCGTTCAACATAGCTTAGTACAGACCAGAACTCCTGGCCTCAAGCACTCCAACAGCCTCAGCCTCCCAAGTAGCTGGGATTACAGGCACACGCCACAGTGCCCGACGAGGAGCTGTGATTGTTATTTAGCATAGGAATTTCTCTGCCCGTGATGTCATTACAATGAGAAAGCAGCTTATCATTGCCATCTACTGGCCACTCCTGTAACTACATTCTTTATATGTTCACAGGCAATGGCTAATTTAGATTAGGTGTAGTCTTTATTCAGCATTGTGAGTGAATATTCTATATCAATAATCATGCACTGCACATGGTATTGCTATTGAATCCCAAAAACACTTATTCATTATTTGCAATGGTCATTTTGTTAAAGTTTGTTCCACTATGTAGGTATTGCTCTGTGGCATCCCATTAACCTCTAACTCACCTCTTCACATTATTTTCTATATCCCCAACCATGTATCCCACACTCCATCCACATCACAAGCAAAACATTCCTTAATGACATGATATCACTGGCTGACAAGTCACTGACACCCACAAGAACAGCACTCATGACAACTTAAATACTCTGTGCTGATGTATTTGATCTGACAGGACATGTGCATGAAGCTGAAGTAGTGAATGTGGTAGATGTGCAGGTAGGGGACTAGCCTACTGATTTCTCATCAAATATATATGGTTTATCATACCATACATTGTATCATAACTCTATTATGACTACAAGAAGATGATTAAAAAATACAATTTCATAAATATATTCACTGTGTATGTTCTGCATGAAATTTGGGACTGAACATGATCAATAGAAAATGGTTCACCCTAAAGGTCATTTTCCTGTTTGCATACAAAAGATGGACACAATCAAATAATGAATTTATAATGTAAAATACTTAATAATACAAAGCTAGGAAACTGGTAATAACAATACAATGGAGCTGTATTGTTCATGCTGCTATATATAAAATGTAATAAATAATATTGACCACTCTGGTATAATTCCATCCTAAAGTAATGAAACATAATAAATAGACTGTGTCATGTTTTGTTGGCTAGGTTGCTCCACACTGGCTATTCACAGGTGCAATCCCACTACTGATCAGCATGGGGGATTTGACCTGCTCTGTTTCCAACCTGGGCCGGTTCACCCCTCTTTAAGCAAACTGGTATCTCTGAGCTCCCCCAGAGTCACCATATTGATGCTGATCTTAATGTGGACACCCGTTCAACATAGCTCAGTACGGACCAGAACTCCTGGCCTCAAGCACTCCAACAGCCTCAGCCTCCCAAGTAGCTGGGATTACAGGCACACGCCACAGTGCCCGGAGAGGAGCTGTGATTGTTATTTAGCATAGGAATTTCTCTGACTGTGATGTCATTACAATAAGAAAGCAGCTTATCATTGCCATCTACTGGCCACTCCTGTAACTACATTCTTTATATGTTCACAGGCAATGGCTAATTTAGATTGGGTGTAGTCTTTATTCAGCATTGTGAGTGAATATTCTATATCAATAATCATGCACTGCACATGGTATTGCTATTGAATCCCGAAAACACTTATTCATTATTTGCAGTGGTCATTTCATTAAAGTTTGTTCCACTATGTAGGTATTGCTCTGTGGCATCCCAATAACCTCTAACTCACCTCCTCACATTATTTTCTATATCCCCAACCATATATCCCACACTCCATCCACATCACAAGCAAAACATTCCTTAGTGACATGATATCACTGGCTGACAAGTCACTGACACCCACAAGAACAGCACTCATGACAACTTAAATACTCTGTGCTGATGTATTTGATCTGACAGGACATGTGCATGAAGCTGAAGTAGTGAATGTGGTAGATGTGCAGGTAGGGGACAAGCCTACTGATTTCTCATCAAATATATATGGTTTATCATACCATACATTGTATCATAACTCTATTATGACTACAAGAAGATGATAAAAAAATACAATTTCATAAATATATTCACTGTGTATGTTCTGCATGAAATTTGGGACTGAACATGATCAATAGGAAATGGTTCACCCTAAAGGTCATTGTCCTGTTTGCATACAAAAGATGGATACAATCAAATTATGAATTTATAATGTAAAATACTTAATACAAAGCAAGGAAACTAGTAATAACAATACAATGGAGCTGTATTGTTCATGTTGCTATATATAAAATGTAATAAATAATATTGACCACTCTGGTATAATTCCATCCTAAAGTAAAGAAACATAATAAAGAGACTGTGTCATGCTTTGTTGGATAGGCTGCTCCACACTGGCTATTCACAGGTGCAATCCCACTACTGATCAGCATGGGGGATTTGACCTGCTCTGTTTCCAACCTGGGCCGGTTCACCCCTCTTTAAGCAACCTGGTATCTCTGAGCTCCCCCAGAGTCACCATATTGATGCTGATCTTAAAGTGGACACCCGTTCAACATAGCTTAGTACGGACCAGAACTCCTGGCCTCAAGCACTCCAACAGCCTCAGCCTCCCAAGTAGCTGGGATTACAGGCACACGCCACAGTGCCCGGCGAGGAGCTGTGATTGTTATTTAGCATAGGAATTTCTCGGACTGTGATGTCATTACAATGAGAAAGCAGCTTATCAATGCCATCTACTGGCCACTCCTGTAACTACATTCTTTATCTGTTCACAGGCAATGGCTAATTTAGATTGGGTGTAGTCTTTATTCAGCATTGTGAGTGAATATTCTATATCAATAATCATGCACTGCTCATGGTAGTGCTATTGAATCCCGAAAACACTTATTCATTATTTGCAGTGGTCATTTCATTAAAGTTTGTTCCACTATGTAGGTATTGCTCTGTGGCATCCCAATAACCTCTAACTCACCTCCTCACATTATTTTCTATATCCCCAACCATATATCCCACACTCCATCCACATCACAAGCAAAACATTCCTTAGTGACATGATATCACTGGCTGACAAGTCACTGACACCAACAAGAACAGCACTCATGACAACTTAAATACTCTGTGCTGACGTATTTGATCTTACAGGACATGTGCATGAAGCTGAAGTAGTGAATGTGGTAGATGTGCAGGTAGGGGACTAGCCTACTGATTTCTCATCAAATATATATGGTTTATCATACCATACATTGTATAATAACTCTATTATGACTACAAGAAGATGATAAAAAAATACAATTTCATAAATATATTCACTGAGTATGTTCTGCATGACATTTGGGACTGTATATGATCAATAGAAAATGGTTCACCCTAAAGGTCATTGTCCTGTTTGCATACAAAAGATGGACACAATCAACTTATGAATTTATAATGTAAAATACTTAATACAAAGCAAGGAAACTGGTAATAACAATACAATGGAGCTGTATTGTTCATGCTGCTATATATAAAATGTAATAAATAATATTGACCACTCTGGTATAATTCCATCCTAAAGAAATGAAACATAATAAAGAGACTGTGTCATGCTTTGTTGGCTAGGTTGCTACGCACTTGCTATTCACAGGTGCAATCCCACTACTGATCAGCATGGGGGATTTGACCTGCTCTGTTTCCAACCTGGGCCGGTTCACCCCCCTTTAAGCAACCTGGTATCTCTGAGCTCCCCAAGAGTCACCATATTGATGCTGATCTTAATGTGGACACCCGTTCAACATAGCTTAGTACGGACCAGAACCCCTGGCCTCAAGCACTCCAACAGCCTCAGCCTCCCAAGGAGCTGGGATTACAGGCACACGCCACAGTGCCCGGCGAGGAGCTGTGATTGTTATTTAGCATAGGAATTTCTCTGACTGTGATGTCATTACAATGAGAAAGCAGCTTATCATTGCCATCTACTGGCCACTCCTGTAACTACATTCTTTATCTGTTTACAGGCAACGGCTAATTTAGATTGGGTGTAGTCTTTATTCGGCATTGTGAGTAAATATTCTATATCAAAAACCATGCTCTGCAAATGGTAGTGCTATTGAATCCCACAAACACTTATTCATTAATTGCAATGGTCATTTCGTTAAAGTTTGTTCCACTATGTAGGAATTGCTCTGTGGCATCCCATTAACTTCTAACTCACCTCCTGACATTATTTTCTATATCCCCAACCATATATCCCACACTCCATCCACATCACAAGAAGCCAAACATTCCTTAGTGACATGATATCACTGGCTGACAAGTCACTGACACCCACAAGAACAGCACTCATGACAACTTAAATACTCTGTGCTGACGTATTTGATCTGACAGGACGTGTGCATGAAGCTGAAGTAGTGAATGTGGTAGATGTGCAGGTAGGGGACTAGCCTACTGATTTCTCATCAAATATATATGGTTTATCATACTATACATTGTATCATAACTCTATTATGACTACAAGAAGATGATTAAAAAATACAATTTCATAAATATATTCACTGTGTATGTTCTGCATGAAATTTGGGACTGTACATGATCAATAAGAAATGGTTCACCCTAAAGGTCATTGTCCTGTTTGCATACAAAAGATGGATACAATCAAATTATGAAATTATAATGTAAAATACTTAATACAAAGCAAGGAAACTGGTAATAACAATACAATGGAGCTGTATTGTTCATGCTGCTATATATAAAATGTAATAAATAAAATTGACCACTCTGGTATAATTCCATCCTAAAGTAATGAAACATAATAAAGAGACTGTGTCATGCTTTGTTGGCTAGGTTGCTCCACACTGGCTATTCACAGGTGCAATCCCACTACTGATCAGCATGGGGGATTTGACCTGCTCTGTTTCCAACCTGGGCCGGTTCACCCCTCTTTAAGCAACCTGGTATCTCTGAGCTCCCCCAGAGTCACCATATTGATGCTGATCTTAATGTGGACACCCGTTCAACATAGCTCAGTACGGACCAGAACTCCTGGCCTCAAGCACTCCAACAGCCTCAGCCTCCCAAGTAGCTGGGATTACAGGCACACGCCACAGTGCCCGGCGAGGAGCTGTGATTGTTATTTAGCATAGGAATTTCTCTGACTGTGATGTCATTACAATGAGAAAGCAGCTTATCAATGCCATCTACTGGCCACTCCTGTAACTACATTCTTTATCTGTTCACAGGCAATGGCTAATTTCGATTGGGTGTAGTCTTTATTCAGCATTGTGAGTAAAAATTCTATATCAATAATCATGCACTGCACATGGTAGTGCTATTGAATCCCGAAAACACTTATTCATTATTTGCAGTGGTCATTTCATTAAAGTTTGTTCCACTATGTAGGTATTGCTCTGTGGCATCCCAATAACCTCTAACTCACCTCCTCACATTATTTTCTATATCCCCAACCATATATCCCACAATCCATCCACATCACAAGAAGCAAAACATTCCTTAATGACATGATATCACTGGCTGACAAGTCACTGACACCCACAAGAACAGCACTCATGACAACTTAAATACTCTGTGCTGACGTATTTGATCTGACAGGTCATGTGCATGAAGCTGAAGTAGTGAATGTGGTAGAAGTGCAGGTAGGGGACTAGCCTACTGATTTATCATCAAATATATATGGTTTATCATACTATACATTGTATAATAACTCTATTATGACTACAAGAAGATGATTAAAAAATACAATTTCATAAATATATTCACTGTGTATGTTCTGCATGAAATTTGGGACTGTGTATGATCAATAGGAAATGGTTCACCCTAAAGGTCAATGTCCTGTTTGCATACAAAAGATGGACACAATCAAATAATGAATTTATAATGTAAAATACTTAATAATACAAAGCTAGGAAACTGGTAATAACAATACAATGGAGCTGTATTGTTCATGCTGCTATATATAAAATGTAATAAATAATATTGACCACTCTGGTATAATTCCATCCTAAAGTAATGAAACATAATAAAGAGACTGTGTCATGCTTTGTTGGCTAGGTTGCTCCACACTGGCTATTCACAGGTGCAATCCCACTATTGATCAGCATGTGGGATTTGACCTGCTCTGTTTCTAACCTGGGCCGGTTCACCCCTCTTTAAGCAACCTGGTATCTCTGAGCTCCCCCAGACTCACCATATTGATGCTGATCTTAATGTGGACACCCGTTCAACATAGCTCAGTACGGACCAGAACTCCTGGCCTCAAGCACTCCAACAGCCTCAGCCTCCCAAGTAGCTGGGATTACAGGCACACGCCACAGTGCCCGGCGAGGAGCTGTGATTGTTATTTAGCATAGGAATTTCTCTGACTGTGATGTCATTACAAGGAGAAAGCAGCTTATCAATGCCATCTACTGGCCACTCCTGTAACTACATTCTTTATCTGTTCACAGGCAATGGCTAATTTAGATTGGGTGTAGTCTTTATTCGGCATTGTAAGTAAATATTCTATATCAAAAACCATGCACTGCACATGGTATTGCTATTGAATCCCAAAAACACTTATTCATTAATTGCAATGGACATTTTGATAAAGTTTGTTCCACTATGTAGGTATTGCTCTGTGGCATCCCATTAACCTCTAACTCACCTCCTCACATTATTTTCTATATCCCCAACCATATATCCCGCACTCCATCCACATCACAAGCAAAACATTCCTTAGTGACATGATATCACTGGCTGACAAGTCACTGACACCCACAAGAACAGCACTCATGACAACTTAAATACTCTGTGCTGATGTATTTGATCTGACAGGACATGTGCATGAAGCTGAAGTAGTGAATGTGGTAGTTGTGCAGGTAGGGGACTAGCCTACTGATTTCTCATCAAATATATATGGTTTATCATACCATACATTGTATCATAACTCTATTATGACTACAAGAAGATGATTAAAAAATACAATTTCATAAATATATTCACTGTGTATGTTCTGCATGAAATTTGGGACTGTACATGATCAATAGGAAATGGTTCACCCTAAAGGTCATTTTCCTGTTTGCATACAAAAGATGGACACAATCAAATAATGAATTTATAATGTAAAATACTTAATAATACAAAGCTAGGAAACTGGTAATAACAATACAATGGAGCTGTATTGTTCATGCTGCTATATATAAAATGTAATAAATAATATTGACCACTCTGGTATAATTCCATCCTAAAGTAATGAAACATAATAAAGAGACTGTGTCATGCTTTGTTGGCTAGGTTGCTCCACACTGGCTATTCACAGGTGCAATCCCACTACTGATCAGCATGGGGGATTTGACCTGCTCTGTTTCCAACCTGGGCCAGTTCACCCCTCTTTAAGCAACCTGGTATCTCTGAGCTCCCCCAGAGTCACCATATTGATGCTGATCTTAATGTGGACGCCCGTTTAACATAGCTCAGTACGGACCAGAACTCCTGGCCTCAAGCACTCCAACAGCCTCAGCCTCCCAAGTAGCTGGGATTACAGGCACACGCCACAGTGCCCGGCGAGGAGCTGTGATTGTTATTTAGCATAGGAATTTCACTGACTGTGATGTCATTACAATAAGAAAGCAGCTTATCAATGCCATCTACTGGCCACTCCTGTAACTACATTCTTTATATGTTCACAGGCAATGGCTAATTTAGATTGGGTGTAGTCTTTATTCAGCATTGTGAGTGAATATTCTATATCAATAATCATGCACTGCACATGGTATTGCTATTGAATCCCAAAAACACTTATTCATTAATTGCAATGGACATTTTGATAAAGTTTGTTCCACTATGTAGGTATTGCTCTGTGGCATCCCAATAACCTCTAACTCACCTCCTCACATTATTTTCTATATCCCCAACCATATATCCCACACTCCATCCACATCACAAGCAAAACATTCCTTAGTGACTTGATATCACTGGCTGACAAGTCACTGACACCCACAAGAACAGCACTCATGACAACTTAAATACTCTGTGCTGACGTATTTGATCTGACAGGACATGTGCATGAAGCTGAAGTAGTGAATGTGGTAGATGTGCAGGTAGGGGACTAGCCTACTGATTTCTCATCAAATATATATGGTTTATCATACCATACATTGTATCATAACTCTATTATGACTACAAGAAGATGATTAAAAAATACAATTTCATAAATATATTCACTGTGTATTATGGAAGTCGAGTTACACACACGCCATTTTAGGATAGTATGGCCGCCATTTTGGTTCGCAGAGTTGCGCAAATAAAGTTTCCATACCCGAGTATGTGTGACAAAGTGGACCAGAAGAGTAGCCATACTATCACACATAAATTCATAAATACATACTGACACTAAGTAAAATATAGTTAAAGGTTTAGAACGCCACACATAGCTTAGTTAGCCCTGCATACATCTGTCTGTATCATGTTTAGTACCGTTCCGTTCCGTTCATTGTGCGAAGTATTCCGGTCATTGCGAATATTCCGCAATATACACGGCTCGACAGTTATGGACATAATCCATATTCCAGGGACAGTTTCTGTCGAAAGTAGGTAACAAAGGAATCTAGATAAAACCGGTTCTTATCACTGCTGACGCCGAAGCCACCAAACAAAGGACTCTTAAAGTTCACTCCCTGGACCTAGCCAAACCAGGTGTATCATCTTACCCCCCAATCACAGCTGACCTGACATTCGACCTCTGACCAATGAGAACGGCCTTTGACCTCCCCTTTCTGACCCTATAAGATAGGCGACCCAGAGCAGCCAGGGTCTCTTCGGCACATCTACCTTCCCATGACTTTTCTACCGGACTATAGTTCAGCCCTGAACGATAGTGAGCTCTGACCGGACTGCACTTCGCATATTTGATGAGACGGGTAACGGTTGCATTAACGGTATTTATCCTTATTGTATTGATTGGCTGATTGTGTCTTGTATCTGTTTTCTTTCCCCTTAGCAGAGTCTGTTTAGTATTCATTGTTAGTATATTGTATTACTTGTTATACCTGTTTATTCTTATTTCTGTAACCCCCTTTTGTCCATTAGGGACTTAAATACAACCTTTTTACGGAGTTCTTATCTCCTTATTTCTATACAGTGGTCGTGTCTGTTTATTCGCATAATAGCGACAAGGTATATTACGGACACTGTCCGATAAGGTATATTCGCAGATTAGAGACAAAGTACTGCGAAGGAATCTCTGATTAAGGTATTGGTTCTTGGTGTACATAATACAATAAAAGGTACGCTACGCTGCGCTACGCTTTGTTCGCACGTAGTTAGGTATAAAGGGTACGTTGGTTGCGGACTTATTACGTAACCAGCGCTTTTCACTTATTGTCTCTCTGGTCATATTTAATCGTCATTAACAATTGAGGGCTCGTCCGTCCGCTCCACAGTCCAGAACTCAGTACCAGGCGTGCGACTCGACCTATACCAGCAAAAGGGTGGAAGTATTTATTTGTTTCCATTGCTGGATAGGCCGAGTCCGCGGCGGTGCGGGGTTCGGGAAGTGCTAGCGCTGAACCCGGAGTACAATAAGTGAAGGCCACGTGTTTTAAAGTATATCATACCTAAGTGTTTAGTAAACTGTACTTCTGCCTGCCACAAGTAGTTTAACGGGGTATAGTGTCTTGGGTTGCTTGTTTATTACAGTATATGTACCACGTGCGATAAGGTTCGCACACGTGGAGTCTGTGTTTATTATAGTACATAGAGGATCCCCTCTGTGCAAAACTATAACTTTTATTGTTAGTTACTGCAAAACCAGGGACTCCGCCACGTGGCGACAAGTCCTGGGCCTTTTGCAGTAACGTAAAGCGTCTATTGTGTAATACGCAAGGTGCGCGCGCACGTGCCCACATCGGGAAATTTTCGCATCTTTGTACGTGATTTACGGATTAAGTGCGGGATTTATTTCGCATCTTGATACGTAACTTTCGGACGGAGTTAAGGGATTTATTCCACATTTAGGCGCAATTACTGCGTATAGCGAAACCCGAGCGCAACCTTGCAAATACACTATAGAACACGTGGGTGGCCGATTCATCGGCGGCCTGTGAACAGCGCACGTACACACGTGGCTGTTCATTGGTACTGCACATGCAGCACACATAGGAACTCAAAGGTGAACAGTATTAAACCACTAGCCTTATTTAAACAGTATAGTAATATACTGCGAATGGGGCGGTGATTAATAAAAGAAAATAAGTTTTTCTTTTTGTTCATTTTTTTTAAGCAAGCAACTCAAGCATTATTTTAATAGATTCCTATAGCGTATTATAAGGGATTTATACCTGCATAAGTATCTAGTGAAAAGCTACCGGCCTGGGAAGATTTTCTGTACAGAAATATTTCAAATATATGCATAAGACCAAGGTGTAACCAGCGCCCAGTGTGAAAAATAACTGAGGCGAACGGGTGTGTGACGACACGACTCAGCGCAGTGTAGTCCAGTGTAGGACAGTCCAGTTAGGACCCGGGTTCACGTGACGACGTGCCCATAGGAACTGCCCCTTCAGTGGAATTGATTCCGCTAGGAGGGTACAAGAAGATACATCGGAACGCACTTGTTTCCGATTAGCTACTTTAGAAATCCAATTTTTGGGGGTATAGGAAAACAAGTTTGTTATACCCTGGAAAAATTGTGCCGCACCAAGCAAGTTGGCTAGAAGTTCGCTGCTAGTTGAAAGACTTGGTGATTGAGTATCGTACCTCGTATCCTTCGCACCTGCTTGACTGTGGGATGTTCTAGGAAGCTGTAGAAGTGAGTGTTTGGGGAGCTCTCAGATAATTAATAACCCACCGATATCTATTAAGCTGTGAACGTTTATTCCTGTAATTATGGGTAATAACGGGTCACGCTGTGATAACGTGCATGTTAGGGAGGAAGCAAGCCGGCCAAAAGGATCGGCTGCTTTTATGATGTGCTGTAAGCACGGTGAACTCGCAGTTGTTTACCAAAATAAATGGAGAAAAATGACACAAGGCAGCAAGTTAGAATTTCCCAGTGTTGGTAGCTTCGATCCAGAAATCTTATCAGCAGTAAAAGATGAAATATGCCTACTCTCCAGTCGTAAGGAGAGAGTGAAGCATATAGATATTCTTAAATTGTGGCAGAAGGAAGGACAGGAACAATGGGGAACCAGAGGTCTGGCAATACTTGACGCAATCAGCCACAATAAAAATGCAACCGTTACAACCGCTGCCACAATAGAATCAGCTCCCCCACCCCCATATGTGCCGAAGGGGTTAATGACTCATAAGAAAGACATGAGTAATAATGTATCCATTGCTAACTTGTACCCTGTTTTTACCCCCTATAAGCAAGATACAGATCCACAAGGGAGATTCCTGACATCAGCCATCCCTTGCGAAGCTAGCGGAAAGGAGAGAGAGGCTGAGACAGCCCAAGCTGCTGCTGCCGTTCTGGTCGAGGAGATGGCTGATGCCAGGAACACGATTGGAGACACAGGTAAGTACACACAACACAGCACAGAGATAGTTGCTCCTGGGATGTTGTCCAGTGGTGCAGGGGGGATACAGATCCACCCTCTGCACACAGTGGAACCTCCTTGTGGACGGGGAGGCGGGGATGAGGTAATGCCTGTAAAGGATAGTGACATGCACAATACATGGACACGATTGGAACGTCATTCAATCATCAAAAATGTCCCTGATCCCAGCAAAGATCTGGCAAAGTGTCAGAAATTTGTAAGGGAGCGAGGAAATTCAGATGAGCCCACCAATAAGGATTGGCGATACATGTTGAGAGCTTGCCTCCCTTCACACATAGATGTCCAGAAGTTCATTCGAGACAGTGGTGTGGAGGGCGATAAGATTTTAACTGAACAGGGCAACCAGGAAAATATACGCCTAATAAATATACAATTGGGTGTATATTTCCCAGCGACAGTTGAAAATACCCTAGGGTTCGCCATCACACAGAAAGATGGTGAGTCCACCAGCGGATATTTCAACCGTGCTTTACAGGCGTTGCCAAAACACTCTGGTATCCCCAGCCCCAGGGACAGCATACATCCTAAGGGAGGGATTGTCTCTGTGCTGATACAAGGTTTTAGGGAAAATCTGAGAACCAACATAGAAACCATTCACCCCAACTGCAGACAGATGTCAATACACACTTTAAAGAAATCTGCTGTTGATCTGGACAAACGATTTATGACAGAAAGACAAAACCAAATAGTATGTTTCAAATGTGGAAACAATGGACACATTGCAGGGTAAGTAACCATAGAAAACATAACACATATGTAAGTAACTGAGAGACACAATGGGAGAAGACAGGTAGGTCTCAACACATAGCCATAGCCCCACCTAGTAGCCAACGCCGCCCTAAGCATGACACATATATGCAAACAGGGAGTAGGACACACATACACCCCACATCCAGGTAACATAAGACAATATATGAGGGAGGAGCCTCAGATATGGGTAAGTGGAATAGTTTAAATATAAAGTTTTTTCGTATCGAACCCGTTAACAACATTCCCTCCTGGTCTAGGTTGTGCCAAGCAATTAGTAGCAGCAATTGGGGTAACAGGAAAAATACAGCATTACCCACTGACGAAACCAGCAGATGTTACAAGCGGGCCTCTGCATACCAAACACTCTTTTCTGTTGGCTGCAGCGGCCCGACTAACCTCATGGGTAGAGATTTACTATGTAAAATGGGATGTGTCATCTATTGCACCCCTGATGGGGTATTTCTGGACACTCCTAGAAATCTTACACAAGAAGTGCAAGATATGCTGGACAGTCCTCAGAGGCTAATGTTGTATTCCACTGTTATAGAGTCAAATCCATCTAAGGTAGCTAAAAACTACAGCACAAATACCGAGTTCCTTTGAACTAAAGATGGGAAGGACACAGGATCAATGGCAACCATAGCTTCCATAGAAACCCTGTTAAAAACAGAAAGTATAGCGCCCCAAAGTACAGCCTCACCATTCGAAATCTGAGGTTGAGCTGGAAAAATACCCAGTGAAATAACAAGGTTCCCAAAAGAGAACTTTTAGCTAAATACCCCTAGACACAGCCCATAGTCACAACCACACTGGGAAACAGAAAGAAAGGGAGGGTTTACAAATCAGAACAGGAGTTGAAAAGGGTAAGAACCAAATAGTTGAGAGCCAATTCCCCCATAGCGCTAAATCCTGGTGTCATCAAAATAAAAGAAAAATTTTCGGTTGAAAATAAATGTACACATTACTGTCATTAATATTTTCTACCCTTTTTTGAGTTTTTCTCTCTCTCTTTTCTTTTTTTTTCCAATTTTTTCTCCTTCCCCTACTCTTTTGTTCCAGAAACCCACAAATCATAGATAAATAGTTCGAAGAATCTGTCGCACTCCCAGCAGAGAAATACCATTGTGAATATGCGGTACCCTGTAAAGCGAGTAGTCACAATATAGATATTTTTCAGTAAATCTTGAACAAAGTCCCAATAACTTTAAGCATTACTCCTAATGTTACCCAGGGCAACCACAGCCACCATCTTGTGAAAAGCAGTCCAAGTAATGCACAAAGCATTCCCCTTCTACAAAGAATGAAAAGGGTTGTAAAACGCATTTACATATAAATAGGTGCAATCACAATACCCATGTCTTCACAGACAGATGTGGATAAAGAAGGAGAAACAGGCCTGATTACAGCTTTTGCCATGGGTAAAACTGACACAAGAGACCATGTGATTTAGAATATTAGACCTGCTGAGGGGGCGACAGATATAGTGACGTAAGAAACCTGGTGATGCCAGCCTGACCAATGTCGTACTGCAGTGTGCAATTAAACCCTATTATTTGAGCACTTCCTACTTGTCTACACAGTGTAGTTGCCATAGCACTACTGGTAAACAAAACTGAGAATGTGGTGTTGGGGTGTGTTTTAACTGTTTATGCTCCTCATATAGTCTGGACACTCCTAAAATTCTGCCTAAACATGTGAAAAATATTCATCAGCCAAGTTCACTAAATGGGAACTTGCATTGATGTTACCATGTAAAATGGGTAATATTGTAAACCCAGCAACACTCTTACCAGGTGTGCCCGCCAAAGGCACAAAGGGTGGATTGGTGCTGAGGTTGCTGGAATGGTGGAATTTAGTGGGAGCCGAGACGAATATGATTGCATGACATGTTTGAGTCAGACCTTTTGCAGCATGCCCCCAAAGGGTGGTAACAACCCATTGGAAGAGGTAATTCATTTTTTTTCGTTCTTTCCACAACACCGAGAGGGAAAATTGTACACTGGCTATACCGTAATAGATGGAAAAGGCATGGTAGAGGCTGTACCCATTGGACGTCTCACTCAGCAACAGCAGTCTCATTAATAGTACTGCGAACTGAGAGAAAAACAGCCAATATTCATGCCGACTCCAAGTATGTTTGTTGGGGTAATACAGAAGATCTTAGGCCCTATGGCGCCTCAGATGTTTTGTTTCAGTAGCTGGCACTCCAGTGGCGCAAGCATTGTAAGTTTAAAAGATTTCTGACAGTCACACAGCTGCCGGACAGAGTGGCTGTTATCAAGTGTAAAGGCCACATCTTCGATGAGGATTCAGTGTCACTTGATAATGAACATGCTGGCAAGGCAGCTGGGTGAGCCATGCGCTCTGCGGATAATGTTTGTGTCCCCCCCCTGTAAATGTCAGTATATTCACATAGAAATACAAGATTTGTGTCCCCTGCAGGAGAAGCAGTCTGGAAGCCGAAGGGATGTGGACAGGAATAGAAAGATGGACAAGGAAAACCAGTGACTCTGAGAACATGCCAAACTGTCAGGGCAGAGATAGCCCATGGCCTGACTTGTCTTGACAGGGGAGGTATGTGGGAAAATTAGTCCGAAATTTCTGGCGTGCTCACAGACAGATAAGACGACAGGATCATGCCTTACTTGTCTGGGGGGAAAGAAACTGCAACGGTTGTTCCCACAGAGCCATCTCCACATCCCTCCTCCAGCAGGATCCTCTGCAGGTAATACAAAATTGGCTTTGTACAGTCCACTCTAGAAGCATTTATTTATTTATTTTTTTATATATATATATGTGTTGACGTTTGTGTGTATAGATATAGCAGCCCAGAAGCACCCTTGAGTATGCAAGTATATTTATATATATGAAAGGTTTAAGTCATGTGTGAACCTTTAGGGACTGATGGTACACCCCATAATCTCTTTTTGTAGTAGTAGAATACTCTCAGAACTCCACCTCATTTGTCCCCATCGAAACATTGCTTGGCGGGCAGCCACAGGTTATGGTAATCCCACAAGGAGATCCTAGACCACAAATGCAAGTAATGTATCCACACCTGGAAAACTGCAGCAAAAGGACTTTGTTGACACCTGTTGCGAACTGTCATAACCATGAACCAGGAGATGTTGTTGTTGTTTCCCCTGCTTTGCCATATACAGGTTGCTTGATAGACCTTTGGAAAGGACCACCCCAGATCTTGTTGACCAGCACTACCTCAATAACAAAGTCGCAGAGAGAGAGATTCGGGTACGTTCGTCCTACTGCCAAAGGAACAGAAAACCAAAAGGTCCTTACACTCGAGGGCGAAAGAAAGAAATCGCTAAGAGGCACCATTTCGGGAGGACTGGAGAGCAGCTAAGGTCAAGCAACCTGTACAAGCTACAAAAGGGACTGTGACACACCCCACTGGTAACAGGTTGGAAGGATCACTAACAAAATTTTTCCTTTCTCAGTTTTCTCTATTGTTGTGGGTCCTATTCTTGTCTCCCCCCCACTATCCGTTATCTTCAAAATCAAGGATACCGCCGCCGCACTGCTGCCAGGCATTGGACGGACGATACAGAGTTCTGAGAGTGTGTTACCCATCCCAGTTTAGGTCAAGGTAGAATCTATAAACTTGACACATTACCCAGGACCGGATGTTTGATAGTGATAATACCATCATACTTAAAAGCATACCAAAAAGAGAGACAACAAAGAGTTCAAGGGTCTGTTGTCACAAACAATACCTACCAAAGGATGCCATATCTGAAAAACGTGTATATGTTGTAACCACCCCTGTTTTTATTTTTATCCCAAAACTGTACATTATCCTTCGTGACCCTGAGTAGATTGTTCGATAAATGCGGCCCATCGTTTATCCGTGATCCTGGATCGGCCAAGAGCAGATGGTTTACTCCCCTTATATGTTTAGTTCATGGATCCAAATTTCTTTGTTAGGATTATGAATTTCTGTATTGTCGCGTGAAATGTTTTGTATTGTAACAGTTTTATATTTACTGTTAAAGGGTGGACTATGGAAGTCGAGTTACACACACGCCATTTTAGAATAGTATGGCCGCCATTTTGGTTCGCAGAGTTGCGCAAATAAAGTTTCCATACCCGAGTATGTGTGACAAAGTGGACCAGAAGAGTAGCCATACTATCACACATAAATTCATAAATACATACTGACACTAAGTAAAATATAGTTAAAGGTTTAGAACGCCACACATAGCTTAGTTAGCCCTGCATACATCTGTCTGTATCATGTTTAGTACTGTTCCGTTCCGTTCATTGTGCGAAGTATTCCGGTCATTGCGAATATTCCGCAATATACACGGCTCGACAGTTATGGACATAATCCATATTCCAGGGACAGTTTCTGTCGAAAGTAGGTAACAAAGGAATCTAGATAAAACCGGTTCTTATCACTGCTGACGCCGAAGCCACCAAACAAAGGACTCTTAAAGTTCACTCCCCTGGACCTAGCCAAACCAGGTGTATCATCTTACCCCCCAATCACAGCTGACCTGACATTCGACCTCTGACCAATGAGAACGGCCTTTGACCTCCCCTTTCTGACCCTATAAGATAGGCGACCCAGAGCAGCCAGGGTCTCTTCGGCACATCTACCTTCCCATGACTTTTCTACCGGACTATAGTTCAGCCCTGAACGATAGTGAGCTCTGACCGGACTGCACTTCGCATATTTGATGAGACGGGTAACGGTTGCATTAACGGTATTTATCCTTATTGTATTGATTGGCTGATTGTGTCTTGTATCTGTTTTCTTTCCCCTTAGCAGAGTCTGTTTAGTATTCATTGTTAGTATATTGTATTACTTGTTATACCTGTTTATTCTTATTTCTGTAACCCCCTTTTGTCCATTAGGGACTTAAATACAACCTTTTTACGGAGTTCTTATCTCCTTATTTCTATACAGTGATCGTGTCTGTTTATTCGCATAATAGCGACAAGGTATATTACGGACACTGTCCGATAAGGTATATTCGCAGATTAGAGACAAAGTACTGCGAAGGAATCTCTGATTAAGGTATTGGTTCTTGGTGTACATAATACAATAAAAGGTACGCTACGCTGCGCTACGCTTTGTTCGCACGTAGTTAGGTATAAAGGGTACGTTGGTTGCGGACTTATTACGTAACCAGCGCTTTTCACTTATTGTCTCTCTGGTCATATTTAATCGTCATTAACAGTATGTTCTGCATGAAATTTGGGACTGAACATGATCAATAGGAAATGGTTCACCCTAAAGGTCATTTTCCTGTTTGCATACAAAAGATGGACACAATCAAATAATGAATTTATAATGTAAAATACTTAATAATACAAAGCTAGGAAACTGGTAATAACAATACAATGGAGCTGTATTGTTCATGCTGCTATATATAAAATGTAATAAATAATATTGACCACTCTGGTATAATTCCATCCTAAAGTAATGAAACATAATAAAGAGACTGTGTCATGCTTTGTTGGCTAGGTTGCTCCACACTGGCTATTCACAGGTGCAATCCCACTACTGATCAGCATGGGGGATTTGACCTGCTCTGTTTCCAACCTGGGCCAGTTCACCCCTCTTTAAGCAACCTGGTATCTCTGAGCTCCCCCAGAGTCACCATATTGATGCTGATCTTAATGTGGACGCCCGTTCAACATAGCTCAGTACGGACCAGAACTCCTGGCCTCAAGCACTCCAACAGCCTCAGCCTCCCAAGTAGCTGGGATTACAGGCACACGCCACAGTGCCCGGCGAGGAGCTGTGATTGTTATTTAGCATAGGAATTTCTCTGACTGTGATGTCATTACAATAAGAAAGCAGCTTATCATTGCCATCTACTGGCCACTCCTGTAACTACATTCTTTATATGTTCACAGGCAATGGCTAATTTAGATTGGGTGTAGTCTTTATTCAGCATTGTGAGTGAATATTCTATATCAATAATCATGCACTGCACATGGTATTGCTATTGAATCCCGAAAACACTTATTCATTATTTGCAGTGGTCATTTCATTAAAGTTTGTTCCACTATGTAGGTATTGCTCTGTGGCATCCCAATAACCTCTAACTCACCTCCTCACATTATTTTCTATATCCCCAACCATATATCCCACACTCCATCCACATCACAAGCAAAACATTCCTTAGTGACTTGATATCACTGGCTGACAAGTCACTGACACCCACAAGAACAGCACTCATGACAACTTAAATACTCTGTGCTGACGTATTTGATCTGACAGGACATGTGCATGAAGCTGAAGTAGTGAATGTGGTAGATGTGCAGGTAGGGGACTAGCCTACTGATTTCTCATCAAATATATATGGTTTATCATACCATACATTGTATCATAACTCTATTATGACTACAAGCAGATGATTAAAAAATACAATTTCATAAATATATTCACTGTGTATGTTCTGCATGAAATTTGGGACTGTACATGATCAATAGGAAATGGTTCACCCTAAAGGTCATTGTCCTGTTTGCATACAAAAGATGGACACAATCAAATAATGAATTTATGATGTAAAATACTTAATAATACAAAGCTAGGAAACTGGTAATAACAATACAATGGGGCTGTATTGTTCATGCTGCTATATATAAAATGTAATAAATAATATTGACCTCTCTGGTATAATTCCATCCTAAAGTAATGAAACATAATAAAGAGACTGTGTCATGCTTTGTTGGCTAGGCTGCTCCACACTGGCTATTCACAGGTGCAATCCCACTACTGATCAGCATGGGGGATTTGACCTGCTCTGTTTCCAACCTGGGCCGGTTCACCCCTCTTTAAGCAACCTGGTATCTCTGAGCTCCCCCAGAGTCACCATATTGATGCTGATCTTAATGTGGACACCCGTTCAACATAGCTTAGTACGGACCAGAACTCCTGGCCTCAAGCACTCCAACAGCCTCAGCCTCCCAAGTAGCTGGGATTACAGGCACACGCCACAGTGCCCGGCGAGGAGCTGTGATTGTTATTTAGCATAGGAATTTCTCTGACTGTGATGTCATTACAATGAGAAAGCAGCTTATCAATGCCATCTACTGGCCACTCCTGTAACTACATTCTTTATCTGTTCACAGGCAATGGCTAATTTAGATTGG
This sequence comes from Crinia signifera, assembly GCF_055691185.1. Classification (NCBI taxonomy): domain Eukaryota; kingdom Metazoa; phylum Chordata; class Amphibia; order Anura; family Myobatrachidae; genus Crinia; species Crinia signifera. The sequence goes on from NC_139228.1 coordinate 75,810,070, forward strand.
GTGTAGTCTTTATTCAGCATTGTGAGTGAATATTCTATATCAATAATCATGCACTGCACATGGTAGTGCTATTGAATCCCAAAAACACTTATTCATTAATTGCAATGGTCATTTCATTAAAGTTTGTTCCACTATGTAGGTATTGTTCTGTGGCATCCCAATAACCTCTAACTCACCTCCTCACATTATTTTCGATATCCCCAACCATATATCCCACACTCCATCCACATCACAAGCAAAACATTCCTTAATGACATGATATCACTGGCTGACAAGTCACTGACACCCACAAGAACAGCACTCATGACAACTTAAATACTCTGTGCTGACATATTTGATCTGACAGGACATGTGCATGAAGCTGAAGTAGTGAATGTGGTAGATGTGCATGTAGGGGACTAGCCTACTCAATTCTCATCAAATATATATGGTTTATCATACCATACATTGTATCATAACTCTATTATGACTACAAGAAGATGATTAAAAAATACAATTTCATAAATATATTCACTGTGTATGTTCTGCATGAAATATGGGACTGTACATGATCAATAGGAAATGGTTCACCCTAAAGGTCATTGTCCTGTTTGCATACAAAAGATGGATACAATCAAATTATGAATTTATAATGTAAAATACTTAATAATACAAAGCTAGGAAACTGGTAATAACAATACAATGGAACTGTATTGTTCATGCTGCTATATATAAAATGTAATAAATAATATTGACCACTCTGGTATAATTCCATCCTAAAGTAATGAAACATAATAAAGAGATTGTGTCATGCTTTGTTGGCTAGGCTGCTCCACACTGGCTATTCACAGGTGCAATCCCACTACTGATCAGCATGGGGGATTTGACCTGCTCTGTTTCCAACCTGGGCCGGTTCACCCCTCTTTAAGCAACCTGGTATCTCTGAGCTCCCCCAGAGTCACCATATTGATGCTGATCTTAATGTGGACACCCGTTCAACATAGCTCAGTACGGACCAGAACTCCTGGCCTCAAGCATTCCAACAGCCTCAGCCTCCCAAGTAGTTGGGATTACAGGCACATGCCACAGTGCCCGGCGAGAAGCTGTGATTGTTATTTAGCATAGGAATTTCTCTGACTGTGATGTCATTACAATGAGAAAGCAGCTTATCAATGCCATCTACTGGCCACTCCTGTAACTACATTCTTTATCTGTTCACAGGCAATGGCTAATTTAGATTGGGTGTAGTCTTTATTCAGCATTGTGAGTGAATATTCTATATCAATAATCATGCACTGCACATGGTATTGCTATTGAATCCCAAAAACACTTATTCATTAATTGCAATGGTCATTTCGTTAAAGTTTGTTCCACTATGTAGGTATTGCTCTGTGGCATCCCATTAACCTCTAACTCCCCTCCTCACATTATTTTCTATATCCCCAACCATATATCCCACACTCCATCCACATCACAAGCAAAACATTCCTTAATGACATGATATCACTGGCTGACAGGACACTGACACCCATAAGAACAGCACTCATGACAACTTAAATACTCTGTGCTGATGTATTTGATCTGACAGGACATGTGATTGAAGCTGAAGTAGTAAATGTGGTAGATGTGCAGGTGGGGGACTAGCCTACTGTTTTCTCATCAAATATATATGGTTTATCATACCATACATTGTATCATAACTCTATTATGACTACAAGATGATGATTAAAAAATACAATTTCATAAATGTATTCACTGTGTATGTTCTGCATGAAATTTGGGACTGTATATGATCAATAGGAAATGGTTCACCCTAAAGGTCATTGTCCTGTTTGCATACAAAAGATGGACACAATCAAATAATGAATTTATAATGTAAAATACTTAATACAAAGCAAGGAAACTGGTAATAACAGTACAATGGAGCTGTATTGTTCATGCTGCTATATATAAAATGTAATAAATAATATTGACCACTCTGGTATAATTCCATCCTAAAGTAATGAAACATAATAAAGAGACTGTGTCATGCTTTATTGGCTAGGCTGCTCCACACTGGCTATTCACAGGTGCAATCCCATTACTGATCAGCATGGGGGATTTGACCTAATCTGTTTCCAACCTGGGCTGGTTCACCCCTCTTTAAGCAACCTGGTATCTCTGAGCTCCCCCAGAGTCACCATATTGATGCTGATCTTAATGTGGACACCCGTTCAACATAGCTCAGTACGGACCAGAACTCCTGGCCTCAAGCACCCCAACAGCCTCAGCCTCCCAAGTAGCTGGGATTACAGGCACACGCCACAGTGCCCGGCAAGGAGCTGTGATTGTTATTTAGCATAGGAATTTCTCTGACTGTGATGTCATTACAAGGAGAAAGCAGCTTATCAATGCCATCTACTGGCCACTCCTGTAACTACATTCTTTATATGTTCACAGGCAATGGCTAATTTAGATTGGGTGTAGTCTTTAGTCAGCATTGTGAGTGAATATTCTATATCAATAATCATGCTCTGCACAGGGTATTGCTATTGAATCCCAGAAACACTTATTCATTAATTGCAATGGTCATTTCATTAAAGTTTGTTCCACTATGTAGGTATTGCTCTGTGGCATCCCATTAACCTCTAACTTACCTCCTCACATTATTTTCTATATCCCCAACCATATATCCCGCACTCCATCCACATCACAAGAAGCCAAACATTCCTTAATGACATGATATCACTGGCTGACAAGTCACTGACACCCACAAGAACAGCACTCATGACAACTTAAATACTCTGTGCTGACGTATTTGATCTGACAGGACATGTGCATGAAGCTGAAGTAGTGAATGTGGTAGATGTGCAGGTAGGGGACTAGCCTACTGATTTCTCATCAAATATATATGGTTTATCATACCATACATTGTATCATAACTCTATTATGACTACAAGAAGATGATTAAAAAATACAATTTCATAAAAATATTCACTGTGTATGTTCTGCATGAAATTTGGGACTGTACATGATCAATAGGAAATGGTTCACCCTAAAGGTCATTGTCCTGTTTGCATACAAAAGATGGATACAATCAAATTATGAATTTATAACGTAAAATACTTAATAATACAAAGCAAGGAAACTAGTAATAACAATACAATGGAGCTGTATTGTTCATGCTGCTATATATAAAATGTAATAAATAATATTGACCACTCTGGTATAATTCCATCCTAAAGTAATGAAACATAATAAAGAGACTGTGTCATGCTTTGTTGGCTAGGCTGCTCCACATAACTATTAAAAGTTGCAATCCCACTACTGATTATCATGGGGGATTTGACCTGCTCTGTTTCCAATCTGGGCCGGTTCACCCCTCTTTAAGCAACCTGGTATCTCTGAGCTCCCCCAGAGTCACCATATTGATGCTGATCTTAATGTGGACACCCGTTCAACATAGCTCAGTATGGACCAGAACTCCTGGCCTCAAGCACTCCAACAGCCTCAGCCTCCCAAGTAGCTGGGATTACAGGCACACACCACAGTGCCCGGCGAGGAGCTGTGATTGTTATTTAGCATAGGAATTTCTCTGACTGTGATGTCATTACAATGAGAAAGCAGCTTATCAATGCCATCTACTGGCCACTCCTGTAACTACATTCTTTATATGTTCACAGGCAATGGCTAATTTAGATTGGGTGTAGTCTTTAGTCAGCATTGTGAGTGAATATTCTATATCAATAATCCTGCTCTGCACAGGGTATTGCTATTGAATCCCAGAAACACTTATTCATTAATTGCAATGATCATTTCATTAAAGTTTGTTCCACTATGTAGGTATTGTTCTGTGGCATCCCATTAACCTCTAACTCACCTCCTCACATTATTTTCTATATCCCCAACCATATATCCCGCACTCCATCCACATCACAAGCAAAACATTCCTTAATGACATGATATCACTGGCTGACAAGTCACTGAAACCCACAAGAACAGCACTCATGACAACTTAAATACTCTGTGCTGACATATTTGATCTGACAGGACATGTGCATGAAGCTGAAGTAGTGAATGTGGTAGATGTGCAGGTAGGGGACTAGCCTACTGATTTCTCATCAAATATATATGGTTTATCATACCATACATTGTATCATAACTCTATTATGACTACAAGAAGATGATTAAAAAATACAATTTCATAAATATATTCACTGTGTATGTTCTGCATGAAATTTGGGACTGTATATGATCAATAGGAAATGGTTCACCCTAAAGGTCATTGTCCTGTTTGCATACAAAAGATGGACACAATCAAATAATGAATTTATAATGTAAAATACTTAATAATACAAAGCAAGGAAACTGGTAATAACAATACAATGGAGCTGTATTGTTCATGCTGCTATATATAAAATGTAATAAATAATATTGACCACTCTGGTATAATTCCATCCTAAAGTAATGAAACATAATAAAGAGACTGTGTCATGCTTTGTTGGCTAGGTTGCTCCACACTGGCTATTCACAGGTGCAATCCCATTACTGATCAGCATGGAGGATTTGACCTGCTCTGTTTCCAACCTGGGCCGGTTCACCCCTCTTTAAGCAACCTGGTATATCTGAGCTCCCCCAGAGTCACCATATTGATGCTGATCTTAATGTGGACACCAGTTCAACATAGCTCAGTACGGACCAGAACTCCTGGCCTCAAGCACTCCAACAGCCTCAGCCTCCCAAGTAGCTGGGATTACAGGCACACGCCACAGTGCCCGGCAAGGAGCTGTGATTGTTATTTAGCATAGGAATTTCTCTGACTGTGATGTCATTACAATGAGAAAGCAGCTTATCAATGCCATCTACTGGCCACTCCTGTAACTACATTCTTTATATGTTCACAGGCAATGGTTAATTTAGATTGGGTGTAGTCTTTAGTCAGCATTGTGAGTGAATATTCTATATCAATAATCATGCACTGCACATGGTAGTGCTATTGAATCCCAAAAACACTTATTCATTAATTGCAATGGTCAATTCATTAAAGTTTGTTCCACTATGTAGGTATTGCTCTGTGGCATCCCATTAACCTCTAACTCACCTCCTCAGATTATTTTCTATATCCCCAACCATATATCCCACACTCCATCTACATCACAAGCAAAACATTCCTTAATGACATGATATCACTGGCTGACAAGTCACTGACACCCACAAGAACAGCACTCATGACAACTTAAATACTCTGTGCTGATGTATTTGATCTGACAGGACATGTGCATGAAGCTGAAGTAGTGAATGTGGTAGATGTGCAGGTAGGGGACTAGCCTACTGATTTCTCATCAAATATATATGGTTTATGATACCATACATTGTATCATAACTCTATTATGACTACAAGAAGATGATTAAAAAATACAATTTCATAAATATATTCACTGTGTATGTTCTGCATGAAATTTGGGACTGTATATGATCAATAGGAAATGGTTCACCCTAAAGGTCATTGTCCTGTTTGCATACAAAAGATGGACACAATCAAATAATGAATTTATAATGTAAAATACCTAATAATACAAAGCTAGGAAACTGGTAATAACAATACAATGGAACTGTGTTGTTCATGCTGCTATATATAAAATGTAATAAATAATATTGACCACTCTGGTATAATTCCATCCTAAAGTAATGAAACATAATAAAGAGACTGTGTCATGCTTTGTTGGCTAGGCTGCTCCACACTGGCTATTCACAGGTGCAATCCCACTACTGATCAGCATGGGGGATTTGACCTGCTCTGTTTCCAACCTGGGCCGGTTCACCCCTCTTTAAGCAACCTGGTATCTCTGAGCTCCCCCAGAGTCACCATATTGATGCTGATCTTAATGTGGACACCCGTTCAACATAGCTCAGTACGGACCAGAACTCCTGGCCTCAAGCACTCCAACAGCCTCAGCCTCCCAAGTAGCTGGGATTACAGGCACACGCCACAGTGCCCGGCGAGGAGCTGTGATTGTTATTTAGCATAGGAATTTCTCTGACTGTGATGTCATTACAATGAGAAAGCAGCTTATCAATGCCATCTACTGGCCACTCCTGTAACTACATTCTTTATCTGTTCACAGGCAATGGCTAATTTAGATTGGGTGTAGTCTTTATTCAGCATTGTGAGTGAATATTCTATATCAATAATCATGCACTGCACATGGTAGTGCTATTGAATCCCAAAAACACTTATTCGTTAATTGCAATGGTCATTTCATTAAAGTTTGTTCCACTATGTAGGTATTGTTCTGTGGCATCCCATTAACCTCTAACTCACCTCCTCACATTATTTTCGATATCCCCAACCATATATCCCACACTCCATCCACATCACAAGCAAAACATTCCTTAATGACATGATATCACTGGCTGACAAGTCACTGACACCCACAAGAACAGCACTCATGACAACTTAAATACTCTGTGCTGACATATTTGATCTGACAGGACATGTGCATGAAGCTGAAGTAGAGAATGTGGTAGATGTGCATGTAGGGGACTAGCCTACTCAATTCTCATCAAATATATATGGTTTATCATACCATACATTGTATCATAACTCTATTATGACTACAAGAAGATGATTAAAAAATACAATTTCATAAATATATTCACTGTGTATGTTCTGCATGAAATATGGGACTGTACATGATCAATAGGAAATGGTTCACCCTAAAGGTCATTGTCCTGTTTGCATACAAAAGATGGATACAATCAAATTATGAATTTATAATGTAAAATACTTAATAATACAAAGCTAGGAAACTGGTAATAACAATACAATGGAACTGTATTGTTCATGCTGCTATATATAAAATGTAATAAATATTATTGACCACTCTGGTATAATTCCATCCTAAAGTAATGAAACATAATAAAGAGATTGTGTCATGCTTTGTTGGCTAGGCTGCTCCACACTGGCTATTCACAGGTGCAATCCCATTACTGATCAGCATGGGGGATTTGACCTGCTCTGTTTCCAACCTGGGCCGGTTCACCCCTCTTTAAGCAATCTGGTATCTCTGAGCACCCCCAGAGTCACCATATTGATGCTGATCTTAATGTGGACACCCGTTCAACATAGCTCAGTACGGACCAGAACTCCTGGCCTCAAGCATTCCAACAGCCTCAGCCTCCCAAGTAGCTGGAATTACAGGCACATGCCACAGTGCCCGGCGAGAAGCTGTGATTGTTATTTAGCATAGGAATTTCTCTGACTGTGATGTCATTACAATGAGAAAGCAGCTTATCAATGCCATCTACTGGCCACTCCTGTAACTACATTCTTTATCTGTTCACAGGCAATGGCTAATTTAGATTGGGTGTAGTCTTTATTCAGCATTGTGAGTGAATATTCTATATCAATAATCATGCACTGCACATGGTATTGCTATTGAATCCCAAAAACACTTATTCATTAATTGCAATGGTCATTTAGTTAAAGTTTGTTCCACTATGTAGGTATTGCTCTGTGGCATCCCATTAACCTCTAACTACCCTCCTCACATTATTTTCTATATCCCCAACCATATATCCCACACTCCATCCACATCACAAGCAAAACATTCCTTAATGACATGATATCACTGGCTGACAAGACACTGACACCCATAAGAACAGCACTCATGACAACTTAAATACTCTGTGCTGATGTATTTGATCTGACAGGACATGTGATTGAAGCTGAAGTAGTAAATGTGGTAGATGTGCAGGTGGGGGACTAGCCTACTGTTTTCTCATCAAATATATATGGTTTATCATACCATACATTGTATCATAACTCTATTATGACTACAAGATGATGATTAAAAAATACAATTTCATAAATGTATTCATTGTGTATGTTCTGCATGAAATTTGGGACTGTATATGATCAATAGGAAATGGTTCACCCTAAAGGTCATTGTCCTGTTTGCATACAAAAGATGGACACAATCAAATAATGAATTTATAATGTAAAATACTTAATAATACAAAGCTAGGAAACTGGTAATAACAATACAATGGAACTGTATTGTTCATGCTGCTATATATAAAATGTAATAAATAATATTGACCACTCTGGTATAATTCCATCCTAAAGTAATGAAACATAATAAAGAGACTGTGTCATGCTTTGTTGGCTAGGCTGCTCCACACTGGCTATTCACAGGTGCAATCCCACTACTGATCAGCATGGGGGATTTGACCTGCTCTGTTTCCAACCTGGGCCGGTTCATCCCTCTTTAAGCAACCTGGTATCTCTGAGCTCCCCCAGAGTCACCATATTGATGCTGATCTTAATGTGGACACCCGTTCAACATAGCTCAGTACGGACCAGAACTCCTGGCCTCAAGCACTCCAACAGCCTCAGCCTCCCAAGTAGCTGGGATTACAGGCACACGCCACAGTGCCCGGCGAGGAGCTGTGATTGTTATTTAGCATAGGAATTTCTCTGACTGTGATGTCATTACAATGAGAAAGCAGCTTATCAATGCCATCTACTGGCCACTCCTGTAACTACATTCTTTATCTGTTCACAGGCAATGGCTAATTTAGATTGGGTGTAGTCTTTATTCAGCATTGTGAGTGAATATTCTTTATCAATAATCATGCACTGCACATGGTAGTGCTATTGAATCCCAAAAACACTTATTCATTAAATGCAATGGTCATTTCATTAAAGTTTGTTCCACTATGTAGGTATTGTTCTGTGGCATCCCATTAACCTCTAACTCACCTCCTCACATTATTTTCGATATCCCCAACCATATATCCCACACTCCATCCACATCACAAGCAAAACATTCCTTAATGACATGATATCACTGGCTGACAAGTCACTGACACCCACAAGAACAGCACTCATGACAACTTAAATACTCTGTGCTGACATATTTGATCTGACAGGACATGTGCATGAAGCTGAAGTAGTGAATGTGGTAGATGTGCATGTAGGGGACTAGCCTACTCAATTCTCATCAAATATATATGGTTTATCATACCATACATTGTATCATAACTCTATTATGACTACAAGACGATGATTAAAAAATACAATTTCATAAATATATTTACTGTGTATGTTCTGCATGAAATTTGGGACTGTACATGATCAATAGGAAATGGTTCACCCTAAAGGTCATTGTCCTGTTTGCATACAAAAGATGGATACAATCAAATTATGAATTTATAACGTAAAATACTTAATAATACAAAGCAAGGAAACTAGTAATAACAATACAATGGAGCTGTATTGTTCATGCTGCTATATATAAAATGTAATAAATAATATTGACCACTCTGGTATAATTCCATCCTTAAGTAATGAAACATAATAAAGAGACTGTGTCATGCTTTGTTGGCTAGGTTGCTCCACACTGACTATTCACAGGTGCAATCCCACTACTGATCAGCATGGGGGATTTGACCTGCTCTGTTTCCAACCTGGGCCGGTTCACCCATCTTTAATCAACCTGGTATCTCTGAGCTCCCCCAGAGTCACCATATTGATGCTGATCTTAATGTGGACACCCGTTTAACATAGCTCAGTACGGACCAGAACTCCTGGCCTCAAGCACTCCAACAGCCTCAGCCTCCCAAGTAGCTGGGATTACAGGCACACGCCACAGTGCCCGGCAAGAAGCTGTGATTGTTATTTAGCATAGGAATTTCTCTGACTGTGATGTCATTACAATGAGAAAGCAGCTTATCAATGCCATCTACTGGCCACTCCTGTAACTACATTCTTTATATGTTCACAGGCAATGGCTAATTTAGATTGGGTGTAGTCTTTATTCAGCATTGTGAGTGAATATTCTATATCAATAATCATGCACTGCACATGGTAGTGCTATTGAATCCCAAAAACACTTATTCATTAATTGCAATGGTCATTTCGTTAAAGTTTGTTCCACTATGTAGGTATTGCTCTGTGGCATCCCATTAACCTCTAACTCACCTCCTCACATTATTTTCTATATCCCCAACCATATATCCCACACTCCATCCACATCACAAGCAAAACATTCCTTAGTGACATGATATCACTGGCTGACAAGTCACTGACACCCATAAGAACAGCACTCATGACAACTTAAATACTCTGTGCTGATGTATTTGATCTGACAGGACATGTGATTGAAGCTGAAGTAGTGAATGTGGTAGATGTGCAGGTGGGGGACTAGCCTACTGATTTCTCATCAAATATATATGGTTTATCATACTATACATTGTATCATAACTCTATTATGACTACAAGATAATGATTAAAAAATACAATTTCATAAATGTATTCACTGTGTATGTTCTGCATGAAATTTGGGACTGTATATGATCAATAGGAAATGGTTCACCCTAAAGGTCATTGTCCTGTTTGCATACAAAAGTTGGATACAATCAAATTATGAATTTATAATGTAAAATACTTAATACAAAGCAAGGAAACTGGTAATAACAGTACAATGGAGCTGTATTGTTCATGCTGCTATATATAAAATGTAATAAATAATATTGACCACTCTGGTATAATTCCATCCTAAAGTAATGAAACATAATAAAGAGACTGTGTCATGCTTTGTTGGCTAGGTTGCTCCACACTGGCTATTCACAGGTGCAATCCCACTACTGATCACCATGGGGGATTTGACCTGCTCTGTTTCCAACCTGGGCCGGTTCACCCCTCTTTAAGCAACCTGGTATCTCTGAGCTCCCCCAGAGTCACCATATTGATGCTGATCTTAATGTGGACACCCGTTCAACATAGCTCAGTACGGACCAGAACTCCTGGCCTCAAGCATTCCAACAGCCTCAGCCTCCCAAGTAGCTGGGATTACAGGCACACGCCACAGTGCCCGGCGAGGAGCTGTGATTGTTATTTAGCATAGGAATTTCTCTGACTGTGATGTCATTACAATGAGAAAGCAGCTTATCAATGCCATCTACTGGCCACTCCTGTAACTACATTCTTTACATGTTCACAGGCAATGGCTAATTTAGATTGGGTGTAGTCTTTATTCAGCATTGTGAGTGAATATTCTATATTAATAATCATGCTCTGCTCATGGTAGTGCTATTCAATCCCAAAAACACTTATTCATTATTTGCAATGGTCATTTCATTAAAGTTTGTTCCACTATGTAGGTATTGCTCTGTGGCATCCCATTAACCTCTAACTCACCTCCTCACATTATTTTCTATATCCCCAACCATATATCCCACACTCCATCCATATCACAAGCAAAACATTCCTTAATGACATGATATCACTGGCTGACAAGACACTGACACCCATAAGAACAGCACTCATGACAACTTAAATACTCTGTGCTGATGTATTTGATCTGACAGGACATGTGATTGAAGCTGAAGTAGTAAATGTGGTAGATGTGCAGGTGGGGGACTAGCCTACTGATTTCTCATCAAATATATATGGTTTATCATACCATACATTGTATCATAACTCTATTATGACTACAAGATGATGATTAAAAAATACAATTTCATAAATGTATTCACTGTGTATGTTCTGCATGAAATTTGGGACTGTATATGATCAATAGGAAATGGTTCACCCTAAAGGTCATTGTCCTGTTTGCATACAAAAGATGGATACAATCAAATTATGAATTTATAATGTAAAATACTTAATAATACAAAGCTAGGAAACTGGTAATAACAATACAATGGAACTGTATTGTTCATGCTGCTATATATAAAATGTAATAAATAATATTGACCACTCTGGTATAATTCCATCCTAAAGTAATGAAACATAATAAAGAGATTGTGTCATGCTTTGTTGGCTAGGCTGCTCCACACTGGCTATTCACAGGTGCAATCCCATTACTGATCAGCATGGGGGATTTGACCTGCTCTGTTTCCAACCTGGGCCGGTTCACCCCTCTTTAAGCAACCTGGTATCTCTGAGCTCCCCCAGAGTCACCATATTGATGCTGATCTTAATGTGGACACCCATTCAACATAGCTCAGTACGGACCAGAACTCCTGGCCTCAAGCATTCCAACAGCCTCAGCCTCCCAAGTAGCTGGGATTACAGGCACATGCCACAGTGCCCGGCGAGAAGCTGTGATTGTTATTTAGCATAGGAATTTCTCTGACTGTGATGTCATTACAATGAGAAAGCAGCTTATCAATGCCATCTACTGGCCACTCCTGTAACTACATTCTTTATATGTTCACAGGCAATGGCTAATTTAGATTGGGTGTAGTCTTTATTCAGCATTGTGAGTGAATATTCTATATCAATAATCATGCTCTGCACATGGTAGTGCTATTCAATCCCAAAAACACTTATTCATTATTTGCAATGGTCATTTCACTAAAGTTTGTTCCACTATGTAGGTATTGTTCTGTGGCATCCCATTAACCTCTAACTCACCTCCTCACATTATTTTCTATATCCCCAACCATATATCCCGCACTCCATCCACATCACAAGCAAAACATTCCTTAATGACATGATATCACTGGCTGACAAGTCACTGACACCCACAAGAACAGCACTCATGACAACTTAAATACTCTGTGCTGATGTATTTGATCTGACAGGACATGTGCATGAAGCTGAAGTAGTGAATGTGGTAGATGTGCAGGTAGGGGACTAGCCTACTGATTTCTCATCAAATATATATGGTTTATCATACCATACATTGTATCATAACTCTATTATGACTACAAGAAGATGATTAAAAAATACAATTTCATAAATGTATTCACTGTGTATGTTCTGCATGAAATTTGGGACTGTATATGATCAATAGGAAATGGTTCACCCTAAAGGTCATTGTCCTGTTTGCATACAAAAGATGGACACAATCAAATAATGAATTTATAATGTAAAATACTTAATAATACAAAGCTAGGAAACTGGTAATAACAATACAATGGAACTGTATTGTTCATGCTGCTATATATAAAATGTAATAAATAATATTGACCACTCTGGTATAATTCCATCCTAAAGTAATGAAACATAATAAAGAGACTGTGTCATGCTTTGTTGGCTAGGCTGCTCCACACTGGCTATTCACAGGTGCAATCCCATTACTGGTCAGCATGGGGGATTTGACCTGCTCTGTTTCCAACCTGGGCCGGTTCACCCCTCTTTAAGCAACCTGGTATCTCTGAGCTCCCCCAGAGTCACCATATTGATGCTGATCTTAATGTGGACACCCGTTCAACATAGCTCAGTACGGACCAGAACTCCTGGCCTCAAGCATTCCAACAGCCTCAGCCTCCCAAGTAGCTGGGATTACAGGCACACGCCACAGTGCCCGGCGAGAAGCTGTGATTGTTATTTAGCATAGGAATTTCTCTGACTGTGATGTCATTACAATGAGAAAGCAGCTTATCAATGCCATCTACTGGCCACTCCTGTAACTACATTCTTTATCTGTTCACAGGCAATGGCTAATTTAGATTGGGTGTAGTCTTTATTCAGCATTGTGAGTGAATATTCTATATCAATAATCATGCACTGCACATGGTATTGCTATTGAATCCCAAAAACACTTATTCATTAATTGCAATGGTCATTTCGTTAAAGTTTGTTCCACTATGTAGGTATTGCTCTGTGGCATCCCATTAACCTCTAACTCACCTCCTCACATTATTTTCTATATCCCCAACCATATATCCCACACTCCATCCACATCACAAGCAAAACATTCCTTAATGACATGATATCACTGGCTGACAAGACACTGACACCCATAAGAACAGCACTCATGACAACTTAAATACTCTGTGCTGATGTATTTGATCTGACAGGACATGTGATTGAAGCTGAAGTAGTGAATGTGGTAGATGTGCAGGTGGGGGACTAGCCTACTGATTTCTCATCAAATATATATGGTTTATCATACCATACATTGTATCATAACTCTGTTATGACTACAAGATGATGATTAAAAAATACAATTTCATAAATGTATTCACTGTGTATGTTCTGCATGAAATTTGGGACTGTACATGATCAATAGGAAATGGTTCACCCTAAAGGTCATTGTCCTGTTTGCATACAAAAGATGGATACAATCAAATTATGAATTTATAATGTAAAATACTTAATAATACAAAGCAAGGAAACTAGTAATAACAATACAATGGAGCTGTATTGTTCATGCTGCTATATATAAAATGTAATAAATAATATTGACCACTCTGGTATAATTCCATCCTGAAGTAATGAAACATAATAAAGAGACTGAGTCATGCTTTGTTGGCTAGGCTGCTCCACACTGGCTATTCACAGGTGCAATCCCACTACTGACCAGCATGGGGGATTTGACCTGCTCTGTTTCCAAGCCTGGCCCTCTTTAAGCAACCTGGTATCTCTGAGCTCCCCCAGAGTCACCATATTGATGCTGATCTTAATGTGGACACCCGTTCAACATAGCTCAGTACGGACCAGAACTACTGACCTCAAGCACTCCAACAGCCTCAGCCTCCCAAGTAGCTGGGATTACAGGCACACGCCACAGTGCCCGGCAAGGAGCTGTGATTGTTATTTAGCATAGGAATTTCTCTGACTGTGATGTCATTACTAGAGACAGGATTATATGCAACATAAAAAGCTTGAAATATGCATGCAAATATGCATGAAAAATACTTAAAATATGCATGAAAAGTGTTAAAATATGCTACATTAAACAATAAAAAAAAGTAATTTTTAACTTATTTATTTAAAAATCAGCATAAAATTAATTGCAAATAAACCTCAAAAATAGGCCCACAGCATCTGCAAATGTCTAGCGCTATACACAGGATTTTTTTTTCTTCCTGGCTGCTACAGCAGATTGCAGCGTCCAAAGCTCTTCTTGCATCAACTACACGGACCCTCATCTCCAGCGCTGATGGATCAAATGTCAGCATAGCGTGTGAGGGCGGCGCAGTGGAAGGCTTCCTCCCTGCGCAGCATACTCACTGTGACACAGCATTTCCTCCGCAACGCTTGATGTCACAACCCTTCCGCCCGCCTCCTCTGCTGCAGAAGTCTGTCTCTTGGTGTAAAGTCCCAGGCCAGGAGCAGGCATAGGTTCAGGAGCTTCGTAATGGCATCCGCCCCGACTGACTTTTAGCAACATGGATTGGCAGCCTAGAGCAGTGTCAGACATATCGTACATCCAAGGTTCCCCACACAGCGTACATATTGCCCCAGCCTGCACACTCTACCACTACCTGGCCAGCAGGGCAAAGCAGTGCTGTGACTCGCGGGTGGAAAGGGAGCAGGGCCTAAAATATGCACCATCACTAGATTTTAGGTAAAATATGCAATAACCAGTGAGAATGGGCAAAATATGCAAATGCATATGCAAATATGCAAATGCATATAATCCTGTCTCTAGTCATTACAATGAGAAAGCAGCTTATCAATGCCATCTACTGGCCACTCCTGTAATTACATTCTTTATATGTTCACAGGCAATGGCTAATTTAGATTGGGTGTAGTCTTTAGTCAGCATTGTGAGTGAATATTCTATATCAATAATCATGCTCTGCACATGGTAGTGCTATTGAATCCCAAAAACACTTATTCATTAATTGCAATGGTCATTTAGTTAAAGTTTGTTCCACTATGTAGGTATTGCTCTGTGGCATCCCATTAACCTCTAACTCACCTCCTCACATTATTTTCTATATCCCCAACCATATATCCCACACTCCATCCACATCACAAGCAAAACATTCCTTAATGACATGATATCACTGGCTGACAAGTCACTGACACCCATAAGAACAGCACTCATGACAACTTAAATACTCCGTGCTGATGTATTTGATCTGACAGGACACGTGCATGAAGCTGAAGTAGTGAATGTGGTAGATGTGCAGGTAGGGGACTAGCCTACTGATTTCTCATCAAATATATATGGTTTATCATACCATACATTGTATCATAACTCTATTATGACTACAAGATGATGATTAAAAAATACAATTTCATAAATGTATTCACTGTGTATGTTCTGCATGATATTTGGGACTGTATATGATCAATAGGAAATGGTTCCCCCTAAAGGTCATTGTCCTGTTTGCATACAAAAGATGGACACAATCAAATAATGAATTTATAATGTAAAATACTTAATACAAAGCAAGGAAACTGGTAATAACAGTACAATGGAGCTGTATTGTTCATGCTGCTATATATAAAATTTAATAAATAAATTTGACCACTCTGGTATAATTCCATCCTAAAGTAATGAAACTGTGACATGCTTTATTGGCTAGGCTGCTCCACACTGGCTATTCACAGGTGCAATCCCACTACTGATCACCATGGGGGATTTGACCTGCTCTGTTTCCAACCTGGGCCGATTCACCCCTCTTTAAGCAACCTGGTATCTCTGAGCTCCCCCAGAGTCACCATATTGATGCTGATCTTAATGTGGACACCCATTCAACATAGCTCAGTACTGACCAGAACTCCTGGCCTCAAGCACTCCAACAGCCTCAGCCTCCCAAGTACCTGGGATTACAGGCACACGCCACAGTACCCGGCGAGGAACTGTGATTGTTATTTAGCATAGGAATTTCTCTGACTGTGATGTCATTACAATGAGAAAGCAGCTTATCAATGCCATCTACTGGCCACTCCTGTAACTACATTCTTTATATGTTCAAAGGCAATGGCTAATTTAGATTGGGTGTAGTCTTTAGTCAGCATTGTGAGTGAATATTCTATATCAATAATCATGCTCTGCTCATGGTATTGCTATTGAATCCCAAAAACACTTATTCATTAATTGCAATGGTCATTTCGTTAAAGTTTGTTCCACTATGTAGGTATTGCTCTGTGGCATCCCATTAACCTCTAACTCACCTCCTCACATTATTTTCTATATCCCCAACCATATATCCCACACTCCATCCACATCACAAGTTAAACATTCCTTAGTGACATGATATCACTGGCTGACAAGTCACTGACACCCACAAGAACAGCACTCATGACAACTTAAATACTCTGTGCTGACGTATTTGATCTGACAGGACATGTGCATGAAGCTGAAGTAGTGAATGTGGTAGATGTGCAGGTGGGGGACTAGCCTACTGATTTCTCATCAAATATATATGGTTTATCATACCATACATTGTATCATAACTCTAGTATGACTACAGGAAGATGATTAAAAAATACAATTTCATAAATGTATTCACTGTGTATGTTCTGCATGAAATTTGGGACTGTATATGATCAATAGGAAATGGTTCACCCTAAAGGTCATTGTCCTGTTTGCATACAAAAGATGGACACAATCAAATAATGAATTTATAATGTAAAATACTTAATAATACAAAGCTAGGAAACTGGTAATAACAATACAATGGAACTGTATTGTTCTAAATAATATTGACTACTCTGGTATAATTCCATCCTAAAGTAATGAAACATAATAAAGAGACTGTGTCATGCTTTGTTGGCTAGGCTGCTCCACACTGGCTATTCACAGGTGCAATCCCACTACTGATCATCATGGGGGATTTGACCTGCTCTGTTTCCAACCTGGGCCGGTTCACCCCTCTTTAAGCAACCTGGTATATCTGAGCTCCCCCAGAGTCACCATATTGATGCTGATCTTAATGTGGACACCCGTTCAACATAGCTCAGTACGGACCAGAACTCCTGGCCTCAAGCATTCCAACAGCCTCAGCCTCCCAAGTAGCTGGGATTACAGGCACATGCCACAGTGCCCGGCGAGGAGCTGTGATTGTTATTTAGCATAGGAATTTCTCTGACTGTGATGTCATTACAATGAGAAAGCAGCTTATCAATGCCATCTACTGGCCACTCCTGTAACTACATTCTTTATCTGTTCACAGGCAATGGCTAATTTAGATTGGGTGTAGTCTTTATTCAGCATTGTGAGTGAATATTCTATATCAATAATCATGCTCTGCACATGGTAGTGCTATTGATTACCAAAAACACTTATTCATTAATTGCAATGGTCATTTCATTAAAGTTTGTTCCACTATGTAGGTATTGCTCTGTGGCATCCCATTAACCTCTAACTCACCTCCTCACATTATTTTCTATATCCCCAACCATATATCCCGCACTCCATCCACATCACAAGCAAAACATTCCTTAATGACATGATATCACTGGCTGACAAGTCACTGACACCCACAAGAACAGCACTCATGACAACTTAAATACTCTGTGCTGACATATTTGATCTGACAGGACATGTGCATGAAGCTGAAGTAGTGAATGTGGTAGATGTGCAGGTAGGGGACTAGCCTACTGAATTCTCATCAAATATATATGGTTTATCATACCATACATTGTATCATAACTCTATTATGACTACAAGAAGATGATTAAAAAATACAATTTCATAAATATATTCACTGTGTATGTTCTGCATGAAATTTGGGACTGTACATGATCAATGGGAAATGGTTCACCCTAAAGGTCATTGTCCTGTTTGCATACAAAAGATGGATACAATCAAATTATGAATTTATAATGTAAAATACTTAATACAAAGCAAGGAAACTGGTAATAACAGTACAATGGAGCTGTATTGTTCATGCTGCTATATATAAAATGTAATAAATAATATTGACCACTCTGGTATAATTCCATCCTAAAGTAATGAAACTGTGTCATGCTTTATTGGCTAGGCTGCTCCACACTGGCTATTCACAGTTGCAAGCCCACTACTGATCACCATGGGGGATTTGACCTGCTCTGTTTCCAACCTGGGCCGGTTCACCCCTCTTTAAGCAACCTGGTATCTCTGAGCTCCCCCAGAGTCACCATATTGATGCTGATCTTAATGTGGACAGCCATTCAACATTGCTCAGTACGGACCAGAACTCCTGGCCTCAAGCACTCCAACAGCCTCAGCCTCCCAAGTAGCTGGGATTACAGGCACACGCCACAGTGCCCGGCAAGGAGCTGTGATTGTTATTTAGCATAGGAATTTCTCTGACTGTGATGTCATTACAATGAGAAAGCAGCTTATCATTGCCATCTACTGGCCACTCCTGTAACTACATTCTTTATATGTTCACAGGCAATGGCTAATTTAGATTGGGTGTAGTCTTTAGTCAGCATTGTGAGTGAATATTCTATATCAATAATCATGCTCTGCTCATGGTATTGCTATTGAATCCCAAAAACACTTATTTATTAATTGCAATGGTCATTTTGTTAAAGTTTGTTCCACTATGTAGGTATTGCTCTGTGGCATCCCATTAACCTCTAACTCACCTCCTCACATTATTTTCTATATCCCCAACCATATATCCCACACTCCATCGACATCACAAGCAAAACATTCCTTAATGACATGATATCACTGGCTGACAAGTCACTGGCACCCATAAGAACAGCACTCATGACAACTTAAATACTCTGTGCTGATGTATTTAATCTGACAGGACATGTGATTGAAGCTGAAGTAGTGAATGTGGTAGATGTGCAGGTGGGGGACAAGCCTACTGATTTCTCATCAAATATATAGGGTTTATCATACCATACATTGTATCATAACTCTATTATGACTACAAGAGGATGATTAAAAAATACAATTTCATAAATGTATTCACTGTGTATGTTCTGCATGAAATTTGGGACTGTATATGATCAATAGGAAATGGTTCACCCTAAAGGTCATTGTCCTGTTTGCATACAAAAGATGGACACAATCAAATAATGAATTTATAATGTAAAATACTTAATAATACAAAGCTAGGAAACTGGTAATAACAATACAATGGAACTGTATTGTTCATGCTGCTATATATAAAATGTAATAAATAATATTGACCACTCTGGTATAATTCCATCCTAAAGTAAGGAAACATAATAAAGAGACTGTGTCATGCTTTGTTGGCTAGGTTGCTCCACACTGGCTATTCACAGGTGCAATCCCATTACTGATCAGCATGGGGGATTTGACCTGCTCTGTTTCCAACCTGGGCCGGTTCACCCCTCTTTAAGCAACCTGGTATCTCTGAGCTCCCCCAGAGTCACCATATTGATGCTGATCTTAATGTGGACACCCGTTCAACATAGCTCAGTACGGACCAGAACTCCTGGCCTCAAGCATTCCAACAGCCTCAGCCTCCCAAGTAGCTGGGATTACAGGCACACGCCACAGTGCCTGGCGAGGAGCTGTTATTGTTATTTAGCATAGGAATTTCTCTGACTGTGATGTCATTACAATGAGAAAGCAGCTTATCAATGCCATCTACTGGCCACTCCTGTAACTACAGTCTTTATCTGTTCACAGGCAATGGCTAATTTAGATTGGGTGTAGTCTTTATTCAGCATTGTGAGTTTATATTCTATATCAATAATCATGCACTGCACATGGTAGTGCTATTGAATCCCAAAAACACTTATTCATTAATTGCAATGGTCATTTCATTAAAGTTTGTTCCACTATGTAGGTATTGTTCTGTGGCATCCCATTAACCTCTAACTCACCTCCTCACATTATTTTCTATATCCCCAACCATATATCCCGCACTCCATCCACATCACAAGCAAAACATTCCTTAATGACATGATATCACTGGCTGACAAGTCACTGACACCCACAAGAACAGCACTCATGACAACTTAAATACTCTGTGCTGACATATTTGATCTGACAGGACATGTGCATGAAGCTGAAGTAGTGAATGTGGTAGATGTGCAGGTAGGGGACTAGCCTACTGAATTTTCATCAAATATATATGGTTTATCATACCATACATTGTATCATAACTCTATTATGACTACAAGAAGATGATTAAAAAATACAATTTCATAAATATATTCACTGTGTATGTTCTGCATGAAATTTGGGACTGTACATGATCAATAGGAAATGGTTCACCCTAAAAGTCATTGTCCTGTTTGCATACAAAAGGTGGATACAATCAAATTATGAATTTATAATGTAAAATACTTAATAATACAGAGCAAGGAAACTGGTAATAACAATACAATGGAGCTGTATTGTTCATGCTGCTATATATAAAATGTAATAAATAATATTGACCACTCTGGTATAATTCCATCCTAAAGTAATGAAACATAATAAAGAGACTGTGTCATGCTTTGTTGGCTAGGCTGCTCCACACTGGCTATTCACAGGTGCAATCCCACTACTGATCAGCATGGGGGATTTGACCTGCTCTGTTTCCAACCTGGGCCGGTTCACCCCTCTTTAATCAACCTGGTATCTCTGAGCTCCCCCAGAGTCACCATATTGATGCTGATCTTAATGTGGACACCCGTTCAACATAGCTCAGTACGGACCAGAACTCCTGGCCTCAAGCACTCCAACAGCCTCAGCCTCCCATGTAGCTGGGATTACAGGCAAAAGCCACAGTGCCCGGCGAAGAGCTGTGATTGTTATTTAGCATAGGAATTTCTCTGACTGTGATGTCATTACAATGAGAAAGCAGCTTATCAATGCCATCTACTGGCCACTCCTGTAACTACATTCTTTATATGTTCACAGGCAATGGCTAATTTAGATTGGGTGTAGTCTTTATTCAGCATTGTGAGTGAATATTCTATATCAATAATAATGCTCTGCTCATGGTAGTGCTATTGAATCCCAAAAACACTTATTCATTATTTGCAATGGTCATTTCATTAAAGTTTGTTCCACTATGTAGGTATTGCTCTGTGGCATCCCATTAACCTCTAACTCACCTCCTCACATTATTTTCTATATCCCCAACCATATATCCCACACTCCATCCACATCACAAGCAAAACATTCCTAAATGACATGATATCACTGGCTGACAAGTCACTGACACCCACAAGAACAGCACTCATGACAACTTAAATACTCTGTGCTGAAGTATTTGATCTGACAGGACATGTGCATGAAGCTGAAGTAGTGAATGTGGTAGATGTGCAGGTAGGGGACTAGCCTACTGATTTCTCATCAAATATATATGGTTTATCATACCATACATTGTATCATAACTCTATTATGACTACAAGCAGATGATTAAAAAATACAATTTCATAAATATATTCACTGTGTATGTTCTGTATGAAATTTGGGACTGTATATGATCAATAGGAAATGGTTCACCCTAAAGGTCATTGTCCTGTTTGCATACAAAAGATGGACACAATCAAATAATTAATTTATAATGTAAAATACGTAATAGTACAAAGCAAGGAAACTGGTAATAACAATACAATGGAGCTGTATTGTTCATGCTGCTATATATAAAATGTAATAAATAATATTGACCACTCTGGTATAATTCCATCCTAAAGTAATGAAACATAATAAAGAGACTGTGTCATGCTTTGTTGGCTAGGCTGCTCCACACTGGCTATTCACAGGTGCAATCCCACTACTGATCAGCATGGGGGATTTGACCTGCTCTGTTTCCAACCTGGGCCGGTTCACCCCTCTTTAAGCAACCTGGTATCTCTGAGCTCCCCCAGAGTCACCATATTGATGCTGATCTTAATGTGGACACCCGTTCAACATAGCGCAGTACGGACCAGAACTCCTGGCCTCAAGCATTACAACAGCCTCAGCCTCCCAAGGAGCTGGGATTACAGGCACACGCCACAGTGCCCGGCAAGGAGCTGTGATTGTTATTTAGCATAGGAATTTCTCTGACTGTGATGTCATTACAATGAGAAAGCAGCTTGTCAATGCCATCTACTGGCCACTCCTGTAACTACATTCTTTATATGTTCACAGGCAATGGCTAATTTAGATTGGGTGTAGTCTTTATTCAGCATTGTGAGTGAATATTCTATATCAATAATCATGCACTGCACATGGTAGTGCTATTGAATCCCAAAAACACTTATTCATTAATTGCAATGGTCATTTCATTAAAGTTTGTTCCACTATGTAGGTATTGCTCTGTGGCATCCCATTAACCTCTAACTCACCTCCTCACATTATTTTCTATATCCCCAACCATATATCCCACACTCGATCCACATCACAAGCAAAACATTCCTTAGTGACATGATATCACTGGCTGACAAGTCACTGACACCCACAAGAACAGCACTCATGACAACTTAAATACTCTGTGCTGACGTATTTCATCTGACAGGACATGTGCATGAAGCTGAAGTAGTGAATGTGGTAGATGTGCAGGTAGGGGACTAGCCTACTGATTTCTCATCAAATATATATGGTTTATCATACCATACATTGTATCATAACTCTATTATGACTACAAGACGATGATTAAAAAATACAATTTTATAAATATATTCACTGTGTATGTTCTGCATGAAATTTGGGACTGTATATGATCAATAGGAAATGGTTCACCCTAAAGGTCATTGTCCTGTTTGCATACAAAAGATGGACACAATCAAATAATGAATTTATAATGTAAAATATTTAATAATACAAAGCTAGGAAACTGGTAATAACAATACAATGGAACTGTATTGTTCATGCTGCTATATATAAAATGTAATAAATAATATTGACCACTCTGGTATAATTCCATCCTAAAGTAATGAAACATAATAAAGAGACTGTGTCATGCTTTGTTGGCTAGGCTGCTCCACACTGGCTATTCACAGGTGCAATCCCACTACTGATCAGCATGGGGGATTTGACCTGCTCTGTTTCCAACCTGGGCCGGTTCACCCCTCTTTAAGCAACCTGGTATCTCTGAGCTCCCCCAGAGTCACCATATTGATGCTGATCTTAATGTGGACACCCGTTCAACATAGCTCAGTACGGACCAGAACTCCTGGCCTCAAGCACTCCAACAGCCTCAGCCTCCCAAGTAGCTGGGATTACAGGCACACGCCACAGTGCCCGGCGAGGAGCTGTGATTGTTATTTAGCATAGGAATTTCTCTGACTGTGATGTCATTACAATGAGAAAGCAGCTTATCAATGCCATCTACTGGCCACTCCTGTAACTACATTCTTTATCTGTTCACAGGCAATGGCTAATTTAGATTGGGTGTAGTCTTTATTTAGCATTGTGAGTGAATATTCTATATTAATAATCATGCACTGCACATGGTAGTGCTATTGAATCCCAAAAACACTTATTCATTAATTGCAATGGTCATTTCGTTAAAGTTTGTTCCACTATGTAGGTATTGCTCTGTGGCATCCCAATAACCTCTAACTCACCTCCTCACATTATTTTCTATATCCCCAACCATATATCCCACACTCCATCCACATCACAAGAAGCAAAACATTCCTTAATGACATGATATCACTGGCTGACAAGTCACTGACACCCACAAGAACAGCACTCATGACAACTTAAATACTCTGTGCTGACGTATTTGATCTGACAGGACATGTGCATGAAGCTGAAGTAGTGAATGTGGTAGATGTGCAGGTAGGGGACTAGCCTACTGATTTCTCATCAAATATATATGTTTTATCATACCATACATTGTATCATAACTCTATTATGACTACAAGACGATGATTAAAAAAATACAATTTCATAAATATATTCACTGTGTATGTTCTGCATGAAATTTGGGACTGTATATGATCAATAGGAAATGGTTCACCCTAAAGGTCATTGTCCTGTTTGCATACAAAAGATGGACACAATCAAATAATGAATTTATAATGTAAAATATTTAATAATACAAAGCTAGGAAACTGGTAATAACAATACAATGGAACTGTATTGTTCATGCTGCTATATATAAAATGTAATAAATAATATTGACCACTCTGGTATAATTCCATCCTAAAGTAATGAAACATAATAAAGAGACTGTGTCATGCTTTGTTGGCTAGGCTGCTCCACACTGGCTATTCACAGGTGCAATCCCACTACTGATCAGCATGGGGGATTTGACCTGCTCTGTTTCCAACCTGGGCCGGTTCACCCCTCTTTAAGCAACCTGGTATCTCCGAGCTCCCCCAGAGTCACCATATTGATGCTGATCTTAATGTGGACACCCGTTCAACATAGTTCAGTACGGACCAGAACTCCTGGCCTCAAGCATTCCAATAGCCTCAGCCTCCCAAGTAGCTGGGATTACAGGCACACGCCACAGTGCCCGGCGAGGAGCTGTGATTGTTATTTAGCATAGGAATTACTCTGACTGTGATGTCATTACAATGAGAAAGCAGCTTATCATTGCCATCTATTGGCCACTCCTGTAACTACATTCTTTATATGTTCACAGGCAATGGCTAATTTAGATTGGGTGTAGTCTTTTTTCGGCAGTGTGAGTAAATATTCTATATCAATAATCATGCTCTGCTCATGGTAGTGCTATTGAATCCCAAAAAACACTTATTCATTAATTGCAATGGTCATTTCATTAAAGATTGTTCCACTATGTAGGTATTCCTCTGTGGCATCACATTAACCTCTAACTCACCTCCTCACATTATTTTCTATATCCCCAACTATATATCCCACACTCCATCCACATCACAAGCAAAACATTCCTTAATGACATGATATCACTGGCTGACAAGGCACTGACACCCACAAGAACAGCACTCCTGAAAACTTAAATACTCTGTGCTGATGTATTTGATCTGACAGGACATGTGCATGAAGCTGAAGTAGTGAATGTGGTAGATGTGCAGGTAGGGGACTAGCCTACTGATTTCTCAGCAAATATATATGGTTTATCATACCATACATTGTATCATAACTCTATTATGACTACAAGAAGATGATTAAAAAATACAATTTCATAAATATATTCACTGTGTATGTTCTGCATGAAATTTGGGAATGTATATGATCAATAGGAAATGGTTCACCCTAAAGGTCATTGGGTACTTGTGAGTTATCCGGGCTGCCGATTTTTTCATCGCGCCCGAAATCGTGGGCATCGCGTCGGTCGTGGCCGTTATAAGGAGCCGCGACGCGATGCCCACGATTTCCCATAGACAGTAATGTTAAAAGACACGATGGACCCGATTTCCGACCCGATTTCCCATAGACAGTAATGTTAAAAGACGCGATGGACCCGATTTCCCATAGACAGCAATGTTAAAATAAAATGACAATATGAAATTGGCCAATATGTTTTTAAAAAAAATGTTTCATGGCCCCCCACCACCGTTAACGCCACCCCGCTATTGACGCCAACCCGAAGCGTGGCGAGCGCAGCGAGCCCGCGAGGGGCGGCGGTACGCGTCCTCCGACCTTTTCATGCCCTACTATCCACTAGGGCGTGGAGTGAGAATAGAATAGTGTGGCGAGCGCAGCGAGCCACCGAGCCCGAAGCGTGGCGAGCGCAGCGAGCCCCGCGAGGGGACGCGGCCACCTTCACAGGTATCCGCGTGCCCTTGCGGGCTTCACAGGTGTCCGCGTCCCCTCGCGGGGCTCGCTGCGCTCGCCACGCTTCGGGCTCGGTGGCTCGCTGCGCTCGCCACACTATTCTATTCTCACTCCACGCCCTAGTGGATAGTATGGCATGAAAAGGTCGGAGGACGCGTACCGCCGCCCCTCGCGGGCTCGCTGCGCTCGCCACGCTTCGGGTTGGCGTCAATAGCGGGGTGGCGTTAACGGTGGTGGGGGGCCATGAAACATTTTTTTTAAAACATATTGGACAATTTCATATTGTCATTTTATTTTAACATTGCTGTCTATAAGAAATCGGGTCCATCGCGTCTTTTAACATTACTGTCTATGGGAAATCGGGTCCATCGTGTCTTTTAACATTACTGTGTATAGGAAATCGTGGGCATCGCGTCGCGGCCCCTTATAACGGCCACGACCGACGCGATGCCCCCGATTTGGGGCTAAATCGCGGGCATCGCGTCGGTCGGGTGTCCTTAACTTAAGGACAAAATCGGCAGCCCGGATAACTCACAAGTACTGGTCATTGTCCCGTTTGCATACAAAAGATGGACACAATCAAATAATGAATTTATAATGTAAAATACTTAATAATACAAAGCTAGGAAACTGGTAATAACAATACAATGGAGCTGTTTTGTTCATGTTGCTATATATAAAATGTAATAAATAATATTGACCACTCTGGTATAATTCCATCCTAAAGTAATGAAACATAATAAAGAGACTGTGTCATGCTTTGTTGGCTAGGTTGCTCCACACTGGCTATTCACAGGTGCAATCCCACTACTGATCAGCATGGGGGATTTGACCTGCTCTGTTTCCAACCTGGGCCGGTTCACCCCTCTTTAAGCAACCTGGTATCTCTGAGCTCCCCCAGAGTCACCATATTGATGCTGATCTTAATGTGGACACCTGTTCAACATAGCTCAGTACGGACCAGAACTCCTGGCCTCAAGCACTCCAACAGCCTCAGCCTCCCAAGTAGCTGGGATTACAGGCACACGCCACAGTGCCCGGCGAGGAGCTGTGATTGTTATTTAGCATAGGAATTTCTCTGACTGTGATGTCATTACAATGAGAAAGCAGCTTATCAATGCCATCTACTGGCCACTCCTGTAACTACATTCTTTATATGTTCACAGGCAATGGCTAATTTAGATTGGTTGTAGTCTTTATTCGTCAGTGTGAGTAAATATTCTATATTAATAATCATGCTCTGCAAATGGTAGTGCTATTGAATCCCAAAAACACTTATTCATTAATTGCAATGGTCATTTCATTAAAGTTTGTTCCACTATGTAGGTATTGCTCTGTGGCATCCCATTAACCTCTAACTCACCTCCTCACATTATTTTCTATATCCCCAACCATATATCCCACACTCCATCCACATCACAAGCAAAACATTCCTTAATGACATGATATCACTGGCTGACAAGTCACTGACACCCACAAGAACAGCACTCATGACAACTTAAATACTCTGTGCTGACGTATTTGATCTGACAGGACATGTGCATGAAGCTGAAGTAGTGAGTTTGGTAGATGTGCAGGTAGGGGACTAGCCTACTGATTTCTCATCAAATATATATGGTTTATCATACCATACATTGTATCATAACTCTATTATGACTACAAGAAGATGATTAAAAATACAATTTCATAAATATATTCACTGTGTATGTTCTGCATGAAATTTGGGACTGTACATGATCAATAGGAAACGGTTCACCCTAAAGGTCATTGTCCTGTTTGCATACAAAAGATGGACACAATCAAATAATGAATTTATAATGTAAAATACTGGTACTCTTTACTTAGATGGGCGCCCGTCGTGGTGATCGCGGGTACATTTATGTCTGGCCGCGACGCGACCGACGCGATGCCCGCGATTTCCCATTGAAACCCATGTTAAACATGGAAATCGTGTCGGTCGCGTCGCGGCCGGCCATAAATGTACCCGCGATGCCCGCGACGCGATGCTCCCGATTTGCCATAGGAATCAATGTTAAAAGGCCCGATGGACACGATTTTACTGTTAAATGCCTCAATGGACCCGATTTGGCCATAGGAATCAATGTTAAATGGGCCACAGAGCCCAAATAGGCACAATTAACCCTAAAATGTCCCCCCAAAATTTTAACGCCACCCCACGATCCACGCCAACCCGAAGCGTGGTGAGCGCAGCGAGCCCACGAGGGGCGGCGGTACGCGTCCTCCGACCTTTTCATGCCCTACTATCCACTAGGGCATGGAGTGAGAATACAATAGTGTGGCGAGCGCAGCGAGCCACCGAGCCCGAAGCGTGGCGAGCGCAGCGAGCCCCGCGAGGGGACGCGGATACCTTCACAGTTATACGCGTCCCCTCGCGGGCTTCACAGGTGTCCGTGGCGACGCGGACACCTGTGAAGCCCGCGAGGGGACGCGTATAACTGTGAAGGTATCCGCGTCCCCTCGCGGGGCTCGCTGCGCTCGCCACGCTTCGGGCTCGGTGGCTCGCTGCGCTCGCCACACTATTCTATTCTCACTCCACGCCCTAGTGGATAGTAGGGCATGAAAAGGTCGGAGGACGCGTACCGCCGCCCCTCGCGGGCTCGCTGCGCTCGCCACGCTTCGGGTTGGCGTGGATCGTGGGGTGGCGTAAAAATTTTGGGGGGACATTTTAGGGTTAATTGTGCCTATTTGGGCTCTGTGGCCCATTTAACATTGATTCCTATGGCCAAATCGCGGGCATTGAGGCATTTTACATGAAAATCGCGCTCAATCAGCCTTTTTAACATTGTTCCCTATGGGAAAATCGCGGTCATCGCGGGTAGCAGATTTTTATGTACCCGCGATTTACCCGCGATGACCGCGATGCCCGCGATTTTTACCCCCGACGCCCGCGATTTCAATCGCGGGCGCCCTTCTAGGTAAAGAGTACCAAAATACTTAATAATACAAAGCTAGGAAACTGGTAATAACAATACAATGGAGCTGTTTTGTTCATGTTGCTATATATAAAATGTAATAAATAATATTGACCACTTTGGTATAATTCCATCCTAAAGTAATGAAACATAATAAAGAGACTGTGTCATGCTTTGTTGGCTAGGCTGCTCCACACTGGCTATTCACAGGTGCAATCCCACTACTGATCAGCATGGGGGATTTGACCTGCTCTGTTTCCAACCTGGGCCGGTTCACCCCTCTTTAAGCAACCTGGTATCTCTGAGCTCCCCCAGAGTCACCATATTGATGCTGATCTTAATGTGGACACCCGTTCAACATAGCTCAGTCGTGGTGGTCCAGACCAGAACTCCTGGCCTCAAGCACTCCAACAGCCTCAGCCTCCCAAGTAGCTGGGATTACAGGCACACGCCACAGTGCCCGGCAAGCAGCTGTGATTGTTATTTAGCATAGGATTTTCTCTGACTGTGATGTCATTACAATGAGAAAGCAGCTTATCAATGCCATCTACTGGCCACTCCTGTAACTACATTCTTTATATGTTCACAGGCAATGGCTAATTTAGATTGCTTGTAGTCTTTATTCGGCAGTGTGAGTAAATATTCTATATTAATAATCATTCTCTGCTCATGGTAGTGCTATTGAATCCCAAAAACACTTATCTATTAATTGCAATGGTCATTTCATTAAAGTTTGTTCCACTATGTAGGTATTGCTCTGTGGCATCCCATTAACCTCTAACTCACCTCCTCACATTATTTTCTATATCCCCAACCATATATCCCACACTCCATCCACATCACAAGAAACAAAACATTTCTTAATGACATGATATCACTGGCTGACAAGTCACTGACACCCACAAGTACAGCACTCATGACAACTTAAATACTCTGTGCTGACGTATTTGATCTGACAGGACATGTGCATGAAGCTGAAGTAGTGAATGTGGTAGATGTGCAGGTAGGGGACTAGCCTACTGATTTCTCAGCAAATATATATGGTTTATCATACCATACATTGTATCATAACTCTATTATGACTACAAGAAGATGATTAAAAAATA
Source organism: Crinia signifera (assembly GCF_055691185.1). NCBI lineage: Eukaryota > Metazoa > Chordata > Amphibia > Anura > Myobatrachidae > Crinia > Crinia signifera. The sequence continues at coordinate 75,840,367 of NC_139228.1, forward strand.
CAATTTCATAAATATATTCACTGTGTATGTTCTGCATGAAATTTGGGACTGTATATGATCAATAGGAAACGGTTCACCCTAAAGGTCATTGTCCTGTTTGCATACAAAAGATGGATACAATCAAATAATTAATTTATAATGTAAAATACTTAATAATACAAAGCTAGGAAACTGGTAATAACAATACAATGGAGCTGTATTGTTCATGCTGCTATATATAAAATGTAATAAATAATACTGACCACTCTGGTATAATTCCATTCTAAAGTAATGAAACATAATAAAGAGACTGTGTCATGCTTTGTTGGCTAGGTTGCTCCACACTGGCTATTCACAGGTGCAATCCCACTACTGATCAGCATGGGGGATTTGACCTGCTCTGTTTCTAACCTGGGCCGGTTCACCCCTCTTTAAGCAACCTGGTATCTCTGAGCTCCCCCAGAGTCACCATATTGATGCTGATCTTAATGTGGACACCCGTTCAACATAGCTCAGTACGGACCAGAACTCCTGGTCTCAAGCACTCCAATAGCCTCAGCCTCCCAAGTGGCTGGGATTACAGGCACACGCCACAGTGCCCAGCGAGGAGCTGTGATTGTTATTTAGCATAGGAATTTCTCTGACTGTGATGTCATTACAATGAGAAAGCAGCTTATCAATGCCATCTACTGGCCACTCCTGTAACTACATTCTTTATATGTTCACAGGCAATTGCTAATTTAGGTTGGGTGTAGTCTTTATTCGGTAGTGTGAGTAAATATTCTATTTCAATAATCATGCTCTGCAAATGGTAGTGCTATTGAATCCCAAAAACACTTATTCATTAATTGCAATGGTCATTTCATTAAAGTTTGTTCCACTATGTAGGTATTGCTCTGTGGCATCCCATTAACCTCTAACTCACCTCACATTATTTTCTATATCCCCAACCATATATCCCACACTCCATCCACATCACAAGCAAAACATTCCTTAATTACATGATATCATTGGCTGACAAGTCACTGACACCCACAAGAACAGCACTCCTGACAACTTAAATACTCTGTGCTGACGTATTTGATCTGACAGGACATGTGCATGAAGCTGAAGTAGTGAATGTGGTAAATGTGCAGGTAGGGGACTAGCCTACTGATTTCTCATCAAATATATATGGTTTATCATACCATACATTGTATCATAACTCTATTATGACTACAAGAAGATGATTAAAAAATACAATTTCATAAATATATTCACTGTGTATGTTCTGCATGAAATTTGGGACTGTATATGATCAATAGGAAATGGTTCACCCTAAAGGTCATTGTCCTGTTTCCATACAAAAGATGGATACAATCAAATAATTAATTTATAATGTAAAATACTTAATAATACAAAGCAAGGGAACTGGTAATAACAATACAATGGAGCTGTATTGTTCATGCTGCTATATATAAAATGTAATACATAATGTTGACCACTCTGGTATAATTCCATTCTAAAGTAATGAAACATAATAAAGAGACTGTGTCATGCTTTGTTGGCTAGGTTGCTCCACACTGGCTATTCACAGGTGCAATCCCACTACTGATCAGCATGGGGGATTTGACCTGCTCTGTTTCCAACCTGGGCCGGTTCACCCCTCTTTAAGCAACCTGGTATCTCTGAGCTCCCCCAGAGTCACCATATTGATGCTGATCTTAATGTGGACACCCATTCAACTTAGCTCAGTACGGACCAGAACTCCTGGCCTCAAGCACTCCAACAGCCTCAGCCTCGCAAGTAGCTGGGATTACAGGCACACGCCACAGTGCCCGGCGAGGAGCTGTGATTGTTATTTAGCATAGGAATTTCTCTGACTGTGATGTCATTACAATGAGAAAGCAGCTTATCAATGCCATCTACTGGCCACTCCTGTAACTACATTCTTTATATGTTCACAGGCAATGGCTAATTTAGATTGGGTGTAGTCTTTATTCAGCATTGTGAGTGTATATTCTATATCAATAATCATGCTCTGCTCATGGTAGTGCTATTCAATCCCAAAAACACTTATTCATTATTTGCAATGGTCATTTCACTAAAGTTTGTTCCACTATGTAGGTATTGCTCTGTGGCATCCCATTAACCTCTAACTCACCTCCTCAGATTATTTTCTATATCCCCAACCATATATCCCACACTCCATCCACATCACAAGCAAAACATTCCTTAATGACATGATATCACTGGCTGACAAGTCACTGACACCCATAAGAACAGCACTCATGACAACTTAAATACTCTGTGCTGACGTATTTGATCTGACAGGACATGTGCATGAAGCTGAAGTAGTGAATGTGGTAGATGTGCAGGTAGGGGACTAGCCTACTGATTTCTCATCAAATATATATGGTTCATCATACCATACATTGTATCATAACTCTATTATGACTACAAGACGATGATTAAAAAATACAATTTCATAAATATATTCACTGTATATGTTCTGCATGAAATTTGGGACTGTATATGATCAATAGGAAATGGTTCACCCTAAAGGTCATTGACCTGTTTGCATACAAAAGATGGACACAATCAAATAATGAATTTATAATGTAAAATACTTAATAATACAAAGCTAGGAAACTGGTAATAACAATACAATGGAGCTGTATTGTTCATGCTGCTATATATAAAATGTAATAAATAATATTGACCACTCTGGTATAATTCCATCCTAAAGTAATGAAACATAATAAAGAGACTGTGTCATGCTTTGTTGGCTAGGTTGCTCCACACTGGCTATTCACAGGTGCAATCCCACTACTGATCAGCATGGGGGATTTGACCTGCTCTGTTTCCAACCTGGGCCGGTTCACCCCTCTTTAAGCAACCTGGTATCTCTGAGCTCCCCCAGAGTCACCATATTGATGCTGATCTTAATGTGGACACCCGTTCAACATAGCTCGGTACGGACCAGAACTCCTGGCCTCAAGCATTCCAACAGCCTCAGCCTCCCAAGTAGCTGGGATTACAGGCACACGCCACAGTGCCCGGCGAGGAGCTGTGATTGTTATTTAGCATAGGAATTACTCTGACTGTGATGTCATTAAAATGAGAAAGCAGCTTATCAATGCCATCTACTGGCCACTCCTGTAACTACATTCTTTATATGTTCACAGGCAATGGCTAATTTAGATTGGGTGTAGTCTTTATTCAGCATTGTGAGTGAATATTCTATATCAATAATCATGCTCTGCTCATGGTAGTGCTATTCAATCCCAAAAACACTTATTCATTAATTGCAATGGTCATTTCACTAAAGTTTGTTCCACTATGTAGGTATTGCTCTGTGGCATCCCATTAACCTCTAACTCACCTCCTCAGATTATTTTCTATATCCCCAACCATATATCCCACACTCCATCCACATCACAAGCAAAACATTCCTTAATGACATGATATCACTGGCTGACAAGTCACTGACACCCATAAGAACAGCACTCATGACAACTTAAATACTCTGTGCTGATGTATTTGATCTGACAGGACATGTGCATGAAGCTGAAGTAGTGAATGTGGTAGATGTGCCGGTAGGAGACTAGCCTACTGATTTCTCATCAAATATATATGGTTTATCATACCATACATTGTATCATAACTCTATTATGACTACAAGACGATGATTAAAAAATACAATTTCATAAATATATTCACTGTGTATGTTCTGCATGAAATTTGGGACTGTATATGATCAATAGGAAATGGTTCACCCTAAAGGTCATTGTTCTGTTTGCATACAAAAGATGGACACAATCAAATAATGAATTTATAATGTAAAATACTTAATAATACAAAGCTAGGAAACTGGTAATAACAATACAATGGAGCTGTATTGTTCATGCTGCTATATATAAAATGTAATAAATAATATTGACCACTCTGGTATAATTCCATCCTAAAGTAATGAAACATAATAAAGAGACTGTGTCATGCTTTGTTGGCTAGGTTGCTCCACACTGGCTATTCACAGGTGCAATCCCACTACTGATCAGCATGGGGGATTTGACCTGCTCTGTTTCCAACCTGGGCCGGTTCACCCCTCTTTAAGCAACCTGGTATCTCTGAGCTCCCCCAGAGTGGGATGCGGTCATTTGGTCTACTGCATTATGGTCGACAGTCATTAGGTCGAATCCATTAGGTCGACATGCTAAAAGGTCAACATGACTCTAGGTCGACATGGGAAAAGGTCGACATGATTCTAGTTCGAAAGGTCATTAGTTCGACAGGTCATTAGTTCGACAAGGTCATTAGTTCGACATTGTCTATGTCGACATTCACAAGGTCGACATGGAGTTTTTCACTGTTTTTTGAGCCAACATGTGCCGACAGGCGGTATTTCATGCCCTACCATCCACTAGGGCGTGGTGGGAGAATAAAATAGTGTGCCGAGCGTAGCGAGGCACCGTGCCCGACGCATAGCGAGCGCAGCGAGCGATGCGAGGGGATGCAGTGCACTTTAAACTGTGTCCATGTCGACTGTGTTGACATTCAGGTAAAAAAACAGTGAAAACCCCCATGTCGACCTTGTGAATGTCGACATAGACAATGTCGAACTAATGACCATGTCGAACTAATGACCTGTCGACCTAGAATCATGTCGACCTTTTCCAATGTCGACCTAGAGTCATGTCGACCTAATGGATTCGACCTAATGACTTTCGACCATAATGCAATAGACCAAATGATCCCAACCCCCCAGAGTCACCATATTGATGCTGATCTTAATGTGGACACTTGTTCAACATAGCTCAGTACGGACCAGAACTCCTGGCCTCAAGCATTCCAACAGCCTCAGCCTCCCATGTAGCTGGGATTACAGGCACACGCCACAGTGCCCGGCGAGGAGCTGTGATTGTTATTTAGCATAGGAATTACTCTGACTGTGATGTCATTACAATGAGAAAGCAGCTTATCAATGCCATCTACTGGCCACTCCTGTAACTACATTCTTTATATGTTCACAGGCAATGGCTAATTTAGATTGGGTGTAGTCTTTATTCAGCATTGTGAGTGAATATTCTATATCAATAATCATGCTCTGCTCATGGTAGTGCTATTCAATCCCAAAAACACTTATTCATTAATTGCAATGGTCATTTCACTAAAGTTTGTTCCACTATGTAGGTATTGCTCTGTGGCATCCCATTAACCTCTAACTCACCTCCTCACATTATTTTCTATATCCCCAACCATATATCCCACACTCCATCCACATCACAAGCAAAACATTCCTTAATGACATGATATCACTGGCTGACAAGTCACTGACACCCATAAGAACAGCACTCATGACAACTTAAATACTCTGTGCTGACGTATTTGATCTGACAGGACATGTGCATGAAGCTGAAGTAGTGAATGTGGTAGATGTGCAGGTAGGGGACTAGCCTACTGATTTCTCATCAAATATATATGGTTCATCATACCATACATTGTATCATAACTCTATTATGACTACAAGACGATGATTAAAAAATACAATTTCATAAATATATTCACTGTATATGTTCTGCATGAAATTTGGGACTGTATATGATCAATAGGAAATGGTTCACCCTAAAGGTCATTGACCTGTTTGCATACAAAAGATGGACACAATCAAATAATGAATTTATAATGTAAAATACTTAATAATACAAAGCTAGGAAACTGGTAATAACAATACAATGGAGCTGTATTGTTCATGCTGCTATATATAAAATGTAATAAATAATATTGACCACTCTGGTATAATTCCATCCTAAAGTAATGAAACATAATAAAGAGACTGTGTCATGCTTTGTTGGCTAGGTTGCTCCACACTGGCTATTCACAGGTGCAATCCCACTACTGATCAGCATGGGGGATTTGACCTGCTCTGTTTCCAACCTGGGCCGGTTCACCCCTCTTTAAGCAACCTGGTATCTCTGAGCTCCCCCAGAGTCACCATATTGATGCTGATCTTAATGTGGACACCCGTTCAACATAGCTCGGTACGGACCAGAACTCCTGGCCTCAAGCATTCCAACAGCCTCAGCCTCCCAAGTAGCTGGGATTACAGGCACACGCCACAGTGCCCGGCAAGGAGCTGTGATTGTTATTTAGCATAGGAATTACTCTGACTGTGATGTCATTAAAATGAGAAAGCAGCTTATCAATGCCATCTACTGGCCACTCCTGTAACTACATTCTTTATATGTTCACAGGCAATGGCTAATTTAGATTGGGTGTAGTCTTTATTCAGCATTGTGAGTGAATATTCTATATCAATAATCATGCTCTGCTCATGGTAGTGCTATTCAATCCCAAAAACACTTATTCATTAATTGCAATGGTCATTTCACTAAAGTTTGTTCCACTATGTAGGTATTGCTCTGTGGCATCCCATTAACCTCTAACTCACCTCCTCAGATTATTTTCTATATCCCCAACCATATATCCCACACTCCATCCACATCACAAGCAAAACATTCCTTAATGACATGATATCACTGGCTGACAAGTCACTGACACCCATAAGAACAGCACTCATGACAACTTAAATACTCTGTGCTGATGTATTTGATCTGACAGGACATGTGCATGAAGCTGAAGTAGTGAATGTGGTAGATGTGCCGGTAGGAGACTAGCCTACTGATTTCTCATCAAATATATATGGTTTATCATACCATACATTGTATCATAACTCTATTATGACTACAAGACGATGATTAAAAAATACAATTTCATAAATATATTCACTGTGTATGTTCTGCATGAAATTTGGGACTGTATATGATCAATAGGAAATGGTTCACCCTAAAGGTCATTGTTCTGTTTGCATACAAAAGATGGACACAATCAAATAATGAATTTATAATGTAAAATACTTAATAATACAAAGCTAGGAAACTGGTAATAACAATACAATGGAGCTGTATTGTTCATGCTGCTATATATAAAATGTAATAAATAATATTGACCACTCTGGTATAATTCCATCCTAAAGTAATGAAACATAATAAAGAGACTGTGTCATGCTTTGTTGGCTAGGTTGCTCCACACTGGCTATTCACAGGTGCAATCCCACTACTGATCAGCATGGGGGATTTGACCTGCTCTGTTTCCAACCTGGGCCGGTTCACCCCTCTTTAAGCAACCTGGTATCTCTGAGCTCCCCCAGAGTGGGATGCGGTCATTTGGTCTACTGCATTATGGTCGACAGTCATTAGGTCGAATCCATTAGGTCGACATGCTAAAAGGTCAACATGACTCTAGGTCGACATGGGAAAAGGTCGACATGGGAAAAGGTCGACATGATTCTAGTTCGAAAGGTCATTAGTTCGACAGGTCATTAGTTCGACAAGGTCATTAGTTCGACATTGTCTATGTCGACATTCACAAGGTCGACATGGAGTTTTTCACTGTTTTTTGAGCCAACATGTGCCGACAGGCGGTATTTCATGCCCTACCATCCACTAGGGCGTGGTGGGAGAATAAAATAGTGTGCCGAGCGTAGCGAGGCACCGTGCCCGACGCATAGCGAGCGCAGCGAGCGATGCGAGGGGATGCAGTGCACTTTAAACTGTGTCCATGTCGACTGTGTTGACATTCAGGTAAAAAAACAGTGAAAACCCCCATGTCGACCTTGTGAATGTCGACATAGACAATGTCGAACTAATGACCATGTCGAACTAATGACCTGTCGACCTAGAATCATGTCGACCTTTTCCAATGTCGACCTAGAGTCATGTCGACCTAATGGATTCGACCTAATGACTTTCGACCATAATGCAATAGACCAAATGATCCCAACCCCCCAGAGTCACCATATTGATGCTGATCTTAATGTGGACACTTGTTCAACATAGCTCAGTACGGACCAGAACTCCTGGCCTCAAGCATTCCAACAGCCTCAGCCTCCCATGTAGCTGGGATTACAGGCACACGCCACAGTGCCCGGCGAGGAGCTGTGATTGTTATTTAGCATAGGAATTACTCTGACTGTGATGTCATTACAATGAGAAAGCAGCTTATCAATGCCATCTACTGGCCACTCCTGTAACTACATTCTTTATATGTTCACAGGCAATGGCTAATTTAGATTGGGTGTAGTCTTTATTCAGCATTGTGAGTGAATATTCTATATCAATAATCATGCTCTGCTCATGGTAGTGCTATTGAATCCCAAAAACACTTATTCATTAATTGCAATGGTCATTTCATTAAAGTTTGTTCCACTATGTAGGTATTGCTCTGTGGCATCCCATTAACCTCTAACTCACCTCCTCACATTATTTTCTATATCCCCAACCATATATCCCACACTCCATCCACATCACAAGCAAAACATTCCTTAATGACATGATATCACTGGCTGACAAGTCACTGACACCCACAAGAACAGCACTCATGACAACTTAAATACTCTGTGCTGATGTATTTGATCTGACAGGACATGTGCATGAAGCTGAAGTAGTGAATGTGGTAGATGTGCAGGTAGGGGACTAGCCTTCTGATTTCTCATCAAATATATATGGTTTATCATACCATAGATTGTATCATAACTCTAGTATGACTACAAGAAGATGATTAAAAAATACAATTTCATAAATATATTCACTGTGTATGTTCTGCATGAAATTTGGGACTGTACATGATCAATAGGAAATGGTTCACCCTAAAGGTCATTGTCCTGTTTGCATAGAAAAGATGGATACAATCAAATAATTAATTTATAATGTAAAATACTTAATACAAAGCAAGGAAACTGGTAATAACAGTACAATGGAGCTGTATTGCTCATGCTGCTATATATAAAATGTAATAAATAATATTGACCACTCTGGTATAATTCCATCCTAAAGTAATGAAACATAATAAAGAGACTGTGTCATGCTTTGTTGGCTAGGTTGCTCCACACTGGCTATTCACAGGTGCAATCCCACTATTGATCAGCATGGGGGATTTGACCTGCTCTGTTTCCAACCTGGGCCGGTTCACCCCTCTTTAAGCAACCTGGTATCTCTGAGCTCCCCCAAAGTCACCATATTGATGCTGATCTTAATGTGGACACCCGTTTAACATAGCTCAGTACAGACCAGAACTCCTGGCCTCAAGCACTCCAACAGCCTCAGCCTCCCAAGTAGCTGGGATTACAGGCACAAGCCACAGTGCCCGGCGAGGAGCTGTGATTGTTATTTAGCATAGGAATTACTCTGACTGTGATGTCATTACAATGAGAAAGCAGCTTATTAATGCCATCTACTGGCCACTCCTGTAACTACATTCTTTATATGTTCACAGGCAATGGCTAATTTAGATTGGGTGTAGTCTTTATTCAGCATTGTGAGTGAATATTCTATATCAATAATCATGCTCTGCTCATGGTAGTGCTATTCAATCCCAAAAACACTTATTCATTAATTGCAATGGTCATTTCACTAAAGTTTGTTCCACTATGTAGGTATTGCTCTGTGGCATCCCATTAACCTCTAACTCACCTCCTCACATTATTTTCTATATCCCCAACCATATATCCCACACTCCATCCACATCACAAGCAAAACATTCCTTAATGACATGATATCACTGGCTGACAAGTCACTGACACCCATAAGAACAGCACTCATGACAACTTAAATACTTTGTGCTGATGTATTTGATCTGACAGGACATGTGCATGAAGCTGAAGTAGTGAATGTGGTAGATGTGCAGGTATGGGACTAGCCTACTGATTTCTCATCAAATATATATGGTTCATCATACCATACATTGTATCATAACTCTATTATGACTACAAGACGATGATTAAAAAATACAATTTCATAAATATATTCACTGTGTATGTTCTGCATGAAATTTGGGACTGTATATGATCAATAGGAAATGGTTCACCCTAAAGGTCATTGTCCTGTTTGCATACAAAAGATGGACACAATCAAATAATGAATTTATCATGTAAAATACTTAATAATACAAAGCTAGGAAACTGGTAATAACAATACAATGGAGCTGTATTGTTCATGCTGCTATATATAAAATGTAATAAATAATATTGACCACTCTGGTATAATTCCATCCTAAAGTAATGAAACATAATAAAGAGACTGTGTCATGCTTTGTTGGCTAGGTTGCTCCACACTGGCTATTCACAGGTGCAATCCCACTACTGATCAGCATGGGGGATTTGACCTGCTCTGTTTCCAACCTGGGCCGGTTCACCCCTCTTTAAGCAACCTGGTATCTCTGAGCTCCCCCAGAGCCACCATATTGATGCTGATCTTAATGTGGACACCCGTTCAACATAGCTCAGTACGGACCAGAACTCCTGGCCTCAAGCATTCCAACAGCCTCAGCCTCCCAAGTAGCTGGGATTACAGGCACACGCCACAGTGCCCAGCGAGGAGCTGTGATTGTTATTTAGCATAGGAATTACTCTGACTGTGATGTCATTACAATGAGAAAGCAGCTTATTAATGCCATCTACTGGCCACTCCTGTAACTACATTCTTTATATGTTCACAGGCAATGGCTAATTTAGATTGGGTGTAGTCTTTATTCAGCATTGTGAGTGAATATTCTATATCAATAATCATGCTCTGCTCATGGTAGTGCTATTCAATCCCAAAAACACTTATTCATTAATTGCAATGGTCATTTCACTAAAGTTTGTTCCACTATGTAGGTATTGCTCTGTGGCATCCCATTAACCTCTAACTCACCTCCTCACATTATTTTCTATATCCCCAACCATATATCCCACACTCCATCCACATCACAAGCAAAACATTCCTTAATGACATGATATCACTGGCTGACAAGTCACTGACACCCATAAGAACAGCACTCATGACAACTTAAATACTCTGTGCTGATGTATTTGATCTGACAGGACATGTGCATGAAGCTGAAGTAGTGAATGTGGTAGATGTGCAGGTATGGGACTAGCCTACTGATTTCTCATCAAATATATATGGTTTATCATACCATACATTGTATCATAACTCTATTATGACTACAAGACGATGATTAAAAAATACAATTTCATAAATATATTCACTGTGTATGTTCTGCATGAAATTTGGGACTGTATATGATCAATAGGAAATGGTTCACCCTAAAGGTCATTGTCCTGTTTGCATACAAAAGATGGACACAATCAAATAATGAATTTATAATATAAAATACTTAATAATACAAAGCTAGGAAACTGGTAATAACAATACAATGGAGCTGTATTGTTCATGCTGCTATATATAAAATGTAATAAATAATATTGACCACTCTGGTATAATTCCATCCTAAAGTAATGAAACATAATAAAGAGACTGTGTCATGCTTTGTTGGCTAGGTTGCTCCACACTGGCTATTCACAGGTGCAATCCCACTACTGATCAGCATGGGGGATTTGACCTGCTCTGTTTCCAACCTGGGCCGGTTCACCCCTCTTTAAGCAACCTGGTATCTCTGAGCTCCCCCAGAGTCACCATATTGATGCTGATCTTAATGTGGACACCCGTTCAACATAGCTCAGTACGGACCAGAACTCCTGGCCTCAAGCATTCCAACAGCCTCAGCCTCCCAAGTAGCTGGGATTACAGGCACACGCCACAGTGCCCGGCGAGGAGCTGTGATTGTTATTTAGCATAGGAATTACTCTGACTGTGATGTCATTACAATGAGAAAGCAGCTTATTAATGCCATCTACTGGCCACTCCTGTAACTACATTCTTTATATGTTCACAGGCAATGGCTAATTTAGATTGGGTGTAGTCTTTATTCAGCATTGTGAGTGAATATTCTATATCAATAATCATGCTCTGCTCATGGTAGTGCTATTCAATCCCAAAAACACTTATTCATTAATTGCAATGGTCATTTCACTAAAGTTTGTTTCACTATGTAGGTATTGCTCTGTGGCATCCCATTAACCTCTAACTCACCTCCTCACATTATTTTCTATATCCAGGGGCGGATCCAGGATAAAATGACAGGGGGGGCACCATGATAAAAAAGGGTTTGGGTGGGGGAGGGGCGGTGTTAGTGTTGCCAGTGTACATGCTAAGAGAGCGGCAGGAGAGGGTGGGAATGGAATTAAAAATAGGCCCTGGCATTTAAAGTACGCAGGCCCACCATGGCGACAAGTGAAGGATGTAGTTGTGCGCGCGCCAAAGGCGAGCTCCGGAAAAGGGTGTGTGGCCACTCAACAGGGGGCGTGTCAACACCATATACAACTTCTACACATTATGCAACAAAATACTAGACCCTATTATACTTGCCCCTTACACATGATGCCAAATGGAATGAGCCAAAATTGACATAATGCCACATGGATTGAGCCAAAATTCAAATAATGCCACATGGATTGAGTCAAAATTTACATAGTAACACACACGGATTGAGCCAAAATTCACATAATGCCACATGGATTGAGTCAAAATTTACATAATAACACACACGGATTGAGCCAAAATTCAAATAATGTCACATGGATTGAGTCAAAATTTACATAATAACACACACGGATTGAGCCAAAATTCACATAATGCCACATGGATTGTGTCAAAATTCACATAATGCCACATGGATTGAGCCAAAATTTACATAATAACACACACGGATTGAGCCAAATTTCACATAATTCCAAATGGATTGTGTCAAAATTCACATAATGCCACACGGTTTGAGCCAAATGCATAAAATGCCATACAGATTGAGCCAAAATTCACATAATGCCACATGGATTGAGCCAAAATTCACATAATGCCACACGGATTGAGCCAAAATTCACATAATGCCACACAGATTGGGAAAAAATTCACATAATGCCACACGGATTGAGCCAAAATTCCCATAATGCCACATGGATTGAGCCAAAATTCACATAATGCCACATGGATTGAGCCAAAATTCACATAATGCCACATGGATTGAGCCAGAATTCACATAATGCCACACAGATTAAGCCAAAATTCACAATACACTTCATAAACAGGGACATTGTCCACCAAAGGCGCGCATTAAACATTTACACCATAATGTCCATTACACGTTAAGTTACACGCCATTATGTCCATTATGTGTTATGCCAAACACCATAATGCCTATTAAAAATTATGCTACATAAGTGCTGCTTCTCTACATGCTCATTGCCAAGGGTTCCATGCTCATTGCCAGAGGTTCCATGCTCGTTGCCATGTGGGATTACATGCTCATTGCCAAGGGGGAATACATGCTCGTGGTAAATGGGGGACAGCCGCCGCCAGGCAGAAGTGATAGCCACTGACAGTGGCAGAGCCTGGCTGTATTCAGAGCACTGCAGGTCCCGGCTATTTGAAATAATACCCCTTTCACACCAGAAAATGCATTCCCAGGTTGGACCCTTTTACACCAGCCTAGTCCCTGCATTTTCTGGTGTGAGGGGTAGAGAAAACCACCCCTCCCCCCTTTAACCAGTTATCTCATTTAACTGGCTATATCTTCGGAACCAACTGACCCATTTACATGAGACAAGTATTATATTGAAGAACTTTTGAGTGAGCTTTGAATGATTTTGGTCCAGTGAAACTGGAACGTTTGGTTCCAGAGTAATCTGCCCTCAAAGAACATGAACAGCCATGAAATTACATTTCAAAAATAAAAAAATCGGTTTACATGCAATATCTCTGGAACCGATTGACCGATTTGGACCAGCCTGGTATCATATTGAAGGCCCAGCGATTTGGAATGGAATGAGATCCACCACAAGCTTATGTGTTGCCAGGGCGGGAACTGGCAGCTGTCGGAACCGGGTGGGGGTCGGAATTGACGGGTCCCATATTATCCTATGGGGAAAAAACGTTACAGGTTTGCCAGGCGATATCTCCGGTTCCCAGGGGGCTAGAGACACGGGGCTGGGCTCGTTGGAAAGCCCTGGTCCTCAGCTACAAAATAAATGACAGGGGGGCACGTGCCCGGGTGCCCCCCCCCCCCTGAATCCGCCACTGTCTATATCCCCAACCATATATCCCACACTCCATCCACATCACAAGCAAAACATTCCTTAATGACATGATATCACTGGCTGACAAGTCACTGACACCCATAAGAACAGCACTCATGACAACTTAAATACTCTGTGCTGATGTATTTGATCTGACAGGACATGTGCATGAAGCTGAAGTAGTGAATGTGGTAGATGTGCCGGTAGGGGACTAGCCTACTGATTTCTCATCAAATATATATGGTTCATCATACCATACATTGTATCATAACTCTATTATGACTACAAGAAGATGATTAAAAAATACAATTTCATAAATATATTCACTGTGTATGTTCTGCATGAAATTTGGGACTGTATATGATCAATAGGAAATGGTTCACCCTAAAGGTCATTGTCCTGTTTGCATACAAAAGATGGACACAATCAAATAATAAATTTATAATGTAAAATACTTAATAATACTAAGCTAGGAAACTGGTAATAACAATACAATGGAGCTGTATTGTTCATGCTGCTATATATAAAATGTAATAAATAATATTGACCACTCTGGTATAATTCCATCCTAAAGTAATGAAACATAATAAAGAGACTGTGTCATGCTTTGTTGGCTAGGTTGCTCCACACTGGCTATTCACAGGTGCAATCCCACTACTGATCAGCATGGGGAATTTGACCTGCTCTGTTTCCAACCTGGGCCGGTTCACCCCTCTTTAAGCAACCTGGTATCTCTGAGCTCCCCCAGAGTCACCATATTGATGCTGATCTTAATGTGGACACCCGTTCAACATAGCTCAGTACGGACCAGAACTCCTGGCCTCAAGCATTCCAACAGCCTCAGCCTCCCAAGTAACTGGGATTACAGGCACACGCCACAGTGCCCGGCGAGGAGCTGTGATTGTTATTTAGCATAGGAATTACTCTGACTGTGATGTCATTACAATGAGAAAGCAGCTTATCAATGCCATCTACTGGCCACTCCTGTAACTACATTCTTTATATGTTCACAGGCAATGGCTAATTTAGATTGGGTGTAGTCTTTATTCAGCATTGTGAGTGTATATTCTATATCAATAATCATGCTCTGCTCATGGTAGTGCTATTCAATCCCAAAAACACTTATTCATTAATTGCAATGGTCATTTCACTAAAGTTTGTTCCACTATGTAGGTATTGCTCTGTGGCATCCCATTAACCTCTAACTCACCTCCTCAGATTATTTTCTATATCCCCAACCATATATCCCACACTCCATCCACATCACAAGCAAAACATTCCTTAATGACATGATATCACTGGCTGACAAGTCACTGACACCCATAAGAACAGCACTCATGACAACTTAAATACTCTGTGCTGACGTATTTGATCTGACAGGACATGTGCATGAAGCTGAAGTAGTGAATGTGGTAGATGTGCAGGTAGGGGACTAGCCTACTGATTTCTCATCAAATATATATGGTTTATCATACCATACATTGTATCATAACTCTATTATGACTACAAGACGATGATTAAAAAATACAATTTCATAAATATATTCACTGTATATGTTCTGCATGAAATTTGGGACTGTATATGATCAATAGGAAATGGTTCACCCTAAAGGTCATTGACCTGTTTGCATACAAAAGATGGACACAATCAAATAATGAATTTATAATGTAAAATACTTAATAATACAAAGCTAGGAAACTGGTAATAACAATACAATGGAGCTGTATTGTTCATGCTGCTATATATAAAATGTAATAAATAATATTGACCACTCTGGTATAATTCCATCCTAAAGTAATGAAACATAATAAAGAGACTGTGTCATGCTTTGTTGGCTAGGTTGCTCCACACTGGCTATTCACAGGTGCAATCCCACTACTGATCAGCATGGGGGATTTGACCTGCTCTGTTTCCAACCTGGGCCGGTTCACCCCTCTTTAAGCAACCTGGTATCTCTGAGCTCCCCCAGAGTCACCATATTGATGCTGATCTTAATGTGGACACCCGTTCAACATAGCTCGGTACGGACCAGAACTCCTGGCCTCAAGCATTCCAACAGCCTCAGCCTCCCAAGTAGCTGGGATTACAGGCACACGCCACAGTGCCCGGCGAGGAGCTGTGATTGTTATTTAGCATAGGAATTACTCTGACTGTGATGTCATTAAAATGAGAAAGCAGCTTATCAATGCCATCTACTGGCCACTCCTGTAACTACATTCTTTATATGTTCACAGGCAATGGCTAATTTAGATTGGGTGTAGTCTTTATTCAGCATTGTGAGTGAATATTCTATATCAATAATCATGCTCTGCTCATGGTAGTGCTATTCAATCCCAAAAACACTTATTCATTAATTGCAATGGTCATTTCACTAAAGTTTGTTCCACTATGTAGGTATTGCTCTGTGGCATCCCATTAACCTCTAACTCACCTCCTCACATTATTTTCTATATCCCCAACCATATATCCCACACTCCATCCACATCACAAGCAAAACATTCCTTAATGACATGATATCACTGGCTGACAAGTCACTGACACCCATAAGAACAGCACTCATGACAACTTAAATACTCTGTGCTGATGTATTTGATCTGACAGGACATGTGCATGAAGCTGAAGTAGTGAATGTGGTAGATGTGCAGGTAGGGGACTAGCCTACTGATTTCTCATCAAATATATATGGTTCATCATACCATACATTGTATCATAACTCTATTATGACTACAAGACGATGATTAAAAAATACAATTTCATAAATATATTCACTGTGTATGTTCTGCATGAAATTTGGGACTGTATATGATCAATAGGAAATGGTTCACCCTAAAGGTCATTGTCCTGTTTGCATACAAAAGATGGACACAATCAAATAATGAATTTATAATGTAAAATACTTAATAATACAAAGCTAGGAAACTGGTAATAACAATACAATGGAGCTGTATTGTTCATGCTGCTATATATAAAATGTAATAAATAATATTGACCACTCTGGTATAATTCCATCCTAAAGTAATGAAACATAATAAAGAGACTGTGTCATGCTTTGTTGGCTAGGTTGCTCCACACTGGCTATTCACAGGTGCAATCCCACTACTGATCAGCATGGGGGATTTGACCTGCTCTGTTTCCAACCTGGGCCGGTTCACCCCTCTTTAAGCAACCTGGTATCTCTGAGCTCCCCCAGAGTCACCATATTAATGCTGATCTTAATGTGGACACCCGTTCAACATAGCTCAGTACGGACCAGAACTCCTGGCCTCAAGCATTCCAACAGCCTCAGCCTCCCAAGTAGCTGGGATTACAGGCACACGCCACAGTGCCCGGCGAGGAGCTGTGATTGTTATTTAGCATAGGAATTACTCTGACTGTGATGTCATTACAATGAGAAAGCAGCTTATCAATGCCATCTACTGGCCACTCCTGTAACTACATTCTTTATATGTTCACAGGCAATGGCTAATTTAGATTGGGTGTAGTCTTTATTCAGCATTGTGAGTGAATATTCTATATCAATAATCATGCTCTGCTTATGGTAGTGCTATTCAATCCCAAAAACACTTATTCATTAATTGCAATGGTCATTTCACTAAAGTTTGTTCCACTATGTAGGTATTGCTCTGTGGCATCCCATTAACCTCTAACTCACCTCCTCACATTATTTTCTATATCCCCAACCATATATCCCACACTCCATCCACATCACAAGCAAAACATTCCTTAATGACATGATATCACTGGCTGACAAGTCACTGACACCCATAAGAACAGCACTCATGACAACTTAAATACTCTGTGCTGATGTATTTGATCTGACAGGACATGTGCATGAAGCTGAAGTAGTGAATGTGGTAGATGTGCAGGTAGGGGACTAGCATACTGATTTCTCATCAAATATATATGGTTCATCATACCATACATTGTATCATAACTCTATTATGACTACAAGAAGATGATTAAAAAATACAATTTCATAAATATATTCACTGTGTATGTTCTGCATGAAATTTGGGACTGTATATAATCAATGGGAAATGGTTTACCCTAAAGGTCATTGTCCTGTTTGCATAGAAAAGATGGATACAATCAAATAATGAATTTATAATGTAAAATACTTAATACAAAGCAAGGAAACTGGTAATAACAGTACAATGGAGCTGTATTGTTTATGCTGCTATATATAAAATGTAATAAATAATATTGACCACTCTGGTAATGAAGTAATGAAACATAATAAAGAGACTAGGGTTACCACCCGTCCGGGATTACTCCGGACAGTCCGGTAATTAAGACCGGCGTCCGGAGTCCGGGCGGGTGGCTTTCCCGGACTATACATAGTCCGGGAATAACCCGCCCGCCGCCGCCGCCGCCCCCTCGTCTCCCCGCTCCCCCGCTGCCCTGCTCCCGTCCCCTCACGTCTCGACTCTCCCCCGCTGTGTATGCGGGAGAGACGTGCTGCTGCGGTGCTGCATATGCTGCTGGACCGCTAGCCAATGGCCGCTCGCGGTCCATCAGCCACCAGTTGATTGGCTGCTGGACCGCGAACGGCCATTGGCTAGCGGTCCAGCAGCGGGAGTTAGAAATGTTAAAATCATACAGCACAGCAGCACGTCTCTCCCGCGAATACAGCGGGGGAGACGTGAGGGGACGGGCAGGCAGGCACAAGCACACTGACAAGCCTGTCTGCCTTCCGCAGGCGGGGGAGGGGGTTTCTATCCCCCTTGGCAACGAGCACACTGGCACAGATCAATCCCCCTCGGCAACGAGCACACTGGCACAGATCAATCCCCCTCGGCAACGAGCACACTGGCACAGATCAATCCCCCTCGGCAACGAGCACAGAGGCACAGATCAATCCCCCTCGGCAACGAGCACACTGGCACAGATCAATCCCCCTCGGCAACGAGCACACTGGCACAGATCAATCCCCCTCGGTAACGAGCACAATGGCACAGATCAATCCCCCTCGGCAACGAGCACAGAGGCACAGATCTATCCCCCTCGGCAACGAGCACAGAGGCACAGATCAATCCCCCTCGGCAACGAGCACAGAGGCACAGATCAATCCCCCTCGGCAACGAGCACACTGGCACAGATCAATCCCCCTCGGCAACGAGCACACTGGCACAGGTCTATCCCCCTCGGCAACGAGCAGAGGCACAGATCTATCCCCCTCGGCAACGAGCACAGAGGCACAGATCTATCCCCCACGGCAACGAGCAAATTCAGTCCACCTTGGCATCGGCATGAAGCCCCTGGCATTGAGCATATAGGTAAGTGGCACTTATGTGTCAAATGTGTATGGTGTGTTATACAGTATGTCATGGGCATTGCTTAGTGTTATATAGTATGACATGGGCATTGCTTAGTGTTATATAGTATGACATGGGCATTGCGGTGTTATATAGTATGACATGGGCATTGCGGTGCTATATAGTATGTCAAGGGCATTGCGTAGTGTTATATAGTATGTAATGGGCATTGCAGTGTTATATAGTATGTAATGGGCATTGCGGTGTTATATAGTATGTCATGGGCATTGCGGTGCTATATAGTATGTCAAGGGCATTGCGTAGTGTTATATAGTATGTAATGGGCATTGCAGTGTTATATAGTATGTAATGGGCATTGCGGTGTTATATAGTATATCATGGGCATTACGGTGTGTTATATAGTATGTAATGGGTATTGCAGTGTTATATAGTATGTAATGGGCATTACGGTGTGTTATATAGTATGTAATGGGCATTACGGTGTGTTATATAGTATGTCATGGGCATCATGTGTGGGCTTATGAGTAATCGGAATTACAAAGTTCATTAAAACGTGCAATGGGCATTACGGTGTGTGGCATAAAATGTAATGGCCATTATGGCATGTGGTATACTATATAATGGGTGTGCGGTGTGTCAGCATTATGACAAAAATTTTGCTGCGCGCCTTCGGCGCGCACTGTCCATGTTGTCCTTCCTTTGCAAAAAAATTGTTGAGTCCTGGCATAATGTGTAATGGCCATTGCAGTACATGGCATAACACGTAATTGGCATCACGATGTGTGGCATAACTTGTAATGGCCATTATGGCATGTGGTATACTATATAATGGGTTTGCGGTGTGTCGGGATTATGTCAAAAATTTGACGCGCGCCTTCGGCGCGCACTGTCCATATTGTCCATCCTGTGCAAAAATTCTGTTGAGTCCTGGCATAATGTGTAATGGCCATTGCGGTATATGGCATAACACGGAATTAGCATCACGATGTGTGGCATAACTTGTAATGGCCATTAATGTATGTGATATAACATGTAACTGGAATTATGGTATGCAAAATCAAGAATGAAATGGAAGCAAAGGTTTAAAAAAAAATCAACATAAGGCGGGTCTGGGGGCGGGTCTGGGGGTGGGGCTGGGATGGGTCAGTGGGTGTGTCAAGGGGCGGGCCAATGTCCGGGAATCTCTCAACAAAAAGGTGGTAACCCTAAAAGAGACTGTGTCATGCTTTGTTGGCTAGGTTGCTCCACACTGGCTATTCACAAGTGCAATCCCACTACTGATCAGCATGGGGGATTTGACCTGCTCTGTTTCCAACCTGGGCCGGTTCACCCCTCTTTAAGCAACCTGGTATCTCTGAGCTCCCCCAGAGTCACCATATTGATGCTGATCTTAATGTGGACACCCGTTTAACATAGCTCAGTACAGACCAGAACTCCTGGCCTCAAGCACTCCAACAGCCTCAGCCTCCCAAGTAGCTGAGATTACAGGCACACGCCACAGTGCCCGGCGAGGAGCTGTGATTGTTATTTAGCATAGGAATTACTCTGACTGTGATGTCATTACAATGAGAAAGCAGCTTATCAATGCCATCTACTGGCCACTCCTGTAACTACATTCTTTATATGTTCACAGGCAATGGCTAATTTAGATTGGGTGTAGTCTTTATTCAGCATTGTGAGTGAATATTCTATATCAATAATCATGCTCTGCTCATGGTAGTGCTATTCAATCCCAAAAACACTTATTCATTAATTGCAATGGTCATTTCACTAAAGTTTGTTCCACTATGTAGGTATTGCTCTGTGGCATCCCATTAACCTCTAACTCACCTCCTCAGATTATTTTCTATATCCCCAACCATATATCCCGCACTCCATCCACATCACAAGCAAAACATTCCTTAATGACATGATATCACTGGCTGACAAGTCACTGACACCCATAAGAACAGCACTCATGACAACTTAAATACTCTGTGCTGATGTATTTGATCTGACAGGACATGTGCATGAAGCTGAAGTAGTGAATGTGGTAGATGTGCCGGTAGGGGACTAGCCTACTGATTTCTCATCAAATATATATGGTTCATCATACCATACATTGTATCATAACTCTATTATGACTACAAGACGATGATTAAAAAATACAATTTCATAAATATATTCACTGTGTATGTTCTGCATGAAATTTGGGACTGTATATGATCAATAGGAAATGGTTCACCCTAAAGGTCATTGTCCTGTTTGCATACAAAAGATGGACACAATCAAATAATGAATTTATAATGTAAAATACTTAATAATACAAAGCTAGGAAACTGGTAATAACAATACAATGGAGCTGTATTGTTCATGCTGCTATATATAAAATGTAATAAATAATATTGACCACTCTGGTATAATTCCATCCTAAAGTAATGAAACATAATAAAGAGACTGTGTCATGCTTTGTTGGCTAGGTTGCTCCACACTGGCTATTCACAGGTGCAATCCCACTACTGATCAGCATGGGGGATTTGACCTGCTCTGTTTCCAACCTGGGCCGGTTCACCCCTCTTTAAGCAACCTGGTATCTCTGAGCTCCCACAGAGTCATCATATTAATGCTGATCTTAATGTGGACACCCGTTCAACATAGCTCAGTACGGACCAGAACTCCTGGCCTCAAGCATTCCAACAGCCTCAGCCTCCCAAGTAGCTGGGATTACAGGCACACGCCACAGTGCCCGGCGAGGAGCTGTGATTGTTATTTAGCATAGGAATTACTCTGACTGTGATGTCATTACAATGAGAAAGCAGCTTATCAATGCCATCTACTGGCCACTCCTGTAACTACATTCTTTATATGTTCACAGGCAATGGCTAATTTAGATTGGGTGTAGTCTTTATTCAGCATTGTGAGTGAATATTCTATATCAATAATCATGCTCTGCTTATGGTAGTGCTATTCAATCCCAAAAACACTTATTCATTAATTGCAATGGTCATTTCACTAAAGTTTGTTCCACTATGTAGGTATTGCTCTGTGGCATCCCATTAACCTCTAACTCACCTCCTCACATTATTTTCTATATCCCCAACCATATATCCCACACTCCATCCACATCACAAGCAAAACATTCCTTAATGACATGATATCACTGGCTGACAAGTCACTGACACCCATAAGAACAGCACTCATGACAACTTAAATACTCTGTGCTGATGTATTTGATCTGACAGGACATGTGCATGAAGCTGAAGTAGTGAATGTGGTAGATGTGCAGGTAGGGGACTAGCATACTGATTTCTCATCAAATATATATGGTTTATCATACCATACATTGTATCATAACTCTATTATGACTACAAGACGATGATTAAAAAATACAATTTCATAAATATATTCACTGTGTATGTTCTGCATGAAATTTGGGACTGTACATGATCAATAGGAAATGGTTCACCCTAAAGGTCATTGTCCTGTTTGCATAGAAAAGATGGATACAATCAAATAATGAATTTATAATGTAAAATACTTAATACAAAGCAAGGAAACTGGTAATAACAATACAATGGAGCTGTATTGTTCATGCTGCTATATATAAAATGTAATAAATAATATTGACCACTCTGGTATAATTCCATCCTAAAGTAATGAAACATAATAAAGAGACTGTGTCATGCTTTGTTGGCTAGGTTGCTCCACACTGGCTATTTACAGGTGCAATCCCACTACTGATCAGCATGGGGGATTTGACCTGCTCTGTTTCCAACCTGGGCCGGTTCACCCCTCTTTAAGCAACCTGGTATCTCTGAGCTCCCCCAGAGTCACCATATTGATGCTGATCTTAATGTGGACACCCGTTTAACATAGCTCAGTACAGACCAGAACTCCTGGCCTCAAGCACTCCAACAGCCTCAGCCTCCCAAGTAGCTGGGATTACAGGCACACGCCACAGTGCCCGGCGAGGAGCTGTGATTGTTATTTAGCATAGGAATTACTCTGACTGTGATGTCATTACAATGAGAAAGCAGCTTATCAATGCCATCTACTGGCCACTCCTGTAACTACATTCTTTATATGTTCACAGGCAATGGCTAATTTAGATTGGGTGTAGTCTTTATTCAGCATTGTGAGTGAATATTCTATATCAATAATCATGCTCTGCTCATGGTAGTGCTATTCAATCCCAAAAACACTTATTCATTAATTGCAATGGTCATTTCACTAAAGTTTGTTCCACTATGTAGGTATTGCTCTGTGGCATCCCATTAACCTCTAACTCACCTCCTCACATTATTTTCTATATCCCCAACCATATATCCCACACTCCATCCACATCACAAGCAAAACATTCCTTAATGACATGATATCACTGGCTGACAAGTCACTGACACCCACAAGAACAGCACTCATGACAACTTAAATACTCTGTGCTGATGTATTTGATCTGACAGGACATGTGCATGAAGCTGAAGTAGTGAATGTGGTAGATGTGCAGGTAGGGGACTAGCCTACTGATTTCTCATCAAATATATATGGTTTATCATACCATACATTGTATCATAACTCTAGTA
The DNA here is from genome assembly GCF_055691185.1 of Crinia signifera. NCBI lineage: Eukaryota > Metazoa > Chordata > Amphibia > Anura > Myobatrachidae > Crinia > Crinia signifera. Next base: position 75,864,171 of record NC_139228.1, read on the forward strand.
TGACTACAAGAAGATGATTAAAAAATACAATTTCATAAATATATTCACTGTGTATGTTCTGCATGAAATTTGGGACTGTACATGATCAATAGGAAATGGTTCACCCTAAAGGTCATTGTCCTGTTTGCATACAAAAGATGGACACAATCAAATAATGAATTTATAATGTAAAATACTTAATACAAAGCAAGGAAACTGGTAATAACAGTACAATGGAGCTGTATTGTTCATGCTGCTATATATAAAATGTAATAAATAATATTGACCACTCTGGTATAATTCCATCCTAAAGTAATGAAACATAATAAAGAGACTGTGTCATGCTTTGTTGGCTAGGTTGCTCCACACTGGCTATTCACAGGTGCAATCCCACTACTGATCAGCATGGGGGATTTGACCTGCTCTGTTTCCAACCTGGGCCAGTTCACCCCTCTTTAAGCAACCTGGTATCTCTGAGCTCCCCCAGAGTCACCATATTGATGCTGATCTTAATGTGGACACCCGTTCAACATAGCTCAGTACGGACCAGAACTCCTGGCCTCAAGCACTCCAACAGCCTCAGCCTCCCAAGGAGCTGGGATTACAGGCACACACCACAGTGCCCGGCGAGAAGCTGTGTCTGTTATTTAGCATAGGAATTTCTCTGACTGTGATGTCATTACAATGAGAAAGCAGCTTGTCAATGCCATCTACTGGCCACTCCTGTAACTACATTCTTTATATGTTCACAGGCAATGGCTAATTTAGATTGGGTGTAGTCTTTATTCAGCATTGTTAGTGAATATTCTATAGCAATAATCATGCTCTGCTCATGGTAGTGCTATTGAATCCCAAAAACACTTATTCATTATTTGCAATGGTCATTTCATTAAAGTTTGTTCCACTATGTAGGTATTGCTCTGTGGCATCCCATTAACCTCTAACTCACCTCCTCACATTATTTTCTATATCCCCAACCATAAATCCCACACTCCATCCACATCACAAGCAAAACATTCCTTAATGACATGATATCACTGGCTGACAAGTCACTGACACCCACAAGAACAGCACTCATGACAACTTAAATACTCTGTGCTGATGTATTTGATCTGACAGGACATGTGCATGAAGCTGAAGTAGTGAATGTGGTAGATGTGCAGGTAGGGGACTAGCCTTCTGATTTCTCATCAAATATATATGGTTTATCATACCATAGATTGTATCATAACTCTAGTATGACTACAAGAAGATGATTAAAAAATACAATTTCATAAATATATTCACTGTGTATGTTCTGCATGAAATTTGGGACTGTACATGATCAATAGGAAATGGTTCACCCTAAAGGTCATTGTCCTGTTTGCATAGAAAAGATGGATACAATCAAATAATGAATTTATAATGTAAAATACTTAATACAAAGCAAGGAAACTGGTAATAACAGTACAATGGAGCTGTATTGCTCATGCTGCTATATATAAAATGTAATAAATAATATTGACCACTCTGGTATAATTCCATCCTAAAGTAATGAAACATAATAAAGAGACTGTGTCATGCTTTGTTGGCTAGGTTGCTCCACACTGGCTATTCACAGGTGCAATCCCACTACTGATCAGCATGGGGGATTTGACCTGCTCTGTTTCCAACCTGGGCCGGTTCACCCCTCTTTAAGCAACCTGGTATCTCTAAGCTCCCCCAGAGTCACCATATTGATGCTGATCTTAATGTGGACACCCGTTTAACATAGCTCAGTACAGACCAGAACTCCTGGCCTCAAGCACTCCAACAGCCTCAGCCTCCCAAGTAGCTGGGATTACAGGCACAAGCCACAGTGCCCGGCGAGGAGCTGTGATTGTTATTTAGCATAGGAATTACTCTGACTGTGATGTCATTACAATGAGAAAGCAGCTTATTAATGCCATCTACTGGCCACTCCTGTAACTACATTCTTTATATGTTCACAGGCAATGGCTAATTTAGATTGGGTGTAGTCTTTATTCAGCATTGTGAGTGAATATTCTATATCAATAATCATGCTCTGCTCATGGTAGTGGTCATTTCACTAAAGTTTGTTCCACTATGTAGGTATTGCTCTGTGGCATCCCATTAACCTCTAACTCACCTCCTCACATTATTTTCTATATCCCCAACCATATATCCCACACTCCATCCACATCACAAGCAAAACATTCCTTAATGACATGATATCACTGGCTGACAAGTCACTGACACCCATAAGAACAGCACTCATGACAACTTAAATACTCTGTGCTGATGTATTTGATCTGACAGGACATGTGCATGAAGCTGAAGTAGTGAATGTGGTAGATGTGCAGGTAGGGGACTAGCCTACTGATTTCTCATCAAATATATATGGTTCATCATACCATACATTGTATCATAACTCTATTATGACTACAAGACGATGATTAAAAAATACAATTTCATAAATATATTCACTGTGTATGTTCTGCATGAAATTTGGGACTGTATATGATCAATAGGAAATGGTTCACCCTAAAGGTCATTGTCCTGTTTGCATACAAAAGATGGACACAATCAAATAATGAATTTATAATGTAAAATACTTAATAATACAAAGCTAGGAAACTGGTAATAACAATACAATGGAGCTGTATTGTTCATGCTGCTATATATAAAATGTAATAAATAATATTGACCACTCTGGTATAATTCCATCCTAAAGTAATGAAACATAATAAAGAGACTGTGTCATGCTTTGTTGGCTAGGTTGCTCCACACTGGCTATTCACAGGTGCAATCCCACTACTGATCAGCATGGGGGATTTGACCTGCTCTGTTTCCAACCTGGGCCGGTTCACCCCTCTTTAAGCAACCTGGTATCTCTGAGCTCCCCCAGAGTCACCATATTGATGCTGATCTTAATGTGGACACCCGTTCAACATAGCTCAGTACGGACCAGAACTCCTGGCCTCAAGCATTCCAACAGCCTCAGCCTCCCATGTAGCTGGGATTACAGGCACACGCCACAGTGCCCGGCGAGGAGCTGTGATTGTTATTTAGCATAGGAATTACTCTGACTGTGATGTCATTACAATGAGAAAGCAGCTTATTAATGCCATCTACTGGCCACTCCTGTAACTACATTCTTTATATGTTCACAGGCAATGGCTAATTTAGATTGGGTGTAGTCTTTATTCAGCATTGTGAGTGAATATTCTATATCAATAATCATGCTCTGCTCATGGTAGTGCTATTCAATCTCAAAAACACTTATTCATTAATTGCAATGGTCATTTCACTAAAGTTTGTTTCACTATGTAGGTATTGCTCTGTGGCATCCCATTAACCTCTAACTCACCTCCTCACATTATTTTCTATATCCCCAACCATATATCCCACACTCCATCCACATCACAAGCAAAACATTCCTTAATGACATGATATCACTGGCTGACAAGTCACTGACACCCATAAGAACAGCACTCATGACAACTTAAATACTCTGTGCTGATGTATTTGATCTGACAGGACATGTGCATGAAGCTGAAGTAGTGAATGTGGTAGATGTGCCGGTAGGGGACTAGCCTACTGATTTCTCATCAAATATATATGGTTCATCATACCATACATTGTATCATAACTCTATTATGACTACAAGACGATGATTAAAAAATACAATTTCATAAATATATTCACTGTGTATGTTCTGCATGAAATTTGGGACTGTATATGATCAATAGGAAATGGTTCACCCTAAAGGTCATTGTCCTGTTTGCATACAAAAGATGGACACAATCAAATAATAAATTTATAATGTAAAATACTTAATAATACAAAGCTAGGAAACTGGTAATAACAATACAATGGAGCTGTATTGTTCATGCTGCTATATATAAAATGTAATAAATAATATTGACCACTCTGGTATAATTCCATCCTAAAGTAATGAAACATAATAAAGAGACTGTGTCATGCTTTGTTGGCTAGGTTGCTCCACACTGGCTATTCACAGGTGCAATCCCACTACTGATCAGCATGGGGGATTTGACCTGCTCTGTTTCCAACCTGGGCCGGTTCACCCCTCTTTAAGCAACCTGGTATCTCTGAGCTCCCCCAGAGTCACCATATTAATGCTGATCTTAATGTGGACACCCGTTCAACATAGCTCAGTACGGACCAGAACTCCTGGCCTCAAGCATTCCAACAGCCTCAGCCTCCCAAGTAACTGGGATTACAGGCACACGCCACAGTGCCCGGCGAGGAGCTGTGATTGTTATTTAGCATAGGAATTACTCTGACTGTGATGTCATTACAATGAGAAAGCAGCTTATCAATGCCATCTACTGGCCACTCCTGTAACTACATTCTTTATATGTTCACAGGCAATGGCTAATTTAGATTGGATGTAGTCTTTATTCAGCATTGTGAGTGTATATTCTATATCAATAATCATGCTCTGCTCATGGTAGTGCTATTCAATCCCAAAAACACTTATTCATTAATTGCAATGGTCATTTCACTAAAGTTTGTTCCACTATGTAGGTATTGCTCTGTGGCATCCCATTAACCTCTAACTCACCTCCTCAGATTATTTTCTATATCCCCAACCATATATCCCACACTCCATCCACATCACAAGCAAAACATTCCTTAATGACATGATATCACTGGCTGACAAGTCACTGACACCCATAAGAACAGCACTCATGACAACTTAAATACTCTGTGCTGACGTATTTGATCTGACAGGACATGTGCATGAAGCTGAAGTAGTGAATGTGGTAGATGTGCAGGTAGGGGACTAGCCTACTGATTTCTCATCAAATATATATGGTTTATCATACCATACATTGTATCATAACTCTATTATGACTACAAGAAGATGATTAAAAAATACAATTTCATAAATATATTCACTGTATATGTTCTGCATGAAATTTGGGACTGTATATGATCAATAGGAAATGGTTCACCCTAAAGGTCATTGACCTGTTTGCATACAAAAGATGGACACAATCAAATAATGAATTTATAATGTAAAATACTTAATAATACAAAGCTAGGAAACTGGTAATAACAATACAATGGAGCTGTATTGTTCATGCTGCTATATATAAAATGTAATAAATAATATTGACCACTCTGGTATAATTCCATCCTAAAGTAATGAAACATAATAAAGAGACTGTGTCATGCTTTGTTGGCTAGGTTGCTCCACACTGGCTATTCACAGGTGCAATCCCACTACTGATCAGCATGGGGGATTTTACCTGCTCTGTTTCCAACCTGGGCCGGTTCACCCCTCTTTAAGCAACCTGGTATCTCTGAGCTCCCCCAGAGTCACCATATTGATGCTGATCTTAATGTGGACACCCGTTCAACATAGCTCGGTACGGACCAGAACTCCTGGCCTCAAGCATTCCAACAGCCTCAGCCTCCCAAGTAGCTGGGATTACAGGCACACGCCACAGTGCCCGGCGAGGAGCTGTGATTGTTATTTAGCATAGGAATTACTCTGACTGTGATGTCATTAAAATGAGAAAGCAGCTTATCAATGCCATCTACTGGCCACTCCTGTAACTACATTCTTTATATGTTCACAGGCAATGGCTAATTTAGATTGGGTGTAGTCTTTATTCAGCATTGTGAGTGAATATTCTATATCATTAATCATGCTCTGCTCATGGTAGTGCTATTCAATCCCAAAAACACTTATTCATTAATTGCAATGGTCATTTCACTAAAGTTTGTTCCACTATGTAGGTATTGCTCTGTGGCATCCCATTAACCTCTAACTCACCTCCTCAGATTATTTTCTATATCCCCAACCATATATCCCACACTCCATCCACATCACAAGCAAAACATTCCTTAATGACATGATATCACTGGCTGACAAGTCACTGACACCCATAAGAACAGCACTCATGACAACTTAAATACTCTGTGCTGATGTATTTGATCTGACAGGACATGTGCATGAAGCTGAAGTAGTGAATGTGGTAGATGTGCCGGTAGGGGACTAGCCTACTGATTTCTCATCAAATATATATGGTTCATCATACCATACATTGTATCATAACTCTAGTATGACTACAAGAAGATGATTAAAAAATACAATTTCATAAATATATTCACTGTGTATGTTCTGTATGAAATTTGGGACTGTATATGATCAATAGGAAATGGTTCACCCTAAAGGTCATTGTCCTGTTTGCATACAAAAGATGGACACAATCAAATAATAAATTTATAATGTAAAATACTTAATAGTACAAAGCAAGGAAACTGGTAATAACAATACAATGGAGCTGTATTGTTCATGCTGCTATATATAAAATGTAATAAATAATATTGACCACTCTGGCATAATTCCATCCTAAAGTAATGAAACATAATAAAGAGACTGTGTCATGCTTTGTTGGCGAGGCTGCTCCACACTGGCTATTCACAGGTGCAATCCCACTACTGATCAGCATGGGGGATTTGACCTGCTCTGTTTCCAACCTGGGCCGGTTCACCCCTCTTTAAGCAACCTGGTATCTCTGAGCTCCCCCAGAGTCACCATATTGATGCTGATCTTAATGTGGACACCCGTTTAACATAGCTCAGTACGGACCAGAACTCCTGGCCTCAAGCACTCCAACAGCCTCAGCCTCCCAACTAGCTAAGATTACAGGCACACGCCACAGTGCCCGGCGAGGAGCTGTGATTGTTATTTAGCATAGGAATTACTCTGACTGTGATGTCATTACAATGAGAAAGCAGCTTATCAATGCCATCTACTGGCCACTCCTGTAACTACATTCTTTATATGTTCACAGGCAATGGCTAATTTAGATTGGGTGTAGTCTTTATTCAGCATTGTGAGTGAATATTCTATATCAATAATCATGCTCTGCTCATGGTAGTGCTATTCAATCCCAAAAACACTTATTCATTAATTGCAATGGTCATTTCACTAAAGTTTGTTCCACTATGTAGGTATTGCTCTGTGGCATCCCATTAACCTCTAACTCACCTCCTCAGATTATTTTCTATATCCCCAACCATATATCCCGCACTCCATCCACATCACAAGCAAAACATTCCTTAATGACATGATATCACTTGCTGACAAGTCACTGACACCCATAAGAACAGCACTCATGACAACTTAAATACTCTGTGCTGATGTATTTGATCTGACAGGACATGTGCATGAAGCTGAAGTAGTGAATGTGGTAGATGTGCCGGTAGGGGACTAGCCTACTGATTTCTCATCAAATATATATGGTTCATCATACCATACATTGTATCATAACTCTATTATGACTACAAGACGATGATTAAAAAATACAATTTCATAAATATATTCACTGTGTATGTTCTGCATGAAATTTGGGACTGTATATGATCAATAGGAAATGGTTCACCCTAAAGGTCATTGTCCTGTTTGCATACAAAAGATGGACACAATCAAATAATGAATTTATAATGTAAAATACTTAATAATACAAAGCTAGGAAACTGGTAATAACAATACAATGGAGCTGTATTGTTCATGCTGCTATATATAAAATGTAATAAATAATATTGACCACTCTGGTATAATTCCATCCTAAAGTAATGAAACATAATAAAGAGACTGTGTCATGCTTTGTTGGCTAGGTTGCTCCACACTGGCTATTCACAGGTGCAATCCCACTACTGATCAGCATGGGGGATTTGACCTGCTCTGTTTCCAACCTGGGCCGGTTCACCCCTCTTTAAGCAACCTGGTATCTCTGAGCTCCCCCAGAGTCACCATATTGATGCTGATCTTAATGTGGACACCCGTTCAACATAGCTCAGTACGGACCAGAACTCCTGGCCTCAAGCATTCCAACAGCCTCAGCCTCCCAAGTAGCTGGGATTACAGGCACACGCCACAGTGCCCGGCGAGGAGCTGTGATTGTTATTTAGCATAGGAATTACTCTGACTGTGATGTCATTACAATGAGAAAGCAGCTTATCAATGCCATCTACTGGCCACTCCTGTAACTACATTCTTTATATGTTCACAGGCAATGGCTAATTTAGATTGGGTGTAGTCTTTATTCAGCATTGTGAGTGAATATTCTATATCAATAATCATGCTCTGCTTATGGTAGTGCTATTCAATCCCAAAAACACTTATTCATTAATTGCAATGGTCATTTCACTAAAGTTTGTTCCACTATGTAGGTATTGCTCTGTGGCATCCCATTAACCTCTAACTCACCTCCTCACATTATTTTCTATATCCCCAACCATATATCCCACACTCCATCCACATCACAAGCAAAACATTCCTTAATGACATGATATCACTGGCTGACAAGTCACTGACACCCATAAGAACAGCACTCATGACAACTTAAATACTCTGTGCTGATGTATTTGATCTGACAGGACATGTGCATGAAGCTGAAGTAGTGAATGTGGTAGATGTGCAGGTAGGGGACTAGCATACTGATTTCTCATCAAATATATATGGTTTATCATACCATACATTGTATCATAACTCTATTATGACTACAAGACGATGATTAAAAAATACAATTTCATAAATATATTCACTGTGTATGTTCTGCATGAAATTTGGGACTGTACATGATCAATAGGAAATGGTTCACCCTAAAGGTCATTGTCCTGTTTGCATAGAAAAGATGGATACAATCAAATAATGAATTTATAATGTAAAATACTTAATACAAAGCAAGGAAACTGGTAATAACAGTACAATGGAGCTGTATTGCTCATGCTGCTATATATAAAATGTAATAAATAATATTGACCACTCTGGTATAATTCCATCCTAAAGTAATGAAACATAATAAAGAGACTGTGTCATGCTTTGTTGGCTAGGTTGCTCCACACTGGCTATTCACAGGTGCAATCCCACTACTGATCAGCATGGGGGATTTGACCTGCTCTGTTTCCAACCTGGGCCGGTTCACCCCTCTTTAAGCAACCTGGTATCTCTAAGCTCCCCCAGAGTCACCATATTGATGCTGATCTTAATGTGGACACCCGTTTAACATAGCTCAGTACAGACCAGAACTCCTGGCCTCAAGCACTCCAACAGCCTCAGCCTCCCAAGTAGCTGGGATTACAGGCACAAGCCACAGTGCCCGGCGAGGAGCTGTGATTGTTATTTAGCATAGGAATTACTCTGACTGTGATGTCATTACAATGAGAAAGCAGCTTATTAATGCCATCTACTGGCCACTCCTGTAACTACATTCTTTATATGTTCACAGGCAATGGCTAATTTAGATTGGGTGTAGTCTTTATTCAGCATTGTGAGTGAATATTCTATATCAATAATCATGCTCTGCTCATGGTAGTGGTCATTTCACTAAAGTTTGTTCCACTATGTAGGTATTGCTCTGTGGCATCCCATTAACCTCTAACTCACCTCCTCACATTATTTTCTATATCCCCAACCATATATCCCACACTCCATCCACATCACAAGCAAAACATTCCTTAATGACATGATATCACTGGCTGACAAGTCACTGACACCCATAAGAACAGCACTCATGACAACTTAAATACTCTGTGCTGATGTATTTGATCTGACAGGACATGTGCATGAAGCTGAAGTAGTGAATGTGGTAGATGTGCAGGTAGGGGACTAGCCTACTGATTTCTCATCAAATATATATGGTTCATCATACCATACATTGTATCATAACTCTATTATGACTACAAGACGATGATTAAAAAATACAATTTCATAAATATATTCACTGTGTATGTTCTGCATGAAATTTGGGACTGTATATGATCAATAGGAAATGGTTCACCCTAAAGGTCATTGTCCTGTTTGCATACAAAAGATGGACACAATCAAATAATGAATTTATAATGTAAAATACTTAATAATACAAAGCTAGGAAACTGGTAATAACAATACAATGGAGCTGTATTGTTCATGCTACTATATATAAAATGTAATAAATAATATTGACCACTCTGGTATAATTCCATCCTAAAGTAATGAAACATAATAAAGAGACTGTGTCATGCTTTGTTGGCTAGGTTGCTCCACACTGGCTATTCACAGGTGCAATCCCACTACTGATCAGCATGGGGGATTTGACCTGCTCTGTTTCCAACCTGGGCCGGTTCACCCCTCTTTAAGCAACCTGGTATCTCTGAGCTCCCCCAGAGTCACCATATTGATGCTGATCTTAATGTGGACACCCGTTCAACATAGCTCAGTACGGACCAGAACTCCTGGCCTCAAGCATTCCAACAGCCTCAGCCTCCCATGTAGCTGGGATTACAGGCACACGCCACAGTGCCCGGCGAGGAGCTGTGATTGTTATTTAGCATAGGAATTACTCTGACTGTGATGTCATTACAATGAGAAAGCAGCTTATTAATGCCATCTACTGGCCACTCCTGTAACTACATTCTTTATATGTTCACAGGCAATGGCTAATTTAGATTGGGTGTAGTCTTTATTCAGCATTGTGAGTGAATATTCTATATCAATAATCATGCTCTGCTCATGGTAGTGCTATTCAATCTCAAAAACACTTATTCATTAATTGCAATGGTCATTTCACTAAAGTTTGTTTCACTATGTAGGTATTGCTCTGTGGCATCCCATTAACCTCTAACTCACCTCCTCACATTATTTTCTATATCCCCAACCATATATCCCACACTCCATCCACATCACAAGCAAAACATTCCTTAATGACATGATATCACTGGCTGACAAGTCACTGACACCCATAAGAACAGCACTCATGACAACTTAAATACTCTGTGCTGATGTATTTGATCTGACAGGACATGTGCATGAAGCTGAAGTAGTGAATGTGGTAGATGTGCCGGTAGGGGACTAGCCTACTGATTTCTCATCAAATATATATGGTTCATCATACCATACATTGTATCATAACTCTATTATGACTACAAGACGATGATTAAAAAATACAATTTCATAAATATATTCACTGTGTATGTTCTGCATGAAATTTGGGACTGTATATGATCAATAGGAAATGGTTCACCCTAAAGGTCATTGTCCTGTTTGCATACAAAAGATGGACACAATCAAATAATAAATTTATAATGTAAAATACTTAATAATACAAAGCTAGGAAACTGGTAATAACAATACAATGGAGCTGTATTGTTCATGCTGCTATATATAAAATGTAATAAATAATATTGACCACTCTGGTATAATTCCATCCTAAAGTAATGAAACATAATAAAGAGACTGTGTCATGCTTTGTTGGCTAGGTTGCTCCACACTGGCTATTCACAGGTGCAATCCCACTACTGATCAGCATGGGGGATTTGACCTGCTCTGTTTCCAACCTGGGCCGGTTCACCCCTCTTTAAGCAACCTGGTATCTCTGAGCTCCCCCAGAGTCACCATATTAATGCTGATCTTAATGTGGACACCCGTTCAACATAGCTCAGTACGGACCAGAACTCCTGGCCTCAAGCATTCCAACAGCCTCAGCCTCCCAAGTAACTGGGATTACAGGCACACGCCACAGTGCCCGGCGAGGAGCTGTGATTGTTATTTAGCATAGGAATTACTCTGACTGTGATGTCATTACAATGAGAAAGCAGCTTATCAATGCCATCTACTGGCCACTCCTGTAACTACATTCTTTATATGTTCACAGGCAATGGCTAATTTAGATTGGATGTAGTCTTTATTCAGCATTGTGAGTGTATATTCTATATCAATAATCATGCTCTGCTCATGGTAGTGCTATTCAATCCCAAAAACACTTATTCATTAATTGCAATGGTCATTTCACTAAAGTTTGTTCCACTATGTAGGTATTGCTCTGTGGCATCCCATTAACCTCTAACTCACCTCCTCAGATTATTTTTTATATCCCCAACCATATATCCCACACTCCATCCACATCACAAGCAAAACATTCCTTAATGACATGATATCACTGGCTGACAAGTCACTGACACCCATAAGAACAGCACTCATGACAACTTAAATACTCTGTGCTGACGTATTTGATCTGACAGGACATGTGCATGAAGCTGAAGTAGTGAATGTGGTAGATGTGCAGGTAGGGGACTAGCCTACTGATTTCTCATCAAATATATATGGTTTATCATACCATACATTGTATCATAACTCTATTATGACTACAAGAAGATGATTAAAAAATACAATTTCATAAATATATTCACTGTATATGTTCTGCATGAAATTTGGGACTGTATATGATCAATAGGAAATGGTTCACCCTAAAGGTCATTGACCTGTTTGCATACAAAAGATGGACACAATCAAATAATGAATTTATAATGTAAAATACTTAATAATACAAAGCTAGGAAACTGGTAATAACAATACAATGGAGCTGTATTGTTCATGCTGCTATATATAAAATGTAATAAATAATATTGACCACTCTGGTATAATTCCATCCTAAAGTAATGAAACATAATAAAGAGACTGTGTCATGCTTTGTTGGCTAGGTTGCTCCACACTGGCTATTCACAGGTGCAATCCCACTACTGATCAGCATGGGGGATTTGACCTGCTCTGTTTCCAACCTGGGCCAGTACACCCCTCTTTAAGCAACCTGGTATCTCTGAGCTCCCCCAGAGTCACCATATTGATGCTGATCTTAATGTGGACACCCGTTCAACATAGCTCGGTACGGACCAGAACTCCTGGCCTCAAGCATTCCAACAGCCTCAGCCTCCCAAGTAGCTGGGATTACAGGCACACGCCACAGTGCCCGGCGAGGAGCTGTGATTGTTATTTAGCATAGGAATTACTCTGACTGTGATGTCATTAAAATGAGAAAGCAGCTTATCAATGCCATCTACTGGCCACTCCTGTAACTACATTCTTTATATGTTCACAGGCAATGGCTAATTTAGATTGGGTGTAGTCTTTATTCAGCATTGTGAGTGAATATTCTATATCATTAATCATGCTCTGCTCATGGTAGTGCTATTCAATCCCAAAAACACTTATTCATTAATTGCAATGGTCATTTCACTAAAGTTTGTTCCACTATGTAGGTATTGCTCTGTGGCATCCCATTAACCTCTAACTCACCTCCTCAGATTATTTTCTATATCCCCAACCATATATCCCACACTCCATCCACATCACAAGCAAAACATTCCTTAATGACATGATATCACTGGCTGACAAGTCACTGACACCCATAAGAACAGCACTCATGACAACTTAAATACTCTGTGCTGATGTATTTGATCTGACAGGACATGTGCATGAAGCTGAAGTAGTGAATGTGGTAGATGTGCCGGTAGGGGACTAGCCTACTGATTTCTCATCAAATATATATGGTTCATCATACCATACATTGTATCATAACTCTATTATGACTACAAGACGATGATTAAAAAATACAATTTCATAAATATATTCACTGTGTATGTTCTGCATGAAATTTGGGACTGTATATGATCAATAGGAAATGGTTCACCCTAAAGGTCATTGTCCTGTTTGCATACAAAAGATGGACACAATCAAATAATGAATTTATAATGTAAAATACTTAATAATACAAAGCTAGGAAACTGGTAATAACAATACAATGGAGCTGTATTGTTCATGCTGCTATATATAAAATGTAATAAATAATATTGACCACTCTGGTATAATTCCATCCTAAAGTAATGAAACATAATAAAGAGACTGTGTCATGCTTTGTTGGCTAGGTTGCTCCACACTGGCTATTCACAGGTGCAATCCCACTACTGATCAGCATGGGGGATTTGACCTGCTCTGTTTCCAACCTGGGCCGGTTCACCCCTCTTTAAGCAACCTGGTATCTCTGAGCTCCCCCAGAGTCACCATATTGATGCTGATCTTAATGTGGACACCCGTTTAACATAGCTCAGTACAGACCAGAACTCCTGGCCTCAAGCACTCCAACAGCCTCAGCCTCCCAAGTAGCTGGGATTACAGGCACACGCCACAGTGCCCAGCGAGGAGCTGTGATTGTTATTTAGCATAGGAATTACTCTGACTGTGATGTCATTACAATGAGAAAGCAGCTTATTAATGCCATCTACTGGCCACTCCTGTAACTACATTCTTTATATGTTCACAGGCAATGGCTAATTTAGATTGGGTGTAGTCTTTATTCAGCATTGTGAGTGAATATTCTATATCAATAATCATGCTCTGCTCATGGTAGTGCTATTCAATCCCAAAAACACTTATTCATTAATTGCAATGGTCATTTCACTAAAGTTTGTTCCACTATGTAGGTATTGCTCTGTGGCATCCCATTAACCTCTAACTCACCTCCTCACATTATTTTCTATATCCCCAACCATATATCCCACACTCCATCCACATCACAAGCAAAACATTCCTTAATGACATGATATCACTGGCTGACAAGTCACTGACACCCATAAGAACAGCACTCATGACAACTTAAATACTCTGTGCTGATGTATTTGATCTGACAGGACATGTGCATGAAGCTGAAGTAGTGAATGTGGTAGATGTGCCGGTAGGGGACTAGCCTACGGATTTCTCATCAAATATATATGGTTCATCATACCATACATTGTATCATAACTCTAGTATGACTACAAGAAGATGATTAAAAAATACAATTTCATAAATATATTCACTGTGTATGTTCTGTATGAAATTTGGGACTGTATATGATCAATAGGAAATGGTTCACCCTAAAGGTCATTGTCCTGTTTGCATACAAAAGATGGACACAATCAAATAATAAATTTATAATGTAAAATACTTAATAGTACAAAGCAAGGAAACTGGTAATAACAATACAATGGAGCTGTATTGTTCATGCTGCTATATATAAAATGTAATAAATAATATTGACCACTCTGGCATAATTCCATCCTAAAGTAATGAAACATAATAAAGAGACTGTGTCATGCTTTGTTGGCGAGGCTGCTCCACACTGGCTATTCACAGGTGCAATCCCACTACTGATCAGCATGGGGGATTTGACCTGCTCTGTTTCCAACCTGGGCCGGTTCACCCCTCTTTAAGCAACCTGGTATCTCTGAGCTCCCCCAGAGTCACCATATTGATGCTGATCTTAATGTGGACACCCGTTTAACATAGCTCAGTACGGACCAGAACTCCTGGCCTCAAGCACTCCAACAGCCTCAGCCTCCCAACTAGCTAAGATTACAGGCACACGCCACAGTGCCCGGCGAGGAGCTGTGATTGTTATTTAGCATAGGAATTACTCTGACTGTGATGTCATTACAATGAGAAAGCAGCTTATCAATGCCATCTACTGGCCACTCCTGTAACTACATTCTTTATATGTTCACAGGCAATGGCTAATTTAGATTGGGTGTAGTCTTTATTCAGCATTGTGAGTGAATATTCTATATCAATAATCATGCTCTGCTCATGGTAGTGCTATTCAATCCCAAAAACACTTATTCATTAATTGCAATGGTCATTTCACTAAAGTTTGTTCCACTATGTAGGTATTGCTCTGTGGCATCCCATTAACCTCTAACTCACCTCCTCAGATTATTTTCTATATCCCCAACCATATATCCCGCACTCCATCCACATCACAAGCAAAACATTCCTTAATGACATGATATCACTTGCTGACAAGTCACTGACACCCATAAGAACAGCACTCATGACAACTTAAATACTCTGTGCTGATGTATTTGATCTGACAGGACATGTGCATGAAGCTGAAGTAGTGAATGTGGTAGATGTGCCGGTAGGGGACTAGCCTACTGATTTCTCATCAAATATATATGGTTCATCATACCATACATTGTATCATAACTCTATTATGACTACAAGACGATGATTAAAAAATACAATTTCATAAATATATTCACTGTGTATGTTCTGCATGAAATTTGGGACTGTATATGATCAATAGGAAATGGTTCACCCTAAAGGTCATTGTCCTGTTTGCATACAAAAGATGGACACAATCAAATAATGAATTTATAATGTAAAATACTTAATAATACAAAGCTAGGAAACTGGTAATAACAATACAATGGAGCTGTATTGTTCATGCTGCTATATATAAAATGTAATAAATAATATTGACCACTCTGGTATAATTCCATCCTAAAGTAATGAAACATAATAAAGAGACTGTGTCATGCTTTGTTGGCTAGGTTGCTCCACACTGGCTATTCACAGGTGCAATCCCACTACTGATCAGCATGGGGGATTTGACCTGCTCTGTTTCCAACCTGGGCCGGTTCACCCCTCTTTAAGCAACCTGGTATCTCTGAGCTCCCCCAGAGTCACCATATTGATGCTGATCTTAATGTGGACACCCGTTCAACATAGCTCAGTACGGACCAGAACTCCTGGCCTCAAGCATTCCAACAGCCTCAGCCTCCCAAGTAGCTGGGATTACAGGCACACGCCACAGTGCCCGGCGAGGAGCTGTGATTGTTATTTAGCATAGGAATTACTCTGACTGTGATGTCATTACAATGAGAAAGCAGCTTATCAATGCCATCTACTGGCCACTCCTGTAACTACATTCTTTATATGTTCACAGGCAATGGCTAATTTAGATTGGGTGTAGTCTTTATTCAGCATTGTGAGTGAATATTCTATATCAATAATCATGCTCTGCTTATGGTAGTGCTATTCAATCCCAAAAACACTTATTCATTAATTGCAATGGTCATTTCACTAAAGTTTGTTCCACTATGTAGGTATTGCTCTGTGGCATCCCATTAACCTCTAACTCACCTCCTCACATTATTTTCTATATCCCCAACCATATATCCCACACTCCATCCACATCACAAGCAAAACATTCCTTAATGACATGATATCACTGGCTGACAAGTCACTGACACCCATAAGAACAGCACTCATGACAACTTAAATACTCTGTGCTGATGTATTTGATCTGACAGGACATGTGCATGAAGCTGAAGTAGTGAATGTGGTAGATGTGCAGGTAGGGGACTAGCATACTGATTTCTCATCAAATATATATGGTTTATCATACCATACATTGTATCATAACTCTATTATGACTACAAGACGATGATTAAAAAATACAATTTCATAAATATATTCACTGTGTATGTTCTGCATGAAATTTGGGACTGTACATGATCAATAGGAAATGGTTCACCCTAAAGGTCATTGTCCTGTTTGCATAGAAAAGATGGATACAATCAAATAATGAATTTATAATGTAAAATACTTAATACAAAGCAAGGAAACTGGTAATAACAGTACAATGGAGCTGTATTGTTCATGCTGCTATATATAAAATGTAATAAATAATATTGACCACTCTGGTATAATTTCATCCTAAAGTAATGAAACATAATAAAGAGACTGTGTCATGCTTTGTTGGCTAGGTTGCTCCACACTGGCTATTTACAGGTGCAATCCTACTACTGATCAGCATGGGGGATTTGACCTGCTCTGTTTCCAACCTGGGCCGGTTCACCCCTCTTTAAGCAACCTGGTATCTCTGAGCTCCCCCAGAGTCACCATATTGATGCTGATCTTAATGTGGACACCCGTTTAACATAGCTCAGTACAGACCAGAACTCCTGGCCTCAAGCACTCCAACAGCCTCAGCCTCCCAAGTAGCTGGGATTACAGGCACACGCCACAGTGCCCGGCGAGGAGCTGTGATTGTTATTTAGCATAGGAATTACTCTGACTGTGATGTCATTACAATGAGAAAGCAGCTTATCAATGCCATCTACTGGCCACTCCTGTAACTACATTCTTTATATGTTCACAGGCAATGGCTAATTTAGATTGGGTGTAGTCTTTATTCAGCATTGTGAGTGAATATTCTATATCAATAATCATGCTCTGCTCATGGTAGTGCTATTCAATCCCAAAAACACTTATTCATTAATTGCAATGGTCATTTCACTAAAGTTTGTTCCACTATGTAGGTATTGCTCTGTGGCATCCCATTAACCTCTAACTCACCTCCTCACATTATTTTCTATATCCCCAACCATATATCCCACACTCCATCCACATCACAAGCAAAACATTCCTTAATGACATGATATCACTGGCTGACAAGTCACTGACACCCACAAGAACAGCACTCATGACAACTTAAATACTCTGTGCTGATGTATTTGATCTGACAGGACATGTGCATGAAGCTGAAGTAGTGAATGTGGTAGATGTGCAGGTAGGGGACTAGCCTACTGATTTCTCATCAAATATATATGGTTTATCATACCATACATTGTATCATAACTCTAGTATGACTACAAGAAGATGATTAAAAAATACAATTTCATAAATATATTCACTGTGTATGTTCTGCATGAAATTTGGGACTGTACATGATCAATAGGAAATGGTTCACCCTAAAGGTCATTGTCCTGTTTGCATACAAAAGATGGACACAATCAAATAATGAATTTATAATGTAAAATACTTAATACAAAGCAAGGAAACTGGTAATAACAGTACAATGGAGCTGTATTGTTCATGCTGCTATATATAAAATGTAATAAATAATATTGACCACTCTGGTATAATTCCATCCTAAAGTAATGAAACATAATAAAGAGACTGTGTCATGCTTTGTTGGCTAGGTTGCTCCACACTGGCTATTCACAGGTGCAATCCCACTACTGATCAGCATGGGGGATTTGACCTGCTCTGTTTCCAACCTGGGCCGGTTCACCCCTCTTTAAGCAACCTGGTATCTCTGAGCTCCCCCAGAGTCACCATATTGATGCTGATCTTAATGTGGACACCCGTTCAACATAGCTCAGTACGGACCAGAACTCCTGGCCTCAAGCACTCCAACAGTGTCAGCCTCCCAAGGAGCTGGGATTACAGGCACACACCACAGTGCCCGGCGAGAAGCTGTGTCTGTTATTTAGCATAGGAATTTCTCTGACTGTGATGTCATTACAATGAGAAAGCAGCTTGTCAATGCCATCTACTGGCCACTCCTGTAACTACATTCTTTATATGTTCACAGGCAATGGCTAATTTAGATTGGGTGTAGTCTTTATTCAGCATTGTTAGTGAATATTCTATAGCAATAATCATGCTCTGCTCATGGTAGTGCTATTGAATCCCAAAAACACTTATTCATTATTTGCAATGGTCATTTCATTAAAGTTTGTTCCACTATGTAGGTATTGCTCTGTGGCATACCATTAACCTCTAACTCACCTCCTCACATTATTTTCTATATCCCCAACCATATATCCCACACTCCATCCACATCACAAGAAGCCAAACATTCCTTAATGACATGATATCACTGGCTGACAAGTCACTGACACCCACAAGAACAGCACTCATGACAACTTAAATACTCTGTGCTGACGTATTTGATCTGACAGGACATGTGCATGAAGCTGAAGTAGTGAATGTGGTAGATGTGCAGGAAGGGGACTAGCCTACTGATTTCTCAGCAAATATATATGGTTTATCATACCATACATTGTATCATAACTCTATTATGACTACAAGAAGATGATTAAAAAATACAATTTCATAAATATATTCACTGTGTATGTTCTGCATGAAATTTGGGACTGTATATGATCAATAGGAAATGGTTCACCCTAAAGGTCATTATTCTGTTTGCATACAAAAGATGGACACAATCAAATTATGAATTTATAATGTAAAATACTTAATAAAACAAAGCAAGGAAACTGGTAATAACAATACAATGGAGCTGTATTGTTCATGCTGCTATATATAAAATGTAATAAATAATATTGACCACTCTGGTATAATTCCATCCTAAAGTAATGAAACATAATAAAGAGACCGTGTCATGCTTTGTTGGCTAGGTTGCTCCACACTGGCTATTCACAGGTGCAATCCCACTACTGATCAGCATGGGGGATTTGACCTGCTCTGTCTCCAACCTGGGCCGGTTCACCCCTCTTTAAGCAACCTGGTATCTCTGAGCTCCCCCAGAGTCACCATATTGATGCTGATCTTAATGTGAACACCCGTTCAACATAGCTCAGTACGGACCAGAACTCCTGGCCTCAAGCACTCCAACAGCCTCAGCCTCCCATGTAGCTGGGATTACAGGCACAAGCCACAGTGCCCGGCGAGGAGCTGTGATTGTTATTTAGCATAGGAATTTCTCTGACTGTGATGTCATTACAATGAGAAAGCAGCTTATCAATGCCATCTACTGGCCACTCCTGTAACTACATTCTTTATATGTTCACAGGCAATGGCTAATTTATGCCCCTTTCCCACTGCAGGCTTTACACGTGTAAATGCCGTTTTTTTAGCCTTTTTAAACGGCTAGAGCTGCAGTGGGAAAGCTCCAGGTTGCTTTACACGGGTAACAAATACCGGTTTTTGTTACCCGTGTAAAAAGCAGTGTTTTTAACGTGTAAGAGCTGTTTTTTCGGCAGTGGGAAAGGGGTAGCCCTTTACACGTTAAAAAAAAAAACGGCATGGGGTCCCCCCCCCACTGCCGTAACCAGCACCAGGCTGAAGGAGCCGGGGCTGGTATTAAAAAAATCAGGAAACCCGACAAATAGGGGTTCCCTGATTTTTTACAACCAGCCCCAGGCTCCAGGTCCGGGGCTGGTTCCCAAAATACGGGGGAAAAAATGACTAGGGGTCCCCCGTATTTTAAGAACCAGCCCCAGGCACAACCAGCCAGCAGGGTAATGCCACAGCCGGGGGACACTTATGATATAAGTTCCCGCGGCCAAAGCATTAACCCTACCGACCAGTCAGCCTGGCCAGGGGCCCTGGGGGAGTGGGGACCCCCCCAATAAAGGGGTCCCCCCCCTCCAGGACTTACCTGACCAGGCTGAAGCCTGGTGCTGTCCTCGATGCCCCTGGGCGGTGGGCATCGAGCTGATGGTATGGTGTAAAAAATAGAATAAAAACCATTGTCTTTTACTGGTGAACTATGAGTCCCAGCAAGCCTCCCCCGCAAGCTGGGACTTGGAGAACCACAAGTCCCAGCCTGCGGGGCATTAAAGGGCCCGCTGGGTCTTGTAGTGCCACAGTAAAAGAAAGAGTTAAATAAACACACTGACACACGTGAAAAATAAAAGTTTAATACATACATAACACATACATACTGATACTTACCTATCTTGAGCCCGTAGGTAGCCCTGGTCCTGATGTCCTGGTCCGTGTCGGCGTCTGTATCCATGTCGGCATCCCTGTCGGCGACGGCGTCGGCGGTCCGGAGTCCGAAGAAATCCATTTGGGAAGCTGTGGAAGGAAACCATACTCACCTGTCCCAGCGCGACGTAGTCCAGGTAAGGTCTTTGCAAAAAAACAAACCGACACCCCGAAACCAGACCGGACTGACGGAGACGCACGTGTGTTTGTTTACATCGTGCGGCTCCGCCTCCCGAATGCCGCTATTGGCCGCCTTGCGGCCTAGCGGCTCCTGATTGGCCGCTAGGCCGCAAGGCGGCCAATAGCGGCATTCGGGGGCGGAGCCGCACGATGTAAACACACCGTGCGGCTCTCTGCCTGTTCGCTTGGTTCGGGTGTCGGTTTGTTTTTTTTGCAAAGACCCTACCTGGACTACGTCGCGCTGGGACAGGTGAGTATGGTTTCCTTCCACAGCTTCCCAAATGGATTTCTTCGGACTCCGGACCGCCGACGCCGTCGCCGACAGGGATGCCGACATGGATACAGACGCCGACACGGACCAGGACATCAGGACCAGGGCTACCTACGGGCTCAAGATAGGTAAGTATCAGTATGTATGTGTTATGTATGTATTAAACTTTTATTTTTCACGTGTGTCAGTGTGTTTATTTAACTCTTTCTTTTACTGTGGAACTACAAGACCCAGCGGGCCCTTTAATGCCCCGCAGGCTGGGACTTGTGGTTCTCCAAGTCCCAGCTTGCGGGGGAGGCTTGCTGGGACTCATAGTTCACCAGTAAAAGACAATGGTTTTTATTCTATTTTTTACACCATACCATCAGCTCGATGCCCACCGCCCAGGGGCATCGAGGACAGCACCAGGCTTCAGCCTGGTCAGGTAAGTCCTGGAGGGGGGGGACCCCTTTATTGGGGGGGTCCCCACTCCCCCAGGGCCCCTGGCCAGGCTGACTGGTCGGTAGGGTTAATGCTTTGGCCGCGGGAACTTATATCATAAGTGTCCCCCGGCTGTTGCATTACCCTGCTGGCTGGTTGTGCCTGGGGCTGGTTCTTAAAATACGGGGGACCCCTAGTCATTTTGTCCCCCGTATTTTGGGAACCAGCCCAGGACCTGGAGCCTGGGGCTGGTTGTAAAAAATCAGGGAACCCCTATTTGTCGGGTTTCCTGATTTTTTATTACCAGCCCCGGCTCTTTCAGCCTGGTGCTGGTTACGGCAGTGGGGGGGACCCCACGCCGTTTTTTTTTTTTAAATTCTCCCCCCCCCTATCTTTACACTGCTTAAACGGGTATTTAAACGGGTAAGTGGGAATGTGACAAAAACAGCTTTTAAACGGTAATTTACCGTTTAAAAGCTGCAGTGGGAAAGAGTCTTTATGGCTCTTACCCGTTTAAAGACCCGTTTAAAAAAAACGGGTCATTACCCGTGTAGGCAGTGGGAAAGCAGCATAAGATTGGGTGTAGTCTTTATTCAGCATTGTGAGTGAATATTCTATATCAATAATCATGCACTGCACATGGTAGTGCTATTGAATCCCAAAAACACTTATTCATTATTTGCAATGGTCATTTCATTAAAGTTTGTTCCACTATGTAGGTATTGCTCTGTGGCATCCCATTAACCTCTAACTCACCTCCTGACATTATTTTCTATATCCCCAACCATATATCCCACACTCCATCCACATCACAAGAAGCCAAACATTCCTTAATGACATGATATCACTGGCTGACAAGTCACTGACACCCACAGGAACAGCACTCATGACAACTTAAATACTCTGTGCTGACGTATTTGATCTGACAGGACATGTGCATGAAGCTGAAGTAGTGAATGTGGTAGATGTGCAGGTAGGGGACTAGCCTACTGATTTCTCATCAAATATATATGGTTTATCATACCATACATTGTATCATAACTCTATTATGACTACAAGAAGATGATTAAAAAATACAATTTCATAAATATATTCACTGTGTATGTTCTGCATGAAATTTGGGACTGTATATGATCAATAGGAAATGGTTCACCCTAAAGGTCATTGTCCTGTTTGCATACAAAAGATGGACACAATCAAATAATTAATTTATAATGTAAAATACTTAATAGTACAAAGCAAGGAAACTGGTAATAACAATACAATGGAGCTGTATTGTTCATGCTGCTAATTATAAAATGTAATAAATAATATTGACCACTCTGGTATAATTCCATCCTAAAGTAATGAAACATAATAAAGAGACTGTGTCATGCTTTGTTGGCTAGGTTGCTCCACACTGGCTATTCACAGGTGCAATCCCACTACTGATCAGCATGGGGGATTTGACCTGCTCTGTCTCCAACCTGGGCCGGTTCACCCCTCTTTAAGCAACCTGGTATCTCTGAGCTCCCCCAGAGTCACCATATTGATGCTGATCTTAATGTGGACACCCGTTCAACATAGCTCAGTACGGACCAGAACTCCTGGCCTCAAGCACTCCAACAGCCTCAGCCTCCCAAGTAGCTGGGATTACAGGCACACGCCACAGTGCCCGGCGAGGAGCAGTGATTGTTATTTAGCATAGGAATTTCTCTGACTGTGATGTCATTAGAATGAGAAAGCAGCTTATCAATGCCATCTACTGGCCACTCCTGTTACTACATTCTTTATATGTTCACAGGCAATGGCTAATTTAGATTGGGTGTAGTCTTTATTCAGCATTGTGAGTGAATATTCTATATCAATAATCATGCTCTGCTCATGGTAGTGCTATTGAATCCCAAAAACACTTATTCATTATTTGCAATGGTCATTTCATTAAAGTTTGTTCCACTATGTAGGTATTGCTCTGTGGCATCCCATTAACCTCTAACTGACCTCCTCACATTATTTTCTATATCCCCAACCATATATCCCACACTCCATCCACATCACATGAAGCCTAACATTCCTTAATGACATGATATCACTGGCTGACAAGTCACTGACACCCACAAGAACAGCACTCATGACAACTTAAATACTCTGTGCTGACGTATTTGATCTGACAGGACATGTGCATGAAGCTGAAGTAGTGAATGTGGTAGATGTGCAGGTATGGGACTAGCCTACTGATTTCTCATCAAATATATATGGTTCATCATACCATACATTGTATCATAACTCTATTATGACTACAAGACGATGATTAAAAAATACAATTTCATAAATATATTCACTGTGTATGTTCTGCATGAAATTTGGGACTGTATATAATCAATAGGAAATGGTTCACCCTAAAGGTCATTGTCCTGTTTGCATACAAAAGATGGACACAATCAAATAATGAATTTATAATGTAAAATACTTAATAATACAAAGCTAGGAAACTGGTAATAACAATACAATGGAACTGTATTGTTCCGGCTGCTATATATAATATGTAATAAATAATATTGACCACTATGGTATAATTCCATCCTAAAGTAATGAAACATAATAAAGAGACTGTGTCATGCTTTGTTGGCTAGGTTGCTCCACACTGGCTATTCACAGGTGCAATCCCATTACTGATCAGCATGGGGGATTTGACCTGCTCTGTTTCCAACCTGGGCCGGTTCACCCCTCTTTAAGCAACCTGGTATCTCTGAGCTCCCCCAGAGTCACCATATTGATGCTGATTTTAATGTGGACACCCGTTCAACATAGCTCAGTACGGACCAGAACTCCTGGCCTCAAGCATTCCAACAGCCTCAGCCTCCCAAGTAGCTGGGATTACAGGCACACGCCACAGTGCCCGGCGAGGAGCTGTGATTGTTATTTAGCATAGGAATTACTCTGACTGTGATGTCATTACAATGAGAAAGCAGCTTATCAATGCCATCTACTGGCCACTCCTGTAACTACATTCTTTATATGTTCACAGGCAATGGCTAATTTAGATTGGGTGTAGTCTTTATTCAGCATTGTGAGTGAATATTCTATATCAATAATCATGCTCTGCTCATGGTAGTGCTATTGAATCCCAAAAACACTTATTCATTAATTGCAATGGTCATTTCATTAAAGTTTGTTCCACTATGTAGGTATTGCTCTGTGGCATCCCATTAACCTCTAACTCACCTCCTCACATTATTTTCTATATCCCCAACCATATATCCCACACTTCATCCACATCACAAGCAAAACATTCCTTAATGACATGATATCACTGGCTGACAAGTCACTGACACCCATAAGAACAGCACTCATGACAACTTAAATACTCTGTGCTTATGTATTTGATCTGACAGGACATGTGCATGAAGCTGAAGTAGTGAATGTGGTAGATGTGCAGGTAGGGGACTAGCCTACTGATTTCTCATCAAATATATATGGTTTATCATACCATAGATTGTATCATAACTCTATTATGACTACAAGAAGATGATTAAAAAATACAATTTCATAAATATATTCACTGTGTATGTTCTGCATGAAATTTGGGACTGTACATGATCAATAGGAAATGGTTCACCCTAAAGGTCATTGTCCTGTTTGCATAGAAAAGATGGATACAATCAAATAATGAATTTATAATGTAAAATACTTAATACAAAGCAAGGAAACTGGTAATAACAGTACAATGGAGCTGTATTGTTCATGCTGCTATATATAAAATGTAATAAATAATATTGACCACTCTGGTAATGAAGTAATGAAACATAATAAAGAGACTGTGTCATGCTTTGTTGGCTAGGTTGCTCCACACTGGCTATTCACAGGTGCAATCCCACTACCAGGGCCGGTGCTAGGGTGTTTGGCGCCCTACTGCAAACTATACATTTGCGCCCTCCCATAATTTACAAAGAAACAATGCTTGCCAAAGGCGCATGTTGAAAAAAAGAGTGTAATGCCCATAGTAGTAGTGCCTCTGATACTTAAAATGTGCCCAGTAACAGCAATGCTGTATCTAGACATTTTGGTGCCCAGTCACAGAAAAGGAATTGGCGGTTAACCCCTACACAGTGAAAATAGGTATAGTGCGCGCCGAAGGCGCGCGCAAAAAAATCTACATTACACATTATGCCACACACCGTAATGCCATTACACATTATGCCACACCGTAATGCCTATTACACATTATACCAAACACTGTAAGCCTTTTACACATTACGTCAAACACCGT
This sequence comes from Crinia signifera, assembly GCF_055691185.1. Classification (NCBI taxonomy): domain Eukaryota; kingdom Metazoa; phylum Chordata; class Amphibia; order Anura; family Myobatrachidae; genus Crinia; species Crinia signifera. The sequence goes on from NC_139228.1 coordinate 75,890,391, forward strand.
AATGCCTATAACACATTATACCACATGTAATAATGCCCTTTACATATTATGCCACACGCCATAATGCCTACTGTATTAGGCATTATGCCACACACTATAATGCCCATTACATATTATGCCACACACCGCAATGCCCCTTACACATTATACTGCATGCCTTTATGCATAATACACATTATGCCTATAACATATTATATTACACTGTCGGCTTAATTCTAGATCGATCGGTAAGCTGCAAGCGGTGCCTCCTGCTGTCAATATAAAAGTACTAGAATCGGGGGGGGGGGGGGCAGTGGGCGGTGCCAATCAGAAGGCTGTAAAAGCCCATTAAAAAAATGACTATGAGCGCCACATATAGAGGTGCCTCAGTGACAGGGACGTGCTTTCTGCCTATATGAAAGCATGTCCCTGAGACCATTTCAATGCGGCGTGGGTCATGAGCCAATCAGAGCTCACAGCCTGACAGCAGCACTGATTGGCACTGATCACAAGCTGGCTCCGCATTTGAAATGGCCGTCGGAGCCATGGTACCTAAAATGCAGTAGCTCCATGGGGTCCCGTCATCAGCCGCCTGCTCCCGCTCTTGCCAGCATCAGACGGCTCCCTTCACTTATGCACTACGGGGGATCACTTCCTCAAGCCTGTCGTGCTCCCGCTACCTACAGGGTATAAATCAGGGGGACACACAGCTCACCTAGGGACCAGCCGCCCAGCAAAAACTCCTCAGCTCGATAGTACCTGGGCGCGGAAGTGCTGCACTGCTCTGCTATTTAGCCTATGATGTGCTAGGCTCTGTACGGACTGACCGCGCTGCTGCTACTCTCTGCCTACTCAACTGGATTACTGGGTCTGGGGAAAAGCTGCTCCTACAACTTGTCAGCCAGGTCCTACTCTTCCTCCCTGCATTGCCGCTACCTGTTACACCCAGAGTAGCTTACTGCCAACACCATGGTCAGCGATAAAACAGTGCTGGAGCTGGATGAGATGTCAGAGAATGTGGAGATGATATAGTAAGTATATACCTTCCCTTCTGAGCTGTGTGGCTGATGCCTTGTTAGTGGTCGGGGATAGTGGTGATGGTTGGTGAGGAACCCAGCAAGTGCCTCACCAACCACTAACTTCACTGCAAGTCACTGATACATACATACACACAGTATAATAACACAAACACAGACAATGCTGTGTGTGTACACACATATATATATATATATATATATATATATATATATATATATATATATATATATATATGTACACATAGCTCTGGTTAAAAAAAAAAAAAACACATACTTACACATCACTGTAGAAATCCAGGGTATGAAAGGTTAATCTTTTGGTCTTGTCTAGCAGTAGCTCCCCGTGCATCAGCATGTAGGAGGGGGAGGGCTTAGTAACCGGAGAGCAGGAGGAGAAGAGATGAGCGTCTTGCCTTCACGTATAGGAAGTGGAACAGAAAGTGTACGTAGGAAGCTGAGGGGTTGCAGTGCCAGCCTGTGCGGTCGCTGGACGGAGATTCAGTGTACACACAGTCACACACTGCAGAAACCCCTTGCGACTGTGCTGCTGCTGGGAGTAAGGGACAGGAGATCAGCTGCTGGACTGAGGGGTTTCTGTCGTCGCTGCTGCTGCCGATCAAGCAGTGTTATAGGCGCAATGGCAGGCAGCACACAGTAGCAAGCTGGGAGCAGAGGGAAGGCGCCTCTACTGTCCGACGCCTCCCTGCACCGCATCCTTTGCTGAGCGGTTCGCGCCGGCCCTGCCCACTACTGATCAGCATGGGGGATTTGACCTGCTCTGTTTCCAACCTGGGCCGGTTCACCCCTCTTTAAGCAACCTGGTATCTCTGAGTTCCCCCAGAGTCACCATATTGATGCTGATCTTAATGTGGACACCCGTTTAACATAGCTCAGTACAGACCAGAACTCCTGGCCTCAAGCACTCCAACAGCCTCAGCCTCCCAAGTAGCTGGGATTACAGGCACACGCCACAGTGCCCGGCGAGGAGCTGTGATTGTTATTTAGCATAGGAATTACTCTGACTGTGATGTCATTACAATGAGAAAGCAGCTTATCAATGCCATCTACTGGCCACTCCTGTAACTACATTCTTTATATGTTCACAGGCAATGGCTAATTTAGATTGGGTGTAGTCTTTATTCAGCATTGTGAGTGAATATTCTATATCAATAATCATGCTCTGCTCATGGTAGTGCTATTCAATCCCAAAAACACTTATTCATTAATTGCAATGGTCATTTCACTAAAGTTTGTTCCACTATGTAGGTATTGCTCTGTGGCATCCCATTAACCTCTAACTCACCTCCTCACATTATTTTCTATATCCCCAACCATATATCCCACACTCCATCCACATCACATGAAGCCTAACATTCCTTAATGACATGATATCACTGGCTGACAAGTCACTGACACCCACAAGAACAGCACTCATGACAACTTAAATACTCTGTGCTGACGTATTTGATCTGACAGGACATGTGCATGAAGCTGAAGTAGTGAATGTGGTAGATGTGCAGGTATGGGACTAGCCTACTGATTTCTCATCAAATATATATGGTTCATCATACCATACATTGTATCATAACTCTATTATGACTACAAGACGATGATTAAAAAATACAATTTCATAAATATATTCACTGTGTATGTTCTGCATGAAATTTGGGACTGTATATGATCAATAGGAAATGGTTCACCCTAAAGGTCATTGTCCTGTTTGCATACAAAAGATGGACACAATCAAATAATGAATTTATAATGTAAAATACTTAATAATACAAAGCTAGGAAACTGGTAATAACAATACAATGGAACTGTATTGTTCCGGCTGCTATATATAATATGTAATAAATAATATTGACCACTATGGTATAATTCCATCCTAAAGTAATGAAACATAATAAAGAGACTGTGTCATGCTTTGTTGGCTAGGTTGCTCCACACTGGCTATTCACAGGTGCAATCCCATTACTGATCAGCATGGGGGATTTGACCTGTTTTGTTTCCAACCTGGGCCGGTTCACCCCTCTTTAAGCAACCTGGTATCTCTGAGCTCCCCCAGAGTCACCATATTGATGCTGATCTTAATGTGGACACCCGTTCAACATAGCTCAGTACGGACCAGAACTCCTGGCCTCAAGCACTCCAACAGCCTCAGCCTCCCAAGTACCTGGGATTACAGGCACACGCCACAGTGCCCGGCGAGGAGCTGTGATTGTTATTTAGCATAGGAATTACTCTGACTGTGATGTCATTACAATGAGAAAGCAGCTTATCAATGCCATCTACTGGCCACTCCTGTAACTACATTCTTTATATGTTCACAGGCAATGGCTAATTTAGATTGGGTGTAGTCTTTATTCAGCATTGTGAGTGAATATTCTATATCAATAATCATGCTCTGCTCATGGTAGTGCTATTCAATTCCAAAAACACTTATTCATTAATTGCAATGGTCATTTCACTAAAGTTTGTTCCACTATGTAGGTATTGCTCTGTGGCATCCCATTAACCTCTAACTCACCTCCTCAGATTATTTTCTATATCCCCAACCATATATCCCACACTCCATCCACATCACAAGAAGCCAAACATTCCTTAATGACATGCTATCACTGGCTGACAAGTCACTGACACCCATAAGAACAGCACTCATGACAACTTAAATACTCTGTGCTGATGTATTTGATCTGACAGGACATGTGCATGAAGCTGAAGTAGTGAATGTGGTAGATGTGCCGGTAGGGGACTAGCCTACTGATTTCTCATCAAATATATATGGTTCATCATACCATACATTGTATCATAACTCTATTATGACTACAAGACGATGATTAAAAAATACAATTTCATAAATATATTCACTGTGTATGTTCTGCATGAAATTTGGGACTGTACATGATCAATAGGAAATGGTTCACCCTAAAGGTCATTGTCCTGTTTGCATAGAAAAGATGGATACAATCAAATAATGAATTTATAATGTAAAATACTTAATACAAAGCAAGGAAACTGGTAATAACAGTACAATGGAGCTGTATTGTTCATGCTGCTATATATAAAATGTAATAAATAATATTGACCACTCTGGTAATGAAGTAATGAAACATAATAAAGAGACTGTGTCATGCTTTGTTGGCTAGGTTGCTCCACACTGGCTATTCACAGGTGCAATCCCACTACTGATCAGCATGGGGGATTTGACCTGCTCTGTTTCCAACCTGGGCCGGTTCACCCCTCTTTAAGCAACCTGGTATCTCTGAGTTCCCCCAGAGTCACCATATTGATGCTGATCTTAATGTGGACACCCGTTTAACATAGCTCAGTACAGACCAGAACTCCTGGCCTCAAGCACTCCAACAGCCTCAGCCTCCCAAGTAGCTGGGATTACAGGCACAAGCCACAGTGCCCGGCGAGGAGCTGTGATTGTTATTTAGCATAGGAATTACTCTGACTGTGATGTCATTACAATGAGAAAGCAGCTTATCAATGCCATCTACTGGCCACTCCTGTAACTACATTCTTTATATGTTCACAGGCAATGGCTAATTTAGATTGGGTGTAGTCTTTATTCAGCATTGTGAGTGAATATTCTATATCAATAATCATGCTCTGCTCATGGTAGTGCTATTCAATCCCAAAAACACTTATTCATTAATTGCAATGGTCATTTCACTAAAGTTTGTTCCACTATGTAGGTATTGCTCTGTGGCATCCCATTAACCTCTAACTCACCTCCTCACATTATTTTCTATATCCCCAACCATATATCCCGCACTCCATCCACATCACAAGCAAAACATTCCTTAATGACATGATATCACTGGCTGACAAGTCACTGACACCCATAAGAACAGCACTCATGACAACTTAAATACTCTGTGCTGATGTATTTGATCTGACAGGACATGTGCATGAAGCTGAAGTAGTGAATGTGGTAGATGTGCAGGTGGGGGACTAGCCTACTGATTTCTCAGCAAATATATATGGTTTATCATACCATACATTGTATCATAACTTTATTATGACTACAAGACGATGATTAAAAAATACAATTTCATAAATATATTCACTGTGTATGTTCTGCATGAAATTTGGGACTGTATATGATCAATAGGAAATGGTTCACCCTAAAGGTCATTGTCCTGTTTGCATACAAAAGATGGACACAATCAAATAATGAATTTATAATGTAAAATACTTAATAATACAAAGCTAGGAAACTGGTAATAACAATACAATGGAGCTGTATTGTTCATGCTGCTATATATAAAATGTAATAAATAATATTGACCACTCTGGTATAATTCCATCCTAAAGTAATGAAACATAATAAAGAGACTGTGTCATGCTTTGTTGGCTAGGTTGCTCCACACTGGCTATTCACAGGTACATTCCCACTACTGATCAGCATGGGGGATTTGACCTGCTCTGTTTCCAACCTGGGCCGGTTCACCCCTCTTTAAGCAACCTGGTATCTCTGAGCTCCCCCAGAGTCACCATATTGATGCTGATCTTAATGTGGACACCCGTTCAACATAGCTCAGTACGGACCAGAACTCCTGGCCTCAAGCATTCCAACAGCCTCAGCCACCCAAGTAGCTGGGATTACAGGCACACGCCACAGTGCCCGGCGAGGAGCTGTGATTGTTATTTAGCATAGGAATTACTCTGACTGTGATGTCATTAGAATGAGAAAGCAGCTTATCAATGCCATCTACTGGCCACTCCTGTAACTACATTCTTTATATGTTCACAGGCAATGGCTAATTTAGATTGGGTGTAGTCTTTATTCAGCATTGTGAGTGAATATTCTATATCAATAATCATGCTCTGCTTATGGTAGTGCTATTCAATCCCAAAAACACTTATTCATTAATTGCAATGGGCATTTCACTAAAGTTTGTTCCACTATGTAGGTATTGCTCTGTGGCATCCCATTAACCTCTAACTCACCTCCTCACATTATTTTCTATATCCCCAACCATATATCCCGCACTCCATCCACATCACAAGCAAAACATTCCTTAATGACATGATATCACTGGCTGACAAGTCACTGACACCCATAAGAACAGCACTCATGACAACTTAAATACTCTGTGCTGATGTATTTGATCTGACAGGACATGTGCATGAAGCTGAAGTAGTGAATGTGGTAGATGTGCCGGTAGGGGACTAGCCTACTGATTTCTCATCAAATATATATGGTTCATCATACCATACATTGTATCATAACTCTATTATGACTACAAGACGATGATTAAAAAATACAATTTCATAGATATATTCACTGTGTATGTTCTGCATGAAATTTGGGACTGTATATGATCAATAGGAAATGGTTCACCCTAAAGGTCATTGTCCTGTTTGCATACAAAAGATGGACACAATCAAATAATGAATTTATAATGTAAAATACTTAATAATACAAAGCTAGGAAACTGGTAATAACAATACAATGGAGCTGTATTGTTCATGCTGCTATATATAAAATGTAATAAATAATATTGACCACTCTGGTATAATTCCTTCCTAAAGTAATGAAACATAATAAAGAGACTGTGTCATGCTTTGTTGGCTAGGTTGCTCCACACTGGCTATTCACAGGTGCAATCCCACTACTGATCAGCATGGGGGATTTGACCTGCTCTGTTTCCAACCTGGGCCGGTTCACCCCTCTTTAAGCAACCTGGTATCTCTGAGCTCCCCCAGAGTCACCATATTGATGCTGATCTTAATGTGGACACCCGTTCAACATAGCTCAGTACGGACCAGAACTCCTGGCCTCAAGCATTCCAACAGCCTCAGCCTCCCAAGTAGCTGGGATTACAGGCACACGCCACAGTGCCCGGCGAGGAGCTGTGATTGTTATTTAGCATAGGAATTTCTCTGACTGTGATGTCATTACAATGAGAAAGCAGCTTATCAATGCCATCTACTGGCCACTCCTGTAACTACATTCTTTATATGTTCACAGGCAATGGCTAATTTAGATTGGGTGTAGTCTTTATTCAGCATTGTGAGTGTATATTCTATATCAATAATCATGCTCTGCTCATGGTAGTGCTATTGAATCCCAAAAACACTTATTCATTATTTGCAATGGTCATTTCATTAAAGTTTGTTCCACTATGTAGGTATTGCTCTGTGGCATCCCATTAACCTCTAACTCACCTCCTCACATTATTTTCTATATCCCCAACCATATATCCCACACTCCATCCACATCACATAAAGTCTAATGTTCCTTAATGACATGATATCACTGGCTGACAAGTCACTGACACCCACAAGAACAGCACTCATGACAACTTAAATACTCTGTGCTGACATATTTGATCTGACAGGACATGTGCATGAAGCTGAAGTAGTGAATGTGGTAGATGTGCAGGTAGGGGACTAGCCTACTGATTTCTCATCAAATATATATGGTTTATCATACCATACATTGTATCATAACTCTATTATGACTACAAGAAGATGATTAAAAAATACAATTTCATAAATATATTCACTGTGTATGTTCTGTATGAAATTTGGGACTGTATATGATCAATGGGAAATGGTTTACCCTAAAGGTCATTCTCCTGTTTGCATACAAAAGATGGACACAATCAAATAATTAATTTACAATGTAAAATACTTAATAGTACAAAGCAAGGAAACTGGTAATAACAATACAATAGAGCTGTATTGTTCATGCTGCTATATATAAAATGTAATAAATAATATTGACCACTCTGGTATAATTCCATCCTAAAGTAATGAAACATAAAAAAGAGACTGTGTCATGCTTTGTTGGCTAGGTTGCTCCACACTGGCTATTCACAGGTGCAATCCCACTACTGATCAGCATGGGGGATTTGACCTGCTCTGTTTCCAACCTGGGCCGGTTCACCCCTCTTTAAGCAACCTGGTAACTCTGAGCTCCCCCAGAGTCACCATATTGATGCTGATCTTAATGTGGACACCCGTTCAACATAGCTCAGTACGGACCAGAACTCCTGGCCTCAAGCACTCCAACAGCCTCAGCCTCCCATGTAGCTGGGATTACAGGCACACGCCACAGTGCCCGGCGAGGAGCTGTGATTGTTATTTAGCATAGGAATTTCTCTGACTGTGATGTCATTACAATGAGAAAGCAGCTTATCAATGCCATCTACTGGCCACTCCTGTAACTACATTCTTTATATGTTCACAGGCAATGGCTAATTTAGATTGGGTGTAGTCTTTATTCAGCATTGTGAGTGAATATTCTATATCAATAATCATGCTCTGCTCATGGTAGTGCTATTGAATCCCAAAAACACTTATTCATTATTTGCAATGGTCATTTCATTAAAGTTTGTTCCACTATGTAGGTATTGCTCTGTGGCATCCCATTAACCTCTAACTCACCTCCTCACATTATTTTCTATATCCCCAACCATATATCCCGCACTCCATCCACATCACAAGCAAAACATTCCTTAGTGACATGATATCACTGGCTGACAAGTCACTGACACCCACAAGAACAGCACTCATGACAACTTAAATACTCTGTACTGACATATTTGATCTGACAGGACATGTGCATGAAGCTGAAGTAGTGAAGTGGTAGATGTGCAGGTAGGGGACAAGCCTACTGATTTCTCATCAAATATATATGGTTTATCATACCATACATTGTATCATAACTCTATTATGACTACAAGAAGATGATTAAAAAATAAAATTTCATAAATATATTCACTGTGTATGTTCTGCATGAAATTTGGGACTGTATATGATCAATAGGAAATGGTTCACCCTAAAGGTCATTGTCCTGTTTGCATACAAAAGATGGACACAATCAAATAATTAATTTACAATGTAAAATACTTAATAGTACAAAGCAAGGAAACTGGTAATAACAATACAATAGAGCTGTATTGTTCATGCTGCTATATATAAAATGTAATAAATAATATTGACCACTCTGGTATAATTCCATCCTAAAGTAATGAAACATAATAAAGAGACTGTGTCATGCTTTGTTGGCTAGGCTGCTCCACACTGGTTATTCACAGGTGCAATCCCTTTACTGATCAGCATGGGGGATTTGACCTGCTCTGTTTCCAACCTGGGCCGGTTCACCCCTCTTTAAGCAACCTGGTATCTCTGAGCTCCCCCAGAGTCACCATATTGATGCTGATCTCAATGTGGACACCCGTTCAACATAGCTCAGTACGGACCAGAATTCCTGGCCTCAAGCACTCCAACAGCCTCAGCCTCCCAAGTACCTGGGATTACAGGCACACGCCACAGTGCCCGGCGAGGAGCTGTGATTGTTATTTAGCATAGGAATTTCTCTGACTGTGATGTCATTACAATGAGAAAGCAGCTTATCAATGCCATCTACTGGCCACTCCTGTAACTACATTCTTTATATGTTCACAGGCAATGGCTAATTTAGATTGGGTGTAGTCTTTATTCAGCATTGTGAGTGAATATTCTATATCAATAATCATGCTCTGCTCATGGTAGTGCTATTCAATTCCAAAAACACTTATTCATTAATTGCAATGGTCATTTCACTAAAGTTTGTTCCACTATGTAGGTATTGCTCTGTGGCATCCCATTAACCTCTAACTCACCTCCTCAGATTATTTTCTATATCCCCAACCATATATCCCACACTCCATCCACATCACAAGAAGCCAAACATTCCTTAATGACATGCTATCACTGGCTGACAAGTCACTGACACCCATAAGAACAGCACTCATGACAACTTAAATACTCTGTGCTGATGTATTTGATCTGACAGGACATGTGCATGAAGCTGAAGTAGTGAATGTGGTAGATGTGCCGGTAGGGGACTAGCCTACTGATTTCTCATCAAATATATATGGTTCATCATACCATACATTGTATCATAACTCTATTATGACTACAAGACGATGATTAAAAAATACAATTTCATAAATATATTCACTGTGTATGTTCTGCATGAAATTTGGGACTGTACATGATCAATAGGAAATGGTTCACCCTAAAGGTCATTGTCCTGTTTGCATAGAAAAGATGGATACAATCAAATAATGAATTTATAATGTAAAATACTTAATACAAAGCAAGGAAACTGGTAATAACAGTACAATGGAGCTGTATTGTTCATGCTGCTATATATAAAATGTAATAAATAATATTGACCACTCTGGTAATGAAGTAATGAAACATAATAAAGAGACTGTGTCATGCTTTGTTGGCTAGGTTGCTCCACACTGGCTATTCACAGGTGCAATCCCACTACTGATCAGCATGGGGGATTTGACCTGCTCTGTTTCCAACCTGGGCCGGTTCACCCCTCTTTAAGCAACCTGGTATCTCTGAGTTCCCCCAGAGTCACCATATTGATGCTGATCTTAATGTGGACACCCGTTTAACATAGCTCAGTACAGACCAGAACTCCTGGCCTCAAGCACTCCAACAGCCTCAGCCTCCCAAGTAGCTGGGATTACAGGCACAAGCCACAGTGCCCGGCGAGGAGCTGTGATTGTTATTTAGCATAGAAATTACTCTGACTGTGATGTCATTACAATGAGAAAGCAGCTTATCAATGCCATCTACTGGCCACTCCTGTAACTACATTCTTTATATGTTCACAGGCAATGGCTAATTTAGATTGGGTGTAGTCTTTATTCAGCATTGTGAGTGAATATTCTATATCAATAATCATGCTCTGCTCATGGTAGTGCTATTCAATCCCAAAAACACTTATTCATTAATTGCAATGGTCATTTCACTAAAGTTTGTTCCACTATGTAGGTATTGCTCTGTGGCATCCCATTAACCTCTAACTCACCTCCTCACATTATTTTCTATATCCCCAACCATATATCCCGCACTCCATCCACATCACAAGCAAAACATTCCTTAATGACATGATATCACTGGCTGACAAGTCACTGACACCCATAAGAACAGCATTCATGACAACTTAAATACTCTGTGCTGATGTATTTGATCTGACAGGACATGTGCATGAAGCTGAAGTAGTGAATGTGGTAGATGTGCAGGTGGGGGACTAGCCTACTGATTTCTCAGCAAATATATATGGTTTATCATACCATACATTGTATCATAACTTTATTATGACTACAAGACGATGATTAAAAAATACAATTTCATAAATATATTCACTGTGTATGTTCTGCATGAAATTTGGGACTGTATATGATCAATAGGAAATGGTTCACCCTAATGGTCATTGTCCTGTTTGCATACAAAAGATGGACACAATCAAATAATGAATTTATAATGTAAAATACTTAATAATACAAAGCTAGGAAACTGGTAATAACAATACAATGGAGCTGTATTGTTCATGCTGCTATATATAAAATGTAATAAATAATATTGACCACTCTGGTATAATTCCATCCTAAAGTAATGAAACATAATAAAGAGACTGTGTCATGCTTTGTTGGCTAGGTTGCTCCACACTGGCTATTCACAGGTACATTCCCACTACTGATCAGCATGGGGGATTTGACCTGCTCTGTTTCCAACCTGGGCCGGTTCACCCCTCTTTAAGCAACCTGGTATCTCTGAGCTCCCCCAGAGTCACCATATTGATGCTGATCTTAATGTGGACACCCGTTCAACATAGCTCAGTACGGACCAGAACTCCTGGCCTCAAGCATTCCAACAGCCTCAGCCACCCAAGTAGCTGGGATTACAGGCACACGCCACAGTGCCCGGCGAGGAGCTGTGATTGTTATTTAGCATAGGAATTACTCTGACTGTGATGTCATTAGAATGAGAAAGCAGCTTATCAATGCCATCTACTGGCCACTCCTGTAACTACATTCTTTATATGTTCACAGGCAATGGCTAATTTAGATTGGGTGTAGTCTTTATTCAGCATTGTGAGTGAATATTCTATATCAATAATCATGCTCTGCTTATGGTAGTGCTATTCAATCCCAAAAACACTTATTCATTAATTGCAATGGGCATTTCACTAAAGTTTGTTCCACTATGTAGGTATTGCTCTGTGGCATCCCATTAACCTCTAACTCACCTCCTCACATTATTTTCTATATCCCCAACCATATATCCCGCACTCCATCCACATCACAAGCAAAACATTCCTTAATGACATGATATCACTGGCTGACAAGTCACTGACACCCATAAGAACAGCACTCATGACAACTTAAATACTCTGTGCTGATGTATTTGATCTGACAGGACATGTGCATGAAGCTGAAGTAGTGAATGTGGTAGATGTGCCGGTAGGGGACTAGCCTACTGATTTCTCATCAAATATATATGGTTCATCATACCATACATTGTATCATAACTCTATTATGACTACAAGACGATGATTAAAAAATACAATTTCATAGATATATTCACTGTGTATGTTCTGCATGAAATTTGGGACTGTATATGATCAATAGGAAATGGTTCACCCTAAAGGTCATTGTCCTGTTTGCATACAAAAGATGGACACAATCAAATAATGAATTTATAATGTAAAATACTTAATAATACAAAGCTAGGAAACTGGTAATAACAATACAATGGAGCTGTATTGTTCATGCTGCTATATATAAAATGTAATAAATAATATTGACCACTCTGGTATAATTCCTTCCTAAAGTAATGAAACATAATAAAGAGACTGTGTCATCCTTTGTTGGCTAGGTTGCTCCACACTGGCTATTCACAGGTGCAATCCCACTACTGATCAGCATGGGGGATTTGACCTGCTCTGTTTCCAACCTGGGCCGGTTCACCCCTCTTTAAGCAACCTGGTATCTCTGAGCTCCCCCAGAGTCACCATATTGATGCTGATCTTAATGTGGACACCCGTTCAACATAGCTCAGTACGGACCAGAACTCCTGGCCTCAAGCATTCCAACAGCCTCAGCCTCCCAAGTAGCTGGGATTACAGGCACACGCCACAGTGCCCGGCGAGGAGCTGTGATTGTTATTTAGCATAGGAATTTCTCTGACTGTGATGTCATTACAATGAGAAAGCAGCTTATCAATGCCATCTACTGGCCACTCCTGTAACTACATTCTTTATATGTTCACAGGCAATGGCTAATTTAGATTGGGTGTAGTCTTTATTCAGCATTGTGAGTGTATATTCTATATCAATAATCATGCTCTGCTCATGGTAGTGCTATTGAATCCCAAAAACACTTATTCATTATTTGCAATGGTCATTTCATTAAAGTTTGTTCCACTATGTAGGTATTGCTCTGTGGCATCCCATTAACCTCTAACTCACCTCCTCACATTATTTTCTATATCCCCAACCATATATCCCACACTCCATCCACATCACATAAAGTCTAATGTTCCTTAATGACATGATATCACTGGCTGACAAGTCACTGACACCCACAAGAACAGCACTCATGACAACTTAAATACTCTGTGCTGACATATTTGATCTGACAGGACATGTGCATGAAGCTGAAGTAGTGAATGTGGTAGATGTGCAGGTAGGGGACTAGCCTACTGATTTCTCATCAAATATATATGGTTTATCATACCATACATTGTATCATAACTCTATTATGACTACAAGAAGATGATTAAAAAATACAATTTCATAAATATATTCACTGTGTATGTTCTGTATGAAATTTGGGACTGTATATGATCAATGGGAAATGGTTTACCCTAAAGGTCATTCTCCTGTTTGCATACAAAAGATGGACACAATCAAATAATTAATTTACAATGTAAAATACTTAATAGTACAAAGCAAGGAAACTGGTAATAACAATACAATAGAGCTGTATTGTTCATGCTGCTATATATAAAATGTAATAAATAATATTGACCACTCTGGTATAATTCCATCCTAAAGTAATGAAACATAAAAAAGAGACTGTGTCATGCTTTGTTGGCTAGGTTGCTCCACACTGGCTATTCACAGGTGCAATCCCACTACTGATCAGCATGGGGGATTTGACCTGCTCTGTTTCCAACCTGGGCCGGTTCACCCCTCTTTAAGCAACCTGGTAACTCTGAGCTCCCCCAGAGTCACCATATTGATGCTGATCTTAATGTGGACACCCGTTCAACATAGCTCAGTACGGACCAGAACTCCTGGCCTCAAGCACTCCAACAGCCTCAGCCTCCCATGTAGCTGGGATTACAGGCACACGCCACAGTGCCCGGCGAGGAGCTGTGATTGTTATTTAGCATAGGAATTTCTCTGACTGTGATGTCATTACAATGAGAAAGCAGCTTATCAATGCCATCTACTGGCCACTCCTGTAACTACATTCTTTATATGTTCACAGGCAATGGCTAATTTAGATTGGGTGTAGTCTTTATTCAGCATTGTGAGTGAATATTCTATATCAATAATCATGCTCTGCTCATGGTAGTGCTATTGAATCCCAAAAACACTTATTCATTATTTGCAATGGTCATTTCATTAAAGTTTGTTCCACTATGTAGGTATTGCTCTGTGGCATCCCATTAACCTCTAACTCACCTCCTCACATTATTTTCTATATCCCCAACCATATATCCCGCACTCCATCCACATCACAAGCAAAACATTCCTTAGTGACATGATATCACTGGCTGACAAGTCACTGACACCCACAAGAACAGCACTCATGACAACTTAAATACTCTGTACTGACATATTTGATCTGACAGGACATGTGCATGAAGCTGAAGTAGTGAAGTGGTAGATGTGCAGGTAGGGGACAAGCCTACTGATTTCTCATCAAATATATATGGTTTATCATACCATACATTGTATCATAACTCTATTATGACTACAAGAAGATGATTAAAAAATAAAATTTCATAAATATATTCACTGTGTATGTTCTGCATGAAATTTGGGACTGTATATGATCAATAGGAAATGGTTCACCCTAAAGGTCATTGTCCTGTTTGCATACAAAAGATGGACACAATCAAATAATTAATTTACAATGTAAAATACTTAATAGTACAAAGCAAGGAAACTGGTAATAACAATACAATAGAGCTGTATTGTTCATGCTGCTATATATAAAATGTAATAAATAATATTGACCACTCTGGTATAATTCCATCCTAAAGTAATGAAACATAATAAAGAGACTGTGTCATGCTTTGTTGGCTAGGCTGCTCCACACTGGTTATTCACAGGTGCAATCCCTTTACTGATCAGCATGGGGGATTTGACCTGCTCTGTTTCCAACCTGGGCCGGTTCACCCCTCTTTAAGCAACCTGGTATCTCTGAGCTCCCCCAGAGTCACCATATTGATGCTGATCTCAATGTGGACACCCGTTCAACATAGCTCAGTACGGACCAGAATTCCTGGCCTCAAGCACTCCAACAGCCTCAGCCTCCCAAGTACCTGGGATTACAGGCACACGCCACAGTGCCCGGCGAGGAGCTGTGATTGTTATTTAGCATAGGAATTTCTCTGACTGTGATGTCATTACAATGAGAAAGCAGCTTATCAATGCCATCTACTGGCCACTCCTGTAACTACATTCTTTATATGTTCACAGGCAAAGGCTAATTTAGATTGGGTGTAGTCTTTATTCAGCATTGTAAGTGAATATTCGGTACTTGTTTCCTAGCACGGCCACAACGATTTAGATCGTTGTGGTCGTAAGATAAAAAATCGGATCGATCGCATCGCATGCGATTTGGTCGCATACGATGCGACCGATCCGACCGACCGATTTTTCACCCGATTTTTTTTTTTTTTTCACCAGATTTGTTTCAATTGCCCCCCCAAATGTTACTAAGTGGGCTAGACCCCACGATAGACGTCAACCCGAAGCGTGGCGAGCGCAGCGAGCCCGCGAGGGGCGGCGGTGCGCGTCCTCCGACCTTTTCATTCCCCTACTATCCACTAGGGCGTGGAGTGAGAATAGAATAGTGTGGCGAGCGCAGCGAGCCCCGCGAGGGGACGCGTCTAACTTCACAGGTATACGCGTCCCCTCGCGGGGCTCGCTGCGCTCGCCACGCTTCGGGCTCGGTGGCTCGCTGCGCTCGCCACACTATTATATTCTCACTCCACGCCCTAGTGGATAGTAGGGGAATGAAAAGGTCGTAGGACGCGCACCGCCGCCCCTCGCGGGCTCGCTGCGCTCGCCACGCTTCGGGTTGACGTCTATCGTGGGGTCATGGCGGGCACATAAAAAATGTGAAATGGGTCATATTGGGCCATTTCACCTTTTTTATCATTTTACCCTATGTGAGATGGACTTAATCAAGTCCATCTCATCTTGTGCCATTATAATGGCACAAGACCGACGCGATCCTCCCGATTTCAATGTTAAAAGTTTTTTTAACATTGAAGTCTATGGAAAAATCGGGTCAATCGGTCGGTCGCATCGCGGCCGATTTTAATTGGTCGCGACCGACCGATTGACCCGATTTCTGTCAATCAAAGTGAAAAAATTGTAAAAAATCGGCCACATCGTGAGGATCGTGTCCCTTAATTAAGAGCCACGATCACTCACGATTGTGGCCGTTCTAGGAAACAAGTACCGAATATTCTATATCTATATCAATAATCATGCTCTGCTCATGGTAGTGCTATTGAATCCCAAAAACACTTATTCATTATTTGCAATGGTCATTTCATTAAAGTTTGTTCCACTATGTAGGTATTGCTCTGTGGCATCCCATTAACCTCTAACTCACCTCCTCACATTATTTTCTATATCCCCAACCATATATCCCGCACTCCATCCACATCACAAGAAGCCAAACATTCCTTAATGACATGATATCACTGGCTGACAAGTCAATGACACCCACAAGAACAGCACTCATGACAACTTAAATACTCTGTGCTGACATATTTGATCTGACAGGACATGTGCATGAAGCTGAAGTAGTGAATGTGGTAGATGTGCAGGTAGGGGACTAGCCTACTGATTTCTCATCAAATATATATGGTTTATCATACCATACATTGTATCATAACTCTATTATGACTACAAGAAGATGATTAAAAAATACAATTTCATAAATATATTCACTGTGTATGTTCTGTATGAAATTTGGGACTGTATATGATCAATAGGAAATGGTTCACCCTAAAGGTCATTGTCCTGTTTGCATACAAAAGATGGACACAATCAAATAATTAATTTACAATGTAAAATACTTAATAGTACAAAGCAAGGAAACTGGTAATAACAATACAATGGAGCTGTATTGTTCATGCTGCTATATATAAAATGTAATAAATAATATTGACCACTCTGGTATAATTCCATCCTAAAGTAATGAAACATAATAAAGAGCCTGTGTCATGCTTTGTTGGCTAGGTTGCTCCACACTGGCTATTCACAGGTGCAATCCCACTACTGATCAGCATGGGGGATTTGACCTGCTCTGTTTCCAACCTGGGCCGGTTCACCCCTCTTTAAGCAACCTGGTATCTCTGAGCTCCCCCAGAGTCACCATATTGATGCTGATCTTAATGTGGACACCCATTCAACATAGCTCAGTACGGACCAGAACTCCTGGCCTCAAGCACTCCAACAGCCTCAGCCTCCCATGTAGCTGGGATTACAGGCACAAGCCACAGTGCCCGGCGAGGAGCTGTGATTGTTATTTAGCATAGGAATTTCTCTGACTGTGATGTCATTACAATGAGAAAGCAGCTTATCAATGCCATCTACTGGCCACTCCTGTAACTACATTCTTTATATGTTCACAGGCAATGGCTAATTTAGATTGGGTGTAGTCTTTATTCAGCATTGTGAGTGAATATTCTATATCAATAATCATGCTCTGCTCATGGTAGTGCTATTGAATCCCAAAAACACTTATTCATTATTTGCAATGGTCATTTCATTAAAGTTTGTTCCACTATGTAGGTATTGCTCTGTGGCATCCCATTAACCTCTAACTCACCTCCTCACATTATTTTCTATATCCCCAACCATATATCCCGCACTCCATCCACATCACAAGAAGCCAAACATTCCTTAATGACATGATATCACTGGCTGACAAGTCACTGACACCCACAAGAACAGCACTCATGACAACTTAAATACTCTGTGCTGACATATTTGATCTGACAGGACATGTGCATGAAGCTGAAGTAGTGAATGTGGTAGATGTGCAGGTAGGGGACTAGCCTACTGATTTCTCATCAAATATATATGGTTTATCATACCATACATTGTATCATAACTCTATTATGACTACAAGAAGATGATTAAAAAATACAATTTCATAAATATATTCACTGTGTATGTTCTGCATGACATTTGGGACTGTAAATGATCAATAGGAAATGGTTCACCCTGAAGGTCATTATTCTGTTTGCATACAAAAGATGGACACAATCAAATTATGAATTTATAATGTAAAATACTTAATAATACAAAGCTAGGAAACTGGTAATAACAGTACAATGGAGCTGTATTGTTCATGCTGCTATATATAAAATGTAATAAATAATATTGACCACTCTGGTATAATTCCATCCTAAAGTAATGAAACATAATAAAGAGACTGTGTCATGCTTTGTTGGCTAGGTTGCTCCACACTGGCTATTCACAGGTGCAATCCCACTACTGATCAGCATGGGGGATTTGACCTGCTCTGTTTCCAACCTGGGCCGGTTCACCCCTCTTTAAGCAACCTGGTATCTCTGAGCTCCCCCAGAGTCACCATATTGATGCTGATCTTAATGTGGACACCCATTCAACATAGCTCAGTACGGACCAGAACTCCTGGCCTCAAGCACTCCAACAGCCGCAGCCTCCCATGTAGCTGGGATTACAGGCACAAGCCACAGTGCCCGGCGAGGAGCTGTGATTGTTATTTAGCATAGGAATTTCTCTGACTGTGATGTCATTACAATGAGAAAGCAGCTTATCAATGCCATCTACTGGCCACTCCTGTAACTACATTCTTTATATGTTCACAGGCAATGGCTAATTTAGATTGGGTGTAGTCTTTATTCAGCATTGTGAGTGAATATTCTATATCAATAATCATGCTCTGCTCATGGTAGTGCTATTGAATCCCAAAAACACTTATTCATTATTTGCAATGGTCATTTCATTAAAGTTTGTTCCACTATGTAGGTATTGCTCTGTGGCATCCCATTAACCTCTAACTCACCTCCTCACATTATTTTCTATATCCCCAACCATATATCCCGCACTCCATCCACATCACAAGAAGCCAAACATTCCTTAATGACATGATATCACTGGCTGACAAGTCACTGACACCCACAAGAACAGCACTCATGACAACTTAAATACTCTGTGCTGACATATTTGATCTGACAGGACATGTGCATGAAGCTGAAGTAGTGAATGTGGTAGATGTGCAGGTAGGGGACTAGCCTACTGATTTCTCATCAAATATATATGGTTTATCATACCATACATTGTATCATAACTCTATAATGACTACAAGAAGATGATTAAAAAATACAATTTCATAAATATATTCACTGTGTATGTTCTGCATGACATTTGGGACTGTAAATGATCAATAGGAAATGGTTCACCCTGAAGGTCATTATTCTGTTTGCATACAAAAGATGGACACAATCAAATTATGAATTTATAATGTAAAATACTTAATAATACAAAGCTAGGAAACTGGTAATAACAGTACAATGGAGCTGTATTGTTCATGCTGCTATATATAAAATGTAATAAATAATATTGACCACTCTGGTATAATTCCATCCTAAAGTAATGAAACATAACAAAGAGACTGTGTCCTGCTTTGTTGGCTAGGCTGCTCCACACTGGCTATTCACAGGTGCAATCCCACTACTGATCAGCATGGGGGATTTGACCTGCTCTGTTTCCAACCTGGGCCGGTTCACCCCTCTTTAAGCAACCTGGTATCTCTGAGCTCCCCCAGAGTCACCATATTGATGCTGATCTTAATGTGGACACCCGTTCAACATAGCTCAGTACGGACCAGAACTCCTGGCCTCAAGCACTCCAACAGCCTCAGCCTCCCATGTAGCTGGAATTACAGGCACACGCCACAGTGCCCGGCGAGGAGCTGTGATTGTTATTTAGCATAGGAATTTCTCTGACTGTGATGTCATTACAATGAGAAAGCAGCTTATCAATGCCATCTACTGGCCACTCCTGTAACTACATTCTTTATATGTTCACAGGCAATGGCTAATTTAGATTGGGTGTAGTCTTTATTCAGCATTGTGAGTGAATATTCTATATCAATAATCATGCACTGCACATGGTAGTGCTATTGAATCCCAAAAACACTTATTAACTATTTGCAATGGTAATTTCATTAAAGTTTGTTCCACTATGTAGGTATTGCTCTGTGGCATCCCATTAACCTCTAACTCACCTCCTCACATTATTTTCTATATCCCCAACCATATATCCCACACTCCATCCACATCACATGAAGCCTAACGTTCCTTAATGACATGATATCACTGGCTGACAAGTCACTGACACCCACAAGAACAGCACTCATGACAACTTAAATACTCTGTGCTGACATATTTGATCTGACAGGACATGTGCATGAAGCTGAAGTAGTGAATGTGGTAGATGTGCAGGTAGGGGACTAGCCTACTGATTTCTCATCAAATATATATGGTTTATCATACCATACATTGTATCATAACTCTATTATGACTACAAGAAGATGATTAAAAAATACAATTTTATAAATATATTCACTGTGTATGTTCTGTATGAAATTTGGGACTGTATATGATCAATAGGAAATGGTTCACCCTAAAGGTCATTGTCCTGTTTGCATACAAAAGATGGACACAATCAAATAATTAATTTACAATGTAAAATACTTAATAGTACAAAGCAAGGAAACTGGTAATAACAATACAATAGAGCTGTATTGTTCATGCTGCTATATATAAAATGTAATAAATAATATTGACCACTCTGGTATAATTCCATCCTAAAGTAATGAAACATAAAAAAGAGACTGTGTCATGCTTTGTTGGCTAGGTTGCTCCACACTGGCTATTCACAGGTGCAATCCCACTACTGATCAGCATGGGGGATTTGACCTGCTCTGTTTCCAACCTGGGCCGGTTCACCCCTCTTTAAGCAACCTGGTATCTCTGAGCTCCCCCAGAGTCACCATATTGATGCTGATCTTAATGTGGACACCCATTCAACATAGCTCAGTACGGACCAGAACTCCTGGCCTCAAGCACTCCAACAGCCTCAGCCTCCCAAGTAGCTGGGATTACAGGCACAAGCCACAGTGCCCGGCGAGGAGCTGTGATTGTTATTTAGCATAGGAATTTCTCTGACTGTGATGTCATTACAATGAGAAAGCAGCTTATCAATGCCATCTACTGGCCACTCCTGTAACTACATTCTTTATATGTTCACAGGCAATGGCTAATTTAGATTGGGTGTAGTATTTATTCAGCATCGTGAGTGAATATTCTATATCAATAATCATGCTCTGCTCATGGTAGTGCTATTGAATCCCAAAAACACTTATTCATTATTTGCAATGGTCATTTCATTAAAGTTTGTTCCACTATGTAGGTATTGCTCTGTGGCATCCCATTAACCTCTAACTCACCTACTCACATTATTTTCTATAT
The DNA here is from genome assembly GCF_055691185.1 of Crinia signifera. Lineage (NCBI taxonomy): Eukaryota > Metazoa > Chordata > Amphibia > Anura > Myobatrachidae > Crinia > Crinia signifera. The sequence continues at coordinate 75,911,996 of NC_139228.1, forward strand.
CCCCAACCATATATCCCGCACTCCATCCACATCACAAGAAGCCAAACATTCCTTAATGACATGATATCACTGGCTGACAAGTCACTGACACCCACAAGAACAGCACTCATGACAACTTAAATACTCTGTGCTGACATATTTGATCTGACAGGACATGTGCATGAAGCTGAAGTAGTGAATGTGGTAGATGTGCAGGTAGGGGACTAGCCTACTGATTTCTCATCAAATATATATGGTTTATCATACCATACATTGTATCATAACTCTATAATGACTACAAGAAGATGATTAAAAAATACAATTTCATAAATATATTCACTGTGTATGTTCTGCATGACATTTGGGACTCTAAATGATCAATAGGAAATGGTTCACCCTGAAGGTCATTATTCTGTTTGCATACAAAAGATGGACACAATCAAATTATGAATTTATAATGTAAAATACTTAATAATACAAAGCTAGGAAACTGGTAATAACAATACAATGGAGCTGTATTGTTCATGCTGCTATATATAAAATGTAATAAATAATATTGACCACTCTGGTATAATTCCATCCTAAAGTAATGAAACATAATAAAGAGACTGTGTCATGCTTTGTTGGCTAGGCTGCTCCACACTGGCTATTCACAGGTGCAATCCCACTACTGATCAGCATGGGGGATTTGACCTGCTCTGTTTCCAACCTGGGCCGGTTCACCCCTCTTTAAGCAACCTGGTATCTCTGAGCTCCCCCAGAGTCACCATATTGATGCTGATCTTAATGTGGACACCCGTTCAACATAGCTCAGTACGGACCAGAACTCCTGGCCTCAAGCACTCCAACAGCCTCAGCCTCCCATGTAGCTGGGATTACAGGCACACGCCACAGTGCTCGGTGAGGAGCTGTGATTGTTATTTAGCATAGGAATTTCTCTGACTGTGATGTCATTACAATGAGAAAGCAGCTTATCAATGCCATCTACTGGCCAATCCTGTAACTACATTCTTTATATGTTCACAGGCAAAGGCTAATTTAGATTGGGTGTAGTCTTTATTCAGCATTGTGAGTAAATATTCTATATCAATAATCATGCTCTACTCATGGTAGTGCTATTGAATCCCAAAAACACTTATTCATTATTTGCAATGGTCATTTCATTAAAGTTTGTTCCACTATGTAGGTATTGCTCTGTGGCATCCCATTAACCTCTAACTCACCTCCTCACATTATTTTCTATATCCCCAACCATATATCCCGCACTCCATCCACATCACAAGAAGCCAAACATTACTTAATGACATGATATCCCTGGCTGACAAGTCACTGACACCAACAAGAACAGCACTCATGACAACTTAAATACTCTGTGCTGACATATTTGATCTGACAGGACATGTGCATGAAGCTGAAGTAGTGAATGTGGTAGATGTGCAGGTAGGGGACTAGCCTACTGATTTCTCATCAAATATATATGGTTTATCATACCATACATTGTATCATAACTCTATTATGACTACAAGAAGATGATAAAAAAAATACAATTTCATAAATATATTCACTGTGTATGTTCTGTATGAAATTTGGGACTGTATATGATCAATAGGAAATGGTTCACCCTAAAGGTCATTGTCCTGTTTGCATACAAAAGATGGACACAATCAAATAATTAATTTACAATGTAAAATACTTAATAGTACAAAGCAAGGAAACTGGTAATAACAATACAATAGAGCTGTATTGTTCATGCTGCTATATATAAAATGTAATAAATAATATTGACCACTCTGGTATAATTCCATCCTAAAGTAATGAAACATAATAAAGAGACTGTGTCATGCTTTGTTGGCTAGGCTGCTCCACACTGGTTATTCACAGGTGCAATCCCATTACTGATCAGCATGGGGGATTTGACCTGCTCTGTTTCCAACCTGGGCCGGTTCACCCCTCTTTAAGCAACCTGGTATCTCTGAGTTCCCCCAGAGTCACCATATTGATGCTGATCTCAATGTGGACACCCGTTCAACATAGTTAAGTACGGACCAGAACTCCTGGCCTTAAGCACTCCAACAGCCTCAGCCTCCCATGTAGCTGGGATTACAGGCACAAGCCACAGTGCCCGGCAAGGAGCTGTGATTGTTATTTAGCATAGGAATTTCTCTGACTGTGATGTCATTACAATGAGAAAGCAGCTTATCAATGCCATCTACTGGCCACTCCTGTAACTACATTCTTTATATGTTCACAGGCAAAGGCTAATTTAGATTGGGTGTAGTCTTTATTCAGCATTGTGAGTGAATATTCTATATCAATAATCATGCTCTGCTCATGGTAGTGCAATTGAATCCCAAAAACACTTATTCATTATTTGCAATGGTCATTTCATTAAAGTTTGTTCCACTATGTAGGTATTGCTCTGTGGCATCCCATTAACCTCTAACTCACCTCCTCACATTATTTTCTATATCCCCAACCATATATCCCGCACTCCATCCACATCACAAGAATCCAAACATTCCTTAATGACATGATATCACTGGCTGACAAGTCACTGACACCCACAAGAACAGCACTCATGACAACTTAAATACTCTGTGCTGACATATTTGATCTGACAGGACATGTGCATGAAGCTGAAGTAGTGAATGTGGTAGATGTGCAGGTAGGGGACTAGCCTACTGATTTCTCATCAAATATATATGGTTTATCATACCATACATTGTATCATAACTCTATTATGACTACAAGAAGATGATTAAAAAATACAATTTCATAAATATATTCACTGTGTATGTTCTGCATAAAATTTGGGACTGTATATGATCAATAGGAAATGGATCACCCTAAAGGTCATTGTCCTGTTTGCATACAAAAGATGGACACAATCAAATAATTAATTTATAATGTAAAATACTTAATAGTACAAAGCAGAGAAACTGGTAATAACAATACAATAGAGCTGTATTGTTCATGCTGCTATATATAAAATGTAATAAATAATATTGACCACTCTGGTATAATTCCATCCTAAAGTAATGAAACATAATAAAGAGACTGTGTCATGCTTTGTTGGCTAGGTTGCTCCACACTGGCTATTCACAGGTGCAATCCCACTACTGATCAGCATGGGGGATTTGACCTGCTCTGTTTCCAACCTGGGCCGGTTCACCCCTCTTTAAGCAACCTGGTATCTCTGAGCTCCCCCAGAGTCACCATATTGATGCTGATCTTAATGTGGACACCCGTTCAACATAGCTCAGTACGGACCAGAACTCCTGGCCTCAAGCACTCCAACAGCCTCAGCCTCCCATGTAGCTGGGATTACAGGCACAAGCCACAGTGCCCGGCGACGAGCTGTGATTGTTATTTAGCATAGGAATTTCTCTGACTGTGATGTCATTACAATGAGAAAGCAGCTTATCAATGCCATCTACTGGCCACTCCTGTAACTACATTCTTTATATGTTCACAGGCAATGGCTAATTTAGATTGGGTGTAGTCTTTATTCAGCATCGTGAGTGAATATTCTATATCAATAATCATGCTCTGCTCATGGTAGTGCTATTGAATCCCAAAAACACTTATTCATTATTTGCAATGGTCATTTCATTAAAGTTTGTTCCACTATGTAGGTATTGCTCTGTGGCATCCCATTAACCTCTAACTCACCTCCTCACATTATTTTCTATATCCCCAACCATATATCCCGCACTCCATCCACATCACAAGAAGCCAAACATTCCTTAATGACATGATATCACTGGCTGACAAGTCACTGACACCCACAAGAACAGCACTCATGACAACTTAAATACTCTGTGCTGACATATTTGATCTGACAGGACATGTGCATGAAGCTGAAGTAGTGAATGTGGTAGATGTGCAGGTACGGGACTAGCCTACTGATTTCTCATCAAATATATATGGTTTATCATACCATACATTGTATCATTACTCTATAATGACTACAAGAAGATGATTAAAAAATACAATTTCATAAATATATTCACTGTGTATGTTCTGCATGACATTTGGGACTGTAAATGATCAATAGGAAATGGTTCACCGTGAAGGTCATTATTCTGTTTGCATACAAAAGATGGACACAATCAAATTATGAATTTATAATGTAAAATACTTAATAATACAAAGCTAGGAAACTGGTAATAACAATACAATGGAGCTGTTTTGTTCATGCTGCTATATATAAAATGTAATAAATAATATTGACCACTCTGGTATAATTCCATCCTAAAGTAATGAAACATAATAAAGAGACTGTGTCATGCTTTGTTGGCTAGGCTGCTCCACACTGGCTATTCACAGGTGCAATCCCACTACTGATCAGCATGGGGGATTTGACCTGCTCTGTTTCCAACCTGGGCCGGTTCACCCCTCTTTAAGCAACCTGGTATCTCTGAGCTCCCCCAGAGTCACCATATTGATGCTGATCTTAATGTGGACACCCGTTCAACATAGCTCAGTACGGACCAGAACTCCTGGCCTCAAGCACTCCAACAGCCTCAGCCTCCCATGTAGCTGGGATTACAGGCACACGCCACAGTGCTCGGTGAGGAGCTGTGATTGTTATTTAGCATAGGAATTTCTCTGACTGTGATGTCATTACAATGAGAAAGCAGCTTATCAATGCCATCTACTGGCCAATCCTGTAACTACATTCTTTATATGTTCACAGGCAAAGGCTAATTTAGATTGGGTGTAGTCTTTATTCAGCATTGTGAGTAAATATTCTATATCAATAATCATGCTCTACTCATGGTAGTGCTATTGAATCCCAAAAACACTTATTCATTATTTGCAATGGTCATTTCATTAAAGTTTGTTCCACTATGTAGGTATTGCTCTGTGGCATCCCATTAACCTCTAACTCACCTCCTCACATTATTTTCTATATCCCCAACCATATATCCCGCACTCCATCCACATCACAAGAAGCCAAACATTACTTAATGACATGATATCCCTGGCTGACAAGTCACTGACACCAACAAGAACAGCACTCATGACAACTTAAATACTCTGTGCTGACATATTTGATCTGACAGGACATGTGCATGAAGCTGAAGTAGTGAATGTGGTAGATGTGCAGGTAGGGGACTAGCCTACTGATTTCTCATCAAATATATATGGTTTATCATACCATACATTGTATCATAACTCTATTATGACTACAAGAAGATGATAAAAAAAATACAATTTCATAAATATATTCACTGTGTATGTTCTGTATGAAATTTGGGACTGTATATGATCAATAGGAAATGGTTCACCCTAAAGGTCATTGTCCTGTTTGCATACAAAAGATGGACACAATCAAATAATTAATTTACAATGTAAAATACTTAATAGTACAAAGCAAGGAAACTGGTAATAACAATACAATAGAGCTGTATTGTTCATGCTGCTATATATAAAATGTAATAAATAATATTGACCACTCTGGTATAATTCCATCCTAAAGTAATGAAACATAATAAAGAGACTGTGTCATGCTTTGTTGGCTAGGCTGCTCCACACTGGTTATTCACAGGTGCAATCCCATTACTGATCAGCATGGGGGATTTGACCTGCTCTGTTTCCAACCTGGGCCGGTTCACCCCTCTTTAAGCAACCTGGTATCTCTGAGTTCCCCCAGAGTCACCATATTGATGCTGATCTCAATGTGGACACCCGTTCAACATAGTTAAGTACGGACCAGAACTCCTGGCCTTAAGCACTCCAACAGCCTCAGCCTCCCATGTAGCTGGGATTACAGGCACAAGCCACAGTGCCCGGCAAGGAGCTGTGATTGTTATTTAGCATAGGAATTTCTCTGACTGTGATGTCATTACAATGAGAAAGCAGCTTATCAATGCCATCTACTGGCCACTCCTGTAACTACATTCTTTATATGTTCACAGGCAAAGGCTAATTTAGATTGGGTGTAGTCTTTATTCAGCATTGTGAGTGAATATTCTATATCAATAATCATGCTCTGCTCATGGTAGTGCAATTGAATCCCAAAAACACTTATTCATTATTTGCAATGGTCATTTCATTAAAGTTTGTTCCACTATGTAGGTATTGCTCTGTGGCATCCCATTAACCTCTAACTCACCTCCTCACATTATTTTCTATATCCCCAACCATATATCCCGCACTCCATCCACATCACAAGAATCCAAACATTCCTTAATGACATGATATCACTGGCTGACAAGTCACTGACACCCACAAGAACAGCACTCATGACAACTTAAATACTCTGTGCTGACATATTTGATCTGACAGGACATGTGCATGAAGCTGAAGTAGTGAATGTGGTAGATGTGCAGGTAGGGGACTAGCCTACTGATTTCTCATCAAATATATATGGTTTATCATACCATACATTGTATCATAACTCTATTATGACTACAAGAAGATGATTAAAAAATACAATTTCATAAATATATTCACTGTGTATGTTCTGCATGAAATTTGGGACTGTATATGATCAATAGGAAATGGATCACCCTAAAGGTCATTGTCCTGTTTGCATACAAAAGATGGACACAATCAAATAATTAATTTATAATGTAAAATACTTAATAGTACAAAGCAAGGAAACTGGTAATAACAATACAATAGAGCTGTATTGTTCATGCTGCTATATATAAAATGTAATAAATAATATTGACCACTCTGGTATAATTCCATCCTAAAGTAATGAAACATAATAAAGAGACTGTGTCATGCTTTGTTGGCTAGGTTGCTCCACACTGGCTATTCACAGGTGCAATCCCACTACTGATCAGCATGGGGGATTTGACCTGCTCTGTTTCCAACCTGGGCCGGTTCACCCCTCTTTAAGCAACCTGGTATCTCTGAGCTCCCCCAGAGTCACCATATTGATGCTGATCTTAATGTGGACACCCGTTCAACATAGCTCAGTACGGACCAGAACTCCTGGCCTCAAGCACTCCAACAGCCTCAGCCTCCCATGTAGCTGGGATTACAGGCACAAGCCACAGTGCCCGGCGACGAGCTGTGATTGTTATTTAGCATAGGAATTTCTCTGACTGTGATGTCATTACAATGAGAAAGCAGCTTATCAATGCCATCTACTGGCCACTCCTGTAACTACATTCTTTATATGTTCACAGGCAATGGCTAATTTAGATTGGGTGTAGTCTTTATTCAGCATCGTGAGTGAATATTCTATATCAATAATCATGCTCTGCTCATGGTAGTGCTATTGAATCCCAAAAACACTTATTCATTATTTGCAATGGTCATTTCATTAAAGTTTGTTCCACTATGTAGGTATTGCTCTGTGGCATCCCATTAACCTCTAACTCACCTCCTCACATTATTTTCTATATCCCCAACCATATATCCCGCACTCCATCCACATCACAAGAAGCCAAACATTCCTTAATGACATGATATCACTGGCTGACAAGTCACTGACACCCACAAGAACAGCACTCATGACAACTTAAATACTCTGTGCTGACATATTTGATCTGACAGGACATGTGCATGAAGCTGAAGTAGTGAATGTGGTAGATGTGCAGGTACGGGACTAGCCTACTGATTTCTCATCAAATATATATGGTTTATCATACCATACATTGTATCATTACTCTATAATGACTACAAGAAGATGATTAAAAAATACAATTTCATAAATATATTCACTGTGTATGTTCTGCATGACATTTGGGACTGTAAATGATCAATAGGAAATGGTTCACCGTGAAGGTCATTATTCTGTTTGCATACAAAAGATGGACACAATCAAATTATGAATTTATAATGTAAAATACTTAATAATACAAAGCTAGGAAACTGGTAATAACAATACAATGGAGCTGTTTTGTTCATGCTGCTATATATAAAATGTAATAAATAATATTGACCACTCTGGTATAATTCCATCCTAAAGTAATGAAACATAATAAAGAGACTGTGTCATGCTTTGTTGGCTAGGCTGCTCCACACTGGCTATTCACAGGTGCAATCCCACTACTGATCAGCATGGGGGATTTGACCTGCTCTGTTTCCAACCTGGGCCGGTTCACCCCTCTTTAAGCAACCTGGTATCTCTGAGCTCCCCCAGAGTCACCATATTGATGCTGATCTTAATGTGGACACCCGTTCAACATAGCTCAGTACGGACCAGAACTCCTGGCCTCAAGCACTCCAACAGCCTCAGCCTCCCAAGTAGCTGGGATTACAGGCACACGCCACAGTGCTCGGTGAGGAGCTGTGATTGTTATTTAGCATAGGAATTTCTCTGACTGTGATGTCGTTACAAAGAGAAAGCAGCTTATCAATGCCATCTACTGGCCACTCCTGTAACTACATTCTTTATCTGTTCACAGGCAATGGCTAATTTAGATTGGGTGTAGTCTTTATTCAGCATTGTGAGTAAATATTCTATATCAATAATCATGCTCTACTCATGGTAGTGCTATTGAATCCCAAAAACACTTATTCATTATTTGCAATGGTCATTTCATTAAAGTTTGTTCCACTATGTAGGTATTGCTCTGTGGCATCCCATTAACCTCTAACTCACCTCCTCACATTATTTTCTATATCCCCAACCATATATCCCGCACTCCATCCACATCACAAGAAGCCAAACATTACTTAATGACATGATATCCCTGGCTGACAAGTCAATGACACCAACAAGAACAGCACTCATGACAACTTAAATACTCTGTGCTGACATATTTGATCTGACAGGACATGTGCATGAAGCTGAAGTAGTGAATGTGGTAGATGTGCAGGTAGGGGACTAGCCTACTGATTTCTCATCAAATATATATGGTTTATCATACCATACATTGTATCATAACTCTATTATGACTACAAGAAGATGATAAAAAAATACAATTTCATAAATATATTCACTGTGTATGTTCTGTATGAAATTTGGGACTGTATATGATCAATAGGAAATGGTTCACCCTAAAGGTCATTGTCCTGTTTGCATACAAAAGATGGACACAATCAAATAATTAATTTACAATGTAAAATACTTAATAGTACAAAGCAAGGAAACTGGTAATAACAATACAATAGAGCTGTATTGTTCATGCTGCTATATATAAAATGTAATAAATAATATTGACCACTCTGGTATAATTCCATCCTAAAGTAATGAAACATAATAAAGAGACTGTGTCATGCTTTGTTGGCTAGGCTGCTCCACACTGGCTATTCACAGGTGCAATCCCACTACTGATCAGCATGGGGGATTTGACCTGCTCTGTTTCCAACCTGGGCCGGTTCACCCCTCTTTAAGCAACCTGGTATCTCTGAGCTCCCCCAGAGTCACCATATTGATGCTGATCTCAATGTGGACACCCGTTCAACATAGCTCAGTACGGACCAGAACTCCTGGCCTCAAGCACTCCAACAGCCTCAGCCTCCCATGTAGCTGGGATTACAGGCACAAGCCACAGTGCCCGGCAAGGAGCTGTGATTGTTATTTAGCATAGGAATTTCTCTGACTGTGATGTCATTACAATGAGAAAGCAGCTTATCAATGCCATCTACTGGCCACTCCTGTAACTACATTCTTTATATGTTCACAGGCAAAGGCTAATTTAGATTGGGTGTAGTCTTTATTCAGCATTGTGAGTGAATATTCTATATCAATAATCATGCTCTGCTCATGGTAGTGCAATTGAATCCCAAAAACACTTATTCATTATTTGCAATGGTCATTTCATTAAAGTTTGTTCCACTATGTAGGTATTGCTCTGTGGCATCCCATTAACCTCTAACTCACCTCCTCAAATTATTTTCTATATCCCCAACCATATATCCCGCACTCCATCCACATCACAAGAATCCAAACATTCCTTAATGACATGATATCACTGGCTGACAAGTCACTGACACCCACAAGAACAGCACTCATGACAACTTAAATACTCTGTGCTGACATATTTGATCTGACAGGACATGTGCATGAAGCTGAAGTAGTGAATGTGGTAGATGTGCAGGTAGGGGACTAGCCTACTGATTTCTCATCAAATATATATGGTTTATCATACCATACATTGTATCATAACTCTATTATGACTACAAGAAGATGATTAAAAAATACAATTTCATAAATATATTCACTGTGTATGTTCTGCAAGAAATTTGGGACTGTATATGATCAATAGGAAATGGTTCACCCTAAAGGTCATTGTCCTGTTTGCATACAAAAGATGGACACAATCAAATAATTAATTTATAATGTAAAATACTTAATAGTACAAAGCAAGGAAACTGGTAATAACAATACAATAGAGCTGTATTGTTCATGCTGCTATATATAAAATGTAATAAATAATATTGACCACTCTGGTATAATTCCATCCTAAAGTAATGAAACATAATAAAGAGACTGTGTCATGCTTTGTTGGCTAGGTTGCTCCACACTGGCTATTCACAGGTGCAATCCCACTACTGATCAGCATGGGGGATTTGACCTGCTCTGTTTCCAACCTGGGCCGGTTCACCCCTCTTTAAGCAACCTGGTATATCTGAGCTCCCCCAGAGTCACCATATTGATGCTGATCTTAATGTGGACACCCGTTCAACATAGCTCAGTACGGACCAGAACTCCTGGCCTCAAGCACTCCAACAGCCTCAGCCTCCCATGTAGCTGGGATTACAGGCACAAGCCACAGTGCCCGGCGAGGAGCTGTGATTGTTATTTAGCATAGGAATTTCTCTGACTGTGATGTCATTACAATGAGAAAGCAGCTTATCAATGCCATCTACTGGCCACTCCTGTAACTACATTCTTTATATGTTCACAGGCAATGGCTAAATTAGATTGGGTGTAGTCTTTATTCAGCATCGTGAGTGAATATTCTATATCAATAATCATGCTCTGCTCATGGTAGTGCTATTGAATCCCAAAAACACTTATTCATTATTTGCAATGGTCATTTCATTAAAGTTTGTTCCACTATGTAGGTATTGCTCTGTGGCATCCCATTAACCTCTAACTCACCTCCTCACATTATTTTCTATACCCCCAACCATATATCCCGCACTCCATCCACATCACAAGAAGCCAAACATTCCTTAATGACATGATATCACTGGCTGACAAGTCACTGACACCCACAAGAACAGCACTCATGACAACTTAAATACTCTGTGCTGACATATTTGATCTGACAGGACATGTGCATGAAGCTGAAGTAGTGAATGTGGTAGATGTGCAGGTACGGGACTAGCCTACTGATTTCTCATCAAATATATATGGTTTATCATACCATACATTGTATCATAACTCTATTATGACTACAAGAAGATGATTAAAAAATACAATTTCATAAATATATTCACTGTGTATGTTCTGTATGAAATTTGGGACTGTATATGATCAATGGGAAATGGTTTACCCTAAAGGTCATTCTCCTGTTTGCATACAAAAGATGGACACAATCAAATAATTAATTTACAATGTAAAATACTTAATAGTACAAAGCAAGGAAACTGGTAATAACAATACAATAGAGCTGTATTGTTCATGCTGCTATATATAAAATGTAATAAATAATATTGACCACTCTGGTATAATTCTATCCTAAAGTAATGAAACATAAAAAAGAGACTGTGTCATGCTTTGTTGGCTAGGTTGCTCCACACTGGCTATTCACAGGTGCAATCCCACTACTGATCAGCATGGGGGATTTGACCTGCTCTGTTTCCAACCTGGGCCGGTTCACCCCTCTTTAAGCAACCTGGTATCTCTGAACTTCCCCAGAGTCACCATATTGATGCTGATCTTAATGTGGACACCTGTTCAACATAGCTCAGTACGGACCAGAACTCCTGGCCTCAAGCACTCCAACAGCCTCAGCCTCCCATGTAGCTGGGATTACAGGCACACGCCACAGTGCCCGGCAAGGAGCTGTGATTGTTATTTAGCATAGGAATTTCTCTGACTGTGATGTCATTACAATGAGAAAGCAGCTTATCAATGCCATCTACTGGCCACTCCTGTAACTACATTCTTTATATGTTCACAGGCAATGGCTAATTTAGATTGGGTGTAGTCTTTATTCAGCATTGTGAGTGAATATTCTATATCAATAATCATGCTCTGCTCATGGTAGTGCTATTGAATCCCAAAAACACTTATTCATTATTTGCAATGGTCATTTCATTAAAGTTTGTTCCACTATGTAGGTATTGCTCTGTGGCATCCCATTAACCTCTAACTCACCTCCTCACATTATTTTCTATATCCCCAACCATATATCCCGCACTCCATCCACATCACAAGCAAAACATTCCTTAATGACATGATATCACTGGCTGACAAGTCACTGACACCCACAAGAACAGCACTCATGACAACTTAAATACTCTGTACTGACATATTTGATCTGACAGGACATGTGCATGAAGCTGAAGTAGTGAAGTGGTAGATGTGCAGGTAGGGGACAAGCCTACTGATTTCTCATCAAATATATATGGTTTATCATACCATACATTGTATCATAACTCTATTATGACTACAAGAAGATGATTAAAAAATAAAATTTCATAAATACATTCACTGTGTATGTTCTGCATGAAATTTGGGACTGTATATGATCAATAGGAAATGGTTCACCCTAAAGGTCATTGTCCTGTTTGCATACAAAAGATGGACACAATCAAATAATTAATTTACAATGTAAAATACTTAATAGTACAAAGCAAGGAAACTGGTAATAACAATACAATAGAGCTGTATTGTTCATGCTGCTATATATAAAATGTAATAAATAATATTGACCACTCTGGTATAATTCCATCCTAAAGTAATGAAACATAATAAAGAGACTGTGTCATGCTTTGTTGGCTAGGCTGCTCCACACTGGTTATTCACAGGTGCAATCCCTTTACTGATCAGCATGGGGGATTTGACCTACTCTGTTTCCAACCTGGGCCGGTTCACCCCTCTTTAAGCAACCTGGTATCTCTGAGCTCCCCCAGAGTCACCATATTAATGCTGATCTCAATGTGGACACCCGTTCAACATAGCTCAGTACGGACCAGAACTCCTGGCCTCAAGCACTCCAACAGCCTCAGTCTCCCAAGTACCTGGGATTACAGGCACACGCCACAGTGCCCGGCGAGGAGCTGTGATTGTTATTTAGCATAGGAATTTCTCTGACTGTGATGTCATTACAATGAGAAAGCAGCTTATCAATGCCATCTACTGGCCACTCCTGTAACTACATTCTTTATATGTTCACAGGCAAAGGCTAATTTAGATTGGGTGTAGTCTTTATTCAGCATTGTAAGTGAATATTCTATATCTATATCAATAATCATGCTCTGCTCATGGTAGTGCTATTGAATCCCAAAAACACTTATTCATTATTTGCAATGGTCATTTCATTAAAGTTTGTTCCACTATGTAGGTATTGCTCTGTGGCATCCCATTAACCTCTAACTCACCTCCTCACATTATTTTCTATATCCCCAACCATATATCCCGCACTCCATCCACATCACAAGAAGCCAAACATTCCTTAATGACATGATATCACTGGCTGACAAGTCACTGACACCCACAAGAACAGCACTCATGACAACTTAAATACTCTGTGCTGACATATTTGATCTGACAGGACATGTGCATGAAGCTGAAGTAGTGAATGTGGTAGATGTGCAGGTAGGGGACTAGCCTACTGATTTCTCATCAAATATATATGGTTTATCATACCATACATTGTATCATAACTCTATAATGACTACAAGAAGATGATTAAAAAATACAATTTCATAAATATATTCACTGTGTATGTTCTGCATGACATTTGGGACTGTAAATGATCAATAGGAAATGGTTCACCCTGAAGGTCATTATTCTGTTTGCATACAAAAGATGGACACAATCAAATTATGAATTTATAATGTAAAATACTTAATAATACAAAGCTAGGAAACTGGTAATAACAGTACAATGGAGCTGTATTGTTCATGCTGCTATATATAAAATGTAATAAATAATATTGACCACTCTGGTATAATTCCATCCTAAAGTAATGAAACATAATAAAGAGACTGTGTCATGCTTTGTTGGCTAGGCTGCTCCACACTGGCTATTCACAGGTGCAATCCCACTACTGATCAGCATGGGGGATTTGACCTGCTCTGTTTCCAACCTGGGCCGGTTCACCCCTCTTTAAGCAACCTGGTATCTCTGAGCTCCCCCAGAGTCACCATATTGATGCTGATCTTAATGTGGACACCCGTTCAACATAGCTCAGTACGGACCAGAACTCCTGGCCTCAAGCACTCCAACAGCCTCAGCCTCCCATGTAGCTGGGATTACAGGCACACGCCACAGTGCCCGGCGAGGAGCTGTGATTGTTATTTAGCATAGGAATTTCTCTGACTGTGATGTCATTACAATGAGAAAGAAGCTTATCAATGCCATCTACTGGCCACTCCTGTAACTACATTCTTTATATGTTCACAGGCAATGGCTAATTTAGATTGGGTGTAGTCTTTATTCAGCATTGTGAGTGAATATTCTATATCAATAATCATGCACTGCACATGGTAGTGCTATTGAATCCCAAAAACACTTATTAACTATTTGCAATGGTAATTTCATTAAAGTTTGTTCCACTATGTAGGTATTGCTCTGTGGCATCCCATTAACCTCTAACTCACCTCCTCACATTATTTTCTATATCCCCAACCATATATCCCACACTCCATCCACATCACATGAAGCCTAACGTTCCTTAATGACATGATATCACTGGCTGACAAGTCACTGACACCCACAAGAACAGCACTCATGACAACTTAAATACTCTGTGCTGACATATTTGATCTGACAGGACATGTGCATGAAGCTGAAGTAGTGAATGTGGTAGATGTGCAGGTAGGGGACTAGCCTACTGATTTCTCATCAAATATATATGGTTTATCATACCATACATTGTATCATAACTCTATTATGACTACAAGAAGATGATTAAAAAATAGAATTTTATAAATATATTCACTGTGTATGTTCTGTATGAAATTTGGGACTGTATATGATCAATAGGAAATGGTTCACCCTAAAGGTCATTGTCCTGTTTGCATACAAAAGATGGACACAATCAAATAATTAATTTACAATGTAAAATACTTAATAGTACAAAGCAAGGAAACTGGTAATAACAATACAATAGAGCTGTATTGTTCATGCTGCTATATATAAAATGTAATAAATAATATTGACCACTCTGGTATAATTCCATCCTAAAGTAATGAAACATAAAAAAGAGACTGTGTCATGCTTTGTTGGCTAGGTTGCTCCACACTGGCTATTCACAGGTGCAATCCCACTACTGATCAGCATGGGGGATTTGACCTGCTCTGTTTCCAACCTGGGCCGGTTCACCCCTCTTTAAGCAACCTGGTATCTCTGAGCTCCCCCAGAGTCACCATATTGATGCTGATCTTAATGTGGACACCCGTTCAACATAGCTCAGTACGGACCAGAACTCCTGGCCTCAAGCACTGCAACAGCCTCAGCCTCCCATGTAGCTGGGATTACAGGCACAAGCCACAGTGCCCGGCGAGGAGCTGTGATTGTTATTTAGCATAGGAATTTCTCTGACTGTGATGTCATTACAATGAGAAAGCAGCTTATCAATGCCATCTACTGGCCACTCCTGTAACTACATTCTTTATATGTTCACAGGCAATGGCTAATTTAGATTGGGTGTAGTATTTATTCAGCATCGTGAGTGAATATTCTATATCAATAATCATGCTCTGCTCATGGTAGTGCTATTGAATCCCAAAAACACTTATTCATTATTTGCAATGGTCATTTCATCAAAGTTTGTTCCACTATGTAGGTATTGCTCTGTGGCATCCCATTAACCTCTAACTCACCTCCTCACATTATTTTCTATATCCCCAACCATATATCCCGCACTCCATCCACATCACAAGAAGCCAAACATTCCTTAATGACATGATATCACTGGCTGACAAGTCACTGACACCCACAAGAACAGCACTCATGACAACTTAAATACTCTGTGCTGACATATTTGATCTGACAGGACATGTGCATGAAGCTGAAGTAGTGAATGTGGTAGATGTGCAGGTAGGGGACTAGCCTACTGATTTCTCATCAAATATATATGGTTTATCATACCATACATTGTATCATAACTCTATAATGACTACAAGAAGATGATTAAAAAATACAATTTCATAAATATATTCACTGTGTATGTTCTGCATGACATTTGGGACTCTAAATGATCAATAGGAAATGGTTCACCCTGAAGGTCATTATTCTGTTTGCATACAAAAGATGGACACAATCAAATTATGAATTTATAATGTAAAATACTTAATAATACAAAGCTAGGAAACTGGTAATAACAATACAATAGAGCTGTATTGTTCATGCTGCTATATATAAAATGTAATAAATAATATTGACCACTCTGGTATAATTCCATCCTAAAGTAATGAAACATAATAAAGAGACTGTGTCATGCTTTGTTGGCTAGGCTGCTCCACACTGGCTATTCACAGGTGCAATCCCACTACTGATCAGCATGGGGGATTTGACCTGCTCTGTTCACCCCTCTTTAAGCAACCTGGTATCTCTGAGCTCCCCCAGAGTCACCATATTGATGCTGATCTTAATGTGGACACCCGTTCAACATAGCTCAGTACGGACCAGAACTCCTGGCCTCAAGCACTCCAACAGCCTCAGCCTCCCATGTAGCTGGGATTACAGGCACACGCCACAGTGCTCGGTGAGGAGCTGTGATTGTTATTTAGCATAGGAATTTCTCTGACTGTGATGTCATTACAATGAGAAAGCAGCTTATCAATGCCATCTACTGGCCAATCCTGTAACTACATTCTTTATATGTTCACAGGCAATGGCTAATTTAGATTGGGTGTAGTCTTTATTCAGCATTGTGAGTAAATATTCTATATCAATAATCATGCTCTACTCATGGTAGTGCTATTGAATCCCAAAAACACTTATTCATTATTTGCAATGGTCATTTCATTAAAGTTTGTTCCACTATGTAGGTATTGCTCTGTGGCATCCCATTAACCTCTAACTCACCTCCTCACATTATTTTCTATATCCCCAACCATATATCCCGCACTCCATCCACATCACAAGAAGCCAAACATTACTTAATGACATGATATCCCTGGCTGACAAGTCACTGACACCAACAAGAACAGCACTCATGACAACTTAAATACTCTGTGCTGACATATTTGATCTGACAGGACATGTGCATGAAGCTGAAGTAGTGAATGTGGTAGATGTGCAGGTAGGGGACTAGCCTACTGATTTCTCATCAAATATATATGGTTTATCATACCATACATTGTATCATAACTCTATTATGACTACAAGAAGATGATAAAAAAAATACAATTTCATAAATATATTCACTGTGTATGTTCTGTATGAAATTTGGGACTGTATATGATCAATAGGAAATGGTTCACCCTAAAGGTCATTGTCCTGTTTGCATACAAAAGATGGACACAATCAAATAATTAATTTACAATGTAAAATACTTAATAGTACAAAGCAAGGAAACTGGTAATAACAATACAATAGAGCTGTATTGTTCATGCTGCTATATATAAAATGTAATAAATAATATTGACCACTCTGGTATAATTCCATCCTAAAGTAATGAAACATAATAAAGAGACTGTGTCATGCTTTGTTGGCTAGGCTGCTCCACACTGGTTATTCACAGGTGCAATCCCATTACTGATCAGCATGGGGGATTTGACCTGCTCTGTTTCCAACCTGGGCCGGTTCACCCCTCTTTAAGCAACCTGGTATCTCTAAGCTCCCCCAGAGTCACCATATTGATGCTGATCTCAATGTGGACACCCGTTCAACATAGTTAAGTACGGACCAGAACTCCTGGCCTTAAGCACTCCAACAGCCTCAGCCTCCCATGAAGCTGGGATTACAGGCACAAGCCACAGTGCCCGGCAAGGAGCTGTGATTGTTATTTAGCATAGGAATTTCTCTGACTGTGATGTCATTACAATGAGAAAGCAGCTTATCAATGCCATCTACTGGCCACTCCTGTAACTACATTCTTTATATGTTCACAGGCAAAGGCTAATTTAGATTGGGTGTAGTCTTTATTCAGCATTGTGAGTGAATATTCTATATCAATAATCATGCTCTGCTCATGGTAGTGCAATTGAATCCCAAAAACACTTATTCATTATTTGCAATGGTCATTTCATTAAAGTTTGTTCCACTATGTAGGTATTGCTCTGTGGCATCCCATTAACCTCTAACTCACCTCCTCACATTATTTTCTATATCCCCAACCATATATCCCGCACTCCATCCACATCACAAGAATCCAAACATTCCTTAATGACATGATATCACTGGCTGACAAGTCACTGACACCCACAAGAACAGCACTCATGACAACTTAAATACTCTGTGCTGACATATTTGATCTGACAGGACATGTGCATGAAGCTGAAGTAGTGAATGTGGTAGATGTGCAGGTAGGGGACTAGCCTACTGATTTCTCATCAAATATATATGGTTTATCATACCATACATTGTATCATAACTCTATTATGACTACAAGAAGATGATTAAAAAATACAATTTCATAAATATATTCACTGTGTATGTTCTGCATGAAATTTGGGACTGTATATGATCAATAGGAAATGGTTCACCCTAAAGGTCATTGTCCTGTTTGCATACAAAAGATGGACACAATCAAATTATGAATTTATAATGTAAAATACTTAATAATACAAAGCAAGGAAACTGGTAATAACAATACAATGGAGCTGTATTGTTCATGCTGCTATATATAAAATGTAATAAATAATATTGACCACTCTGGTATAATTCCATCCTAAAGTAATGAAACATAATAAAGAGACTGTGTCATGCTTTGTTGGCTAGGCTGCTCCACACTGGCTATTCACAGGTGCAATCCCACTACTGATCAGCATGGGGGATTTAACCTGCTCTGTTTCCAACCTGGGCCGGTTCACACCTCTTTAAGTGTCTCTGAGCTCCCCCAGAGTCACCATATTGATGCTGATCTTAATGTGGACACCCGTTCAACATAGCTCAGTACGGACCAGAACTCCTGGCCTCAAGCACTCCAACAGCCTCAGCCTCCCATGTAGCTGGGATTACAGGCACACGCCACAGTGCTCGGTGAGGAGCTGTGATTGTTATTTAGCATAGGAATTTCTCTGACTGTGATGTCATTACAAAGAGAAAGCAGCTTATCAATGCCATCTACTGGCCACTCCTGTAACTACATTCTTTATCTGTTCACAGGCAATGGCTAATTTAGATTGGGTGTAGTCTTTATTCAGCATTGTGAGTAAATATTCTATATCAATAATCATGCTCTACTCATGGTAGTGCTATTGAATCCCAAAAACACTTATTCATTATTTGCAATGGTCATTTCATTAAAGTTTGTTCCACTATGTAGGTATTGCTCTGTGGCATCCCATTAACCTCTAACTCACCTCCTCACATTATTTTCTATATCCCCAACCATATATCCCGCACTCCATCCACATCACAAGAAGCCAAACATTACTTAATGACATGATATCCCTGGCTGACAAGTCAATGACACCAACAAGAACAGCACTCATGACAACTTAAATACTCTGTGCTGACATATTTGATCTGACAGGACATGTGCATGAAGCTGAAGTAGTGAATGTGGTAGATGTGCAGGTAGGGGACTAGCCTACTGATTTCTCATCAAATATATATGGTTTATCATACCATACATTGTATCATAACTCTATTATGACTACAAGAAGATGATAAAAAAATACAATTTCATAAATATATTCACTGTGTATGTTCTGTATGAAATTTGGGACTGTATATGATCAATAGGAAATGGTTCACCCTAAAGGTCATTGTCCTGTTTGCATACAAAAGATGGACACAATCAAATAATTAATTTACAATGTAAAATACTTAATAGTACAAAGCAAGGAAACTGGTAATAACAATACAATGGAGCTGTATTGTTCATGCTGCTATATATAAAATGTAATAAATAATATTGACCACTCTGGTATAATTCCATCCTAAAGTAATGAAACATAATAAAGAGACTGTGTCATGCTTTGTTGGCTAGGCTGCTCCACACTGGTTATTCACAGGTGCAATCCCATTACTGATCAGCATGGGGGATTTGACCTGCTCTGTTTCCAACCTGGGCCGGTTCACCCCTCTTTAAGCAACCTGGTATCTCTAAGCTCCCCCAGAGTCACCATATTGATGCTGATCTCAATGTGGACACCCGTTCAACATAGTTAAGTACGGACCAGAACTCCTGGCCTTAAGCACTCCAACAGCCTCAGCCTCCCATGAAGCTGGGATTACAGGCACAAGCCACAGTGCCCGGCAAGGAGCTGTGATTGTTATTTAGCATAGGAATTTCTCTGACTGTGATGTCATTACAATGAGAAAGCAGCTTATCAATGCCATCTACTGGCCACTCCTGTAACTACATTCTTTATATGTTCACAGGCAAAGGCTAATTTAGATTGGGTGTAGTCTTTATTCAGCATTGTGAGTGAATATTCTATATCAATAATCATGCTCTGCTCATGGTAGTGCTATTGAATCCCAAAAACACTTATTCATTATTTGCAATGATCATTTCATTAAAGTTTGTTCCACTATGTAGGTATTGCTCTGTGGCATCCCATTAACCTCTAACTCACCTCCTCACATTATTTTCTATATCCCCAACCATATATCCCACACTCCATCCACATCACAAGCAAAACATTCCTTAATGACATGATATCACTGGCTGACAAGTCACTGACATCCACAAGAACAGCACTCATGGCAACTTAAATACTCTGTGCTGAAATATTACTAATGAAAGTAATGAAACATAATAAAGAGACTGTGTCATGCTTTGTTGGCTAGGTTGCTCCACACTGGCTATTCACAGGTGCAATCCCACTACTGATCAGCATGGGGGATTTGACCTGCTCTGTTTCCAACCTGGGCCGGTTCACCCCTCTTTAAGCAACCTGGTATCTCTGAGCTCCCCCAGAGTCACCATATTGATGCTGATCTTAATGTGGACACCCGTTAAACATAGCTCAGTACGGACCAGAACTCCTGGCCTCAAGCACTCTAACAGCCTCAGCTTCCCATGTAGCTGGGATTACAGGCACACGCCACAGTGCCCGGCGAGGAGCTGTGATTGTTATTTAGCATAGGAATTTCTCTGACTGTGATGTCATTACAATGAGAAAGCAGCTTATCAATGCCATCTACTGGCCACTCCTGTAACTACATTCTTTATATGTTCACAGGCAATGGCTAATTTAGATTGGGTGTAGTCTTTATTCAGCATTGTGAGTGTATATTCTATATCAATAATCATGCTCTGCTCATGGTAGTGCTATTGAATCCCAAAAACACTTATTCATTATTTGCAATGATCATTTCATTAAAGTTTGTTCCACTATGTAGGTATTGCTCTGTGGCATCCCATTAACCTCTAACTCACCTCCTCACATTATTTTCTATATCCCCAACCATATATCCCACACTCCATCCACATCACAAGCAAAACATTCCTTAATGACATGATATCACTGGCTGACAAGTCACTGACATCCACAAGAACAGCACTCATGGCAACTTAAATACTCTGTGCTGAAATATTTGATCTGACAGGACATGTGCATGAAGCTGAAGTAGTGAATGTGGTAGATGTGCAGGTAGGGGACTAGCCTACTGATTTCTCATCAAATATATATGGTTTATCATACCATACATTGTATCATAACTCTATTATGACTACAAGAAGATGATTAAAAAATACAATTTCATAAATATATTCACTGTGTATGTTCTGCATGAAATTTGGGACTGTAAATGATCAATAGGAAATGGTTCACCCTAAAGGTCATTGTCCTGTTTGCATACAAAAGATGGACAATCAAATAATTAATTTAACATGTAAAATACTTAATAATACAAAGCAAGGAAACTGGTAATAACAATACAATGGAGCTGTATTGTTCATGCTGCTATATATAAAATGTAATAAATAATATTGACCACTCTGGTATAATTCCATCCTAAAGTAATGAAACATAATAAAGAGACTGTGTCATGCTTTGTTGGCTAGGCTGCTCCACACTGGCTATTCACAGGTGCAATCCCACTACTGATCAGCATGGGGGATTTGACCTGCTCTGTTTTCAACCTGGGCCGGTTCACCCCTCTTTAAGCAACCTGGTATCTCTGAGCTCCCCCAGCGTCACCATATTGATGCTGATCTTAATGTGGACACCTGTTCAACATAGCGCAGTACGGACCAGAACTCCTGGCCTCAAGCATTACAACAGCCTCAGCCTCCCAAGTAACTGGGATTACAGGCACACGCCACAGTGCCCGGCGAGGAGCTGTGATTGTTATTTAGCATAGGAATTTCTCTGACTGTGATGTCATTACAATGAGAAAGCAGCTTATCAATGCCATCTACTGGCCACTCCTGTAACTACATTCTTTATATGTTCACAGACAATGGCTAATTTAGATTGGATGTAGTCTTTATTCAGCATTATGAGTGAATATTCTATATCAATGATCATGTGTGGCACCCCACTGTAGCAGTGCCTTGTTTGTGCATAGGGGGTGGCATGGGCTACCTGTATAGATTGTCTCCCTGTGGCAGGTACAGAAAGGGTTAATCTAAGCCCCAGTGTGCACCCAGCTCCCTTGCACGTGAAGGGAGTCTGGTCTCACAGGGATTGGCTGACCACTGGCGCGGAAAAGGGAGGTCAGGGGTGAGGAGGAGGTGATTTAAGGAGCAGTGGGCGCACGTGAGAGGCTGAAGAGAAAGAAGAGGGTAGCCTCCGGTGAAGAAGGGGCCACTAACCTGCTAGCAGAGCGGTGCGCAGTGGAAGACTGACAAGGGGACCAGCTTGCCGGGAGCCAGAGGAGAATAGCGCTTCAGCGGCGGTGATTGACAGCTGCTGTGCGACGCTGCCGGGGAGCTGTGAGAGACGCCGTGTCAAGCAGAAGCAGTCTCCAGCAGCAGGCGTCCCAGCGGTGAGGAGACCGGGAGCAGCAGAGAGGAGAAGACACCCCCAGCCGAAGTGAGTGACAGCGGGCGGAGAGCGGAGCGCCGGGTCACGTCACTGAAGACTGCCGGAGTCCAGGGAAGATGCTGTCGGCGCCTAGAGGAGAAGATGCTGCTGACGCCGCAGGACAGGAGAAGCTGCAGTGACCCCGCCGACCTGAAGGAGCAGAGGAAAGACCCAGAAGCCGGGAGCAGTGTCGATACTGGCAGGACCTGGCAACGGAAGCAGTTTGCACAGGTACTCTTTGCCATCCACCTAGCCTGCACCCTGTGAGCCCAAGCCCCCTCCCTGAGACCTTGTCCTTTGAGGACGTTAAATACAAGCAAATATCATCGGAGTCCCTGAGGTAGCTAGACTCCCAATTAAGTGAATATCCAGCAGCCCTGTTGCACCCTAGTGGGTCTCCCCTGCCATCCCCACCCACTGGGACATTGCCTCGCCACAGTATTTAAATAAAGGGGACACTTGCCTGTGCCACTGACCCAATTGCAAGGGGTCTCTGCTCTGTTAAGCCCAGCCCTAGCGACAAGTTGCCGCAGTTCTAGCAGGGAGTTACCCAGGGAGCGGGGACTCGCCTGTACCCCTAAGGGGACCGTTATTTTGCCATAGCCTCTTCTGAGTAGTGTGCACACTTAAATAGACCCGTTACTCACCCGGAGGTTTGAACGTCGTGGGACCTTTATTTGAGTTTAGGGACACTGACTCACATCCGAGACTGTAATGTAAATGTATATGTAAGGTATATGGTGCCCTCTGGTGGACGTTCTTTATTGAAGCAGTTCAGCATCCTTTTGTAATATCCATCTTTATTACAGCTCTTTATTCTAGTCTTATTGTCGCATTATTCTAACTGTCATTATCGTTGTTATTGTATGTGTCATCCCTTAGCCTTACGGTCCCGTAGGTAGAATTGCTCATGGCCAAGGCAGTCTGTCCTTTGATACGGACTGAGGTGGTCATTGGTTCCTAGTCTGTTTTGCAGCGATATTTATTTATTCATTCATTTGTGCCGTTATTACTGTAAGTGTGATGTTATTATATTTCATTGAGCAAAGCGCAGCAACCGTGCATTATTTTTCCATTTAATAAATATCAGTTGCTGCCAGCTGTGGTTGTTTTGTGCTTTTTGGTGGGTTCTCTCCCGGGTGTTCCATCCCCTGCCACAGGTGCGTCCTCATCAGCAGAAAGGGCCGTGAAGACTCCAGAGTGTACAGCCGTCGTCTGATCCAGGTACGCTCCTATCTAATTGTTTTCAGGGGCACTTGCCACACATGCTCTGTACATGGTAGTGCTATTGAATCCCAAAAACACTTATTCATTATTTGCAATGGTCATTTCATTAAAGTTTGTTCCACTATGTAGGTATTGCTCTGTGGCATCCCATTAACCTCTAACTCACCTCCTCACATTATTTTCTATATCCCCAACCATATATCCCACACTCCATCCACATCACAAGCAAAACATTCCTTAGTGACATGATATCACTGGCTGACAAGTCACTGACACCCACAAGAACAGCACTCATGACAACTTAAATACTCTGTGCTGATGTATTTGATCTGACAGGACATGTGCATGAAGCTGAAGTAGTGAATGTGGTAGATGTGCAGGTAGGGGACTAGTCTACTGATTTCTCATCAAATATATATGGTTTATCATACCATACATTGTATCATAACTCTATTATGACCACAAGAAGATGATTAAAAAATACAATTTCATAAATATATTCACTGTGTATGTTCTGCATGACATTTGGGACTGTAAATGATCAATAGGAAATGGTTCACCCTAAAGGTCATTGTCCTGTTTGCATACAATAGATGGACACAATCAAATAATTAATTTAGAATGTAAAATACTAAATACAAAGCAAGGAAACTGGTAATAACAATACAATGGAGCTGTATTGTTCATGCTGCTATATATAAAATGTAATAAATAATATTGACCACACTGGTATAATTCCATCCTAAAGTAATGAAACATAATAAAGAGACTGTGTCATGCTTTGTTGGCTAGGCTGCTCCACACTGGCTATTCACAGGTGCAATCCCACTACTGATCAGCATGGGGGATTTGACCTGCTCTGTTTCCAACCTGGGCCGGTTCACCCCTCTTTAAGCAACCTTGTTTTTCTGAGTTATTGGTCATATTATATTATATTATATACCAGTGCTATTGTTGTAATAATTTAAGACAGGAGGAGGTTTCTAGGTTCCCAGAACCCACCCCCGCCCCGCATTTGCCTATGACCCTAAGTCATGGCCGTGCTTCTTCTGCCTAATTTTCTTATTTTTATTGAATAGCCAATTTAAAGAGAATAATAAAAAAAAGCCACTATGATATTTATTTATTAAGTATACCTATTTACTATGTAGGCTAGCTTACAGGGGTAGTGTGTGCATGTCCAACCCATTTACACTCCGTTCAACATGAAATGCACATTGGTACATCGGAAATATTTGCAGTTACTATCACATTTTGGGCTGACAGTGCCAACATAAGCATCCAAGTGCCAAGTGGGTAATTCCACACTGCCTTTTTGTAGGGTGTCGGATGACGACCTTACAGTTGGGATTTTGGCGGTCAGTATTCCGAACTGGCTCCCCCCCCCAGGCTCCTCTCCAGCATGTTTCTCCAGCGTGTTTCCCCAGCGTGTGACGTGATGACGTCACACGCATAACGGAGAAGCTGAAGCAGGAGAGAGGAAGAGAGACCAGCATACACTGCTCCTTACCTTGGCTCCGATGCATCCCAGGCCGCCCTAGCACGCCCATTCGCCCGCCCATCCTGTACACAGTAGCCAATAGCCGGCTGTGTGTACAGTCAATTGAATCAGTGGGGGGGGGGGGGATTTGTCATCTCTGCCATGGCCGTACCTGTGTTGTGGCTGACTCGCCTCCAGTGCTCCGTCAGTGGGCAGCGTCAGGCAGCAGCATGTCGGGGCCTCGAGTGGGTGCCGGTGCCCACACAAACCCCACTGCTGCTTGCTACCCCAAGTGGTTGCTGGGGCTGCCTTACAGTAGTTACGCCACTGGTAATGGGCATTATGGTGTGTGGCATTATGTTTAATGGGCGTAATCAGTGCTATTTTTCAGCAGGAACCAGCAGGAACTCAGTTCCTGAACCTCTAATTAAATATGACATCATCAGGAACTAAAAATGTACTTTCCATAAGATAAGTTATATGTTAAAGTCACCTGTGAGTGCCTTTGTTTCTAAATACAATATATACATCTATCACTCCCTCCCTCTCTTTATTATATATATTATTTTTTATTTAATTGATCCACCCCCAGACCTGGAGTTCCTGGACCTATTTTTCCAGAAAAATGGTACTGGGGGTAATGGTGTGTGAATGAGGGAGGGGTGGAAAGGTATAGGATTGATAGAGGGAAGGAGATAGTGAGAGGTATATGATCCGTATTTCATCATGAGTCCGTGTGTCAGGGATTAGTGCGTCAGCATCATTTGTGTCTGTGTGTCAGCATCTGTCAGTATTCAGTGTTCTTCTGTCCGTGTGTTAGAATCTGCATATCAGTATTTGTGTGTCAGCATCTGTCTGCGTGTCAGTGTCTGTGTGTCAGCATTTGTGTGTCAACTTCCATGTGTAAGTTTGTTAGTATCTGCCTGCATCTGTGTGTAATGTGTCAGTAGCTGTCTGTATGTCAGTGTTAGTATCTGTCTAGGGCCCTTATTCTAGTTGATTCGGTCGGATGCATATTTTCGGACAGGAACCGAGTGTTCGCCTTCCGTACAGATCACTCACACCGTCTGTATGCGGTAAGACGCCGACCGAACGGACCGCGAGTTAACTTTTCATGTGAACACCTCCTCCATCTTTTAAAACCTCCCCCATTATTCGATGGTCGCCGACCATCGAATGCTGGACCGAGTGGTCAGGCAGCACTGAGTGCTGCAGACCACTCGGACATTTCTCAGTGCTCCCAGGATATGGGAGGGCAGCTGGCATCCGGCTATGTCAGCTGTCCGCCCCCCACACGTGCGTCACAGCCGGATTACCATACGTATGGGAACGCCCATGAAACGCGGGGCGTACGCATATGATAATGAGCTTAAACAGCCCTTCACGCCCCTCTCCACCCCCTGTTCTGATTGTACAGAATTCACGCCGTATTCGGATGTGCGCAGCGTTCACACATGCGCAGATACGCCTCTGCACATGCGCAAACACCAACCATCGGCCATCCGTCCGCATTCGGAGCCATCTGACTCAATCAGAATAAGGGCCTATGTGTCAGTGTCATCACCCTAGTCTGCCTTACCACCCTAGTCAGCTTAATGGCACACCCCCTTTTGAGAGACCACACACCCTTTTAGTGCCAGTGCTCTGTACTTGCCCCCATGCAGCAGCAACCCTGGGCCTGCACCTCGGCACACTTGGCCCTCACTTTAGGCAGCAACCCTGGGCCCGCACTGCCGAACACCCTCTGCCTCCCGCTCCCAGCCGCATCGATCAAACGCTGCTCCCGAAACCGTTGATTGTCCGTACCCCTGCTCCCGGCTGCACCGAGCATGTGCGGGACGGCTGGTTTGTGGGAGGGGGCATTTTTAAGGAGGCTAATCCCGGGATTGAGCATGCCTACACACCTGTACATGACATTCACTATGTAAAGGCCAAAAACTAGTTAGATGTCATGGGATTTTTATCATGGCAGGTCACTATACACCAAGAGACTGGCTTTTCCACCTTCCACAGAAGTGTGGCGGAGTGGTGACTGGCGGATATTGTCAGTGGCAGAGCGGTGTTCATATGCTTGGGAATGTGTAAAGAGAGAAGACAGGAAAGTATTGTGCCCATTTAAAAAATGGTGCCGTGAGCCGAAAACTTGCAGATGGCGCAATTTTTTTATTCAAGATGGTCGTAATGAGCCAGGTTGGTATTCCTTTGAATCTGCACCGCTGCTACAGGAGATGCTCAATAGGCAATCTCTCAATTGTTTTATTGCTCGATCGGCGCCATACTGTACAAATATTCAGTACTGATTGGTTGCCAAAATGAAACAAGCGATTCTGATCACTTATTGATTGGATCAGACAATCAGAGGATTGCACCTACTGCCGATTTATTGGAGCAATCATCTGCAAAATGCAGAGTTGCTACAATTATTTGCAGGTGCATAAGTGCCCTTAACCTGACGGAAACAAAAACTCCTGAGATTTAGGGGCCCATTTATCAAGTAATATTTGCGGTTAAATCCCCGAAAACATCAGTTTTCGGGGGTTAACCGCAAATATTAAGTAGCACTGGGATGTATTAAGGGGGACCGCAGCAGGAATCTCCGATCCCTGCTGCGGTCCCCCCCTGCAGCGCCGCCGGCCGCATCCCCCATAGGTTTCTATGGGGGATGCGAAGCTGCCCAATGTATCAACATCGGGCAGCCTGGCATCACACCCCTGGGCTATCGCCATTCTGATATGGCGATAGCCCATTGTAGCCTATGGCTACATATCGCACTGGGTGCGGTCACAGGGGTCGCGGGGGGGGGGGGTCAGCGCTTAACCGCGCATGCGCAGACCCCCCGGCTACAGGCATTGCAAGGACAGGCTCCTTTCGGAGCCCTGTCCCTGCACCCTGCCAGGTAATACATTCGGCCGAAATGATCGCATTTTACAATGCGATCCTGGGCGGTAATATTCTGCCCAGATCGCATTGTAAATGTGATCAATGATAAATCAGGGTTGCCGACCCTCCCGGAATTCCCGGGAGTCTCCCGAAAATCGGGTCCCCCTCCCGGTCCCCCGGAAGGGTGGGCAACCCTCCCGGAATCTGGGGGACCCCCCTGAACCCCCCGAATCGCGGCATGTAAATGCCGCAATCCGCGGGTCTCAGAGGAGGGGGCGGAGCTAAAATGGCACAATCGCGTCATTTTAGCCCCGCCCCCTCCATGGATATCAGTCATTTATAATATTTCCCGTAGTGGGGGCGGGGCTTGATGAAGTCACCGTCAAGCCCTGCCCCCCGATCGGGTAAGGAAAGTCTCCTCTCCGGGCTTCTCCCGGAGAGGAGCATTAAAAAGTCGGCAACCCTGTGATAAATGGGGGCCTTTGTACAAAGACAAACCAGTTGTCAAGGTTAGAGAAACAGAAACTAGAGTCATGTTTCAATGACTGTGCATATTTCACCATAGTGACTGTACAAGTTCTAGGTTAAGGTTATCACAGCCCATGTTACTTAAATTATTATTTATTACCAGTTATTTACATACTGCACACATATTCCGCAGCGCATTACAGAGAACATTCACATCAGTCCCTGCCCCAGTGGAGCTTACAATCTATTTTCCCTACCACATGTACACGCACACACATTCATTCTAGGGTTAATTTTATTGGGAGCCAAATAACCTACCAGTATATTTTTGGATTGTGGTCAGAAACCGGAGCGCCCGGAGGAAACCCACGCAAGCACGGGGAGAATATACAAACTCTGCACAGTTAGGGCCATGGTGGGAATAGAACCTAGAACCACAGTCATGGGTTTGATTCCCACCATGTTCCCTTAAAAGGGAACCTGGACACATATTACTTAGTAACCGATTCAATATAGTTCTTTGGATTTGTAATCTTGTTATAATAAAAGTGGAGCATTATATAAGCATCAGTTCCTGTGCAGTCAGATGACTTAGCAGAGTGCCAGTAAATATAGTTCCCTTATCTCCCCCCCCTACTTTTGACCATCTGACCAAATACCGTCTTCTTTTTTTCTCATGCCTGCATCCTCATTATCAACCTCATATGCTATTAATTAGATTTTACTGCATACTGTATCATTTTTGTTTAATGCATATTTATTTTTTGGGGGAATGCAAAGGGTTAATAAACAGTGATGACGATAATTTGACCATAATTAAATTCATTGTGCTAACCTGTACTTTCAGTGGTGAACTTGTGGGTTGTGGGTCCAGGTGCAAAATATGATTTTGGGGATCGGATGCCAAAACACAGCTCTGAGAAGTCAAATTGAAGATGAATGAATAAGATTCTATCTATTATGTTCTAGAAGGTGCTAAATAAATAAATAGTACAATCTGAATGGTTGCTATGGGTAACTTCCCATTTTCAATAGAACTCCTATCTTAGTAAATGTATCCCATAGCAGCTGTTAGAAGTTCACAGACTTATGTTTTTCCCCAATTGCGACTGCAAGAACAGGGTGCGATAGCAGATTTATTATTTTACCTGCCGCAGGTGAATAATGTCTCGATTTCCGCGGGATGGTCCCTTTTTTGGGGGGGACTGTCTTGCATCCCATCCAGGGCTGGCAGTGTCCCACGGTAGGGGTAGTTGGCAGTACCCCTGTCTGCCACTGCTCTGCTAAGCAGCAGGGAAGAGACAGATGGGAGAGGGGGCATGGCCAGCAGCTCACAGAACGCCGGACATGCCCCCCATAGTGTCAAAATGGAGGCGTGACTGCAAACATCCTGCTAAGCCATGCCCCTTTTTCCCGATTCCACACCCCTTTTCAGGAAACACACGGCACGGCGATGAACAGGGTCCCGATTCGGGCAGGCTTGCCTACCCTCCCGGAATGGCCGGCAGCCTCCCGAAAATCTGGTCCTTCTCCCGGCCCCCTGGGAAGGTGGGCAAGTCTCCCGCTTTGTAGTGATAGCCCCCGCTTCCCCCTTGCCCGCTGGATTAATCACCATAAATCGCGATGAGGTCCGCGGTGAAGGGGCGGGGCTTAAACAACGCAATTGCGGCATTTTGCCTCATTAAAGCCCCGCCCCCTCTCCGCAGCCCGGGAATCGCGGGTTTTTCGGCATTGGGGGGCGGGGCCAAGTGATGTCAGCCTTGCCCCCCCCCCCCCCTGACATGTTGCCTCTCCGGCTTCTCCCGGAGAGGTGAAATCAAAAGTAGGCAAGTATGGATCCGGGCTCTAGAATGTTTGGATGTATGCAGGTGCAAATATTTCCCTGATAAGTGCCTACTTTTGGGACTAATCGGATAACCCCAGGGGATCAATCAGTTGCGATAAATTAAAATTACCATAGCTGACTGAATCCAACACCCCCATCCCCCCTCGGCGTATTTACAAAGATCCCCTCTAAAGTCCAGAAGCACACAGACTTCTCTCCTATGACCTTGCTTAATGGACTCTGCTAGAAAACATTTTTGTAAGTTCAAATCAGTCAGTTCTATCAGCAATGGAATGTGCTTTGTAGACCGTGCAGAATACAATGTGCCCAATGCATTAACCCTTTGCACTGTGCAAAAGAATGACAGTAATAACGAACAGAACAGGTGGATAAAGTTGTGCTTATCGATGGCAAAAAGAGAATACATAACTGTTTACTGGGTGTGACACAAAAGGGATAAAGTGCATTAGAACCAGAGAGGAGTTTATTTCAGTAAGAGAATACAAACAAATACATATCAGCCTACTAACGGAGTTTATTTGTATGGCTTTATTACTGAGCAAGCTTTCACCTTCATTATTGTGTTTCCCATGACCTGGTCTAATTGATTCACAGAGCCTCTCAGGAACAATGAGGCATTCTGAATGTCATTGTACACGGCTGTAGCGTGTGAGCCCATCGCCTGTGATCTAGCGGTTACCATGGCGAATGCTGGACGTTTTCCATAGGAAGCACAGAACTCTGACTGAGAAGCCAGTTTACAAACTACCAGGAAGTTAAGTGCATGGAACTACGATTATTACCATATATATTAGTTTTCCAAAAACAAACCTCTGCCACTCTCGTCTCCGAGTTGAAGGTAGCACTGAACTCATATGAACCATGTCATTTGGGCTTTTTTTCTTCCTGTGTCTGACAGACAAAGCAATTGGTTAAAGGGAAACTGACTTTTTCAAATGTCCTCGTTTAAAGTGCACTAATCTCCTACAAACATAGGGCCGGAATGCATATTCACTATGCAAACATCAAATTTTTTAGGACAATATTCAAAAGAATGCATCTTATTTATTTATTTACTGCATAGTTGCCTACCCTCCTGCATTCTGCATGAGACTCCCTGAAATAGCAGCAATCTCCCTCTCTCCCTCATTAGTCTAGCAATCTCCCTCATGTCACCTAGCCCACATTACACTGTTACATTATAGTTACCTCCCCTCCTGCATTCTGCATGAGACTCCCTGACATAGCAGCAATCTCCCTCTCTCCCTCATTAGTCTAGCAATCTCCCTCATGTCACCTAGCCCACATTACAGTGTTACATCATAGTTACCTCCCCTTCTGCATTCTGCAGTAGACTCCCTGACATAGCAGCAATCTCCCTCTCTTCCTAATTAGTCCAGCAATCTCCCTCATGTCACCTAGCCCACATTACACTGTTACATCATAGTTACCTCCCCTCCTGCATTCTGAAGGAGACTCCCTGACATAGCAGCAATCTCCCTTATTGTCAAAATAAAGACAATGGTGATGGATGCACTTAAAATAGGGCATGTACAATGTTATAAATGAGTCATCTGAAGGAGGAAGTTTACTCTTTACTGGAGCAGCATGGTAACTTCTCATTATAACTTGACATTCATTGCTATTCCCTCATTTGCAAAAGGTGCCACAGGCACAAATAATTCAGAAACATTGGATAACACAAAGAAGCAATATGGGTTTGAATAAATAACCAAAGTTCTGGAAACCCAGTCCATCTCTAGGCTAATACATGGATTGTAATTCTTAGAACATTCTAGGGTAGATTCACTTTGAGGTCATTACATAATGCAAAACTAATAGCATTGGACAGCTGGTGACATCACTTCCCCACACCAGCTAATTAAACAGCTAAATTTAAATAAGTTGCTTGGCAGCTTCACAACACATTTAACGAGAGACGGGATCAGACAGAGAAGGCAGTGCTTAGTGCTCTTACAGTTCTCTGCAATTGCTGAATCAAGAGTTCTAGAATTCAGGGTGGAGATCGTTTTGTAATCACCACTTACTGCGGCGCTAAGTGAGGAATTTTTTCATACTGCCTATAATGACAAATATGCCTCATTAAATATTTATTGTTTTTTTTTTCTTTTCTAATATGACCAGAACATAACCTGTGAATTTATAATTAGTTCAGTGTTGAACGAAGACTTATGAAATAGAGAATCCTAAACTAGTAGGTCAGCAGTTGTTAGGTCAATGGGCCATATTTAACTCTGAACGCAGGGCTGCAAATTTGCCAGCCCTGTTGATTATAGGAGGGCCGCGCACGCGCCTGGTTCGCTGTACGCATGTGCGAGCCCTCTGTGTGGACACAGCCAGAGACGGCCTGTGATCGTAGGCCGTACGATGGCTGATTGACAGCCAGCGTTCGTGGGCGGCACCCCAGCCTTTTCTGGGAAAAACGCAGATGGGCCAGCTGTAGTAAGGGCAGGGCCGGTGCTAGGGTGTCCGGCGCCCTCCTGCAAATCATAAATTATGCGCCCTTTCACATTGCCATTGCAACAAGCTGCAGCCCGATTGTGGAAGCGTATGCAACATGCGATCCTATGGAGGATCTCGGGTGCATGTACATGTATGCATACACCATCTCAGTGCTGTGTCCGCAAAATGTTGCAGGCACTAAAGGTGCCCATACACGCTGCGAGAATCGCATACGTTGTGGGCTAGATCGCATCGCACGGCATGCATGCAATGTGTGAAGCAAGCAGTACAAAAAGTATGTGCAGCACTTACCTTTTGTACTGTGCGATGCGATGCCCGAGGGAGTGCAAATGGCCACCTTTAGGCACATAACCCAACCCATTATTTAAAAAGTGTCTAAATTAATATAAAAAAGATCTACAATTATTAAAACATTTGTTATAAACATGTATAAAAACTGTTCTTTTGCTGTTTAACTCTTGTGCAGTCCCTCCTCTTCTATCTGCGTAGACAGGACGCTGAGGACGCCATTACACCCCTCTCGTGACTGAGGGGGAAAGGAGCAGATGGAAGAAGAGGGGAGAAGTTAGAGGGGGCGGAGTGTTGAGGACTGGCAGTGGCACTGGCACAGCACACTGAGAAGAGGGAAGGGAGGGGAGGCGGCGCTGCTGCCTGTTCATCATTTGATTGACAGCTGACAGGCGCAGGGAGCAATGGGTTGAGGGCGGATCCGGACATGACATGTCATCCAGGCATTCACAGACAGCGCTACATGCCTCAGCGCAAGTGTCCGTGAGGAAGAGGGGGCAGGTCGCAGGAGGAGGACAGTGACAATGAGCAGCATCCCCGTTTTCGGCCGGGAATAGACGCTGTGCGCATGTCAAATTGGGGGGGCTCCCAACTGCCCCCCGCAGCGGGACACCTCCGGCCGCGGGTGGGACAGCGGGACAGGACCCGGTAATCGGGACTGTCCCGCTGAAATCGTGAGTGTTGGGAGATATGTTGTAATAGAGAGAACAGTAGAAATTGTAATGACACTACTAGGAGGACACATCTGTTGGATTCCTAACTCTGCATATATCCCAATAATAGCTTCTAATCATAAACAGGAGGTGTGCTATACTGTGGGAGATTGGCAGCAAGGCATTCTAGGCAACAGTCAAGGGCTCAAATGGCCAAAAAGTCTAAGCTGTAATTTGTAACAAACACGACTCTAGGGACACTGCTAGTAGGTTTTAATGCTCTATCAGTCTCTAAGCTGTCTGGAGGGCCTTAGGGGCGAATTTATCAATATAGAGCGATGCCGGCGTGATTACATCGCCGGACATCGCATTGCGGTGTCGAGCTATACCGCCGGGATGTATTCGAAAGGAGCCCGTCCCTGCGAAGCCCTGACCCGGAAGCCGGGGGGTCTGCGCATGCGCGGTAATGCGCTGAACCCCCCCACGACCCCACTGACCGCATGGGCTACATGGGCTTACCGCTATTGACTACAATGGGCTATCGCAGAATGGCGATAGCCCAGGGGTGCGAAGCTGGGCTTCGCATCCCTCATAGAAACCTATGGGAAATGCGGCCGGCGGCGCTGCAGGGGGGATCGCAGCAGGGATCGGAGATTTCTGCTGCGGTCCCCCTTTAATACATTTAGGTGATACTTAATATTTGCAGTTAACCCCCGAAAACGGGTGTTTTCGGGGATTAGCCGCAAATATTACTTGATAAATGTGCCCCTTAGGCAGAAGCTTATCAGCATTTCCCTGTTTTCATGAACATCCAAGCAGTAGAAACATCACATGGGAATTCTGGGTGAGCAGTATACCACGCTGCCAGGAACCTGCCCACGAGACTCCACATTCACTCTACAAAAATAATGTGGGTGGGAGGATGGAGGGTGTAATAGGATGAGCTGTGCAATGAGTAAGCTTTCTGCATTCAGGGGTTAAAAACCACATGCGATTGCTCATGCAATTCGATAAATATTATGTGCAGCTCATAATATCTATCGATGCAACATTCAATGGCGTGCCTGTGCATCGCGTCGAATGTCAGCTTAAAAATGCATGCAATCATTCTATTTATCGGCCAGATGTGGCTGAAATCGAATGATTGCATGTGATATCTCGCATATGTATGGGCAGCATAACTGTATCGATTGTACCGGTTTTTCATAGGCAGCTCCTCCGACACTGGGAGCTGTAGTTTCCTAGTACTGTTACACTGCCGGCTGCTCTTTGGGGAGCATGAAGGGGAGTGTCTGGCCAAGACTACGTCTCCCAGCGGGACTCAGTGGGCTTGCCCCCCCATCTCAGTATTTCCCTCGGCTCCCCGGAACCTCTGCGTCTCCTCTCTGTTCCCTGGGGGACGCAAAGCAAATGCACAGGCACCACCATTACAGGACAATGGGCAGCTTTAGGAGGCCCGGAGGGTGCAGGAAGCGAGTGAGTGCCACAATATACTCGGGTCACCCTGGGGCGCCGGGTATGTGATCTGACGCCAGTACACATTCGGAGAGGGGGCGCGGTCCCCTTGTCCCCTTTCCCCTTAGTAATGCCCCCATACCGGTTTCTGCCCTTCATATGTTGGAGGGTATGAAATTGCTTTTTCCTGCATTGTAGCATCATTCTTTGCAACCAGGTCGCCAACGTAAGAAACGTTTGTTAATGACCCGCGGGAGCGTGCATCGTTAACTACATGGTACGTACAAACTAGACGATATGTAGGATTATTAACGATAATGTTATCGTGCATATCGTTAACAATATATTGTGTATTGTGTAGGCACCTTAACAAAAAAAAAAATTATAATACACCAACAAAAACATATAAGGTAGGCACTTTCAATGAAAAAATACCTTCAGAGATAATTTTGCAAACAGCCAATCAGAAGCAACTAGCTGGTGCTGGCTACCATAGCTGTCATCATCATTATCATCATCGTATATAAGCACCAGCCCTTGGCCAATGATAGTTGATAAGGCTACTGGCGGTGCAGGACTCTGACCGTTACATAAAACACCCTTAAAGTGCATACACACTGGGCGTGTATGCACAGCGATGATCGCTAAAATCGCATACACAATCCGCGATTTCCCCCCTGCCCAGCGATTTACGCCACTGTGAACGGCTTCCTATTGCAGGACACTATGGAAAGCCATTCAGTCTACTGGTAATTCCAGATGAACGGCGGCCACCAGCGATGGTACGGGAGCGCGCATCAGCTCATCCCCTGCCCAAACATAACAGGCGGCTTTCAGCTGAAAGTCGCCCAGTGTGTATGGGCTTTTACAAAGCAGATGAGGGACGGGGTGGACGGCTTTCCATAGCATCCTGCTATGGAAAGTTGTCCATGCCTGGGAAAATTGTTTAGATGGGCGAAAATAGCTCAGTGTGTATGCACCTTAACAGTACCCTGTCTACTTTACTGCTCCTTTCCTGCTGTCATATCCTCCTCCAGTCCCAAGAAGGGCGAGTGTCAGGTGCACGTAAATGCATATCCGCGCGTGTGTGCGCAGCATTTTTGTGTATGTGCAGAGCTTACACTATGTAAACAAATGCACGTCCAACTCAGGACCTTTGAGATCTGAACAAATACTTGTAAGAATGCACCTCATCATGACTCCTCCTGTTCATCTCATAGTCATGGGTGTGTGCACACAGGGTAAGGGCGTGCCCTTGCACACCCTAATGTCAGACATCTCCATGCTTGTCAACAAAATAACTGTGCTGCCAACATTCCAATGACATAACACTCAATGACTCACAAGACATAGTAATGTAGCGGCACTTTATATTTTACATTGTGCCCTGATTATCTCAAGCCCCGGAGGAGCTGAGGATGGAGCTATTTGTACATGTACTATGGGCCTGATTCTAATTTACTCGGTAAGCTGCACAGCTCGACGCTTACCGAGTCCTTGTGGCGCCACCCAGGTGAATACATCCCTGCCCGCCGCCGCGTCCCCTTGCATCTATGCGAGGGGATGTGACACGAAGACACCTCGCATGTGCCCCAGCAGGGAAAAATCTTCGACGACCATCGGATGATTCTGCCTGCCTTCGCAAATATAAGTCAGTGGGGACTGACTTATATATGTGGCCGCCGGGACGCAGACTGGGCGGGCGGCTGACATCATGTGATGTTCTCCGCCTGGCGCCAGCACACTTCGTCATGCCGCATTTACATGGGAAGGCCCAGTAATTGCATGGGGACGCCATGAAATGCTGGGTGTTGCCATGTCAGAGTGCCGCTACCACCCCCTCCCTCCCCGCTACGAATAACCCAGCGACAATGTAAATGGCAGAGGCCGCTCGCAGTCACAACTGCACATGAGCAAACCTCAACCACCTGGCAGGGGCCGAGTTCCGTTCACTACGAGTGACCAGAATCAGCCCCTATATAATGATCCAGTACTTCCTCTTTCATTCCTTGGCCTATATTACATGGGCGGTCGGGTGCGCGGCAGCCGGGAGCGGGGCAGAGCAGCACTGCGGGGGGTGCCTGGTGCCGCCCTGCAGATTTACTTACATAGGCCGGCGGCGGCCGGGAGCGGGGAAGACAGCAGAGCTGCGGGGGTGCTTGCCTGGTGACTCCGGGCAGGTAGCGGCAGCACCAGCTGGGCAGGAGGGGAGGCTAGGAGTTCAGTGCGGCCAGGAGCAGTCATCTGTGATAGGATGCTGCAACCTGCGCAGAGTGACAGTCAGAGGTCACGCTGCGCAGGCCGCACGCCGGGGTTCGGGAACAGCCGGGCAGCTTCTGAGCGTGTGCTCAGAAGCTGCCCGGCATTAGACTGTGCATGTGCAGTCTAATCCCGAAATCCCGGGATTGGATACTCCAATCCCGGGATTGAAATCCTGGACATTTTGTGGCCAAATCCCGGGATCCCGCTGATCCCGATCCCGGGATTGGCCACCCTACTATATACTGATCCAGTACTTCCTCCTTCATTTCTTGGCCCATATTGGCCCCTCCCCCATATTCTCATGACTCCACCTTGCCTATTAGAATGTAAGCTCCTGCAAGCAGTACCCTCCCTTTTCTTGTTCCATCCTTCCCCTTAGGGTCGCACTTCACTGTGTTAATAACTTTGACCCTCTAAACCCAATAAATACAATGTAGTAAAGTGCTACTCCTGTAGAGGAATGTGGTGTAGATTGTCCAGTATAAAGTTCTAATCCTTTATATGACCATGACAAGATAAATGAGAAGAGATAAAAACACACTCTCTGTGTCGTAACCAATGAAAAGGCTTTAGAAGGGGTTGGGTTAAATTATCTATAGTCAGAATCCCAACAGTCAGAAGACTGAATCCCATTGGTCATTGGTTACACCCCTAACCCACCCTTCCCGCAGCCTTAACCCTAACCTACACAATAACCGTAGCCTAACTCTAGCTCTTCCACTAATGCCGAACCCCAACCCCATAGGCAAACGCAGGGGGGTTTCTGGTTGCCCGTAAACCCCCTCCTCTTGGCAAGTGCCTTATAGCTGGTATATACTGTAATATGATCAATAGAGCTGCCAACACATCATGCAATGTAAGGACCAGAGCTGCTGCACATACCTAATGTACTAGCCTCTTCTATCACATTTACTGTATGTGTGTACTGTATCTGAGCCCTCAAACATCGCAATGGACCAGAGAGTAGCTGCCAGGAGGAAGAGACAGGAGCCTTACCACGAAGTGGGAGATTGTGAGCTTTGAAAGTGCAGTACTGGTTCTGTTATGTTTATGTATTTATTATGATAACATTTTCTGACCACCTATTTTATTTAAATGTTTGAAACAGCCTGTACTATAGTCCATGTGTATTGTTAAATATTAATACTGTATTCCATACAGTATCTAGTGCATAAAAAGACCAATTTCCGGGACTATTACCGCTCCCCCAGACTCGCATACTTTCTCCAGTGGGAGATTTTGGGTGACATTTGGAAACCTCCCTCTAAAAATCCTGCGTTTGCCAATAAACCCCCATACTTACCTTCAGGATTCGCTGGGATTTTGACTGCCAGGATCCCACTGTTGGTTCTCTGACTGTCAGGATCACAGTTGTCAGTATTTTGACTGGTTATCTTTATTAGATGTAGTTATTCCTACTCACAAAGTTATTGCTTGTGTCACTGCATATATGAGGTCTTTAACCCCTTCCTGACAGAGCCAGTTTTTGCGTTCCTGACAGAGCCATTTTTTTCAAATCTGACATGTTTCACTTAAGTGGGGATAACTTTTTTTTGCTTTTACTTATCCCAGTGATTTTGAGATTGTTTTCTCGTGACACATTGTACTTCAAGTTAGTGGTAAATTTGGGTCGATACAGTCTGTGTTTTTTTGTGAAAAATACCAAAATGTCGTGAAAAAATGGAAAATTTTGCAATTTGCAAAATGTCACATTTTCTGCTTGTGAGACAAATAAACATACCACTCAAAATAGTTAATAACTAACAAAGACCATATGTCTACTTTATGTTGCAATCATTATTTCAACCTCCTTTTCATTTTTTTGGACACTAGGAGGCTTCAAATATGAATAGCAAATTCTCAAATTTTCAAGAAAATTTCAAACTCTGATTTTTTTAGGTACCAGGTCAGTTATGATGTGACTTTGAGTGACTTGTATGTGAGACACCCCCATAAATGATGCCATTTCAAAAACTGCACCCCTCACAGTATTCAAAACAGCATTTTGGAAGTTTGTTAACCCTTTAGGTGTTTCACAGGAATTAAAAGAAAGTGTAGGTGAAATTTCAAAATTTCATTTTTTTTGCAGATTTGCAATTTTAATACATTTTTCTAAGGAACACAGTAGATTTTACTAGAGAAATGTGACTAAAAATTGATTCCCCCAATTCTTTGGTTTTCATAAATATCCTATATGTGGCCCTAGTGTGCACGGTGACCAAACCACAGGCTTCATAATAGAAGGAGCACCTACTTGATTTTGGAGCCTCCTTTTTATGAGATTATTTTTTAGGCACAATGTAGGTTTCTAGGCACCATAAGATGCTAAAAGTTAGGTACCCCCCCACAACTGACCCCATTTTGCAAACTACACCCTTCAGGGAATTCATCTAGGGGTATAGTGTACATTTCAAACCCCCAGGGGTTTCACCAATTGTGGTACAACTGGGCAGTGAAAATGAAAAAAATTAATTTTTCATTTTCACAGCTCAGTTGTATCAAAATTGGTGAAACCCCGGGGGGTTTGAAATGTACACTATACCCCTTGATGAATTCCCTGAAGGGTGTAGTTTGCAAAATGGGGTCACTTGTGGGGGGGTTCCACTGTATGGGTGTTTCGGGGGTCATTCAACCAGAATCTGTGCTGCAAAATCCAAAAAACTGGTATTTTTTGGTCACACATGAGGCATTGCCGTACTCGGGAGAAATTGGGGCACAGATTTTGGGGTGCTTTGTCTCCTTCATTCCTTGTGAAAATGAAAAATTTTGAGCCAGATCTGCATTTCTGTGTAAAAAAATGTAATTTTTTACAGAAAAATGCAGTTCTGGCTCAAAATTTTTTATTTTCACAAGGAATGAAGGAGACAAAGCACCCCAAAATCTGTGCCCCAATTTCTCCCGAGTACGGCAATGCCTCACGTGTGACCAAAAAATACCAGTTGGGTGCATGGCAGGACTCAGAAGGGAAGGAGTGATTTTTGGTGGTGGAATGAATGGTGGGTGCTATGTCGCATTAGCAAGACCCCCGAAGCACCAATACAGTGGAACCCCCCCACAAGTGACCCCATTTTAGTCACCAGCTTTGGGAGGGGGGCTGGCGCTGCGGCTGGCGGGGGGGTGGGAGGGGTGCTGGCGCTGCGGCAGCCGGGTGGGTGGGAGGGAGGGGGGCTGCCGGGTGGGAGGGGGGGGGGGCTGGCGATCGGTGGTAATCGGTGCGGTATATACACACACACACACACACACACATATATATATATATATATATGTGTGTGTATATATACTGTATATATATATATATATATATATATACATATATATATACACACACATATATATATATATATATGTGTGTGTATATATATATATATATATATATATAAATATATTTTTTCAGTGCATATATTTGATTTTTTACTTTTTCTGCAGCTTGATGCTGCTGCTGCTGCTGCTGCGGGGGGGAGGGGGGAGGAGGGCAGCGCTGCGTGCGCTCCAGACGCTCCGGGGGAGCCGGGGGAGCTGCTGCTGCTGCCGGGTGAGTGCCCGGCGGGTTCGAGGGGGGGCTGCACATCGGTGGTGATCGGTGCTGTACTTGACAGCACCGATCACCACCGATCCCTGTGTTACCGAGCGGCTTAGCCGCCGGTAACACAGGAAACGCTGTGAATGGCTGTTCAGATTTGAACAGCCAATCACAGCGATCGCCGACCGGGGGGGGCACCCCTGCCCCCCCTGGGCGGCGAGGGGGGATGTCTGCTGTCAGGGACAGCAGACATCACCTAACTGTCACTGCGTCTCTAGACGCAGTGACAGTTAGAAGTCATGACGTACATGTACGTCAAATGTCGGGAAGTACTTCCCGACCATGACGTACATGTACGTCAAATGTCGGGAAGGGGTTAAGGATCAGGTAGTTCCTCCCAAACCACATGAGCCTCAAACCAAACACCTATAGTCTAATATATCACCTTTCAAAAAGCTGTTATCATCGAAACGCGTCAGCCCGGACCAGCCTGGACGAAGTCAACCTTAAGTGGCACTCTCAGGTCTGTCAATGACCACGTTCATCCACGCCCACTTGCTTATTTGGATTACAAAAGGGATTTTGATCTCCATCGCTGTATGGGACTGATATTCCAGCAATCTGCTAAGGACATTGAGCCCTATATCCATGAGAGGCGGATGGTAACTATACTAACCTGACACCATTCCTGCCAATCCAGGCATTTATAGGAATGGACAGTAGGATGTTTTATACAAACAAGGTATATAACTCTTAACGGCGCCAAAAGGTGATTGAAGTAATTGCAAACACAAAGGTGATAAAATAGGTGATATATGATGCAAATATACTTCCTTTCAATAAACAGGGGGTTCCATTAGATCCTCAAATTCATTCAGGATGCCCCCAGCGGGTAGGGTAATTCAATGTATGTGGAAACAAAAAAGGCTTATAATAGTGAAGCCAGTTTTTAATTACATACACAAACACACATAATGCAATACAATAAAATATTTAAAAACAATGGATTCCGGGAGACAGGATACAACAAGGAGCTAATTACCAGCTGCAGTATCAGAACTGGTGGTTTGTCGGCAAAGTTTTGTGGCATCAGGACTTCCGGGCTAGACGTACTGAAGGACCCTATTTTACCTTGGATCAAGCACTCCCAGGCCGACCACCCGGGCGTTTGGACTGGTGACTATTGATTCATTCAAGCTTGTGAACTGACTAACCACCAGTTCTGATACTGCAGCTGGTAATTAGCTCCTTGTTGTTTCCTGTCTCCCGGAATCCATTGTTTTTAAATATTTTATTGTATTGCATTATGTGTGTTTGTGTATGTAATTAAAAACTGGCTTCACTATTATAAGCCTTTTTTGTTTCCACATACATTGAATTACCCCACCTGCTGGGGGCATCCTGAATGAATTTGAGGATCTAATGGAACCCCCTGTTTATTGAAAGGAAGTATATTTGCATCATATATCACCTCTTTTATCACCTTTGCAATTACTTCACTCACCTTTTGGCGCCGTTAAGAGTTATATACCTTGTTTGTATATTTCTGTATTCAGGAGTTGGGAATTTTCCTTATTTATAACTTTGTTGGCAGCCTTAAGAAGCGCCGAACCGGGGATAGCATATTGTTCTTTTCACAAGTAGGATGTTTTAGCTGTGCTGAATTTTTTCTTTTTACATATATATTTTTTATTCATTTTTTTTTTATTCATATTTTTAAATGCAATAATTCTGCATGTTATTATATATATATATATATATATATATATATATATATATATATATATATTGCTTTATTTTATTCAGTGCTATTTTGAATGAAGTGGTACAATAAATGAAATAATACCTTTCTGATAATATTTCTGGTAATGACCCACAACCGTGGGCATCCTTAATGATATTGACTGCACACACTGGACGATATGCACGCAATATCATTAAATATTTCAATATTGTTCACAGTATATTGCGCAGTGTGTACCCAGTTTAAGACTCGGTGGGAAAAATAAACACAGTGGGGGAAATTTACTAA
This sequence comes from Crinia signifera, assembly GCF_055691185.1. Taxonomy (NCBI): domain Eukaryota; kingdom Metazoa; phylum Chordata; class Amphibia; order Anura; family Myobatrachidae; genus Crinia; species Crinia signifera. The sequence goes on from NC_139228.1 coordinate 75,955,733, forward strand.
GATGTGTATTCTTCACATGTGATGTTGCTATGGGCTTCAGCCCAAGCCTGCTGGAGAGGGTGCCCTCCTCCTCAGGAACTCCTGACCTGGGCTGGTGAGTAGGGTGGGTAATGTTTTGGCCCTGCCACCCTGGGACCCCGTCAAGTGTGTCTCGTTATTGCATTACACCCAGTGGCATAACTTTAAATATTCAGCCCCCCGCCAAAAGTTTCTGGTGCGACCCCCCCCCCTCCCCCCCGGCCGGCCGCCCGCTGGCCCACCAGCCATACTTACATACTTAGGAGTCCGGCTGTCAGCGATGTGGGCAGCGGGTGGGAGCCGGGCTGTCATTGGTGCGGGTGGGAGCCGGTATGCCTGTCAGCGCTGCGGTGGTCCCGGCTCCCGTCCTGGCTTCATTCTGATAATATGAAGAACGGACCATCACAAAATGTCTGCCCCCATACAGCAGACAGTTTCAGAGAACTGTCTGCTATATGGGGGCGGACATTTTATAATGGTCCGTCTCCATAGGCTCAGAATGAAGCCAGGACGGGAGCCGGGACCACCGCAGCGCTGACAGGCAAAGCTGCGGTGCATATGGGGGGGGGGGACATTACAATAGCACCGCAGCCCCCCGGCGCCCGCACTTACACTGAGCCTCCCCGCGACCGCTGCGGTGCTATTGTTACGCCACTGATTACACCCCCTGCTAGAGGAGCCTGGTTCTGGTTCCCAAAATACGGGGGACCCCTACTCATCTTGTTCCCCCATATACCAGGGCCAACTTCAAAGGTGGGGGTGTGGATGGATGCAGATGCCTCACCGGCCAGTGACATCACCGCACATCACTGGTTAGGAGATTTATCTTTTGCACTAAGAACAGGCCAGGCACAATAACACACTGATAATGATGACATAGCAATTTGATGAAGAGGCATATGTATCTCCACACGCATATATGTAATCAGCCCTGCAATGTGTATTTGCCTAAGGTTTTATACTACTGCTTTTTTTTTTTCTTCATGTAATTACAATTACAGTCACCAGGTACAATTCCCAAGATAAGGTTGAGTATCTCATGTGAATTTCACACCTGATGCTCATTGCATGCAGAGCACACCGTTGAAAAGTAAATACGATATTCTGTATAACTCACAGGCAAACGGTCATATAGAAAACCAGCAGGATCTAATGGCCTAATTCAGAGCTCTTACGAAGATCTAATCTCACAGGGTACATTTAGGATTCACACTCACACCGGGTAATTCATGGACTTTCTGCACATCAGTAATATGAAAAAAAAGGGTCAGGCTCAGAGTTGATCGCTATTGTGTAAATCCGTAATCCGTTCAATTATTGAATGCTTGGTTATTGGAGCACAATGGCACACAGTTTGGTAACCACTGCATTAACCAGTTTCCACACTCAGCACTTGCAAACCTATTCCTGTCCAAGAGCCAAGTACTCATTGGTCACACTCACACAGCACCCATGACTAAACTCACACAGCAGAACTCACACAGCAGAACCCATTACTACCCTCACACAGCAGCACTCATTACCACACTCACACAGCACCCATGACTAAACTCACACAGCAGCACCCATTACCACCCTCACACAGCAGCACTCATTACCACACTCACACAGCACCCATGACTAAACTCACACAGCAGAACCCATTACTACCCTCACACAGCAGCACTCATTACCACACTCACACAGCACCCATGACTAAATGCACACAGCAGCACTCATTACCACACCCACACAGCAGCACTCATTACCACACTCACACAGCACCCATGACTACACTCACACAGCACCTATGACTACACTCACACAGCAGCACTCATTACCACACTCACACAGCACCCATGACTACACTCACACAGCACCCATGACTAAACTCACACAGCAGAACCCATTACTACCCTCACACAGCAGCACTCATTACCACACTCACACAGCACCCATGACTAAACTCACACAGCAGAACCCATTACTACACTCACACAGCAGAACTCATTACCACACTCACACAGCACCCATGACTAAATTCACACAGCAGAACCCATTACTACCCTCACACAGCAACACTCATTACCACACTCACACAGCACCCATGAGTAAACTCACACAGCAGCACTCATTACCACACTCACACAGCAGCACTCATTACCACTCACACAGCACCCATGACTAAACTCACACAGTAGCACTCATTACCACACTCACACAGCAGCACTCATTACCACACTCATACAGCAGCACTCATTACCACACTCACACAGCACCCATGACTAAATTCACACAGCAGAACCCATTGCTACCCTCACACAGCAGCACTCATTACCACACTCACACAGCACCCATGACTACACTCACACAGCAAAACCCATTCCTACCCTCACACAGCAGCACTCATTACCACACTCACACAGCACCCATGACTAAGCTCACACAGCAGAACCCATTACTACCCTCACACAGCAGCACTCATTACCACACTCACACAGAACCCATGACTAAACGCACACAGCAGCACTCATTACCACACTCACACAGCACCCATGACTAAACGCACACAGCAGCACTCATTACCACACTCACACAGCAGCACTCATTACCACACTCACACAGAGGCACTCATTACCCAGGGTTGCCGACTCTCCCGGAATGTCCTTGAGACTCCCTGTATCCTGGGACATCTCACGGACTCCGGGGAGAAGACCCCTTTCTCCCGCAGCTGCCGCAAGATCATCCACGCTGCGTACTGTGCTAGATCCCGGTGAGACTCGAGCTCTTGGAGCTCCGTCACAAGCGTGCTCCAGCCAACCTGGCAATTTGATTTGGGTTATAAAACGAGTTAAGCACAGGATTAGGGTTACCACCTAGTCCCTTTAATTCCGGACACATGTTAATTACACAGGTTCTGTGGCAGTTTAAAATCAGGTGAAGTGGAGTCTTGAAGTCAGCCAGCCACAGAACCTGTGTAATTAATATGTGTCCGGAGTTAAAGGGACTAGGTGGTAACCCTACACAGGATGCCCTTTGAGTTCCTTGTGTGCTGACAGGCTTTGCACACACATTAGATCTGGGGTAGCCAACCCTAGTCCTCGAGAGCTACCAACAGTGCATGGTTTGCAGATCTCCTCACAGAATCACAAGTGAGCTAATTAGCTCCATCTGTGTATCTTTTAAAATGTGTCAGTGATTTATGAGTGCAGCTGTGCAGCAGCTAGGTTGTCTGGAAAATGTGAACTGTTGGTAGCTCTCGAGGGCTAGGGTTGGCTATCACTGCATTAGATCATTCAGCTTTGCTGGTAATTTTTGGGTAATAAGTTTTCACTTTTCACAAAAAAGTGGTTATCATGCCTTTTATACTAGCCAGAATCATAGGGTGAAATCCGTGCCCGCACATTTCTAACTGAATTGTGATATACAGGTAGGAGCACACATACAGGTGATATACATGGGGGTGCCGGGCGGGATCCCGACTGTCAAAACACTGACAGCCGGGTTTTCGACGGCTGTTGGCTTTTTTCCCTTGTGGGGGTCCACGACCCCCATAGAGGGAGAATAGAATAGGTGGCTCGTGTAGCAAGCCACCGTGCCCGCAGCGTTGCGAGCGCAGCGAGCCCGCAAGGGGCTTTGTTGCGATCGCCATGCTGTCTGGGTCCGGCCAGTCGGGATCCCAACGTCGGGATAATGACTGTCGGGATCCATTCCCGACTGTCGGACCCCTATACCACACCCATACATGGTTAGTTTTCACTGGAATGCTTAGCGCTTTAATGCCTGGAACTGAAATCCCCGTATACCTCACAGTAAAAACTAAATAATAGTAATAAAAAAAACACTATGTAGTAAACTACTTGTCGCACCGAGTCATGTGGTGTCATTTAGTAAGTATTTACTGGCCAATGTGCCAGTCCCAGGAGTGCCACTGCTCTCTGCTTCTAGTATGATACTATTAATATGGACAGGAATGTCTAACCAGCATGAATGTTTACACAACCTTAATATGCCTAACCATTGGCAAACAATTAAATAGCTTTAGACAGGAGTTTAAAGGGGCCTACTCTGGGGAGAGGCTGAAGTGCTCTGAGCTATGCTAGGTCACACAGCGATGTCACAGCGATGTCACAGCGATGTGTGCTGAGCCATCTGTCAGGGTGAGGTGCAGGTCCGGTGACAACACAGCCCTGACACCGGCGATTATAGATTTATACAGCATGCTGGATAGTAATCGCCAGGTGATAGCGACGCTCTGAGCTGCGCATTGCTATCGCCATGGGCCCTACACATGGAGCGGATGTAGGGGCATTTTCTCAGCTATCTAGCAACCATTACACTCGCACAGCAGAACCCATTACCACACTCACACAGCAGCACCCATTAATACCCTTACACAGCACCCATGACTATCCTCACACAGCAGCACTCATTACCACACTCACAGCAGAACCCATTACTACCCTCACACAGCACCCATGACTATCCTCACACAGCAGCACTCATTACCACACACACACACACACACACACACACACACACACACACACACACACACACACACACACACACACAGCAGAACCCCTTACTACCCTTACACAGCACCTATGACTACACTCACACAGCAGCACTCATTACCACACTCAGGGCCTTATTTTAGTTCACTCTTTCTGACAAAATCCTTCTTAGATGGGCAAAACCATGTGCACTGCAGGTGGGGCAGATGTAACTTGTGCAGATATAATTAGATTTGGGTGGGGTTTTACTTCAAAGTGAGATCTATATTGCAGTGTAAAAATAAAGCAGCCAGTATTTTCCCTTCACAGAAACAAAATAACTCACCCAAATGTAATTCTCTCTGCACATTTTACATCTGCCCCCCTGCAGTGCACATGGTTTTGTCCATCTAAGAAGGATTTTGTCAGAAAGTGTGAACCAAAATAAGGCCCTCAGACAGCACTCAGGATTACACACACACAGCACCTATGACTACACTCACACAGCAGCACTCATTACCACACTCACAGCAGCACCCATTACCACACACACACACACACACCACCTATGATGACACTCACACAGCAGCACTCATTACCACACTCACACTTTAGCCCCGCCCCCTCTCCGAAGACCTGCAAAGTCTGACATTTACCTCAACCGAAAGGGGAAAGCGGGGTCTCCGGGGGAACCGACGTGAGACTTGGCTACCTTCCTAAGGGGGGGGGGGGGGGGGACCCTCTTAAATCTATAGTTCCATGAACATTTTACATGTGCAGGACCTGTGGTTGCAACACGTTTTTTCCCCAAAGTTATTTTATTTGCCTATGTTTTTAGTCCTGAAACTAAGAATCATCCCCACAAGCACATGGTGAATTAGTATGTAGGACACAAGACCCAGTGTTCAGTCTATAACAGGGAAGTCCTGTATTTTCTCAGCGAATGAAAACACCATACATTCATGGAATGAATATGTGTGCAGATACTGAAATGCTGATTACACCAATGTGTACCTCATTATACATTCCCCGTGTCACTTCATCTAATCCATTACTTTGTGCGTTTTGATACAAAATGTACACGATTATTTTTAAAGACAAATATATTTCAGGGGCCACTGATTAAAGAAGTTTTTCTAGTTACAAATCTCTGATGCCCCTTTCAGACCGCACATATTAACCGTTATATTGCCGTTTTTTTACCGTTTCAAAACGGTAATTAAACGGTCTGCGGTCTGAAAGGTGCTGAGTGATTTTACCGTTTTCAAAAAAACGGTTTTTGGAAAAGGTAAATATGGAGGGTCCTAGCCGTTTCCGACCCGTTTATTTGGTGTCTAGAACGGGTCTGAAATGGTATTCCCCCCAGCGCAGGGAAGGGAACTGTGTCCTGCCCTGCCCAGGGTGAGCGCGGGGGCTGCTGCACTGCGCCGAGGAGGTGAGCGGGGAAGGGCAGCTCTGGCTGAGGTGCGGGCGGCTGTCTGCCCTGTCTCACCTGTTGCAGGGCATCAGCGGAGTGCGGGCAGTGGGCTGCTGGAGCACGATGTGGATGTCCCGCTGCCTCCGCGGTGGAGGTGGGACTCGGAGAGACGGCGCTGAGAGACAGTCCGACACAGGCAGCAGCAGCGCAGGGTGTGCTGATGATGAGAGGGACGGAGGGCAGCCAGCGGTGCAGCTGATGGAGAGCGGGCAGGGGGGCGCATGGTGAGGTGATGCCCCCCATCACCTCACCATGCGTCCCCCTGCCCGCTCTCCATCAGCTGCACCACTGCCGTCCCTCTCATCATCAGCACATCCTGCGCTGCTGCTGCCTGTGTCTCAGCGCCGTAGGGGGGGGGGGGCTTTACCGCTTTTTACTGTTGCTTTCTAGGTTAAACTTGTTCCGACCCGTTTCAAAAAACGTTTTAAATACCTGGTCTGAGCAGGTTTTGCGGTGTGAAACCAGCATGAGATAGCTTTAAAAATGCATAATAATATATTACAGCAAGGTCAGCATTTTCCTCATTAATTCACACGTCTCCTAGTAAACAAGTGATCTCTTCATATATTAGTATTCATTTGAAACTTTCCTGCATGGGAAGCAAAGTATTTGTTGAATTGCCGCACATCTATGGAGCGTCTACTAAACCATTGCCTCCTTATTTTCAGTAGTTGGTATGTTTTGGAGTCATTAGGTTTGGATCACAATATGCCCCTCTCCCACTCTATTCAAATAACATGAGCTATATAAATAAATGCTTGTATCCATGGAGATCCCTATGCAGTCTGGGAAATGACAAAATGTCTCTATAATGGCGCTTACACATAGTGAGATTTCACTTTCTATTTGACCCCTAATCAATCGGTAGTTGCTAAATTCTAGTGGGCTAAAGCAGTGGTTCTCAAGGACCCCCAACAGTGCACGTTTTCCAGGTCTCCTGGCAGTTGCGCAGGTGCACTCATTAATTACTGACACATTTTAAAAGATCACAGGTGGAGCTAGTTATTTCACCTGTGAGACATGGAAAACGTGCACTTTTGGGGGTCCTTGGGGACCGAGGTTGAGAACCACTGGGCTAAAGGACCTTTCACGCCCAGGGGAGGAGCAAGGCCGGGGGGCTTGCTCCTTCACTATCCACGCCACCACTGGTAGTCTTTAGTAACCAGGAAGCAGAACAGATTGAGCCACCGTGCCCGAAGTGTGGTGAGCAAAGCAAGCCCGTGAGGGTCCATTTGGGTCCCTTGTCCTGACCTTGCTCCTCCTCTCTCCACACCCTCTCCTCCCCTGTCACATGACAAGGTCACTTAGCCCACTTTAATGTTGACCTAACTCTAATCAATCTGGGTCTGAGTCTGGATCTGGGTTGGTTACAGTGTTCACATTTGATTTTGACAACGTAGTACAGAGCTATACTGTATAGTCCTGCCCGCCAAGACTTTTCTATGCGATTTACACTATACGGGAGAACGCATCGGGACGGAATGTAGGGAAACCATTAGATGCCCATTTGATTATCTATTCGATTTAAATTTTATTTTGCTTCTATAACCAAAATCAAATAGAAAAGCAGTGGAAATCTCACCGTATGTACCCTCTATTACAGTGGAACCAAACACCTTGGCGCTGTATCTGCTATCGGACACAGAGCCTTATTATGCACAGTGCAACTGGGGCGATGGTCATGAGGCGCCCACACATAGCTACATTACCAGCATGGGGTACTGTGAACTGGGGTTTCTGTGTGGCATAATGTGGACGGGGGACACTACAGTGTGGTGAAAACATTTTTGGCTCTGGGAGTATTTACACATTATACTTTTTAAGAGCTTTGCACAGGCTCCACAGGCTTCCATACAGAGATTGGTTGTCTGATATCTCTAGCCATCCACCAATCCGCATTCGGATGGCCATTCATTGGCTGCAGCCTGGGAGGCAGGTAATGAATGCTGCCTGGCCATTCTGGTTGGGTGTAATTCACAATCAGAGGGGCTGGGCACATTACCTACCTTCATCCAAAGAAGCTCCAGAAGCAACACCCAAGATCACCACTGCTCCAAGGCCCATAGCATCATGGGGCCCTTGGCAGCTACTAGTGGGCCCATACCTAAATGGGGGTGGGGCTACAGTGGATCATCACATTTTGGGGGCATGGCCAGCATGATCACGCCATCGTTGTCACGCCCCCGTTGTGCAATGCCAGTATTTCAGGCATTGCACAGTGGTAGGCGAAGCTACAAAGATGCAATTCTAGTCCAACGGACCGCCCAGGGGAGGTGGTTATAGGTGACGGACAAAATTCCGGGAGGCTTGCCCCCATTTCCGGAGGGCTGGGAGGGGGACCCGATTTCCAGAGCCCTCCTGCCCATTCCAGGAGGGTTTTTAACCTCTTTCGCTCCTCCTATCCTGCCTACCCTACCCCTCCATCTGTTCCTACTTATCCTATTGTTTTTCGTTCGTCCACCCACCTCCTTTTAGTCTGTTAACTCTTATGAGTAGGGTCCTCCTTCCTCACGTACTCACCCTACCTCTTTACCTCACCAGTGCTCCTGCCCTGTTCTTCCCTCCCTCTACTTCATCTTCAGTCTCCTCGACAATTTCGACACCTACTTCAGAACTGATGCAGATTTTAGTTCTACCAGCTATACCCCTATTTATACTGTATTTTATCAACACACCCTGTACTTTACCTTGTCATTTGTTTTTTGTTTGCTATGTACGGCGCTGCGGACACTTTGTGGCGCCTTATAAACGAACTACTATGAAATTTCCAGTCTGTGCAAATGTAAGTCTGAACCTACTAGTTATGTGCAACTGAGACAGGCTGATTGACTTCACCATTGATGTTGCACACCCTACGTGAAAACGCCTGGGTGCCCCCCTTCTTTTTTTTTTTTTTTTTAGGACAGTCCGTGAAAATGGCCAGTTAGCACCCCAAACGCGCGCAGTCATTTCATAATCGCTAGATATGCAAATTCGCTGATCAACTCTAAATCGTTAATTGGTGGCAGACACAGGCCATTAAAACCATAAATATCAATTTGATCCACTCCAACAGAGTTAAATGCACTGCCTCCACCCATCTGGGCTGACCACATTCATGTAACAGGCTTGTTTTACAGTATACCAATTTATTGCATTTAGGTTAATACACTCAGAAACTCACTGCCGCATGCAGGACAGGCAACTATTACTGGAAGCCATCTTGGTTGTGGCACCGCCCCTCCCTCCCATGGCAGCACACTGACACATGAGGCGATACCCTTGCACCGTCCCCGGCCAGAGGCTTGTACTGGATAGTCAGCGCTGTGATCAACAACAACTCTCTTTTCCCGCCGGATCTCGCGATATTCCCCGCCTCTCACGCGCTCCATTGGGCGGCCGCCTGGACGACGAAGATTGGCTGGCTGCCCGCCCGCCGCCAATCAGAGGCGGTCCGCAGCCAATGGCCGCTGAGCATTCCGGTAGGCGTTGCCCGCCCACAGGTAGGACGGTCTCTCTGGGTGCGAGGGGCTCCAGCTCACAGCGCCTCCGTCCGTGCTAGAGCTAGAAGGTTCTTGAGGTAAGTAGCGGCGCAACGTGGTCGGGATATCACGCCCCCATTTCCCCAGGTATTTACCGCGTTCATTAACGATGATTAGTGAACGTCTGATAATCGTAGAATAATCGATCCCCTTCACCGTGTAAACATCGCCCTCCCGCCTGTGTGTGGGGCGGATTATTGTCTGTGAAACCATTGGTTATTTTTGTTTGTTTGTTTTCTGTCCCCTCCCTTTTTAATTATCTCTCCGCTCTGTGCTTGCAGGTTCGCCGGTTGGAGGGTGTCTCCCGCTTGGCTGAAAGGGTGTTTAAATCCCGGCTCGCTCGGCCCGTGTGCAGTGTCGTGGCCAGCTCTGCGCTGTGCCGTCCATCCCTGCGGTGTATCCATTTCTTCATCCTGCCTCCGTTCATCGCACCCGAGGGCGAGCAGCGTTGTGTTTATGTCTTTATTGGACGAAAACGGTGAGTACTGGTGGTGGCGGCGGCGTGGGGCGGAGGAGGGGGGAGGGACGCGGCGGGATGTGGATGTAAAATGGCGGCCGTGCCTCGTGACTGGAGGACGTGACGCAGGTTGCTGGGGGAGAAGGCGGAGGGGAGCTCGGGCCTCGCTGAGGGATTCGGGTGGGTACCGGGAGAGGGGGGGAGGCACACCCGGGTGAGTGAGTGGACTCCAGCAGCTCTGGCTGGCGCACATGATGGGGGGGGGGTAAGCTGCTCCGGGAACGGCGGCTGGGGAAGAGAGTGCGCATGCGCGGTGCCATTGGGCTGACTCAGTACTGCAGGTCTGAGTCATGAGGCGCTCCCCCCTCCTCCCCTCTGTAGCCCCTCTCCTGCACCCTCTATCTATGCATCCTGCATTAGGGAAGGGGGCCCCCTATGGCTGCTGTCTGTGGCACTGCAACTCTCAGCATGCCTTGTTTTGCCAGTGAGCATTACTGCTTATGCCCTGGGGTGCATACAGGACCAGAGTGGTTTAAGATAACCGGGGTCGATAGTTGGGGGTTGGTATAAGTAAGGGGCAGAGTCGGGCCTGTGCTCACAAGGGCACCTGGAGGCGGACTACATGCACCAGCAGTCAGCCTGGGGGTGGAGGCGCTGGCTCCAAATTGCTTTTGGGGCTCAATACTTTGAAATGAGTTAAATTATTGAGCAACAGGAAGTCCTCAACTGTGCACCTTTCGCTGCATAAGCTGGTGGTCTGCAACAATGTGACCGACGGTGGTGTGTGCCGCACGTGTTTAACATATTATTACGAGTGCAGTATATGGCAAATAATTTATTCTTCATTTTGTTTGGCTGACCATGCTATATGCTGGTGTAGACAGTTTAAATTGTCACCTTGCAGGGGGAAAAAAAACGCAACAGCTGGTGCTCTGTCTGCTGACTGCCTGTATTGAGAACAAGCAGAGGATGATGCAACATCAGGAGTCATGCTTAGTGCAGGGGAATGTGCTGCAAGGAGACCTGTCAGTTCCTTATCTTGAAATTCTGACCCAGTTGGTCAGCGTGGTGCAAGGCATTTGCTAAAATGCACGTGCAGTTATGTGTGAAAGTTGTTGTCAATGATGGGCATAGTATTACATTTATTTAAAGTTATTTTATGTAGCGCACACATTCTGCAGTGCTCTACAGAGCATATTTGAATGTTCCCATCAGTCCCTGCCCCATTGTAGCTTACAATCTATATTCCCTACCACACACGCATTCACTCTGGTTAATTTTGTCGGAAGCCAATTCACCTACCGGAATATTTTTGGACGGTGGGAGGAAACCAGAGTACCTGGAGGAAACACATGCAAGCATGGGGAGAATATACAAACTCCACACAGTTAGGAGTCAAACCCATGACCTCAGCCATGTTAACCATTACACCATCCATGCTGCCCAAAGAAGTTTAATCTATTAATTTTTGCATGGTGTTTCATATTCAGTTTCCATTGAAGTGGGAATGGATCATTTGGTCTACAATGTGATGGTCAACATGGGCAAGGCTGACCGTGAAAAGGTCGACATGGTGCTTACTCAGCCAAATGTCGACATGGACACTGAAATGTAGCGTTTTGTGGCTTGCCATGCTTTGGCACAGTGCCTCGCTGCGCACGGCACACTATTTTATTCTCCCTGCATTCAATAGTGGATGGTAGGGCATGAAATACCACACGTCGGCTCCAAAAACAGTTAAAAAAAACCGCATGTCGACCATCATGCTGTAGACAAAATGACCATATCCCGCTGAAGTAGTTGGTGTCTGTAGTTCTGTGTGGTCAGTCATGCTTGTTCTGGGCCCCCATTTAATAATTTTTTGGCAAAATTTGAAATGTTATGACAAATTATTATACCGGTAATTGATTTTTTTTTTTTTTTTGCCCACAGAGCTGTTGCGCAGCCATTGGTACCTGTATTGGGGAAACATAGCATACAAACAAGAAGCTCACAGCCTCGCTGGCGAAATTATTTTCATGTCAGAGACCGAGAACTGTTGCACTCGTTTATGTCATCCAGTCTTCTCCAGACAGAAGATACCAAAAAGTTGCAATCCAAGATCTTTTCCTCTTATTGAAAGAGCCACTAATAAACAGAGATGTCTGTCAACGTCAACCGCAGTGTTTCCGATCAGTTCTATCGGTACAAAATGCCCCGTTTGATCGCCAAGGTAAATATTTTCTCACTGGTTTCCTGCCCAGAGCCTCTACCATCTCTGTCGTCGGGGGGGAAAACGTTGCTCATTCTGAAATGTCTTTGCAGGTAGAGGGCAAAGGAAATGGAATAAAGACAGTAATAGTCAACATGGTTGACGTTGCAAAGGCGCTTAATCGGCCTCCAACGTGTAAGTAGTTTTTTTTTTTTTCTTCCAAAAATGCATTCATTAGAACTGTTCATCGAGATGAAAATATTGAGGCATATAATCATTCTGCGTAGCTGCCTTTGACATTGTTATTGTATAAAACCAGGATTTTTCCTGTTGGATCAATACCATTATTGTTTGATTTCTTAAGTTGTTTTTTTTTTTTTTTTTTTTTGTGTTTTACTTGTATGATCAAATTTAATCTGATATTCTTGTGAAGCTGGGTGTGGTTTAACACTACAGCTTGTCAAAACGTAACTTTTGTGAGTCAGAAGAAATAATAGCGTAAGCACCTTCAGGTTATCCATACTGTAGGATGCAGCCGATTTAAATCTGACCCATCTTCGTTAAATGCAGCTGTTAAACTTTACGTTTGAATTTGCCGTTCAGATGAGGGCGGTCTATTTTAATTAAAACCTGACTCATGAGGTTGCAAGCTTAACTCTCAGGATCCGCAACCTCTAGGCCAGTTGCAGGAAATAACTGGTCAAGAATGGAGTTCTCATATCTTGCCTTGGGATAGTCTATTTATGTATGTTTATCGTAACACTTACCCCTCACACCAGCCTACAATCCCAGGAAAATTTCTATGGAGCAGGGTTGTTCCCGGGGTCCTGGCTGGTGTGAAGGGGTAGGGGGGTACTCACCCGGGTTGCCGGTTCTCACTGTGCTGTCAGGCCGGGGATCCACACAGGCGGCGTATGTAGATGATGCAGCTCTCCGGTGCCCTCACTGCAGCCGGGCAGCTGCGTCCTCTGCACCCGCCATCTTAGTGGATCCCTCGCCTGCACTGAGGACCAGCAAACCGGGGTGAGTACTCTGTACCTCCTACCCGCAGCCATCCCGCCTCCTCCCCACACCAGAAAATGCAGGGAATTTTCTGGTGTGAAAGGGGCACCCTGGGAATGCCCTGGCACGATCCCTGGGCCGTATTCCTGGGTGGGTCCCTGCATTTTCTGGTGTGAAAGGGGTATTATTGGTCAGCCTTTGTGAGTGTGCTCTATGGCTGTAAAATGTATTTTAGGAACATTAAATATTTGTGAAGATCATTGCATAATTTTCGAACTAGTGTGTGTGTGTTTGTTCTTGGGCTGTAAACTAGGTTATGGGGCCTACACACGGGGAGATCTGCTGAGTGATGCTAGATCGCTCAGCACATAGCGTTGTGCCCCAGAGCGGTCTGTCAGGGCCAGTGTTCCCCAGTGAGAACACTGTCCCTGACACAGGTGATTACAGATGTATCCAGCATGCTGGATATTAATTGCCGGGTGATGGCGCCACGCATCGCTATGTCCCCTACACACTGAGCGGTGTAGGGGGTTTCTCTAAGTGATCTAGTGAGATTGCTTAAAGCCCCATAACTGCTATTTGTTGTGCAAGCGCCATTAGGCAGCACGTTGTAACTGACTTGAGAGAGATGTATCGAACCTTTTTTGATAGAGAAAAACTGTTGCCCATGCCTTTTTAATTTGATCAGTTCTCCAGTCTGTAAAGCTATAGAAACTGGTTGCTATGGGAAACTTTACTGTATCGCTTAGATCAGGCATGGCCAAACTGGCCCTCCATCTGTTGTGAAAGTACACGTCCCAGCATGCCTTGCCACAGTTTTAGCATTCCCTAATAGAAAAACTGTGGCAAGGCATGATGGGACTTGTAGTTTCACAACAGCTGGAGGACCATCGTTTGGACATGCCTGTCTTAGATGTACCCCCCCCCCCACACACACACTCCCTGGATTTAAGTCTCATTTCTATTTTTAACAGATCCCACCAAATATTTTGGGTGTGAGCTGGGAGCACAGACCCAGTTTGATGTTAAGAATGACCGTTTCATTGTCAATGGATCTCACGAGGCAAATAAGCTGCAAGACATGTTGGATGGATTCATTAAAAAGTTTATTCTATGTCCCGAGTGCGACAATCCTGAAACTGATCTGGTAAATGTGAATTCCTTTATTGCGGAGTAAAAACCTTTTTTGTTTTTTAGCTTTCTGACCATTACTTATGGTTACGATCTCGTTAAAGAAGTTAAGATGTGTATTAACATGAAAAGTTTGGTGACTGGGTGGGGTGTTCGGCTGTATAAACATGTCAATATGGCAGAAACTGTTATAGTAATTCACTCCATCCTGACTTCTCGTACATGCTTTATATGCAGTGATGCATGTTGACTAATTGTGTGTCTGTCATTGCAGCATGTCAATGCAAGGAAACAAACGATAGGCAATTCCTGTAAGGCGTGTGGTTACAGAGGCATGCTGGACACCAAACATAAGCTCTGTACTTTCATTCTCAAAAACCCACCAGGTAAGTGCACGGTGTATCTGGGTCAGGATGTACTTGTGCGATCATACATGTTTGATGACTTTATAGCTGCAAATAGATATTGCTGCTTTTCACTGTTCCGTTGTGGCTCCTAGCATCAGCTTTTTTTTATCCAGCTTTACTTTAATGCGGCCAATGTTGTGGCGGTTAGGCTGACATTGCTCTTGGCATATTTGCAGAGAACGCAGATGGTTGTTCGGGCAAAAAAAAGGAAGATAAAAAAAAGAGGCTTAAAGAAAATGGTTCTGTATCCAACAGCGAATCAGCAATACTAGCTGAACTTAACCCTCCACATGTGGTAAGTATTCATAGCAGGCCACTTAGAGACATAGAGACACTTTTTTTTAGAGGTATTGTTACTTTACATGTAGGCCTGTTGTCTTGCACATAACTCCTTGCCTGTTAAGGCAACAAATGCCATTACCCTACTTTCACAGTGCAAACATTGACCCAATGATACTGCAAGTGTGATAGGATTAGGTGCAAGTGGCATGTGTTTAGGCATACATGGGTAGTGTCCCGCTGATCTAGCGGGGCGCGGGACCCTAACCAAATTATAAAGGGCAAAATGTGCCATGCTAGAACAGCCTGCTGCTGATTCGCAACGGGAGCGCCGGGCTTCAACGTAGGCTCTGGGCTTCTCCCGGCAGTTAATTTGGCCCGCCCATTTTGGTGATGTTGTGGCCTGGGCCTGCCTCTTTTGGTGATGCTGGGGGCCCAGTCCGCCCCTTCCTTAAAGGAACACTATGACAGTGGTTCCCAAACTGTGTGCCTAGGCACCCTGGGGTGCCTCAGGACACTTGCAGGGGTGCCTTGGGTTGGTGGACCAGGATCAATTCATATTATTTATGGTCAATGTACCAGGCAAAACCAGTGCTTGTGGCTGCCAATCATAATATATGTGGACAAACAGAAGTAAATCCTTTCCCTCACCAGATAACTGACATATAAACACAATGCACTTCATTTAATATTTTTTTTTCTGAATTTCTCGATAAGAAGCATTTGGCCTAGGGGTGCCTTGAAAATATTTTGATGCTTTAGGGCGCCGTAATTCAAAAAAGTTTGGGAACCCCTGCTATATGGGTTTGTGAGGTAGTGCAGCACATGTAGGCATGGCTGTAGTGCCTCAGACGTACAGATCAGCATTACATCACAGGTGCTAAAAAAGCATGCGCAATGTCACTGATGTGTCCGATCCAACAGATCATGTGTTCAGTAGATTCCGATGAACACAGATCAGCTGTCAAACACTTCTGATTTGGCCTAGTCATCAACATATCAGGTGATATCGGATGAAAACATCAGACCTGTGTAAGGGGAACTACGTAATCTTAAGTGTGCAAATATATATATATATATATATATATATATATATATATATATAAATTTTTTTGGGGGGGGGGGGGGTAGTGTTAAAGTACTGTATTTGTGCTAATACAGACTAGGAATGCATTAAACGTGAGCATCTACTAAGTGTGTTGTGTTTCTTAAGGCGGATGATGACGATGAAGACTGGGGTGAAGACACATCTGAAGAAGCTATGAAACAAAGAATGGAGGAAATAAGTGACCATGCAAAAAACCTGACTCTAAGTGAGGACTTGGAACGCCCTGTAGAGGAAAGAGTAAATCTGCTGTTTGACTTTGTAAAGGTAAGATTATTATGCTGACTGCAGGACTCCTAGTGCTTTATGAATTCACGTTGGTCCATGTTCTGCTTATGTGGGGGGGGGGGGTGGGAAATATACCAGAGCACTCCGTGAAGGCTAGGAGAACCACAAGGTTTCCTATGACAGGAAGTCCTCGGGGGGGGGGGAGTACTTTTAGACTTGGTCTAATCTTGTATTCTCTTACAGAAAAAGAAGGAAGAGGGTATTATTGAATCATCCGATAAAGAGATTCTGGCTGAAGCTGAAAGACTTGATGTAAAAATGTTGGGGCCTCTGGTCTTAACAGAAGTTTTATTTGATGACAAGATAAGAGAGCAGATCAAAAAATACAGACGACTCTTCCTGCGTGTAAGTATACAGTGTGAGCTCCCCGCTGCTCTATTTGTAAGGCTAATAACCGTTCGGATTGGCTATTGTGCAGTGTTAAACATCACGTGCAAGAGAACTTAATGTAATGTAGCGGAATAGACATGGCTACCGTTTATAACTTAACGCCGACACTTCATGATCTCCTATAGAAGTCCCATAATACTACATTTAACTTATTTACCTTTGACCTTGAAGGTATTGGGAATACAGGTTGGGTATCCGAATATAAAAAAAAAAAAAACCGTGGTTTTTCAGAATATTTTGGTGGGGGTTTTTGTGTCCCGCTCCTTTTTTTGATACTTGCCACGTCCCCCGGTGGGCTTCAGGATCCTCTTCAGTGGCATCTCTGGTCACCGGCACGCCTAGAAATTCGGGCAGTGTCCCCCTAGGACTGCGAAAGAGGATCCTGAAGGCCGCCAGGGGACCAGGTAAGTATGTTAAAAAAAAATAATAATAATCAGAAAAATCCTTTGGTCCCGAGCATTTCGGATAATGGAAACTCAGCCTGTAGTACATTGGTCAAATGGCTGTGACTTTTTTTTTTTTTTTTTCTACTTGCAGTAAATAAGATGTGATTTACACTGTGATCTTTAAATACTGTTCTTGTGGGGAAATGCTAAAGCTAAGCACCTGAGTTGCATAATACGGGCGTGGTATTAGAGAGCTAGGCCACATATTGGCACAATGACTTTCTTCAGTGCTGTTCAGGTGGCAGTATTGGCATGCTGTGGTGCTCTCTAGAGCCTGCAAGCAATCTGTTAATCCTGCTAATGCAGTGTGTTAGGACTTTCCATTGGTGAGACCCTTATCTGCATCATGTGAATAAATAATTTACGATAAAGCATAAAATATCTAATCTCTCTGCTTCTCAGTTTTGCCATAACGATAAGAAAGCACAGAGATACCTACTCAATGGCTTTGAATGTGTCGTGGATATGCACCAGTCACACCTTCTTTCCAAAATCCCACACACCTTAAAGGAAATGTATGATGCTGATCTGTTAGAAGAGGAGGTGATCTTCAGCTGGGCTGAGAAGGTATGGAAATGTCTGCCCCCTTGTAAAAAAGCATACAAGGGTTGTATTGGGGGGGGGGGGGTGGGGTTTGTGACTGACTGAGCACAAGTTCACTGTAGAGTCCAATCTGCTGCTTAATAAGAGGTGTTCAGTCCTTAATCTGGGGTTTTTATACTAAAAGAAAATAATTGTAGAGCTGGTTTGGAAATGGAAAGTTCATGTTTGGGTGTGTGTATACAACAGAAAAGAATGATGTGCGCAAACACCTTAAAAGAAATGTCCACGGAAGGGAAGTTACTTTGCCCCAAATGTGGGGAAGCAGTTCTTTGTACAAGCACTCTGGGTTCTTCAACCCGGCAGCTCCACACAACCTGGTTTCCACAGGTGACAAATTTGTTCTATAAAAGAAATGAATAGGAGCGCTCCATAGTGCAGATAAAAGATGGTACAATATTTTATTTCCTTTAAAACACTGGATCACAAAGTACAGAATCACGTACCACAGCGGGCCGTTAGACAGAACCGCACCGTTTACAGCATGAGGGTTCCCGTGGGGAAAGGATTTGAGCAGCGGCTTCAGCTGATCCTTGGACGAACAGGAATGATGACGCCAGGCCACGCCCCTACGCGTTTCATCACTAGGACTTCGTCAGAGGGCTGGCCTGGCGTCAGTCAGAATCCTCTCTTAAAGCCCATTGTTCTCACTAGAGGATTCTGACTGACTGATTCTCTATCACTTCTATACAATTCTACATAGCGCCAACCAGTATTAAATCATGTTAATAATCTATAAATTTATATATCCTATTATAAGTTACATGAGGTTATAATACTGACCTGACCAGTACAATTGTTTAAAAGTGTAAAAAAAAAAAACCCTTTCCATTTCCAAACCAGCGCTGCCTTATTTTCTGTTTGCACACAGTACACACGCCCCTTATATTGCTATGGAGCTAACCTGTACTTCCCATGGCGTTATATGTTAGCCTAGTAGATGCAAGTTACAGTTGGGAGAAGCAGTAATGTTATGTATGCTTATAGCGCCCATGTTGTGCCTTCCGTCACCATGCATCAATGTACGTTTCTATCTTAGCCATCCAAAAAATATGTCTCTAAAGAGCTTGCCAAAGATATCCGAGCGAAGGCAGAGCCCTTCATTAAATGGCTAAAGGAAGCTGAGGAGGAGTCTTCTGGCGACGACGACGAAGATGATGACGATGAAAATCTTGAGGTAACGCATTGTTCTGCTTCGTATATTTGTAGCAATAATATGATCTCTTTAGGCTGTAGTAATGATCTGTCAGTGGTTCCCAACCCTGGTCCTCAAGTATTCTCCCCCCTCAACAGTGCATGTTTTCCAGGTCACCCAGCAGGTGCACTCATTATTCAGACACATTTTAAAAGATTCACAGTTGAAGCTAATTATGTCACTTGTGATTCTGTGTGGAGACCTGGAAAACGTGCACTGTTGGGGGGGTAACTTGAGGACCAGGGTTGGGAACCACAGATCTGTGTAATGTGGGCTGCTATGGTCCATGGCAGGGGTGGACTAACGGAACCAACAGTTCATGTTTTCCAGGCCATCTGTGGCTCTGTAGCATGTATTGGTTGGATGTGACAGACCGTAATGACAACACCTGTGTACCAGCTAGGTGATCTTGAAAATGTAAACTAGATCCTAGTACGGTTTTAGACACCCCTGGTCTATGGCATTGTCCTCATTAAACTGATGGAATGGGGCTGTCCTGTTTTGAGGCTTTTGTAACTGTTGACCTTGTTCCCACAGGTTGTCTATTCCACATCTGTGAGCGTTCCAAAAGTGGAGACCGTGAAATCGTCTGTTGAAAAGGATGACGACATTGATATTGATGCCATTTAAAGTGAATCTGGTTCAAGTTGTTCACTTTCTGCTTTCTATGCCTGAAGTGCAACATGTATGTGATTTAAGCTGTGCTAGCTGAACATCATGCTAAGCTTTTGTATGCTTTAAAGTTTCTTTCTACTGTGATTTGGTCTTCAATAACTAAGCTTCACTAATTAAAGTGCATAAAAAAATAAGAACAGACTGTTTTGTCTATAGCATGTAATTCAATTTTAAAGTTTAGTGTTAACTGCACATTTATACAGTGTTTGAATAAAGGTTTTGTTTTTGGTCACTAGTTCTTATTTTAATGACTAACTCTTAATATGAGATTAGATTCACCTGTGTGTGTGTGTGTGTGTGTGTGTGTGTGTTAAAGATCACTAGGTCAGAGTTTACCATTGGTGCATTAGTAGGGGATGTCCAATACCTTTAAAGCAGGCATGTCCACACTTGACCCTCCAGCTGTTGTGAAACTACAAGTCCCATCATGCCTTGCCACAGTTTTGCAATAGGTTTAGCGTTCCGTAATTGCAAGGCATGCTGGGCTTTGTAGTTTCACAACAGCTTGAGGGCTAAGGTTGTATGTGTCTGCATTAAAGGATCACCAAGTTTTTAAATTGCATAAAGCCACTTTCATGTACATTTGGCATTATCCGTTATTTATATAGCGCACTCATATTTTGATGTGCTAGGTGTTAACCATAGATGGCCAGTGCTTCATCCACAGTATGGTTAAAGCCAAACAGCATAGCTTTGAGCTCTGTGTAGAGCAGGCATTCCCAACCACTGTCCTTAAGGCACACCAACAGTGCATGTTTTAGTGATATCCGCGGAAGTGCACATCGCATTGGCAGAATCGGTACGTGTGTGGGCACCTTATGCGCCAGTAGCAGAACAAATCGTGAGCCACTTTAAAATAAGAACATTAACATCCATTTTTTTTTTTTTTTATTTAACCCCTTCACGACATTTGACGTATATATACGTCATGGCCGGGAAGTACTTCCCGACCGTTGACGTATATATACGTCATGGCTTAAAACTGTCGCTGCGTCTAGAGACGCAGTGACAGAGGGACGATGTCTGCTGTCCCTGACAGCAGACATGTCCGTGCATGCCCAGGGGGGGCGGCGATGCCGCCCCCCCGTCGGCGATCGCTGTGATTGGCTGTTCATTGTGAACAGCCATTCACAGCGTTTTCTGTGTCACCGGCGAATAACGTTCGCCGGTGACACGGGATCGGAGGTGATTGGTGCTGTAAAGTACAGCACCAATCACCGCGGGGTGTAAGGGTGACACTGGTCTCACCCCTCCCGCCCCCAAAGGCCGTGATTGGTTCGTCGGTCCGACGGACCAATCACAGCCATGGAGGGGGGTTTAAACTAACGGTGACTGCACTGCAGACGCCATTCCGGTCTGGAATAGCGTGCAGTGCGGTCACCGTGCCCAGCTGCCGCCTATACTGACCAGAACCCATCCAAAATACTTACCTGATCATTGATATTGCTTATGCTTGTGACATCTTGTGACATCCTGTGACATCTTGTGCTGCTGCGATTTATTAGATAGAGAGAGAGATAGAGAGGCCTAGTGCTATATTTTGTGCTGCTGCAGTGTGATAGAGCTATAGATAGAGAGATAGAGAGAGAGATAGTGACAGATTGTGCTATATATTTTTTATATAACTGAAAGAGAGAGAGATAGAGAGAGGTAGAGAGGCCTAGTGCTATATTTTGTGCTGCTGCAGTGTGATAGAGCTATAGAGAGAGAGAGATAGAGAGATAGTGACAGATTGTGCTATATATTTTTTATATAACTGACTGCTGCCCCCCCTTTTGTGCTGATCAGTATAAATTAACTGATCAGCAACTTTTTGGGGGCGTTTTTTTTTATATATAGATATACCTGTCAGTGCTGCTGCTGCAGTGTCATAGAGTGATAGATAGTGAGAGATAGAGAGATAGAGAGAGATAGTGATAGAGAGTGCTAAATTTTGTGTCTGCTGCCCCCGCCTTTTGTGCTGATCACTATATCTGAGGTGATCAGCAACTTTTTAGGGGTGCAGAGGTTTTTTTTTTTATATATACCTGTCAGTACCACCAAAGGTTGTGCACCTGCTGCCCCTCACTGGTAATCAGTGTCGCATCACTGATCACCTTTTTTTATTTTTTGTGAGTGCTGTGGGGTCTTTTTTACATTTTTTTTTTTACACACACTGTGATTTTGTGTGTCCTGTGGCCACTGTGCGCTGATCAGTGACGTACATCACTGATCAGCTTTTTCGGCACAGGGTTGATCTATTTTTTTTTTTTTTTGATCAAATTCCTGTTGCCTTTGAGCGCTGTTCAGTGACGGACGTTACTGACCAACATCTGTGCTCAATTTTTGGCGCAGGACCTTTTTTTTTTTTAACCCCTTCCATTTTTTTTTTTTTAACCCCTTCCATTTTTTTTTTTGAACCCCTTCCATTTTTTTTTTTTTTTTTGAACCCTTCAATTTTTTTATTTTTGTATTTTTTTTTTTTTCTGCACTACATACATACACACTACACACTACATACCCCCCGGGTTGAAATAAAGTTTGTACCCCCTCCTACACTATACACGTGTTGAAACATTTCACTACCAGTAACACAAAAATATAAATGGCATCCCAAATGTCATCCCAAATGTCGTCCCAGTCATCCAGGAGAATGTATTCGGTGGAGGAGGCATATGCCATGCTTGCCTCTGACTCTGACACAGCCAGTGAGGCAAGCGGGGAATTTGAAGGATTTGTCTTAAGCTCCTCTTCCTCCTCTGATGATGAGGGACCCCCTCAAAGACGCCCCCGTAGAGCAGCTGAGACCCCCCCCCCCAATAATTGATCTCGTATGGACCCCACCACCAGACAATTTTGAGCCCCAGGTTCCTGAGTTTTTGGCCATCCCAGGAATCCAATTTGATTCAACAGGTCTCAGAGAAATTGACATTTTTAAATTATTTTTCTCTGATGATTTTATAAATTTAATGGTGGACCAAACTAATTTATATGCCCAGCAGTTTATTGCTCAAAACCCCACGTCATCATTTGCTAGGTGGACCCCTGTAGATGCAGTAGAGATGATGACGTTTTGGGGTCTGGTGTTACATATGGGCATAGTAAAAAAGCCACAAATTAGGCAATATTGGAGTACAGATGTTCTGTACAGCACCCCATTTCACCGTATGGCCATGCCCCGGGCTCGTTTTGAGGCAATCCATAAATTTATACATTACACCGATAATGCACAGTGCCCACCCAGAGATGATCCCACCTTTTGACAGGCTATTCAAAGTCAGGCCGGTCATTGATCATTTCAGTGCCAAATTTGCAGAGCTATACATCCCTGATAAATGTATTAGTATCGACGAGTCCCTTATACATTTTAAAGGAAGGGTTAAATTCCGCCAGTACCTTCCCAGTAAGAGGGCAAGGTATGGCATAAAAATGTATAAGCTGTGTGAAAGCACCACAGGGTACACCCACAAGTTTAGGGTATATGAAGGGAAGGATT
This sequence comes from Crinia signifera, assembly GCF_055691185.1. Taxonomy (NCBI): domain Eukaryota; kingdom Metazoa; phylum Chordata; class Amphibia; order Anura; family Myobatrachidae; genus Crinia; species Crinia signifera. The sequence continues at coordinate 75,978,865 of NC_139228.1, forward strand.
CAAGAATTGAACCACCAGAATGCCCCCCCTCCCTCGTAGGTGTTAGTGGAAAAATTGTCTGGGATTTAATGCACCCCTTCCTGGATAAGGGTTATCACCTCTATGTGGATAACTTTTACACCAGCATCCCCCTGTTTAAGGCCCTTGGTTCAAGAGGTACAGCAGCTTGCGGTACTGTGCGCAAGAACCAAAGAGGCCTCCCTAAAACGCACATTGCCCAAGTAATGAGAAGGGGTGAAAGCAGGGGAATATGCACCGAAAATTTGTTGTTGGTCAAATATAAGGACAAGAGGGATGTCCTTATACTGACAACAATTCATGGAGACAGTACCACCTCCATCCCTGTACGAGGTACCAGTACCCACACCTCAAAACCAAATTGTATCCTAGATTACAATAAGTACATGGGCGGAGTGGATCTTTCAGATCAGGTACTGAAGCCGTACAGTGCCCTGCGGAAAACAAATATCTGGTACAAGAAGCTGGCCGTGTATATCATCCAGATGGCACTGTATAACGCTTACGTGCTATTCCGTTCTACCGGCCAGAGGGGGACATTTATGCACTTTCAAGAGGAAGTCATAAAGAGCCTAACATTTGGGAATCAGCAGGCAGAGGGCCCCAGTACTTCTAGTACTGGCCCCCGTATTGTACCAGGGCAGCATTTTCCCAACGAAATCCCCTCCACTGCAAGAAAGGGCAGGACACAAAAAAGGTGCAAAGTTTGCTATAAAAAGGGAATAAGAAAGGAAACTATTTTCCACTGTGAAACTTGCCCCGACAAACCCGGCCTATGTATAAAGGAGTGTTTCAAAATATACCACAAATCTATGGATTATTAGGTTCATCATTTCACCGTGCTTCGGGGGTCTTGCTAATGCCACATAGCACCCACCATTCATTCCACCAGAATCTGAGCTGCAAAAAACAAAAATCACTCCTTCCCTTCTGAGTCCTGCCATGCACCCAACTGGTATTTTTTGGTCACATGTGAGGCATTGCCGTACTCTGGAGAAATTGGGGCACAGATTTTGGGGTGCTTTGTCTCCTTCATTCTTTGTGAAAATGAAAAATTTTGAGCCAGAAGTACATTTTTGTGTAAAAAAATGTATTTTTTTCATTTTCACTGCCCAGTTGTACCAAAATTGATGAAACCCCTGGGGGTTTGAAATGTACACTATACCCCTAGATGAATTCCCTGAGGGGTGTAGTTTGCAAAATGGGGTCACTTGTGGGGGGGTTCCACTGTATTGGTAATGCAACATAGCACCCACCATTCATTCCACCAAAATCTGTGCTGCAAAATCCAAAAATCACTCCTTCCCTTCTGAGTCCTGCCATGCACCCAACTGGTATTTTTTGGTCACATGTGAGGCATTGCCGTACTCTGGAGAAATGGGGGCACAGATTTTGGGGTGCTTTGTCTCCTTCATTCCTTGTGAAAATGAAAAATTTTGAGCCAGAAGTACATTTTTGTGTAAAAAAATGTATTTTTTTCATTTTCACTGCCCAGTTGTACCAAAATTGATGAAACCCCTGGGGGTTTGAAATGTACACTATACCCCTAGATGAATTCCCTGAGGGGTGTAGTTTGCAAAATGGGGTCACTTGTGGGGGGGTTCCACTGTATTGGTAATGCAACATAGCACCCACCATTCATTCCACCAAAATCTGTGCTGCAAAATCCAAAAATCACTCCTTCCCTTCTGAGTCCTGCCATGCACCCAACTGGTATTTTTTGGTCACATGTGAGGCATTGCCGTACTCTGGAGAAATTGGGGCACAGATTTTGGGGTGCTTTGTCTCCTTCATTCCTTGTGAAAATGAAAAATTTTGAGCCAGAAGTACATTTTTGTGTAAAAAAATGTATTTTTTTCATTTTCACTGCCCAGTTGTACCAAAATTGGTGAAACCCCTGGGGGTTTGAAATGTACACTATACCCCTAGATGAATTCCCTGAGGGGTGTACTTTGCAAAATGGGGTGACTTGTGGGGGGGTTCCACTGTATTGGTGCTTTGGGAGTCTTGCTAATGCAACATAGCACCCACCATTCATTCCACCAAAATCTTTGCTGCAAAATCCAAAAATCACTCCTTCCCTTCTAAGTCCTGCCATGCACCCAACTGGTATTTTTTGGTCACATGTGAGGCATTGCCGTACTCGGGAGAAATTGGGGCACAGATTTTGGGGTGCTTTGTCTCCTTCATTCCTTGTGAAAATGAAAAATTTTGAGCCAGAACTGCATGTTTGTGTAAAAAAATGTAATTTTCCATTTTCACATCCCAGTTGTACCAAAATTGGTGAAACCCCTGGGGGTTTGAAATGTACACTATACCCCTAGATGAATTCCCTGAGGGGTGTACTTTGCAAAATGGGGTGACTTGTGGGGGGGGTTCCACTGTATTGGTGCTTTGGGAGTCTTGCTAATGCAACATAGCACCCACCATTCATTCCACCAAAATCTTTGCTGCAAAATCCAAAAATCACTCCTTCCCTTCTGAGTCCTGCCATGCACCCAACTGGTATTTTTTGGTCACATGTGAGGCATTGCCGTACTCGGGAGAAATTGGGGCACAGATTTTGGGGTGCTTTGTCTCCTTCATTCCTTGTGAAAATGAAAAATTTTGAGCCAGAACTGCATGTTTGTGTAAAAAAATGTAATTTTCCATTTTCACATCCCAGTTGTACCAAAATTGGTGAAACCCCTGGGGGTTTGAAATGTACACTATACCCCTAGATGAATTCCCTGAGGGGTGTACTTTGCAAAATGGGGTGACTTGTGGGGGGGTTCCACTGTTTTGGTGCTTTGGGAGTCTTGCTAATGCAACATAGCACCCACCATTCATTCCACCAAAATCTTTGCTGCAAAATCCAAAAATCACTCCTTCCCTTCTGAGTCCTGCCATGCACCCAACTGGTATTTTTTGGTCACATGTGAGGCATTGCCGTACTCGGGAGAAATTGGGGCACAGATTTTGGGGTGCTTTGTCTCCTTCATTCCTTGTGAAAATGAAAAATTTTGAGCCAGAACTGCATGTTTGTGTAAAAAAATGTAATTTTCCATTTTCACATCCCAGTTGTACCAAAATTGGTGAAACCCCTGGGGGTTTGAAATGTACACTATACCCCTAGATGAATTCCCTGAGGGGTGTACTTTGCAAAATGGGGTGACTTGTGGGGGGGGTTCCACTGTATTGGTGCTTTGGGAGTCTTGCTAATGCAACATAGCACCCACCATTCATTCCACCAAAATCTTTGCTGCAAAATCCAAAAATCACTCCTTCCCTTCTGAGTCCTGCCATGCACCCAACTGGTATTTTTTGGTCACATGTGAGGCATTGCCGTACTCGGGAGAAATTGGGGCACAGATTTTGGGGTGCTTTGTCTCCTTCATTCCTTGTGAAAATGAAAAATTTTGAGCCAGAACTGCATGTTTGTGTAAAAAAATGTAATTTTCCATTTTCACATCCCAGTTGTACCAAAATTGGTGAAACCCCTGGGGGTTTGAAATGTACACTATACCCCTAGATGAATTCCCTGAGGGGTGTACTTTGCAAAATGGGGTGACTTGTGGGGGGGTTCCACTGTATTGGTGCTTTGGGAGTCTTGCTAATGCAACATAGCACCCACCATTCATTCCACCAAAATCTTTGCTGCAAAATCCAAAAATCACTCCTTCCCTTCTGAGTCCTGCCATGCACCCAACTGGTATTTTTTGGTCACATGTGAGGCATTGCCGTACTCGGGAGAAATTGGGGCACAGATTTTGGGGTGCTTTGTCTCCTTCATTCCTTGTGAAAATGAAAAATTTTGAGCCAGAAGTACATTTTTGTGTAAAAAAATGTAATTTTCCATTTTCACATCCCAGTTATACCAAAATTGGTGAAACCCCTGGGGGTTTGAAATGTACACTATACCCCTAGATGAATTCCCTGAGGGGTGTAGTTTGCAAAATGGGGTCACTTGTGGGGGGGTTCCACTGTCTTGGTGCTTGGGGGGTCTTGCTAATGCGACATAGCACCCACCAAAATTCCACCAGAATCTGAGCTGCAAAATCCAAAAATCACTCCTTCCCTTCTAAGTCCTGCCATGCACCCAACTGGTATTTTTTGGTCACATGTGAGGCATTGCCGTACTCGGGAGAAATTGGGGCACAGATTTTGGGGTGCTTTGTCTCCTTCATTCCTTGTGAAAATGAAAAATTTTGAGCCAGAACTGCATGTTTGTGTAAAAAAATGTAATTTTCCATTTTCACATCCCAGTTGTACCAAAATTGGTGAAACCCCTGGGGGTTTGAAATGTACACTATACCCCTAGATGAATTCCCTGAGGGGTGTAGATTGCAAAATGGGGTGACTTGTGGGGGAGGTTCCTAACTTTTAGCACTTATGGTGCCTAGAAACCTACATGGTGCCTAAAAAAAAATCTCATAAAAAGGAGGCTCCAAAATCAAGTAGGTGCTCCTTCTATTATGAAGCCTGTGGTTTGGTCAACGTGCACACTAGGGCCACATATAGGATATTTTTGAAAACAAAAGAATTGGGGGAATCAATTTTTAGTCACATTTCTCTAGTAAAATCTACTGTATTCGTTAGAAAAATGTATTAAAATTGAAACTCTGCAAAAAAAAAGAAATTTTGAAATTTCACCTACACTTTGTTTTAATTCCTGTGAAACACCTAAAGGGTTAACAAACTTCCAAAATGCTGTTTTGAATACTGTGAGGGGTGCAGTTTTTGAAATGGCATCATTTATGGGGGTGTCTCACATACAAGTCCCTCAAAGTCACATCAGAACTGAACTGGTCCCTAAAAAAATCAGTGTTTGAAATTTTCATGAAAATTTGAGAATTTGCTATTCATATTGTAAGCCTCCTAGTGTCCAAAAAAATTAAAAGGAAGTTGAAATAATGATGGAAACATAAAGTAGACATATGGTCTATGTTAGTTATTAACTATTTTGAGTGGTATGATTATTTGTCTCACAAGCAGAAAATTTAACATTTTGCAAATTGCTAAATTTTCCATTTTTTCACGATATTTTGGTATTTTTCACAAAAAAACACAGACTGTATCGACGAAAATTTACCACTAACTTGAAGTACAATGTGTCACGAGAAAACAATCTCAAAATCACTGGGATAAGTAAAAGCAAAAAAAAGTTATCCCCACTTAAGTGAGACATGTCAGATTTGAAAAAAAGGGCTCTGTCATGAAGGCACAAACTGGCTCTGTCATGAAGGGGTTAATAAAAAAAAATTGGGGATGCAAAGGGTTAATAAACAGTGACGATAATTTGACCATAATTAAATTCATTGTGCTAACATGGACTTTCAGGGGTGAGTTGTGGGCCCAGGTGCAAAATATAATTTGGCCAGCTCAAGGGGAACGAATGCCAAAACACAGCTCTGAGAAGTGTATGGGCACCTTAAAATAGGAGTTCTTTTGAAGATGAACGAATACGATTCTATCTAGTATCTTCTAGCAGGCTTTCCCAACCACTGTCCTCAAGGCACACCAACAGTGCCGGTTTTAGTGATATCCAGGCTTCAGCACAGATGGTTTAATCAGAATCCCTCAGATACTAATTAAGTCACCTGTGCTCAAGCCTGGATATCTACAAAACCTGCACTGTTGGTGTGCCTTGAGGGCTGTGGTTGGGAATGCCTGGTGTAGAGCATGTACTTTGGACACCAAAGGCTTCACCTAGTATATAGAGTAAAGCTGTGTACACACGGGGGCGATATGGGCAGAAATCACTTGGAATATGGTCGCAGGCGACCATATTGCCAGTGATGGGAGTGTGCCCCGGCGTGCGTGCTCCCGTTTAATCGCTGGTCCTGCGGACCAGCTGATTACCTCTGCGGCTCCCCCGGCAGAGGTTCCCTTTCATCAGTGACCATCTCTTGTCGCTGATGAAAAGGAGAAACTGAGCAATATATTGTTCAGCCATATATTGCTAGCAATATATCTCCCCCGTGTGTACGGGGCTTAAGTTTATTTGCACTCTTCAATTACATCACAAATACTTTTTTTTATTTTGCCTATTTTCCCTTTTTACATACATACCCACCCTAGTTTGTGATAAAGGTGTGTGTGTGTGTGTGTGTATGTATATACTGGCCGATGTATCGGTTGTTCACTGGGGTTGATGGACCATAGGCCGGTGTGTACCATCAATATAGCTGAATGGTGTAGTCTACAGATATCTCACAGCCGCACCCGATAAATCCTGAAGATCCATTGGAGCACAGTCCTGTGTACGTGCGATCCGCCAACCACCTGTACAGTGATTGATACTGAGAAGATCTGTTAAACTTTTGCCTTTTCGATTAACAATATTTACCCAGGTTATTACATGGGTTGTGTTTGTGTGTCAGGCTTGAACACCTGTTCGATCCCTTGATTGTAATGAATGCTGACTTCTCTAGGCCATGGGGGTATTAAATTATTGTTTTTTTTTTTTTTTTTGTCCATAGCATCCCAATCTACTTCTAGAATATAATCGCATCTGGTTGCCCATAGCAACATTCCGTGGGAAACCGAACTTCCTTCTTGGGTCCATCATAAGTATGTGATGGCAGACCTTATCGACTTTTTTTTTTTGTACTTTGACTGCATTTTTCAGCTTTGTGGGGGCAAATCGATATGGACAAAGACTTGCCAGCCGATTAGCTGAGTGCTCTTTCAGCCAATAAGTGGCTAGATTTTTTTTTTTTCCTTTTTTTTACTTGCGATCAAAATGCATGTGAAAAATGGCACATTAAGTGCTAAATCGTAAGTGAGCTCAAGGGGAATTTGGTCTGACTTATGTATCGGGGTTTTTAGTCTTGATCTATTTCCAGCTAAATGTGTTAGGCCTCAAATCGGTTATAATAAACACTGGAAGAATGGTTTGTTTCTATCACCATCTATTGTTGAATAATGGTATTGCATGAGCAGGGATTTTTTAAGCTTTTGTGTTCTCTAAAATGTTTGTTTCTTCTACGTACTTCATGGCAGCCGTATACAATGGGTTTATCCCCTCTTCCCCCTTTTAATTAGACAGGTAGTTTTTCATCCTAGGATCCGCTCTTCCTCTATATAGCTTCACTCCACCCTATGTGCTTTAGTCTTTTTCCTGTCTCCTAGTTTAGTTCAGGTAGTAGGTTTGTTATTTTATAGTATTCTGCGGTAGGCTGTCTGCTGCTGCACTGGGTATGGCGGTGCTTTGCCCCTTAAAATGTGTCTATGCTGGTAGCTGAAGACACTAACCTGCAGTGGAGGCAATTTGTGTTAAGCCTGCTGTTATGGAGGTTCTGGGCGGCTATGGAGCGTATGGTGACCTCGTGGTATGCTGCCTCATCTCCCCGTGTTCTCCGGCTGCAACTATTTGCTGTGTGTGTATCGCCGGGGGTGTGTCATGGGCCGGAAGATGCGCCTGGCTGGGAGCCGGAAGTATGCGCCGTGTGCGTCACCAACAGGAAGAGGCGCCTGGCTAGGAGCCGGGAGTATGTGCTACGTGCGTGTCACCGGCCGGCTAGAAGCTGAAAGTATGCCTGGACGCGCAGCGTGCGTTCCACGTGGCCGCATGCGTTCCAGGTACAGGAAATTATCTTTATATGCGCCTGGCCGGTGTAAGAGGCGCACGGTTAGCTATGGAGTCTGCAGTGATGGAAGATGCATCTGTGAAGGCTAGTGCTGGGCTGCCCAGGTAAGTCCTCTGATGAGGACTAGGTTTTTTCTTCATGTATGGTTTAGTGAGATTAGTAATAGGGTTCTTGTTTATTTGTAGTGTGCTTGCTGTCTCTAAGAAAAAGGTGTGTAAGAAAAAGAATATCCCAAAATTGCCCAGCTTGTGACAAATCAATCATTCACTGGAGAGGGTACTCTTTGTCAGGATTGTGCACAGAAACCTACTGCACCTAGTGCATCTTCACAACTTACAGAGCTTATGGCTTGGATGAAGAAACATTTTGTTACCTAGGATGAATTCTTAAGTAGTAAAAAGTCTTAAGTCTTGCAGTAGTCCAGACCCTGATGTGGATGTAGACTCTGTCGGTATGGCGACTGATGATCCAGACACTAGTGACTCTACTGCAGAGTCTGGAGAGATTGTGGAAGATGACCGATTGTTTAACCTTGATTTAGTTCAAGTGGTGTTGAAGGATCTTTAGAAGACCTTGAATTTTATAAACAACCTGTTAAATCAGAATATGATACCTTGTTTGAAGACAGATCCAAGAAAGTGGTAAAAGATATTGTGTCAAAAGAATGGGTTAATCTGGATAAGAGAGTGGGGTCCTTTAAAAGAGTGGACCGTATGTATCCCATTGAGGATGAGGAATTTTTAAAGTGGTGCGCTATACCGAAGATTGATGCAGCAGTTGCTGAGGTAACCACAAAAACAACCATCCCATTAGAGGACGGTGCATCATTGAAAGATTCTATGGAGAAAAAATGGAGAGTGCTCAGAGAAGGCTACATATTTCTAGTTCTATCTCTATGAAATCAGGCGTGGTGGTAGCATCTTTAGCTAGAGCGCTTAGAATATGGTGTGCCTCAATTCAAGAGGACCTGCAGGATAAAGTGTCTCGTGACCAAATAAGTAAAAACTTAACTCAGGTACAATTGGCAATTGATTACATTTGTGAAGCATCTCTGGATGTACTTGATTTCTCTGCAAAATCAGTGTCATCTGGTGTGGTGGCCAGAAGGGCCTTATGGCTTAGATTTTGGGCCACAGATTCCCATTCCAAGAGTAAGCTGGCCACTCTCCCTTATGAGGGGTCCTTTTTGTTCAGAAGCAAGTTGGACCAGATGATCCAAAGAATGACTGGTGGAAAGTCGGTTAGACTACTACAGGAAAAAAGGGGTAGATTTATCAATTACCCATACAGACAAGCTAGAACTTATAGACCAGGCAGGCCGTTCAGAGATAGATATGCGTCTGGTACCTCTAGGGCCTTTTTTCGCCAATCCCTCAGAAGAGGTGGACAGAAGCAGTGACGGCTTGCTTCCCGCGGTGAAGGTCCCAGTAGCAGGAAGGCTGCTAAAGTTCTCTCAAATATGGGAAGCTTCTGTTCGAGACAAATGGGTGCTAAATATAGTCACCGCGGGTTATCAGTTAGATTTTTTCGCAAAGCCAAAGTTGGCAAAATTTTTGGTTTCAAAGCTTCCTCCTCCAGGAGTAGAGAGAGAAGCTCTTTATCTAAGTTTGAAGGATCTCATCTGTTCAGAAGCGGTCGAAGAGGTTCCATATGCAGAAAGGGAGTTGGGGTTCTATTCCCGCATCTTCGTGATAAACAAAGCGCCTGGAGGGTTCAGGACCATTCTAGATTTGAGGTTTCTGAACGACAATAAGGAAAAGAAATTTTCAGATGGAAACTACAAAATCCATTCTAATGGGGATAAGAAGAGGAGACTATCTTATATCCATAGACCTAAGAGATGCCTACTTTCACATTCCTATCGCTGCTCAAGACAAAATTTTTAAGGTTTTGTGTCAGAAGAAAACACTTCCAATTCACATGCCTACCGTTCCGCCTTACATCTTCCCCCAGGGTATTCACAAAAGTCCTGATGGTCCTGATAGAAATCCTCAGAAGAAGAAAGATCCTGGTTTGGGCCTATCTGGACGATATTCTAATTGCAGCCCGATCAATGAAAGAGGCTACAGAAGCGGCAGACTATGTCCTAGAATTTTTCCAAAGCTATGGATGGCTAGTCAACTGGGAGAAAAGTCATCTAGTCCCTGCTCAAGAGATCCAGTTCCTAGGCGTGCTTATAAATAGTCAAATTCGAAATATCATTGGCAAAGAAAAGGTGGGACAAGATTCAACAATTGATAGTATCATTTTGGCAGAATCCCAAGGTTCCACTAAGATTAGCGATGAGCCTCCACAGTAGACATCATCCCATGGGCAAGATGGAGAATGAGGCCCTTACAGTGGGAGCTTCTGAAATATCCAGTAGATCGATTATCGCTGGAACGTCGCGTAAGAATTCCACCTCAGGTGATAGTCACTAGAGTGGTGGGAAGGAGATCGGTTAGCTTCAAGAGTCCTTTCCTTGAGTAAGTCCTCAATACAGGGTTATAACAACGGACGCCAGCTCAACAGGCTGGGGAGCACACGGCCTAGGAAGGACATGCCAAGGAATGTGGTCAAGTCAAGAAGCAAAGTGGTCATCCAACTGCATAGAGTTAAGAGCAGTCTGGCAAGCCATAATATTTTTTCAAGAAGACATTGAGGGTTCACGTCTACGTATATTCTCGGAAAATGTCACAACAGTGTCTTATATAAAAAAAACAAGGTGGCACCCTAAGTCCATCTTTGTTGGAAGAAGTTCGAAACATCATAGATTGGTCAGAAAGTCATCTTCGGTCCATATCAGGTCTTCACGTGCCAGGGAAAGACAATCAAGTGGCAGACTTGCTGAGCCGAAGAAGTCCCATACCAGGAGAATGGGAATTAGAAGAAACGATCTTTCAACAAACAGTCCAGAGGTTCGGTCAACCAGAGATAGACTTGATGGCCATGGCGATCAACAAGAAACTTCCTCGCTTCTTTTCCAGGTAACCGGCACAAGGATCATGCAGAGTGGATGCACTGTCCTAGAAATGGCAATTTTCCCTGGCTTACGTATTCCCACCTTTCTCTCTGATACAGCGTGTGTTATGGAAAATCAGAGTGGAACCAGGACAAGTTATAGCCATACTGCCTTATTGGCCCAGAAGACCATGGTTCCCGATGTTAGAGAGCATGGCGGTAGAGGATCCATGGTTCCTGCCAGAATCAACCAGTCTGCTGAGTCAAGGTCCCATCGAGTGTCAGTACCCGCTGAGGCTACGCCTAGCGGCGTGGAAATTGAGAGGCAACAGCTGAAAAGTAAAGGTCTCTCTGATATGGTGGTCGAAATTCTCCTACAGGCGAGAAAGAAGGTGTCATCTGCCATTTATTACAGAATATGGAAAATTTTGCTGAATGGTCCAGGGGGAAATTTGAATTCCCAAAAGCACATCTTTCACACGTACTACGGTTCCTTTGTGAGGGCTTTAACAAAGTTCTAGCTGTAGCCACGCTTAAAGTCCACATTTCGGCATTAAGTGTACTGTTAGATATAAGATTGGCCGAGGATGATCTGATTAAAATTTTTTGCAAGGCAATCAAGCGGATCAGAACGAAAAGTAGGTCTGTTGTACCTCAATGGGGCTTGAACTTGGTTTTGAATGGTTTGATAGCTCCACCATTCGAACCCCTTGACAAGGCAAGCTTAAAAATTTTAACTTGGAAGATATTATTTCTTGTGACTATCACTTCGGCTAGAAGAGTGGGAGAACTTAGAGCACTGTGGATAGAAGACCCATATCTAAAAAAAAGTTCATGACCGAGTGGTCCTCAGGACTAACCCATCGTTTCTACCTAAGGTAGTTTCAGAATTTCATCTTAGTCAAGAAATTATTGTACCTTCCTTCTATCCGGATCCAGCTGGTCGTAAAGAAGAAAATTTACACACTCTGGATGTAGTGAGAGCCTGCAATATTTATTTGAATAGGACAATGAGTTTTAGGAAAACAAAGGCGTTATTTGTTATCCCTCAAGGGGAAAAGAAGGGATTTGCCACCTCTAAATCAACACTTTCACGGTGGTTGAAGGAGGTGATTTGCTTCACAGATAAGAAAGTTGGGCATCAGGCACCTGAAGGTATAAAAAAGCACACTCAACAAGGGCCATGGCAGCATCTTGGGCGAGAGAGGCGAGTGTTTCACCTAAGGAGATATGCCAGGCAGCTACGTGGTCATCACTGCATACTTTCTCTAAGCACTACGCGTTGAATGTGTCAGAAAGGAATTTCGGTGGTGAAGTCCTACGGCAAGCTACGGTTTGAGGTATTGTATTCCCTCCCTAATGCTTTGGTACATCCCATTGTATACGGCTGCCATGAAGTATGTTGAAGAAAGGTTCGGATTATACTCACGTTAATTCCTTTTCTTCGGAATACTTCATGGCAGCCCATGATTGCCCTCCCTATGTGTGTTTTTTCCTAGGATCCTTTCGGAGACATTCAAAGACAAAGGCACATAGGGTGGAGTGAAGCTATATAGAGGAAGAGGAGGGGCGGATCCGAGGATGAAAAACTACCTGTCTAATTAAAGGGGAAGAGGGGATAAACCCATTGTATATGGCTGCCATGAAGTATTCCGAAGAAAAGGAATTTTCGTGAGTATAATCCGAACCTTTCTTTACTCCTCCATAGGCTAGTTCCTCCTTTTCCACTTTGTGTTTTTGAATGTCTCCCAATAGCTTGTTCCTGAGGAGAGAAGCTGAAGGGTAAAGTGAACATTGCAGTCATTTAAATAATCCCATACTTAATTTTAAAAACCATCAAAGCTATTCAGAGGTGATAAATGTAGCTGAGCCATTGGTGAAGGCTGTGGCAGGTTAATCAGCCTAGGCAATTAGAGATACTGGTGAGGAATGATCGAAGCCTTTGATCTAGTCGCTGTCTGCAGAATCCTGCAGCATGGACATATCCTGAATGTATTGAGCGAACTGTCTGGGAAGCTTCTATCCTCTCAAGACGGTCTGTAATTCCCCAAACTTTACCTGCCTCAAACTCATTACCCGATGCTGAATCTATGAGGCCAGTGCAAACTGTTTCTGATAGAGATTTTTGTGAATCTAGTTTGAAGACAGTTTTAGGAACTGGGACCTGAAAATGAGATTTATGGCTTACCTGTGTAGTGAGCAGGCGAGTGAGCATTTCAGCACCAGACAGTTTAACCCCTTGAGTGGTGGGTTTTGCTGGGGCTGGATAAACCTACTAGGGCAAGTTTGTCCTGCCCCAGAAAAACCCACCACAGATAGTAGGAAGCCTGGCCCCTGACATCCTCAAATAAAAAGATTTGGTACTTATGTAGTACCAGGGCAACCAATTAACCTATGTATGCTGGCGCAAGAAAATCGCATTGCATGTCCCATTTTAGTGCCATGCGATGCGATCCCAGTAGTTAATAGGGATGGACATTTGTTAGTTACCGTAGCTATGCTTTCAGAATAAGCTTAAGCTACAGAAATAGCGTAGTCAGTCAGAACTTGAGTAAGTGTTCACGGTCCCTGTCCGCTTCAGTCTGAGGTGAATAACTGATAGTGATGGCTGCTTCAGTGAGTGATCAGAACGCGACAGAGGTGACAGTCATAGGAGGTGAACAACTCACCATGTTCACCTTGCCTAATACAGAGGAGGAGGCTGTGAAGTTTTTTCAGAGACACCAGTTGCTGCCGGTCACACAAAATTGTGTGAATGGCCATTCAATGCGGCTATCATTGAAGGAGAGCGTGTGGCGCTGCCATATTAAGGCCTGCCGCAAAAAGTTCAGTGTGAGAGCGGCGCATTGGTTCCCGGGCTGCCGGTTACCCTTCCTCACCCTTGTGAGGTTTATATACTCGTGGGCGGAGGAGATGACCATTGTGCTGTACTGTGACCAGGAACTGCCCATGTCCATCAAAACCACTGTGCAGTACAACAGCTTGATGAGGGAGGCATGTGCTATGGACTTACTTTCCCAGCCCCAGAGGCAAATTGGTGGTCCTGGCATGGTGGTCGAGGTAGAAGAAAGCCTTTTTGTGAAGAGGAAGAATCATGTGGGAAGGATGCTGCCTCAGCAATGGGTTTTCGGAGGGATCTGCAGGGAGACAGGTGCCGGCTTTCTGACTGCAGTTCAAAAGAGAGATGCCAGTATGTTGATGGCGGCAATTAACGTACATGTTGCTCCTGGATCTATAATATACTCAGATTGCTGGCGAGCATATAATACAGAGCAGCTACAGCAGGCAGGTTATCAGCATGCAAAAGTGAACCATCGCTATAACTTTGTTGGCCCAGACTCAGGGGTTCACACTCAAAATATAGAGCGGTGGTGGGGGTCATGCAAATGGAGGAACAAGCGCCATCGAGGAATGTCCTGGCAACATTTGAAGTCATACCTCCAAGAGTGTATGTGGAGGAAGAGTCTGGGTGCTGCGAATCCCTTTGCCCGTATTCTGTACGCTCTCGCCCAAGACAAATTCACTGCCTTCACAGTGACTGAATTTTTGTTTTTTTCTTCTTGAATTGTCATTATTGTTGTTACTTATATTGATTACTGTTTATAAATGTCATTAATTATTGTGTTTTATTGATTTAACAATTATTAAGTAAATTTACAGTTTATCGTTAACACGTCCTCATTACTGTGTCAGATGTATGGTATGGCTGGTGTGAATGTGTTCCTCCTAAAACCCCACCACTATCCCACGCCACCCCGAAGTGTGTCGAGTGGTGGAACGTGTCCTCCTGACCTTTTCATACCCCCACTATCCACGTCGGTGTGGAGTTCATTATATATAGTGTGTCAAGCGAACGCTACGCTCGCCACGCTTCAGGCTCGGTGGCTCGCTGCACTCACCACACTATATAAAATCAAAATCCACACCGACGTGGATAGTGGGGGTATGAAAAGGTCGGGAGGATGCGTTCCGCCAGCGCTTTCCATGCTTCGGGGGGGGGGGGGGGTGGGGAGGTGCATCGCACCCTATAAAATCACATGCGATTTTGTGTCAGGTGCAATGGCATGCGATGCGTTAAGCCCGGGGCGAGAGAGCAGTGAATAATTTACTTTGGAAGATCGCATAGCACGCATCGCATGGCACTAAAACGGGACATGCGATGCAATGCGATTTCCTTACGCAGAATACCCCAATAAGCAAATTGCTTAGTGGGCGCCCTGTTACTACATAAGTAACAAAGATTTAACAGGTAAGACATAAATCGGAGTTTGATACTGATTCTATGTGGCCAGTGCAAACTGTCGCTGATAAGGATTTTTGTGGATCTAAGAGAAAAAAGAAAGTGTGCCAGCGCTGGCTGTAAAGAAGTTTAAAATACACTGGTCTCAAAGAGTATATAAACAATTTATTAATAATAACAACAACAATTCTAAAAAGTCAATAAGGGTAAAAAGGTGAATCGCTCTAGAACATGTAGTTCATAGCACACAATCATAAAAGGCTATCACGGGGATAATCAGGGTCTTTGATTTTGAGCTGTTTAGATAGTAGATAAATAAAGAAAGCTGTATATTACCATCCCATTGTGCTTGGTTGGTTTGGAAGCCAGGCTCTGTGACAAGGCAGGGTTTGCAAAGGGTTTGGCTCCTGCACTGTGCCTCAACAGACGGCTGGAGCCAACACCAGAAGCAGCTGCTCAGCAGGGGAACAGAGCTGCGGCTGGTGTGAGGACAGAGCACGAGGAACTGAAACCAGCATTGGGGGCCAGAACCAGGGAGGTGTGACAGTGTGGACGGAGCAGACCCGGGCAGGAAGTAGAGGCAAGAGGGGTGCGTGGTCCATTTAGCAGGCTGCTTGGCTGTGTCATGTAAGGGGATTTATTGCTAGCAGGACTCGGGCTGCAGACTTCCCTCTTCCTCTCCTACCTCGCGGTGCTGCTCTCTTGTGTGTCACTGTCACCTCCTCCAGGCTCTGAGTGCTGGCTGTTAATGTCCCCTCCTCCCCTCACTGCACGGCTCACCCAAATATAATTATCTCTGCACATTTTACATCTGCCCCACCTGCAGTTCACATGGTTTTGTCCATCTAAGAAGGATTTTGTCAGAAAGAGTGAAATAGAATAAGGCCCCATGTATTGTAAACTTCTTTATAGCCAGCGCTGGCACACTTTCTTTTTTCTCTTAATTCTATAATTGGGCCTGACAAACCCTGTGCCAGCAGTTGCTGATAGCGCACCACACAGTATTCCTTTTTATTTTTGTGGATCTAGTTTGAAGACTTGGGAGAAGGTAATTTTAGGAACTGGGACCTGAAAATCAGATTTATGTCTTACCTGTTAAATCTCTTCGAGGATGTCGGGCCACAAGGCTAACGCTGGGTAGTGAGCGGGTGAGTGAGCATTTCAGCACCAGTAAGTATAAACTTTTTGCTGCTCCCTGTCAGCTAGGCTCCTCCCCTCCTCTACCCCACTGCCAGGCCAGGCAACTTAGTTTTATTTAACAAGCCAAGGCAGGAGACCAGAGAAGAAAAATACCTTACAGAAAAACATTCTAAACATATGGGAGGTCACGCAATAGAGCAACCAAGTTTACTCAACAGAGGAACAATTAACTTAAACACAACTGAAGCATATGCGGCAGGGAGGGATCCTTGTGGCCCCTGATGTCCTCAAATAAAAAGATTTAACAGGTAAGACCTAAATCGGGGTTTTGTACTGTCTCTAGGACAGTTGTACAGTGCTACTTAGGGCTCTCGCTCAAGTAAGCAGCAGCTATAATAAAGGGGTCGTCACTCCCCTATAAAAATAAAAAAGTAAAATAAATAAGGGCAAAATAACCTTTGAAAAAGCTGGGAACCCCCAGTGAAACACGTCAGTCCAGTCACAGACACCCAACTCTTTCTTCTAACCATAACCATTGGATTAGAATATGGATTCCTGAACCAGGACTTTTACACCAACCATCAGGAGCAGTGATTCGCTCCAAAAGGGCAAACAGCCGCTGGCACCACTCCAAAGGGCTTCTCATCTATCTGCAGTTCAGCGCAGGACTTTTCCCTACCATCGTGAGTGGTTGAAACAAACTGTCCAACACATTGGTTTAACACAGTCCATATATTTGGAACAGGATCCTTTAAAGAGGAACTAACGGGTGCCAGGTTTTAAGTGATGCAACCAGGTTTTAAGTGATGACAAGACTACAGCGACCGTCAGAGTTAGTGTCAAGGGGAGAACTAGCTATCTGGCGCTATCTGGGAGTAACACCCTGCCTAGCGGCACCTGGCCAAGAACGGGGAGCATGACCCAGTCACAGACACCAGATACAGATGGACTGGGGTGCCACCAACACAAAAAAACACAACACGCCAAAGTAAACACTACACAATAACTTGTGGTATCCCAAAACAGGTGTAAACCCACAACCATGGGCCTCTCCACACCTGGGAGAGCCGGACCAAAGTAAATACAAGGTAACGAAGGAAACAGGGCAGCTTGCCCATAGTAAATGAAGAAAGGTATATGGAAACTTGCAAGAACTTTACAAATAAATAAAGAACAGAACCAGGCTTCTCTGGAGCACTTACGTGAACTGAACCGGACACACAGCGACAGACCCACAACACCCAGCTGGAAGAGTGCAGGCTGGGAAGGACTGGACAATCCAGCAACGCTGATCTGGACAGGACCAAGACTGGACAACAGCGTGGCCAGGACACACTGCTAGGAAGCAATGAAGTGACAGGTGACCAGCAGGAAGAAAAGGACTGCAGCAGGGACGTGCAGGCAGGGGAGGCAGTGCATCACCTCTCATAATTGAGTAACAAAAATAAAAAGATATTTATAACATATACTACGTAATAAATATCTTATTTGTATTTTTTCTATAAAGTAATAGGTGGGACACTATTGTGAGGGTGGGAGGCTACAGGCAGAAAAAGAGGCTGCAAAGCCCATTGAAAAACAATGGGGAAGCGGAACCTAGACATCTGCATCAATGACAGGGATGTGAAAAAGAGGAACTTTTGGAATTTTTATTTTGTGACCAAAATGACAGGTATGGAAATGTTCATATGGATGCGATTATTTTTCTGACCGCGGTTTCATAACCATTCACCAGAATCAACTTCTGTCAACTCAGTAATACATTTCGGATGTGTACCTAAAGTTTAAAGCAGAAAAAGAGGAACTTTTGGAATTGTAATTTTTTGACCAAAACGACAGGTCCGGGGCTTATGGAAATGTTCATATGGATGCGATTATTTTTCTGACCGCGGTTTCAATACCATGCACCAGAATCAACTTCTGTCAACTCAGTAATACATTTCGGATGTGTACCTAAAGTTTACAGCAGAAAAAGAGGAACTTTTGGAATTTTAATTTTTTGACCAAAACGACAGGTCCGGGGCTTATGGAAATGTTCATATGGATGTGATTATTTTTCTGACCGCGGTTTCAAAACCATGCACAAAAATCAAATTCTGTCAACTCAGTAATACATTTCGGATGTGTACCTAAAGTTTAAAGCAGAAAAAGAGGAACTTTTGGAATTTTCATTTTTTGACCAAAACGACAGGTCCGGGGCTTATGGAAATGTTCATATGGATGCGATTATTTTTCTGACCGCGGTTTCAAAACCATGCACCAGAATCAACTTCTGTCAACTCAGTAATACATTTCGGATGTGTACCTAAAGTTTAAAGCAGAAAAAGAGGAACTTTTGGAATTTTCGTTTTTTGACCAAAACGACAGGTCCGGGGCTTATGGAAATGTCCATATGGATGCGATTATTTTCTGACCGCGGTTTCAAAACCATTCACCAGAATCAACTTCTGTCAACTCAGTAATATATTTCGGATGTGTACCTAAAGTTTAAAGCAGAAAAAGAGGAACTTTTGGAATTTTCATTTTTTGACCAAAACGACAGGTCCAGGGCTTATGGAAATGTTCATATGGATGCGATTATTTATTTAACTGCGGTTTCAAAACCATGCACCAGAATCAACTTCTGTCAACTCAGTAATATATTTCGGATGTGTACCTAAAGTTTAAAGCAGAAAAAGAGGAACTTTTGATTTTATTACCAAAACGACAGGTCCGGCTTATGTAAATGTTCGGTACTTATGTAGTATCTGGGCGTCCGATTTAGAAATCGGATCGGATCGCATCACATCGCATGCGACCAAATCGTATGCGATAGTCAAGATTTTTCCATAGGATTCAATGTTAAAATGGTCTGAGTCCATTTTAACATAGAATTCAATGGGAAAAAGGGGTCCTTTTCCTTTCCCCACTATCCAAGTGGGCATGGAGTTGGATATAAACCTGTGGCGAGCGCAGCGAGCCACCGAGCCCGAAGCGTGGCGAGCGTAGCGAGCCCCGTGAGGGGACACAGAATACTTTTTAAGAAATATGCGTCCCCTCGCGGGGCTCGCTTCGCTCGCCACGCTTCGCGCTTGGTGGCTCGCTGCGCTCGCCACGCTATATAAAATCAACTCTATGCCCACTTGGATAGTGGGGAAATGAACAGGACCTTCTTAACATTGAATCCTATGCAAAATCGCATCGAATCGCATCGCATCTGATTGTATGCCTTAAGGTAAGGCATACAATCACAAAATCGGCAGCCCAGATACTACATAAGTACCAAATGTTCATATGGATGCGATTATTTTTGGCCGGGGACTGGCACCCTAAATCCCCCAGCCATCACCAGGGTTGCCCTGGCAACTGTTGCTGGGCTCCAAAGCGGATGTGGGCGGGGCCTGGCAACCTTAAGCCTCCAGCCATGCCCAGGGTTGCCCTGGCAACTGTTGCTGGGCTCCAAAGCGGAAGTGGGCGGGGCCTGGCACCCTCTTAAGCCCCCAGCCATATCCAGGGTTGCCCTGGCAAATGTTGCTGGGCTCCAAAGCGGAAGTGGGCGTGGCCCCACGCCGCTGAACCCCAAGCCATGCCCAGGGTTGCCCTGGCAACTGTTGCTGGGCCTCTAAGCGGAAGTGGGCGTGGCCCCGTGCCGCTGAACCCCCAGCCATGCCCAGAGTTGCCCTGGCAACTGTTGCTGGGCCTCTAAGCGGAATTGGGCATGGCCCCGCGCCGGTGAACCCCCAGCCATGCCCAGGGTTGCCCTGTCAACTGTTGCTGTGCTCCAAAGCGGAAGTGGGCGTGGCCCCGTGCCGATGAACCCCCAGCCATGCTCAGGGTTGCCTTGGCAACTGTTCCTGGGCCTCTAAGAGGAAGTGGCCGTGGCCCGCGCCGCTGAACCCCCAGCCATGCCCAGGGTTACCCTGGCAACTGTTGCTGGGCCTCCAAGCGGAAGTGGGCGTGGCCCAGCGCCGCTGAACCCCCAGCCATGCCCAGGGTTTCCCTGGCAACTGTTGCTGGGCCTCTAAGCGGAAGTATAAATTTGCTCCCTCACATACTTTACAAAGGGACAGCGCACACCGAACGAAAGACATGAGGGGTGAAATGTAATAGGGTGGGATTTTTAGACTTTTGCGATATTTAGTCCAAAACGGCCCAAATCGCAATTTTTCTAAAAATTCCACATGTAAAAGGGTGCGATTCGCGGGAAAAAGCGCATTTTTTCCCGTATATTCGCACATTTAAAAGATGCGATTTTCAGTCACACTGAAAATCGCATCCAGATGTTTTCCCATAGGAAACTATAACTCGCATATGTAATAGGATGCGAGTTCTAAAGTCGCATATGGGACCTTACTGAAAAGCGCAAAAAAAATAGACCAGCTTCTTGCTGGCGATTTTTACAGAAACATGCACAGATCATTGAGATCTGTGCATGCTTCTGTTGTAAAAAAAATAGTTAAAACAAAAATTAAATAAAAAAAACGGCGTGCGGTCCCCCCCCTAAGCATAACCAGCCCCGGGCTCAAAAAGCCGGTGCTGGTATCATAAAATCAAAGGAACAATGAAGTTAGGGTTCCCTGGATTTTATTAAACCAGCACCAGGCTCAAGGTCCGGCGCTGGTTCCCAAAATACGGGGGACAAAATGACTAGGGGTCCCCCGTATTTTAAGAACCAGCACCGGACACAACCAGCCAGCAGGGTAATGCCACAGCCGGGGGAAACTTATTATATAAGCTCCCGCGGCCAAAGCATTAACCCCCTGGCTGGTCAGCATGGGCAGGGGTCCTGTGGAAGTGGGGACCCCCCCAAATGAAGGGGTCCCCCCCTCCAGGACTTACCAGCCCATGCTGATAGTCCGGGGCTGTCCCCGATGCCCCTGGGCGGTGGGCATCGGGCTGATGGCTTGTGTAAAAAAAAGAATAAAAACTATTGTTTTGTACTGGCAAACTATGAGTCCCAGCAAGCCTACCCCGCATGCTGGGACTTGGAGAACCACAAGTCCCAGCATGCGGGGCATTAAAGGGCCCGCTGGCACTTGTAGTTCTGCAGTACAAAAAATAGTTAACAAAAACACACTGACACACTGTAAAATAAATTTTAATACACACAAAACACACACACACTGATACTTACCTACCTTGAGCCCGTAGGTCGGTCCCTGGATCCTTGGTCCGGGCTCCGGGGCTCCAGGGCAGAAGAGTCCGGTTCCGGGGCCTTGGTCCTGGTTCCGGGACTGGTCCTGGGGTTCCGGGGCTCCTGGGCTGCAGAATCCGGGGTCCGGGATCCGAGGTAGTCCCCAGGGGTACCTAAGGAAGTAAATCCTACTCACCTGGTCCCCGGCGACGACCTCGGCATCCTCTCCGGCAGAAGCGCTGCTCCCATCTGGTACCCGGCTCGCAGGACTTTGACAGGCGCAGAGATGTTTCCTCCTCGGCGTCTCTAGACAGAATGATTTCTGGCCAATCAGGAGCCGAGAAAGTCGGCTCCTGATTGGCCAGAAACCCAGGACCAGCCCCGGAACCAGGACCAAGGCCCCGGAACCGGACTCTTCTGCCCTGGAGCCCCGGAGCCTGGACCCAGGATCCAGGGACCGACCTACGGGCTCAAGGTAGGTAAGTATCAGTGTGTGTGTGTTTTGTGTGTATTAAACTTTTATTTTACAGTGTGTCAGTGTGTTTTTGTTAACTATTTTTTGTACTGCAGAACTACAAGTGCCAGCGGGCCCTTTAATGCCCCGCATGCTGGGACTTGTGGTTCTCCAAGTCCCAGCATGCGGGGTAGGCTTGCTGGGACTCATAATTCGCCAGTACAAAACAATAGTTTTTATTCTTTTTTTACACAAGCCATCAGCCCGATGCCCACCGCCCCACTTCCCCAGGACCCCTGCCCATGCTGACCAGCCAGGGGGTTAATGCTTTGGCCGCGGGAGCTTATATAATAAGTTTCCCCCGGCTGTGGCATTACCCTGCTGGCTGGTTGTGTCCGGTGCTGGTTCTTAAAATACGGGGGACCCCTAGTCATTTTGTCCCCCGTATTTTGGGAACCAGCGCCGGACCTTGAGCCTGGTGCTGGTTTTATAAAATCCAGGGAACCCCAACTTGATTGTTCCTTTGATTTTATGATACCAGCACCGGCTTTTTGAGCCCGGGGCTGGTTATGCTTAGGGGGGGGACCGCACGCCGTTTTTTTTTTTTTTTTTTTTTAAACCAAAATCGCAAATATGAAAATGCGCACATTTTCAGGACTGAAAATGCGCACATTTTCAGGACTAAAAATCGACCGAAATCGCGGCAAATCGCATTTTTTGCCGCTAATTCGCATCTCATTACATATGCGATTTAGCGTAAAAAAACTCGATTTTTAAAGGTGCGATTTCTGGCGAGTTTGGAACTCGTCCAAAAATCGCACCCTATTACATTTCGCCCGAGGTCTCACAAGGAAGGGGCATGGCCACACAATAAATCCCCATTCGAAATTACACCACACAGTAGCACAATTTTATTCATAATACACAGCACCAGTGCCGTAACTAGCCATTTTGGTGCCCTGTGCCAGAAAGAGAATTGATAACTGCCCCACCACCACAGACAAAGCAGGGAAAGTGTACGGCGAAGGTGCGCAGCAAAAATGTAGGAGCGTGGCTTAATAGGGCAGGAGTGTTGCCATATAAAAGTACCAATAACACAGTAATGCCCATTATACATCATGGCACACATCATGATGCCCCTTACACAGTATGCAGCACACCGTAATGTCCATTACACAATATAACGCACACCATAATCAAGGGCTGAAACTAGGATTTATACGGTGGCACTCGGCAGAAGTAAACCACCAGGCACAATAGGTTGCCATTTCAAAGCTTTGCAATTGGATTTACATCTGCCAATATTCATACGATGCCACACAGTATAAGCCAAAAATCACATTTTGCACATTTACACTGGGGAATGGTGGAGTACTTGGGGTTAGTCTGCATGGTTAAATGTTAGGGTTTAGGGTTCAGCACTTAGAAGGGGGTACGGTTAGGCTGAGGGGAGGAAGGCAGGATTAGGGTTGGGGGGGGGCAGGGTAAAGGTAAGTATACCGAAACTGTCAGGATGGCCGTGCTGGTATTCTGACTGCCAGCATCATTCTCCACCATCGGTCAGCTTTCTCTCAAATACAAAGTTATTTAATTAACATAATTTAATCAATCAATCAATCATTACCTCCCTCACTATAAAAAAAGATTAACTCCCATAATAGCAATTATCTTTAGCCTCTCCAGCCCAGCGCCTCCCTGCTGAGCGGGTAGCGCCGGCCCTGACTCCCCCCCCCTAAACCTTAATGTGACACTCTTCCCCGCTCCCCAAACCTTAATGTGACACTCTCCCCCCTCCCTCCCCAAACCTTAATGTGACACTATCCCCTCCCTCCCCAAACCTTAATGTGACACTATCCCCTCCCTCCCCAAACCTTAATGTGACACCCCCCCCCCAAAGCTTAATGTGACACTCTCCCCCCCTAAACCTTAATGTGACTCTCCCCAAACATTAATGTGACACTGTCCCTCTCCCCCCAAACCTTAATGTGACACTCCCCCCCTAAACCTTAATGTGACACTCTCCCCCTCACCCTCAAATCTTAATGTGACACTCTTCCCCTCCCCCCAAACCTTAATGTGACAACCCCCCCCCCCACTCTAAGGGCGGGATATACTAAAGGGAAAATGCGGTAAAACGGGGGTTTTACCGCATTTTCCTATGTTCTATTGGCCGTCTGCCCTGTCTCGGCCTGGCAGGGTATCGCCAATGTGACAGGGTGGCGATACCCTATAGAACCCTATGGGCTTCTATCGCCGACCGCGCGACTCCCCCTACTGTCCTCCATCGATCTCCTCCAGCAGGTGTCACAGCCGGGAGGCCATACGGCTGCAGGGGGGAGGAGGAGACGCAGGGGGACACTGACAGCCGCCGGGATGTGACGGAGACCTCCGCACACCACATTACAGGTATCGCGGGGGTCTCCATCACCGCAACCCGATGCTAGCTGCATATGTTAGTACATATGCGGTAGCATCGCGGCGGCTGGCAGGCGAAGGGCGGTGATGTATATTAATACATCCCACCCTTAACCTTAATGTGACACTCTCCCCCCTCCCTCCCCAAACCTTAATGTGACACTCCCCCCAAAGCTTAATGTGACACTCTCCTCCCTCCCTCCCCAAACCTTAATGTGACACTCTCCCCCCTCCCTCCCCAAATCTTTTTTGCGTAAACTGTTTTTATTGAAGCAGTAGACAACAACATTGATCTTAACATTCGATCTACAAGTTGAAATCGATAATATGTCTACATTACAATTAAGTCAGTAGGTAAGTTACAAGAGTGGAGGAAAGAAAGGAAAAGGAGAAAAGAAGTAAAGAAGAGTAAGGAGAAAAGGTTATGTGGACATATATGACCTGTAAGTGGGCGTAAGTTTGAAATTATGCCATAGTTGATTTGTCTCCAGTGGGGCAATGGGTTGGCCTGAGGAGAAGGAGATCAGATCTTCCATATCCATGAAGTAGTCAATTTTCTTTAACCATTGCTTCATCGAGGGAGGTATGGAAGACTTTCATAAGGTAGGGATAATGGCTTTGGCCGCATTATTAAAGTGTCTAAGTAATGAGTGCTTATAAATGTATGTGTCTATTTGGATAAGGTTTAGTAGCCAAAATCCCGGGTCTTTGGGTACTGTATCCCCCAGTATTAGTTCCGAGCACTTAAATACCTCAGTCCAAAAAGCAGAAATGTGGGGGCACTCCCACCAGATGTGTACAAAAGTGCCGGGTGCCGACTTACATCTCCAACAGAGGTTGGACACCGCAGGAAACATTTTATTGAGGATATATGAGGTTCTGTACCATCTATATATGAGTTTATAAAGGTTTTCTAGTGTGTGCAGGCATAGAGAACTGCACTGTGTATTACGAAAAATTGTATCCCAATTTGTTTGTATATCTAGTGTTTGCATGTCTTTCTCCCAGGAGATTGTAAAAGAAGGCGGTTTAGCAGCAAAGTTGTCCATAATGATTGTGTATACTTGGGAGACAGTGTGCGTAGGGGTCTGGGGTGAAATGCATAACTTCTCGAAGGGAGTGAGTTCTCTTTTGATACTAGAGGACTTTCTAGAAGAGACAAGAAAGTGGCGTACCTGGAGATACTTCCAAAAATCTGAGTTCGGAATGTTCCATAGTGACTGGATGTCAGAGAATGACCGCACCTCACCAGCGCTCACCAGCTGGCCCAATCTGAAGAGCCCACACTCTGTCCATCGGTCAAAAGCTAATCTGTCAAGCCCAGGGGTAAATTCTGGGTTATACAAGAAGGGGCTAAGGGGGGAGATTTTAGAGGTTATAAGTGTATTATCTCGTAGCCTATCCCATCTTTTGAGTGTAGGGGTGACCGTTGGATGAGAATTTTTTGGCAATGAAGGTAGCCAGGGTGTAACCTCTATATACTGTTGGAGGCTAGCTTCCTCTAGGAGAACCCATTGTTTATCACTCTTGGCCCGTGTCCAGTCTATTATTCTATGTAGAATTATTGCATCGTAGTAATTTGGGATATGTGGGAGTTGTTGGCCTCCTTGGTGTTTTCTCATGAATAAGATATCATGTTTGAAGCGTGGGGTGGAGCGATCCCAGACAAATGCTTTAATTAGATTTTGGATTGAGCGAAACCATGTAGCTGGAATGTGTATCGGCAATGTTTGCAAGAAAAATAGGATTCTTGGTAGGGCATTCATTTTAATTACATTTATTCTGCCAAACCATGACAGATGTAATTTCCGCCACTTCTGAAAGTCTAATCGCAATGTGTTCAGCAAAGGGATGAAATTTAATGTGAATAATTTAGATAAGTCATTTGGGATCATTACACCTAAATATTTTATTTTGTGATCCTGCCAAGTGAATGGGAAACTATTTTTCAGGTTTAGAAGTATGTTGGTGGGTGTATTTAAATTCATTGCGATCGATTTAGAATAATTTATTTTAAAATTAGACAGGGCTCCAAATTTGTTAAATTCTGATATCAGGCTTGGGAGGGAGGTTGATGGATTGGAGATGAGGGCAAGTAGGTCATCAGCAAACATAGCTAGCTTGTATTCTTTACCTTTTACCGTGAGGCCTGCGATGTTTGGGTTTGCTCTGATACTCCTGGCTAATGCTTCTATACATAGAACAAATAGAAGGGGGGATAAGGGACAACCTTGTCTCGTACCATTAGTAATTGTGAAGGGGTCAGATAGAGACCCATTAATTTTAATGCGGGCATATGGTGAGGTATATAAGGATAGTATTCTATGAAAACAGGTCTTGCCTAATCCTAGGTGTTTTAGAACCCCTGTCATAAATCCCCAATCTACTCTATCAAACGCCTTTTCGGCGTCTGTCGTGATGACGACTGATGGTTGTGTAGACAGAGAGGCGTGGTGAATCATATTGATCACTTTGACAGTGTTGTCTCTAGCCTCTCGGCCTATAACAAAGCCAACCTGGTCGCCATGGATTAAATCAGGTAATAACATTTTTAGGCGGTTTGCAATCAGTTTGGCGAAAATTTTTATGTCTATATTTAATAAAGAGATTGGTCTATAACTTGGGCATAGGCTAGGATCTTTGCCTTCTTTAGGCAGTACCGTGATATGTGCCTCCAGTGAGTGCGGGGAAAAGTGTGACTCAGCTGAGATCTCATTAAAGGCTCGTGTAAGTAGGGAAGCCAATTTGTTTTTATAGGCTTTATAGTAGGCTATAGTGAACCCGTCAGGGCCCGGGCTTTTCCCATTGGCAGAGGAATCTATGGCTTTCTCTACCTCCTCAAGGGTAAAGGGAGCATCTAAGGCATCTGCTTCGTCTTTGGGTAGTGTGGGAAAGTTTATCGTTTTTAAGTATTCAGCCACCGCTGAACTATGGGCTATTATGTCTGTTCTTCCCTCAGACCCTGAGAGATTATATAAATTTGCGTAGTACGTTTGGAATGTTTTGGCTATCTGTGAGGTGTCGTGGTGTGTGTGGCCTCCATCATCTTTTATAGCGTGTATAAAGGTGAGGGCTCGTTGTTCTCTAAGGGCTTTGGCTAGTAGTTTGCCAGGTTTGTTGCCCCATTGATAATATCGGCTACGACATTTGCGATATGAGAGTTTTATGTTGTCATTAAGCAGTTTATTTAGAGAGGCCCGAGCCAATTCAAGATCTACATAATGTTGGGGAGATTGTGATTTCTTATGGAGAGTTTCTAGCCTTTTAATCTGGGTTAGGAGATCGTCCCTTTGTTTGCATCTTTGTTTTTTCCGCATAGTGCCCAACTGAATACACACTCCACGTAACACGCATTTATGTGCCTCCCAAATAGAAATTCTGGAGGCTTCCGTGTTGTCGTTATCCGAAATATTGGAATCAATGGCTTTATCTAGCTGGGCTTTGCACGTTACATCCTGTAAGAGAGTGTCATTGAAACGCCAGTTCCACGAGCGTGTGGTCTGTGCAGGAAAAAGCAGAGTTAAATGGACCGGGGCATGGTCGGACCATGTGATTTGACCTATCGAGGTGTTTGCAATCAGGTGTAAATGTCGATGGCCTAGGAATAGATAATCCAACCTAGAGTAGGATTGATGGGGATCAGAGAAGTATGAGTAGTCTGAGTCTGAGGGGTGGGTCAGTCTCCAAGAGTCAATCAGCTGGTGGTCCAGTAAGGTGCGTCTCACCCTCCTATACTCCCGTTCCGGTCTATAGGGCACTTTTTTGGAGGAGTCGAGAAAGGGATCAAGAGTCCAGTTTAAGTCTCCTCCCATTACTGTCACTCCCTCGAGAAGAGCGTCTGCTTTATCTAAGGCTGATGAAATAAATTGTGGTTGTTTCGTATTTGGGGCATAAATGTTCAGGAAAGAGAAACGTTGAGAGTTAATGTCGCACTTGACTAGTAGTGCTCTGCCCTCTAGGATAATATGGGAAGACACATTCAGGATAGGTATATGCCTAGCTATCAAAATTCCCACTCCCAGTGATTTTCCTGTTGGATTATTTGCTGTAAAGACGTGGGGGTAGTAGTGACATTTGAGAGAGGGAACATTCCCCTTTTTAAAATGTGTTTCCTGAATGAGCGCGATATCTACTTTCTCATCCCTGAGCCACTTAAGTAACCCAGAGCGTTTCTCTGGGATGTTTAAGCCCTTAACGTTAAGAGTGGTTATATGTAGATCATTAGTACCCATTGCTAATTTGGAAAAAGGCAACTCTTACAAAACTCAAGGTCACATAGATAGGGAAAAGAGTGGAAGTGAGGAAATAGATGGAAAAAAGGAAGAAGAGGATGCCACATAATAAGATATGTAGCCTAGTACATTGATAATATATAACGTAAGTGTAAACGTGTAGAAGAAGAACAGCTGCAGATGGGACGAGGGAGGATGCCTGCATCCTTCCGTCCCATGGAGAAGAAAGGTGCAGCTCGATGGGGGATTAGCGGGGGGCCAAGAACAACAACCGCCCACCACCAATATTTACAATCATCTATCTAATCACATATAAAAATAACATATGAAGTAATTCTAATTAGAACTGCCATTAAAGAGCTGAGTATCAACACAAGTATAGAAAATCAGCCATCTATCTGTCGCTGCTATATGAGCAGAAAGAATACAGCGATAAATGTAAAATTAACAGTAGCTATTAGTATACTAAACATTGAGTCAACAGAACCCATAAGGTTTTAAGAGGAGAAAAAGGCATATTACCACTTTTCATGACCCAAAGGATAATGGCCAAGAAAAAGGTAGGTCTTGAGAGAGCAGATGGTCATGGTGGTTCAGTTGTACGAGAGGTGGTCGTAGGGGACATCCTGCGTCGTGTTGAATGTGCTTGTTGCCAAGCGTCATCGTGCGAATCGATGGTAGGGAGGTCAGGGTATTGGTGGAAAGAGTCCCAATCCGGAAGTGGCACAGGTTGGATGCCGAGTGTAGTGAAGAAGGTTGGGAGATCAGATGGTTTGGATATAGAGGTAGATTTACCGTTGTGGGTCACCTGCAAAGAAAATGGGAATCCCCATCGATATTTCAGGCCTAATTTTCGGAGGGTATCTGTAAGCGGTTTTAAGGATCTTCTCTGCTGTAAGGTCGACCATGCTAGGTCAGGAAATATTTGGATCTTGTCTCCTTGAAATTCGATCCCTTCTAATAGGCGTGTTTTTTGTAGTATTTCTTCTTTTTGGGTGTAGTAATGCAGTCTACAGATAACATCTCGAGGCCGGTCCGATGGTAGGCCCCTGGGTCTTAGGGCTCGGTGAGCTCTATCGAAGGTAATGGCTGTGTCCGGATCTAAGCCCAGGATTTCCCCAAAGATTTTAGTAAGGACATTTGTGAGATTAGACTGGTGTATATCTTCTGATAAACCTCTGACCCTGATGTTATTTCTTCTACCTCGATTGTCCATATCTTCTATGCGGGCTTTAAGGAAGGTGATATCAGATGTTTGGTGGGAGATCACTTCCTTGAATTTGGCCAAGATAGCTGTAGTTGGTGATTCGTGTCTCTCTAGTGTATCTACTCTTGACTCAAGTGAAGACATGTCTTTCCGAAGGGCAGATACTTCTTGTTTGATAGTAGCAAGTAGGCTGGACTCCAGGTTTGAAAAGTCTTGCTTTGTAGGTAGGGTTTTGACATGTGCCAGGATCTCTCTAACCTCTGTGGTCAATGAAGGAGTATCTTGGGATTGGGTGCCTTCGGGTAGAGACATCTCGTCCAACTGAGAGGGGGAGGTCGACGTGGAAGGGGTTTCTGTTGTATTCGGGGAATTTGTGTTGGAGGGTAATAGAAACTGGCGTAGATCTGATGTGTGGCAGTCAGCGGATTTAGGTGTTCCCTCCGGTTTGGTCTTAGATTTTTTCTTAGCGTTTTTCACCATGAGCACCGACTTAAATATGTGTGACTTTAGGATCAGATGGTAAAAACAAGCTCAGCTCTTCAGGTCTTATGTTAGAAGTAACAGCGGGCCATTGTCGTGTCAAGGCTCCCCCGTGGCCTACGTGGTCGTCATCAGTCGATCATTTTATCACCTCCCTGATGTCGGGTGTGATGGGAGAGAAACATTTTCAAAAGGCACTCAAACTGCTGGGGTTAGGTGATATGCTATTCGGAAGCTCCGTATCTACTCCCAGCCACCTGGGGCTTTGTGTGGTGGCTCTAGTCACCGTCTGTACGTGGTAAAGGGATAGACAGGGCAAGGGGCAGCCGGAGGTCCTCCCCACAAGTCAGCCCAAGCCGTGTCCTGCAGTAGATGAAGTTCAACTCCGAAGGGGTACCATAGGTCCCGCAGTATGATTTAATAAGCAGCTGTTTCAGGGCGTATATTCAGGTATTGCTTCCAATAAACACCTCTATAAGTGTCAAGTTGATAATTATGTATAGCAAGCTTTATTTGTCAGCAGGTTATGTAGAGCAAGTAGTTATGTAAAGCCAGTTTTATTTGGCAATCTCTATTGGAAGGTCCTTTAAGTGATCTCTACAGGTCTCAGGGGGAGGTTTGGGCGCCAGCAGCAGCAGCCGTAGCTGTGATGTACTGCCTGCTGTGTGCCTATGATTCCAAATCCAAGATGGCGGCCGCCTCTATTTTATATGGGGGGGAGGGAGCCCGCAGCTGCCCCCCGCACCCCAGGCCCCCTGAGTACTGCTGTGCCTCACCGGGTGGCCAGTGAAGCCCCCCCGCTCCCCTCCAGCGATGCTCCCCTTGTTAATATAAAAGTCTTTGCCGGAGACCGCCGCCCGCCAGCAGCCAAGATGGCCGCCGCGGCTTCAAACGGGAGCCTCTTCGTTCTCCCCTCGGCCCCGGCGCTGCTCAGATATATCCAGACCGACAAGGGAGGTCTGGGGTGCACCAGTCCTACCTCCAATCTCGCCGCGTAGTCCGCCGGCCGCCTCCGCAGCCCGTCAACGTAGTTCGGCTGGCGGGCAGATGGACTCCACTCCAGGACGCTGCTTCAGGAGAGGAGAGGGATTTCTCCCCCTCCCGGCTCCGCAGCACCTTCAACTTTGCCCCGGAGGATGGTGGCAGGGTGAGGTCTCCTTAGTGTGAGCTGTTTTTTTGTAGGCAGATCTCTGCAGTAAAGTTTTAATGTAGAACTACAGGAGCTCCTGTAAAACGTGCCCTGCTGTCTACACGACCAGGCCACGCCCCCCTCCCCAAATCTTAATGTGACACTCCCCCCCCAAAGCTTAATGTGACACTCTCCCCCCTCCCTCCCAAACCTTAATGTGACACTCTCCCCCTCCCCCCTAAACCTTAATGTGACTCTCCCCCTCTCTCCCCAAACCTTAATGTGACACTTAATGTGACAGCTTACAGAGCTGCTAGCCATGCCCCCACAGCATCGGAAAACAGGAGCGTGGCCTCACGAAATGACGCAATATATAGGCCACAGCCAGGGGCAAATTTAGGGGTCAGGCCGCCCCTAGGCACAACATTTTTTTACACCCCCCCCCCCATTTTAACATATTCATTATTAAGATATATACTGTATATATAAAGAGATATATACCTATATCTATATATATATATATATATATATATATATATATATATATATATATATATATATATATAGCAAACCAGACGGCGGCACTCGACAGGAATAAATGGACTTCAACCAGGTATAATCATCAACGTTTCGAACTTTTAATTAGTTCTTCATCAGGATGTAACAAGATATAAAAAACAGACTTACTTTTATACACCACACCACAGACTTATAAATGTAAGTCTGTTTTTTATATCTTGTTACATCCTGATGAAGAACTAATTAAAAGTTCGAAACGTTGATGATTATACCTGGGTTGAAGTCCCATTTATTCCTGTCGAGTGCCGCCGTCTGGTTTGCTGTATATACCCTGCGGGGTTTTTGGAAGGCACCGCAACAAGTTATTTTCTGTCGAGGCAGTGCTGCTCCATCTCTGGATTCTATATCTCCTATATATTTGGCTACATCTGTCACTCAAAGTGGGTGTCTGTGTCTATAACGCTCTGTTCCTGGACTTTCCTCTTAATGTGTGATTGCCTTCATCTGTGCTGACACCTTTCTGAGAAATTAACCTATTTAAAACAGGTGATGGCAATCATACATTAAGGGGAAGTCTAGAAACAGAGCATTGTGTCCCTCCTGGAGAGGGTCATGTTGGGAGGTATGTGACAGAGAACCAGCCCAGTGAGCCCACAGACAGTGCCAGACACCCACTGCCTTCCCATGTTGCCCAGCACTGCTACTCCACAGCCACCAGGTGAGCGCCCCCCTCCCGCGATTTGCGGCAAAACCTCCCCCCCCCGCGCGCCCCCCCCTCCCGCGATTCGCGGCAAAAACACCCGCTCCCCCGCGACCCCCCCTACCGCGATTCGCAGCAAAAACACCCCCGCGACCCCCCCTCCCGCGATTCGCTGCAAAAAGAACCCCCCACGACCCCTCCCGCAATTCGCGACATAACCACCACCCGCGCCCCCCCCCTCCCGCGAATCGTGGCAAACCCTCCCCCGTGACCCCCCCGATTCGCGGAAAAAACACCCCCGCGACCTCCCTTCCACGATTCGCGGCAAAAAGAACCCCCCCGCGACCCCCCCTTGCACGATTGGCGGCACCCCCCGTGCGACCCCCCTCCCGCGATTCGCGGCACACCCCCCCCCCCCCCGCAATTCGCAGCAGCCCCAGGATTAAATGGCACATGCAAAACACTGATATGGCTATGGTCAACAATGAAAAAGGTTGACATGAGTTTTTGAAGATTTATTTTTAATTTTTTCATATTCATTGTCATGTGTCGATGAAGTGGCACACTTATGTCAACATTTACATGTGTTGACCTTTCTGTGTTGATTTTTTCTTGTGGCGATTCGCGTCACACCCCCCCGCAACCCCCCCTCCCGCGATTCGCGGCACCCCCCACCTCCGGCAATTCGCGGCAACCCCCCACCGGAACCCCCGTGAACCCCGCCCTCCCGCGATTCGCGGCACCCACCCCCCGCAACCCCCCCCCCCGCAAATCGCGGCACCCCCCGCGATTCGCGGCAGCCCCAGGATTAAATGGCACATGCAAAACACTGGCACGGCTATGGTCGACAATGAAAAAGGTTGACATGAGTTTTTGAAGATTATTTCATTTTTTGAATGTTTTCATATTCATTGTCATGTGTCAACATGGACACCAATGAAGTGGC
Source organism: Crinia signifera (assembly GCF_055691185.1). Classification (NCBI taxonomy): domain Eukaryota; kingdom Metazoa; phylum Chordata; class Amphibia; order Anura; family Myobatrachidae; genus Crinia; species Crinia signifera. The sequence goes on from NC_139228.1 coordinate 76,011,969, forward strand.
ACACTTATGTCAACATTTACATGTGTTGACCTTTCTGTGTTGATTTTTTCTTGTGGCGATTCGCGTCACACCCCCCCGCAACCCCCCCCCCCCCGCGATTCGCGGCACCCCCCGTGACCCCCCACCTCCCGCAATTCGCGGCAACCCCCCACCGGAACCCCTGTGAACCCCGCCCTCCCGCGATTCGCGGCACCCAACCCCGCGACCCCCCCCCTCCCGCAATTCGCGGCACCCCCCGTGATTCGCGGCAGCTCCAGAATTAAATTGCACATGGAAAACACTGACATGGCTATGGTCGACAATGAAAAAAGGTTGACATGAGTTTTTGAAGATTTATTTCATTTTTTGAATGTTTTCATATTCATTCTCATGTGTTGACATGGACACCAATGAAGTGCCACACTTATGTCAACATTTACATGTGTTGACCTTTCTGTGTTGATTTTTTCTTGTGGCGATTCGCGTCACACCCCCCCCACACCCCCGCAACCCCCACTCCCGCGATTCACGGCACACACACACCCCCCCCCGCGATTCTCGGCACCCCACCCCGTGACCCCCCCTCCCGTGATTAACGGCACACCCCCTGCGACCCCCCCTACCATGATTCGCCGCAACCCCCGCCCCCGTAACCCCCCTCCCGCGATTTGCGGCAACCCACCCCGCGACCCCCCTCCCGCGATTCTCTGCAATCCCTCCCCTCCCGCGATTCGCAGCATCCACCCCCCCACAACCCCCCCTCCTGCAATTCGCGGCATCCCCCGCGACCCCCCTCCTGCAATTCGCGGCACCCTCCGCGACCCCCCCTCCCGCGATTCGCGGACACCTAAGTTGCAATACAGGGCATCTTTCATACAATTCTAACCATATTTCTCATATACAAACGTTCACAAATTAAGGGGGCGCAGCCCCTTACGACGGTGTGAAGAGCGCCCGTAGGGCGCGATGAATCACCTAGTATATATATATACATTATACATCTGCAGAAGTGCCCAGGAGAGCAGTTACCTGGGAGGTATCCTAGAGGAGGCCAAGTTATTTTTTCCACAAACACGGGGTATCTCTCGGACTCCAGCAGTAAGTAAGGGGGGGTTGACTGCGCCCGGGAGCCAGAACGTCATGGACTCCACCGCTCACCGGGGTTCCTCGCTTTAGCGAGTCGCCTGCCCCGGCGCGGCTGTCATTTCCTTCTCATCCTCTTCCTCTGGGATCATGGAGAACGCATCCCCGGCCTCGCCGCCAGGCTTTGAGGGACTGGACTGGGAGTCCGGGCGCTGCAGGGGCCATGTGCAAGATCGGGGCCAGCTCTGCGGCTCAAAGTCTGGGTCTATGTCCACGTCCTGCTCCGGGGAGGCGAGGGGCGCAGTGGCTGCCATTCTGTGTGAGCTGCTACCCCCCAGGTAGGGAGGGAGGTGAGCACTGGGGAGACTGGGGCGAGCTGTTGCGGCAGGTAGGAGGCTCCTCAGTGAGTGGCGCAGCACAGCATCACCGGCCCGGCAGCAGCTATGCAGGCGCACGGGGGCTTATTACAACAGAATGTCAGCCTGTTGTGCCGCCCTTAATTGGTGCCGCCCTGAGGCCCGTGCCTCATGGGCCTAGGCACAAATCTGGCCCTGGTCACAGCCCTTGCTGTCAGGCAACGCCCCCTAAGTTCGGCGGCTCTATTTCGGCAAGCGAGGGTGTCTCTCCATGCAGGGCTGGTGCGAGTCGGGGTGGGGGCCCCCCGGTGCCGAGGGGGAGTGGTACCTGTGTAAAAAACTTGCGGCCCCGGCATCCCTGCAGTGCTGGAGCGGTCAGGGGTGTCCGTGCCGCAGGGGTACCTGTGGCGCCGTCATGTGTATAAAGCTGGCTGCGGCCGGCGGGGTCCCTGCAGTGAATAGAAAATAACTAGCGCTTCCCACGCCGCCGCGCGCATAGCGCTAGTTATTTTCTATTCACTACAGGGACCCCGCCGGCCGCAGCCAGCTTTATACACATGACGGCGCCGCAGGTACCCCTGCGGCACAGACACCCCTGACCGCTCCAGCACTGCAGGGACGCCGGGCCGCAAGTTTTTTACACAGTTCGCTGGGGGTGAGGGGCGAACTGCCGCCCTCCAGGTGCCGGTGCCCTAGGCAAATGCCTAGAGCTGCCTAGTGGTGGCGCCGGCCCTGTCTCCATGGCTACAACAAAAGTCGGGAGGTGTGAACCCCTTAGAGGGCACAAATGACTTACATATGCAAATCTGCACTTACATATCAATTCCCTATTTTTGAACTGCTGAGACATTAATGTAACACAGTTTCTGACTTTAATTTAGAATTCTAATACACAAAGCTCGAGAAAGACAGAATTAAATTGTCCCCTGAAAACAAGCAGCAGTGTTCTTCCGTGCTGCTAAACTCGTCATGTACAGTGTACTGATGCTGCGGCTGCCTGCATCGCGGCTATGAAGCAGAAGGGCATACTGGGAATCGTAGTTCACTTTCCCTCCCTGGCGCTGAATAGGCCAAGACTAAAAACATCAAATCCCAGAGGGCGCCCGTTCTCCCTGTCCTGAAGGCGATGCGAGAGAGACAGTCACTTGCAGGGATTAATGTCTCCACTTCCCGAGCATTAGCCATCTAGCAGCGCCGCACATCCTCTCCAGCTGCTGAATGTTTCCAGATGTGTCCCTGAGCAGCACAGTCATACAACAGGTAAAACGGACGGGATTTACACGCAGACGCTGCGACTGCTAGATTTTACATTGTGTGTGATTATAAGGGGAACTGGTGAAGCAGGATAAGTATTCATGGTGGGAACAATGGATTCCTGATGGGGTTTGACAGGTGGCGTAGGGAGAAACGTAATATCGGGTGTTTGGGGCTTTCATATGAAGGGTTGTGTTTTCCAGTAATGAGAGCAGTACAAGGTGTATAGGCATGGGCTTTGATTTGGTAAACCCTCCTTTTTTATTATAATGTAATCATTTTCATGCCTGGTGTATCTTTTTTGTTTGTTTGTTTTTTTGTTATCAGTTCTGGATACATGGTGTATTGATGGAATGGATCCAAAAAATAATGATGCTGCAAGCACCAAAAAATATATTTTCTCCATGGTCTCCTTCAGCTTAATTATTATATATTGTATTTTAAATCATTGCTGTATAAACTTAGATACATCATTTGACATTCATTATCGATCTTAAAGACAATTGGCTACTGCATAGCTTGGGATCCAGGTAGTTAGGATGCAGAAGAAATGATTTGGTGATGGGAAGAAATCACGGGTATGGGTGAAAACCGGACCAGGACAAAACCGCCGGACCGAACATCAAACTCTGCATTTTGTAGCTTGTAGCCTACGGTCTGGGGGGGGGGGGGGGGTGTCCTGTCCGGGGGGGCTGCCTGTCACACCTGTCACCAGGTAGAGAAGGAGGAGTAGAATAAAGCCTCCCTGTATGGTCCGGGCATGTAGCAAAAACCGGACGGTCCGGACCACCCAGGGAGGCTGTAATCTCCCCTCCCCCATCGTGTCCCTGGTGATAGCTATCACTGGACCCCCAACCCCCCCGGACAAGACACCCCCCGGACAGGACAACCCCCGGACCGGACCCTACAAGCTCCGGACTGCAGATCTTGATGTCCTTTCCGGCGGTCCGGAGTGTAGTCCGGGTCCGTTTTTTACATAGTCCCAGAAATCACCAGCTTAATAGAGGAGGGAGCTGTTCTGCATGGATGATATTGGTTCTAAAGCTGAATACAGTATATGAGGTTTCCTGGAATGGTCTGAGTAAATGAAAGCAGACTTCCAAGTTCTGGAAAGGAAATGCAAAATAGTTGAGGGAAAAGCAAGAATGTAGGATTCTGGAGCAGCTCCAACAATATAATGTATATTTATTATTATTATTATTATTATTATTATTATTTTTTTAGGTGTGAAATCCAGGAATCCACAATTCAGAACATGGTATGTACAAGAGGTGTGGATTAGCTGACAAACAATGTATAAGTAGACAATCAAAAGGTCTACATTGGCAAAATGGTCAATATGCGTTTTTCAGAGTTTTTTGTGTTAATCTCAACACTTGGGCACATGGATCAGTAATTAGTGTAGTGTGTACCCCTTTGGGCCAGATGGCCTTGCTGTGCTCAGTACACCTTACTTTTCCCAATTGGAGTCCAAAAAATTGTGAAAAACGTGAAGATTTTCAAGTGACTATTGCCACGGTGATCTTTTGCGGGTGTCAATGTCAATCTATTGCGGGTGTCAATGTCAATACCCATTACATGTTATACCACACAATAATGCCTATTGCATATTATGCCACATAAGTTCTGCTAACCTTCATGCTCTTGTCCATGGGTTAGTTACATAGTTACATAGTAGGTAAGGCTGAAAAAAGACTTGCGTCCATCTAGTTCAACCTGGTGCATGCTCTTTGCAAGGGGTTGCATGCATGGATTGCCAGGGGTAAATGCTTGTTGCCATGTGGTTAACCTGGTTTGCCAGGTGTAAATACTCATTGCCATGAGGTTAACCTGCTCTGCCATGGGGTAAATAATTATTTCCATGGGGTTAACCTGGTCTGCCATGCATAAATGCTCATTGTCCAGGGGTTAATGCTCCTTGGCATGGGGTTAATCTGCTCTACCAGGTAAATGGCAGCCTTCACCCTGCCCTTACTGTCTGCGCTTCTGAGAATAACCGGGCAGAACGGTCGTCAACCCTCTTCATGGCTGTATAAGAGCAGTTTGCGAGTCATTCAGAGCTTGGACTGACAGCCAATCAGGAGCCGAGCTACTGCTCCTGATTGACTCCCGAACTGCAAACTCGGCTCGCAATGCCGGCACGAGTACTTTTGAAATAGTCGTGCCAAGGTGGACCTGCTCTTATGCAGCCAACGGGTGGGGGAAGGGGGGGGGGGGGTGAATTGATGACCGCCATGCCTGGATGTTCCCATAGGCGCACAAAGCCACAACATGATTCTGCTTCCTTCCCCAATAAATCTGGTTCTCAGGAGCAGAGTCTTGTTGCCTTGGCGACCTGGCCCCCGGGGTTTGTCTAGCCCTGCAATATATATATATATATATATATATATATATATATATATATATATATATATATATATAGAAGCTGTGGGGGTTGCTGCGGCACAACAGAGACTGGGCTTTTCAAATATAAATATTTAATGTGGTGATAACACACATCACGTGCCCGACGTTTCGGGGTCTGTCCTGCCCCGTTTTCAAGGTGAGAGATGTATATATATATATTATATATCTGTGTGTGCATAGAGGCCCATTTCCAGCAACCAGCACTACAGTGTTCTAATGGTACATTGTGTTTCCTAACTGCATTAGAAGACCCTAACCCTTGTGCAATTATGTTAGCACAACTGAAAACGGGTCTGATCATTAGAGAAGCTATAAAACTGGCCTTCCTTTGAACTAGATGAGTATCACATTTGTGGGTTTGATTATACATTGACACTGGCATTTTGCAGGCACCATTTAATGAAGCTGCCAGTTGAGATCCTGTGAGGTGTCTTTTTCTCAAACTAGAGACTGCAATGTACTTTTCTTCTTGTACATGGGCCTCCTACTTCTGTGGTTAGAGCCTGTTTGTGCTGTTTTATGAAGGGAGTAGTACACGCTGTTGTAGAAAAAGTTCATTTTCTTGGTAATTTTTCCCATGCAATAGCCTTCATTTCTAAGAACAAGAAGGCTACAGGAAGAATAAGAAAGAACAAGAATAGACTGTCAAGTTTCACAAGTCCTCTTTTTCTGGCCATTTTGAGAGTATAATCGAACCCACAAATGTGATGCTCCAGATACTCAACTAGCACAAATGAAGGCCAGTTTTATAGCTTCTCTAGTGAGCAAACCCATTTCCAGCTGTGCTAACATTATTGCACAAGGGATGTTAAGGGTTTTCTAATCATCCATTCTAACGTGATTAGCACATACAATGTACCATTAAAATACTCCAGTGATGGGATTCGGCATCAAAATCCCGAACGCCGAAATCCCGACAAGGGGGGACGTGGATCGCCCTCCCTTGCGGGCTCGCTGCGCTCGCCACGCAGTGGGCCCGGTGCCTCGCTGTGCTCGGCACACTCATTTATTCTCCCTCTGAGGGTGTCGTGGACACCCACGGGGGGAGAAAGTGTCGGGATTTCGGCGTTCGGGATTTCGGCGTTCGGGATTTTGAATGCCGGGATCCCGACCGCCGGGATTTAAACTGCATCCCCAGTGATGGTTACTGGAAATGGGCCTCTATAGATATATAGATGTAGATATTCCTTTTAAAAACCAGATGTTTTCAGCTAGTATAGTCATTTACCATCCAATTGAAACTATAAATAAATAAACAATGTATAGAGTGTATTTCTGATTAAATGAATGCTCGCTTCATTAAAAAAAGTGCTTTTCTTTCAAAAATAAAGAAAAATCGAAGTGATCCCAAACTTTTGAACGGTAGTATAAATACAAAATGTGTGGCAGGGACAGCATCGTTACACATGTAAGTAATGTGGAAGATTAAGTCCAGGTTTTAGGGAAGCAGCAAAGAAATTGGTGTGATCAAGGTTCGGCTGATTAGCATCTGTGGCTTCCTAATTAAAGTGTTTCCAGTGCAGGAGGTCAGTGCTCTTGATGATGGAATAGCAGCTCAAGTAAAAGGCTGGGATGTGGGCTATGGTGATGATGGTAGGGATCACTGCAGATTTCTGAAGAGTTTGTACTACGCTGGGACACCTGTATGCTACAATGCTGTAACCTTCCTTGATCATGCTGGTAAGCTGTGCACCTGCTAGAAAATAAAGACCAGGGGCATGTTTAAAAATGGCACCTTTAAAAATTGCATTATTTGCTGCTAATTCGCATTTGTAATTAGATGCGTATTCGCATCAAAAAAACGCGATATGGTGCGATTTTTAGACTTGAAAATGTGCGCATTTTAAGACATGCAATTTTGTGTAAAAAAAAATGATGGCGTGGGGTCCCCCCTCCTGAGCATAACCAGCACCGGGCTCAAAGAGCCGGTCCTGGTTTCATAAAATCACAGGGACAAACAAGTTGGGGCTCCCCTGATTTTACAAAACCAGCACCAGGCTCAAGGGCCGGTCCCGGTTCCCAAAATACGGGGGACAAAATGACTAGGGGTCCCCCGTATTTCAAGAACCAGCACTGGGCCCAACCAGCCAGCAGGGTAATGCCACAGCCGGGGGAGACTTTTTATACAAGTCCCCCGGCCAAAGCATTTATCCCTCTGACCGGTCAACATGGACAGGGGTCCTGGGGAAGTGGGGACCCCCCAAAGAAGGGGTCCACCCCCTCCAGAATTTACCTGCCCATGTTGAAGCCCGGGGCTGTCCTCGATGCCTCATGGGCATCGAGCTGATAATTAGTGTCAAAAATAGATAAAATCCTATTGTATACTGCTGTGGAACTTTGAGTCCCAGCAAGCCTGCACCACTTGCAGGGACTTTGAGAACCACAAGTCCCAGCATGTGGGACAATAAAGGGCCTGCTGGGACTTGTAGTCCCACAGTAGTACAAATAGGTAAATAAATACATTTACACACTGACCGTAAAACTTTATTACACATGGAGCCCCTTCATCCAATACTCACCTATGTTGCCACGAAGCATCGGTCCCCTTTTCCAGTAGTATCCAATCGGGTACCTGTGGATAGAAAACATACTCACTAGACGTCTTCAGCGCTTCTCCGGGAGCCCTGCACCACGCCCCCCGACCGGGACTTAGGCCCGCCCACCAGCCAATCATGGTCCGGTATTTCCTGATTCCGGACCATGATTGGCTGGTGGGCGGGCCTAAGTCCCGGTGTGTGTATGTATATGTATGTGTATGTGTGTGTGTGTGTGTGTATGTGTGTGTATATATATATATATATATATATAGAACAAAAGAGATACCCTTTCAATGCGCTAATAGATATCTGTCGGGGCAGCAACTCTATTAGTCCCCCCTGTTAGTGGGGGAAGTGGGAGAAATGGAGAAAAAAGAAAAACAGAGTGCGCCCCTAATGTAAATTCCACCACCAGAATATGACCAATAACCAAAAATCAATGGTAATTCCAGCACAATATTCACAATTTTTGATTTAATACAACATTTATTAAAAACATGTAGTTTTCATCTGTGCAGTATAATTCATACAGAACATGGAAATACACCCAACGCGTTTCGTCGATACGACTTCCTCAGGGGTAAAATTTCTATGGTGGTAGAGAAAACTTCATTAGCTATATGACAGACTCAGTTAAAAAAGTAGATTTAAAATTATAAATGGACAGGTACATACCCGTATGTAGGTGGGTAGTGAAAATATTCACTCCCGGTATGTAAACCTTCTAAAAAGACGGATCCTATGAGGATATTTAACATATAGTGCACAGCTGCATCTAAAACATAAATAATGGATGGATAATCAATTAATTAGTACAAAGGAGGAGAGCAAGAGAGAATAGAAGATAGGGTATAAGGGTAACCGGTGCAAATTTAGCACATACCAAGTTCCAACTGTATTCCAAAAATGGATCAAGGAAAATGTAGTTGTCCTTCTAAAAGATCGGATCCTGTAGAGGATAATTTTATGGGAATAATTACCTTATTCCCATAACATATTATTCCCACGAATTCATCTTACACTCCATAGTATTAATATTAATTTAATATTTAATTAATCTATCAGAGAGGACAAGATATCACATAAACTGCTTGTTGGAACGCGGAAGTGATATCGTGTGGAACGCATTTAGGCACACTCACTCATTGGTATCTTCCGTCTATTCAGCAGACGGGAATGACGCTACTTGAACCGCACATTGGTACGCGGTAATGACATAGCGTGGTACGCATGCGGACGACTTCCTTATCATAGCCGCCAGTCGTAAATGACGCCGCATTGGAACGCATATGGGCACGTGTTGTTGACGTCACGTGGAACGCACGCGGCTCATTATCCGTTTTCTCCCGTTACATTTACATATTGGTTGATTCCCTTTATTCAGACAGCGATCGCTATCACCCAGCTACCTGTCCAGGGCATGTTCAGATAAATTGTGGACTGCTTAAGTACTTTATTTTCCATTTTCAATATTTTTCCTAACCGGAAGTGACGTATTAGTTTTATCCCTATATATACCTAGCCAGTCTATCCACCTGTTACCTGCAGTTGGTTCATTGTTGGCTTGCTGTGTTCCTTATCCAGAGGTATGTTAATGGTTGAAATTTACTCTAACTGAATCTTTGGCTTGTTAAATAGATTATGTATTCAGCGATGCCTGCTGTTGCTAAAAGCACTGTAATACCATAGTAACGCACTAATGACTATTTGTACTTCTGAACTGCAACATGTATCACATTATTTAGTTACATTGACCACTAGCAACTGTTGTGATATATTGGAATGTCTGAGGTGACATTGTCCCCCCTCTTTCTTAATGACTGTTACATATATTGTGCGATATTGTATCAAATTGAAATGTAATATCTGTATCTAAGTACTAAGTACTGGAATGTCTTAGGAATACCCTTATGAACCTCTGTGATTTTTGCCAAGACTGTCCCTCGCATTTGATAGTGTAGTGTATGTATTTTTCAATTGTACTTCATACCTTGAAAATTGGAAAGTATTTTTTAGTTTTATATTTAATTTGACTTACCAGTCCCCATTCATTGATCCTATAGGAGTCCTCATTCTACATTCCCTAGGACCCTTACACGTTGTCAGACGGAATTTGGTAGGTGCTAAATCTGTTCGAGACAATATCCCTTCCTATTTTCTGCTTTTTCCCACTTGCTCATATAAATTATATATTCACTATTCATATTATAGATGCAGTTGAGCTTTAAAAATTAAGATCCTCTACAGGATCCGATCTTTTAGAAGGACAACTACATTTTCCTTGATCCATTTTTGGAATACAGTTGGAACTTGGTATGTGCTAAATTTGCACCGGTTACCCTTATACCCTATCTTCTATTCTCTATTGCTCTCCTCCTTTGTACTAATTAATTGATTATCCATCCATTATTTATGTTTTAGATGCAGCTGTGCACTATATGTTAAATATCCTCATAGGATCCGTCTTTTTAGAAGGTTTACATACCGGGAGTGAATATTTTCACTACCCACCTACATACGGGTATGTACCTGTCCATTTATAATTTTTAAATCTACTTTTTTTAACTGAGTCTGTCATATAGCTAATGAAGTTTTCTTTACCACCATAGAAATTTTACCCCTGAGGAAGTCGTATCGACGAAACGCGTTGGGTGTATTTGCATGTTCTGTATGAATTATACTGCACAGATGAAAACTACATGTTTTTAATAAATTTTGTATTAAATCAAAAATTGTGAATATTGTGCTGGAATTACCATTGATTTTTGGTTATTGGTCATATTCTGGTGGTGGAATTTACATTAGGGGCACACTCTGTTTTTCTTTTTTCTTTTTTCTCCATTATATATATATATATATATATATATATATATATATATATATGTGTGCGGCTGTGCGGGCGGCACTCTCGGTCCTTGATGTGGCGATGGCTATTAAAGAATTGAGCCAACAGTTGGCTCAATTCTTTAATAGCCATCGCCACATCAAGGACCGAGAGTGCCGCCCGCACAGTCGCACATATCCAAATTGACATTGGAGAAGGCACCCGGCAGATTATTGATTTACAACCCCAGTACCCTGAGTGCCAAACATCCAAAAGATATATATATATATATATATATATATATAATTTATTTTATTGTTTATTATTATTATTTATTACAATCTATATTCCCTACCACATGTAAACACAGACATTCTAGGTTTAATTTCTTTTACCATCCCCATGGCAGCCATAACACTGGGATATCTTCCCTTCTCCTAGTTTAGACAGAATGTTTTTCAGGGACCGCCCACCTTGTGTATATTAGTCTCCTCCTCCCTCTCCTCTGTGTCTTTTCTTTCTGTCTCCGTTAGTTAGACAGTGCAGGGGTGTTAATTTTGTTTTAAACAGGGTGCCTCAGTTTCAGCCTCAGCTGAAGGGTTAGCTGCCCGGGGAGAAGAGTGTGTAAGGAGTGTGGACCTGGTTTCCTGACTTACAAACACTAAGTATTCCTGCCTAAAAACAGTGCCGCCGGCTAGACCGGTTAACATGGTACCTGTAGTGCGCCGGAAAGGTGCAAGAAATGGTGGCGTCATGTCACTCCCAATGTTTGGACCAGAGTGGAGTGGTGATGGCTGTGCTGGAACTGAGCTGGAGACATTACAGCGAGTCTCGCGGCAAAGGTATTTGAAGCAGCGCCGCCGGCAGAAGGGGCGGAAGTGCGCAAACGCATTCAGGTGCACCGTCTAAATGGTTCACCCGGGTACTCGGATGGAAATTTTAGTTCCGCTTGGCTATCCTGAGACCTATGGAAGCGGAAGGCTCAGGGTTAAAGCGCGCTATTTAAACCTGTGTTGCCTGCAGACTGTCATTCATTTTCTGCAGTCTGCTGAGCTGGATCAGAGATGGATCTTCCTTCTTCCCCCCAAGCCTATTGATGCCCAAGTGAGGTAACCCTTTGTTTTTTATGGGCATTAGAATGTTTCTTTATAGATAGATAGTAATTTACTCCTTCTGATTATAGTGTGCCTTCTTCACCTATACACAGGAAGAGGACTGCTAAAGAGAAGATTAACTCATGTACCTGAATGGCATGTGATATGCTGTTTTCCTTAGCTAATAAGGAGACACTGTGTGGGAAATGTTTACAAGCTCAGACTAAGAGTACTAAACAAGTGGAGCAAACAGATGTACTGAAGAATCTGATGGAATGGATGAAAAAGTCTTTTGTTACTAAAGAGGAATTTAGACAAAGTCAAAATCCTAAAAGATCTAGAGAGCAAGCAGGCCTATCACCGGAGGCATATGATTCTCCAGGTGAAGTTGTTAATAAGGATGATTCAGAAGACGAATCTGGGGAAATAGAAGATTCCAGAACCTTCAACTTGGAGCTAGCAGATAGTCTATTAAAGAAATATATATATATATGGCTATGAACTTTAAAGAATTGATAGATACTGCAGAGGAAAATCCACTATTCCAAGATAAATCTAAGAAAACCAGAACTTTTCCAGTCCATAAAGTAATCAGACACATGATAACCAAAGAGTGGTCTAATGTTGATAAGAGAGTGGGAGCAAGTAATAGATTGGAGAAAATGTACCCATATAAAGATGGAGATTTGCTTAATTGGTGCCTTGTTCCTAAGGTGGATGGCGCAGTAGCTGAAATTGTATCTAAGACCACAATGGACAGGAAGATGGAGAACGCTTTGCGGAAAGTCCATTCTACAGCTGCGACATCGCTTAAAGCTAGTGTGGCTACAGCTTCAGTGGTGAAAGCACTTAGGTTGTGGTCAACTAATTTACAGACAGATATTGAATATCGTATATCCAAGCAATACCTAATTAAAAATGTAGAAATTATGCAAAAAGGGATTGAGTATTTGTGTGAATCCTCTCTGGACACAGTATCATTATCGGCCAAAAGAATGGCAGCTGGAGTGTCAGCAAGACGGGTCCTATGGCTGAAACCTTGGAGTGCTGATGCAGGGTCTAAGAATAGACTGATTATGCTTCCGTTTGAAGGTACTTATTTGTTCGGGTCCAAATTAGATACTAAGATTCAGAAGCTTTCTGGTGGGAAATCGACCAGATTACCGCAGTATCAGAGAAATAAATTCCCTATTCCAAGTTCTAGCAAACAAAGTTATAGAGAGGCTAAAAGTTACCGCCCAGGCTGTCCTTACTTCAGAAGAGGTAATACGAGTACGTCCAGACAAGCTTTTCGTCAGTCCTTTCGGAGAGGAGGAAGGTCATGACTATCCACTGAGAGTGGGGGCAAGACTAATGATGTTTGCAGAGACCTGGAGAGAAACTATAAGAGACAAGTGGGTCTAATGCAGGGTACACACCAAAACGATTTTGGCACAATCCCATCAATCTGGATCCAATTCAGACTGATTGGATGCAGATTGGATGCAGATTTGGTCAAAATCGTTTGGTTGGATCTGAATTGGATCCAAATCCGATCCTACCTGCTGCAGGTAGGATCTGTAAAAGATCCATTCATCTGAATACAGAGGGGATCAGATCGTATGCAAATCGTATGTAAATCGTATGCAAATCGTATGCAAATCGCATGCAAATTGTATGATCCTATTTGCATACGATTTGCATACGATTTGCATCCAATCCAAATCGTTTTGGTGTGTACCCAGCATTAGACATAGTCAAATACGGATACAGGATAGAGCTCTTGACAATAAATTATCACAACAGGTTTATGGTCTCAAGGACATCAAAAGACAAGAGACAAAGACAAGAACTGTGGACAAAAATCCAACAATTGTTGGATATGGAAGCAATAGAGACAGTACCGAAGTCTCAAAGAAGAAAAGGGTTTTACTCAAACCTGTTTTTGGTAAAGAAGAACACAGGTGGTTTCAGAACCATTTTGGATCTGAGAGAACTCAATACATGGATAAAGACTCTGAAATTCCACATGGAATGTGTGAGTTCCATTATGACAGGATTAAAAAGAGGAGAATTTCTAGCGTCAATAGACCTGCGAGATGCCTACTACCATGTACCAGTATGTCCTCGGGACAGGAGATTTCTCAGATTTGCAGTGATGGGACGTCATTTCCAATTCACTTGTATTCCCTTCGGGCTCAAGACGTCTCCCAGGGTATTTACGAAGGTGCTGGTACCCTTGATTGCAGAATTGAGACAAAAGAAGATCCAAATATGGCCATATCTGGACGACTTGCTGGTGACAGGAGAATCCAGGCAGATGGTGCAAAGAAATATCGAGATAACTATTGAGTTTCTACAAAGACACGGATGGGTCATCAAAGAGCCAATTGAAGCCCTGTCAGAAGATACAGTTTCTGGGAATAAGAATCGACTCCAGAGAACTTGCGGTAGCCCTGTCATTGGAAAGATATTCAAAGATACATCATTTAACAAAGTTGTTGTTACAGAAGAAGAGATTTCCTTTGTCTCAGGTGTTCTAGTTACTGGGTATGATGGCGTCATGCATACACATAATACCATGGTCACAGTGGAGAATGAGAACTCTCCAATGGCAATTTATCCACTTTGCAAGAAACAAATGCAACGAGAACCAGTTGGTGTCTTTACACAACAAGACAAGAAGGTCCTTACTGTGGTGGACAAAGAACTTGGATTCAAGATCCATGAGTCTGGGGAGCCCAGAATATCTAATACTGACCACAGATGCGAGCATCTTCGGTTAAGGAGCCCATTTGCAAGAAAGATCAGTTTATGGAACTTTGTCAGTGGAAGAGAGCCTGAGATCCTCCAATGCAAGGGAGTTACTGACGGTCTTGACCGTAGTCTAGCAGAAGAGAAAATGGTGAAAAGGTTTTCAAGAGCCATGAGAAAGATTCGACCTCCTATGAAATCATTAGTAGAACCCTGGGATATGAATTTAGTTCTGATGGTGTTATCAAAGGAACCGTTTGAACCTCTGTCAGTAATTCCAATGAAATTTCTATTATGGAAGGTGGTGTTTCTCATCGCAATAACTTCGGCAAGAAGAATTGGAGAACTTCAAGCCCTATGGGTAGAAGAACCCTACTTAGTGATTTTCTAATTTTCTAATTCTTGACCGTAGTCTAGCAGAAGAGAAAATGGTGAAAAGGTTTTCAAGAGCCATGAGAAAGAGTCGACCTCCTATGAAATCATTAGTAGAACCCTGGGATATGAATTTAGTTCTGATGGTGTTATCAAAGGAATCGTTTGAACCTCTGTCAGTAATTCCAATGAAATTTCTATTATGGAAGGTGGTGTTTCTCATCGCAATAACTTCGGCAAGAAGAATTGGAGAACTTCAAGCCCTATGGGTAGAAGAACCCTACTTAGTGATTTTCCCTGATAGAGTAGTCCTGAGGACGAATCCAAACTTTCTCCCAAAAGTTATATCATATTTTCACTTGAACCAAGACATAACTTTACCAAGTTTCTTCCCAAAACCTGAGAATGATGAGCAGAAGACCTGGCACATGCTAGATCTGGTACGAGCCATATCAATTTATAAAGAAAGAACAGTCAATTTGAGGAAGACAAAGCATCTGTTTATCATTCCAGAAGGTCCAAGGAAAGGGTTATGTCCAGCCAAACAGACCATTTCTATGTGGATCAGGGAAGTGATCGTGTATGCTTACCAGCATGAAGACAAACAAGTGCCCTCTATCATTTAGGCACATTCTACTAGGACAATCTCAACGTCATGGGCTAAGAAGGCCTAAGTGAAGCTCTATCAGAAAAATAATACTGACTAGAGAAATAAATCCTTTTACTTGCATATATCTTGGTCTCCCTCCCATTTGTTGTAAGCTTGGGTATGTCCCAGTGTTATGGCTGCCATGGGGATCATAAAAGAAAAGTGCAAATTATAACTCACCGATAATTCCTTTTCTTGTTAGAGATCCCATGGCAGCCATCTAGATCCCTCCTAGATATATATGTGTTTTTCAGAAACCGGTGAGAACGGAGACAAGCGAAAGACACAGAGGAGAGGGAGGAGGAGACTAATATACCCAAGGTGGGCGGTCCCTGAAAAACATTCTGTCTAAACTAGGAGAAGGGAAGATATCCCAGTGTTATGGCTGCCATGGGATCTCTAACAAGAAAAGGAATTATCGGTGAGTTATAATTCGCACTTTTTGATGGTAGCCAATTAACCTATAAGGAAAATTTTGGGATTGTGGGAAGAAACCGGAGTAAACCCGTGCAAGTACGGGGAGAATATACAAACTCCGCACAGTGAGAGCCATGGCAGGAATCTAACCCATGACCTCAGTGCTGTGAGGCAGTAATGAGATATATATATATATATATATATATATATATAAATAACAGCAACAAAGGCACTCCTGGGACTTGTAGTACTCAGAAATAAAGACAGACACAGCGGTATATATATATATATATATATAACACACACACACACACACACACACACACACAGATGTACTCGTAAGTTTACATTCCCTAGCAGAATTTGTGATTTTTTGTTCATTTGTCAGAGAATATGAATGATCACACACAAACTTTTCTTTAGGCCCCCATACACTATGCGATTTTGGTCCGATTTCATCCGATTTCGGCACTTGGTACCGATAATCGGATGAAATCGGCCCAAAATCGTATGTGTGTGATATCTGATCCGATCCGATGCGCGGTCCCGTGCGCATCGGACCGGATCAGGGAGGTCGGACGGTCTGTACATACGATCACGTCCGACCTCCCTGTATGCATATGCCTGCCACCTGACAGGCATATGCATGCAGACACCGGGCGGGCAGCGGGTCCCTGAGCACCGGCTGACTGACCTGGCCGGGCGGTGGTGCGTGCGGGCAGCGGTGGTGGGGGCGGGCGGCGGGTGCGGTGAGCGCTGCTGACCTGGCCGGGCAGTGTACTTACTTACATAGCAGCAGCGGGGACGGGACGCGTAGTGGCGGCTATTATATTTTTAAAATACTTGTCAAATGACCGGCCGCTCTCTGATTGGCTGAGAGCTCTCCGGCCAATCAGAGAGCGGCCGGTCATTTGACAAGTATTTTCAAAATATAATAGCCGCCACTGCGCTTCCCGTCCCCGCTGCTGCTATGTAAGTAAGTACACTGCCCGGCCAGGTCAGCAGCGCTCACCGCACCCGCCGCCCGCCCCCACCACCGCTGGCCGCCCCCACCACCGCTGGCCGCCCGCCCCCACCACCGCTGGCCGCCCCCACCACCGCAGCTGCCGCTGCCCGCCGCCGCTGCCCGCCCCCACTACTCCTCACCGCCCTGCAGCTCCCCGGGTTTTTTTTAACATGGGATAAATCGCATGCGATTTATCCCATGTAAAAAATGGCACATCAAGTGCCAAATTGTATGTGAGCCTCCCGGGGAGCTGCCGGGCGGCTCGCAGGTAAATTGGGTCCGACTTGTCCCTAGGACAAGTCGGCCTAATGTATGGGGGCCTTTACACTCATGGTTAGTGGTTGAGTGAAGCCATTTATTGTCAAACAACTGTGTTTACTCTTTTTAAATCATAATGACAACAGAAACTGTCCATCTGTGGAATAGAAGGCTGACTTTTATTGGACTGTGATCCCTCTTTTTTCTGTGATCGACTTGCTAACTTGGCCCAATACTTATATATCTTTCTTGTCAACTAAATTGATTTTATCTGTCACTATGGGCCTTATTCTGGTTCACTCCTTCTGGCAAATTCCTTCTTAGATGGACAAAACCATGTGCATTGCAGGGGGTTGGGGGGATGTACCATGTGCAGAGATAATTAGATTTGGGTGAGTTATTTTGTTTCGGTGCAGGGAAAATATGGACTGATTTGTACACTGCAATATAGATCTCACTTTGCAGTAAAACCCCACCCAAATCTAACTCTCTCTGCACAAGTTACATCTGCCCCACCTGCAGTGCACATGGTTTTGTCCATCTAAGAAGGAAATTGCCAGAAGGAGTGAACCAAAATAAGGCTCTATGTTCTTACAAATGTTCTTAGATGTCTGGATCCAAATCATAAAATCACAAATTCTGCTAGGGTATGAGCACAACTGTGTGTGTGTGATTGATATATATATATATATATATATATATATATATATATATATAAAATAATAATTATTATCATTTATTTATATGGCGCCACAGGGGTTCTGCAGAGCCTGACAATACATAGATGAGCAAAGAACAATACAAGAAAGATTGTGATTTACAGTACAAATGCAAATTGGCAAAAGTACATGGTAGATAAAAAAGACAATTGCAACAGTGGACACTGATGCAATTATAACAGTGGCAGAGATATATTCTAAGAAAAGCACATGAGGAGAGAGGGCCCTGCTCGTTAGAGCTTACATTCTAAAGGTATAGAATATAAAATCATACATCTGTCTATGTATATATAATATTAAATTGATGAATATATGTTACAATAGATATTTTCCCAAAAAGTTCTGTATCGTAATGACTACCTCTTTTATTATTTTTCTGAATAAGTAATACAGTATAAATATGAAGTGTACCAAATTATTAGTGGAAATTGCTCCTAAAAATTGTGTATTTATTGTTATCATGATCTCCTTAGTGCCTTAAACAAATAGTTTTGTGAAGTGTTTTGTGAAGTGTTTGGGCAGTAATTAGACACAAATTATATAGTAAAAGCCGCAGAATCCTCTAAAAAGGAAAACCGTAGTATATAACTAATAAGCACTGCAGATCTGCTATCCAACCAATGATTATAAATAAATATTAATTATTTTTATTCCAACTCTTCGTGATCAAATTAGACACCAAGCAGATGAAACCAAACTTACTGTTTATTTTCCACAGCACACACAAATAGACAGGAAATAGGCAAATGTAGCATAGAAACGATATCCAGGTAGCAGTCCAAACAGGCAGTCCTGGTAGCGTCACAGTTCCAAACCAATTCCACAGAGCAAAACTATCGTTTATCCACACAGCAGCGTTAGCAGATTACTCCTCCGAATTCCACAGGGATCCCCACCGCAACCCTATCACATATACCACACAGCAGTGATAGTGCAGGAAACCTGTATAAGTCCACACAGCACAAGACGTTCCACACGGAGCGTAGTAGAGCCCACTAAGGGCAGATGATGCGTTCCCTGAGAGCGCCCTGAGAAAGCCGTTTGCGAAACGCGCGTCGGCAAATCCCGATGCACGTGTTATGTGTAACATATTAGAAAGGTGTAATAATGAGTAATATTGAGCAATACTGTATGTGATATGCGTAGCCAGTAACCATCTGTATAATATATACTTGGTCAGTTGCTAGCTTAAACCGAAAGCCCAATGCAACACTGAGCTAAACAATAACATGCATACGCTCTTTCTATTTGCTAAGTACCTAGCACAATAGATAGTGCAGTAAAGCGTGACCATTAGTGTATTGCATAAACACGCTGGTTGCAAGCTTAAAAGCTGAACTTAAAAAGCTAAATACACTACGGAGTCAAATCGCCACGTGTACGCTCCTTCCGATCACTAGCAGACGGCTTTTTCCTGGTCTGTCCTGAGAAATTGCCACTGCCCGGACTAATAATAGCAGCCCATACAATTACAATACAACAACACAGAGGGATACAATTTCAGTATATCGCCTCATGTGTATGCAATTTTTGCTTATGCCAATTACTATCCTTCAACTGAGGAAGGCGGCTATCTTTACTTGTCCTTCAAGAGAGAGGATTATTCTGAGAAGCAGTCGCTGATGAATGCGGCTTGCTTTAATCTTAACAGAATAGACAGTATAATAAAAGTGTGGCAATTAATATATTGCTTAACTTGTTGGTTGTTAATTCAAAAGTTGAACTCAAAAAGCCAAATGTGACACGGAATTACATTGCCATATGTGTATGCTCCTAGTGATCGCTAGCAACCTGACTTCTGCAGGATTGTCCTGAGAAATTGTGGCTGCTTCAATTAATAATAGCAGTTTATATAATCACAATAAAATAACACAGAGGGACACAATCCCAGTTCACCGCCTCATGTGTACGTAATTTCCATTTATGGCAATCACTATTCTTCCAATTGAGGATGGTAACCACCTTTAAACTGCACAAAAATGATACACTACTCAAAGTACAATATATAAAATTGGGACTATACCTCATGCAGACTTATAGTGTGTACACACGGTGAAGATATGCCGTGCGATGCGAGTCTCGATACGAGATGTATAGATGGAGAGCATCACAGGCCATGTGAAAAAGTGTTTCACCAGGAGAGTTCATCAGAGGGTGTGGCTACTGTGTACGCTCATCATATCTAAATATTGACCATCTACCATTCAATGCTGAGGCTGGATAGGGTTTAAAGTAGTAAACAAAGCAGGTCAGGATGCTTGGCTGTCATTAATCACTCGGCTCAAAGGCATATAAATAGTTATGTTGTTGCCAATATAATATTGCGGGTGCGATTCCTCGATATTTATTAAGAGTGTCGATAAAGGCACTAGATCATTATAATGGATTTCGGTAAAACTTACAAATTTAGCCATTTTTCATTAAAAATCAATATCTTATCTTATGAAATGTCACCTTATATTTTCTATAAAAAGTAAACTTTTCAGGTCAGTGTGATGAATGCAATTATTTGCTTGGCAATTTTTACAACAATTTTGACAAATTCACTTGGCAATCAAAGGGTTAATGACCACATTCCAGATGCCCCACGTATAGTATACAGAAAAGCTAAAACAATGAAGTCTATGATCTCTAGGAGTCAACTTAATGTTATTAAGAATAGACCCCAGAGTAACACCTTTTTAGCTATTAAAGGGTGTTACCCATGTATGCCAGTTCGTAAGGGGTTGGGATAATTTTTCTACAGCATGTTGGTCGACAAGAATTAGGTCAACATGGTTCTACAGATGAAGCGGCTTAAACTTTGCAGGGGCTGGCGAAAGTATCGCCAGCCTCCGGCTCCCGCCACGGAGAGCACGCACACGAGACGCTTGCGCGCCCTGTGGCAATGGAGCTTCCCCCGGGTCTCCGCCGCCTCCCCCGCCGCCGGTCCCCCTTGCCGCTGGGACCACCTAACCCTTCCCATCTGCCTGAAGCAGAGACGGGCAGGATACCTCTGCCCCACCGATGGAGGATTGGGACACGCCTGCGCGTGAGGCGCATGTGCGTCCCAGTTCAGTGTAGCCCCTGTCCGCCGGCGCTCTCAGGCGAGCCCCGGCCAAAGATGACAGGGGCTACATCTGTAGGTCGACATGGTCTAGGTCGGCTGTCTAAAGATCGACACGGGGTTTTTCACTGCTTTTTGACCCGGATGTCGATAGTCAACATGGACACAGTTTGAAGTGCACCGCATCCCCTCGCATCGCTCGCTGTGATCGCAATGCTTCGGGCATGTTGCCTCGCTGCGCTTGGCACACTATTTTATTCTTACACCACACCAAAGTGGATGTTAGGGCATGAAATACCGCCTGTCAGGTTAGTTTTAGTGAAAAACCCCATGTTGACCTAAACCATGTCAACCTAATGCTTGTGTTGACCTAATGACCTGTCGACCTTGACCCATGTCAACCTATCTCTGTGTCGACCTAATTGTGTTGACCCAATGCTTTTCGACCATCATGCTGTAGACCAAATGACCATAGCCCAAGAATTGATGGTACTATTTATAAAATTAAAAATTGTATAAATTGTATCTCCATGTATATAGTATACTGATTTAAATGCTTTGCTGTCTCAATTATATTGCGAAGACCAAAAGATGTTTAAAAATTAGAATTGTCGAACATCTTTGCAATATTATACATAACTAACCATAGTGTATCCCAACATTTTGAGGACCACCAAAAATGTGATACCTGTTGTTTAAAAGTTAACATTATTGCACAAATCAAGAGATTGAAAAAGTGACATGTTGCAGCTGATGAAAAGGAACACATACAGCTGGAGCCCCTCTCATTCAGCTGCAGGGCTTGCCAGAATGTCCCCACTGGCTAGCGCTGGCTGAGAGGGACTCCATCTGACTGGGACGTGGGGATTAGAAACCCTACCCGTCTCAGGTTCAGAGAGATGGGCAGGGTCAGGGGGGTGTGGGGAGGCAGCGAGGAGCTCAGTCAGAACGGGGTGAGCAAGCGTCTCGTGCACGCACCCCCTTCCGGTGGCTGGCGGCGGATGACTATTCGATCGCCAGCCTGAATGAGAGGGGCTCCATCATAGAGTGGCTCCACCATACCACATAATAAGTCCACAATAGTGTATATTAATACACAGGAGTTTGTTTCCTCCACCGGTGCTCAATGTAAGAAGATACTACACATTTCTGGTTGGAGATGGGTGTCTCCTCTTCTCCTCCTCTCTAGTTTGTATAACCGTTGGGATATAGACCTGTTTGTTCTAAATACGTATATTCCAAGGAATATTCAGTTGTGGAGAACCATACATCCCTGGACAGGCATCTCCTCTTCCCAAGTCTATGGTTGGTAGACTTGTTGTTCTTTATACATCAACTCCCAACAGTATTAAATCTGTGCATATAAATGGAAGAGAGTAGGCCAAATATAGTGTAATCCAATTTAATGAGACAAATGACATAAAAAGATAGTGATCTAAAAGAAACAGAACAGAATCCACAATAGAAGGGAATTACCTGGACAGGTAATTGAGTACTTAGTGGTACACACAGTTCTCAAAAGTGCTTACTAAAAGTGACAGTCTCAGTTAATGGCAATTTTCCCCTCTATCTGGATATGGTCTGCAGGCTCCAATGGCTTTTGACCCTAACTCCTGTCTTTTTGAAGGAGATTTGAAGTTTATGGGTGAGTAGCAAGGAATAGTACCTATTTATGAGTTAGTGGGACAATCAAAATGCTAACTTTGGGTGTCAAAATCTGAGTCGTCAGACACTTCAACCCCACTTCCTGTCTTGTTGTGGGCGGACATTTGCCACACTTTTGGTTAAGAAAGCGTTAAACTGGTGATTCAGGGCAGTGGGGTGGATGGCCATGTTTAGAACACTTGCGCCCCACTTCCAGTAGTTTATGGGCATATCCCAAACTGTAATCAATGTACATCTCTTATTCAAAATCAATGCACAGGTGCCCCACTTCCAGTTACATATGGAGTGATGTTCTTGATCATAGGTATCCCTTCCAGGTTTTATCACTGTCATGGTTCAGTCACCCACTTTAGGTTTCAGATCACTATAGATTTTTTTTTAAAAAGGACATTAAGAATATATTGATAAAAAATACATAAAACAATATATAAATTGGAAAATCTATTTATTAATTTTCCATCAACAACAAATACAATACAATACCGGTTTTCAGATCCTAAGTCTCTTACTACATTTCAATCCTAATGTATTAAGAGATCTAGGGTGACATTTAATAGAATGCGATGTTATCGCACTTTTTGAAATCGCACCATATCGCAGCACATCGCACTTTTTAAATTCCCATTTTTCCTGTGTAATTCGCATATTTAATGAGATGCGAACATGCGGCTAAAAGTGGATAAAGTGCGAAGAGATGCGATGTGGTGCGATGTTATGACACATAAAAGTGCGATTTGTCCCACCGGTCATGTGCGAGTTTAGGGCCAACCGGAGTGCGAATTACAAAACTGCCTCTGCATGACAAATAACCCCCTAACCTATTGGCCCACCTAAGTCCCCTTCATTATGCATCACACCCCCTATATAAAGGGGCACTGGCGCCATTTTAATCTTTGATAGGGAGTGAGGAGATGGAGAGGAGAGAAGGTATGCTTGGGAGAGGAAGAGTGGCAGCAAGTGGTGGTGGCAGAGGGAGCAGTGGCCCACTGACAGGCAGCAGCAGCGCAAGAGGAGCCAGGGGGAGAGGCCGCAGAGGAAAGCTGACACCCAGCACATTCAGAGGCAGAGGCAGCAGTGTGGCAGGCAGCATGGCCACAGCAAGGCCAGGCCCAGCCCAGACCCTGGAGTAGCAGGCCCAGCAGGAGGAGGTGGAGGATCCTCTTGCATCCCCATCCCATACCCTAACAGAGGACCTCTTCACTACACAGTCCCAGGAGGAGCTGCAGGGGGGCCACATCTCTGACCTGGACTGGCCTGAGGTGGATGAAGAGGGAGGTGAGGAGCTGAGACTGGCCTTGAGGAGGAGGGGGACATGGCCATAGAAAAGCTGGAGGAGGAGGAGGAGGTAGAAAGTGGCCGCAAAGTGGCCGGAAGGTGCGTTTTTCTTATGAAGAAAATGCCACACTAGTCAGGGCAATTATCCCTGTATATTACCGGGTGCTGGGCAAACATAGTAATCAAACCACTGCACAGCGCCAGAGGGCCACGTGGAGTGCCATAACGCAGGTGGTCAGCAACCATAAACGTGTCATCAGAAATGTGAAGAAACGTTTCAATGATATTAAAAGGCAGCTGAAGACCAAAATGGCCACTGAGCGGAAGCAGGCTACCCGGACTGGAGGAGGAAGCCCCAAACGTGTCTCATACACCTCCTATGAGAGAAAGTTAAAGAGGATCGCCCACCAGAGGTGCTTCCTGGCCTCCATGTGGCCGATGCAGATAGGCCAGCAACGCCACCCAGAACTGGTAAGTGTGCCCACATTTCTTTTACAACATACATTGCAATGTTTTAGAACTGTAATGCTCTCTTGTAATGTTAGCATAACAATAGTGCTGCTGTGGAACTACATATCCCAGCAAGGTCATTGTACATTAATTGCATGCTCAGAGTTATTATTTGGTGATGATGCTGGGCCATTTAGTTCCACAACTGCTGGTTTTGGACAAAATTTTAGCAGTGTTTGTTACAGGTTAACATGCCTGTGGCCCCAGACATAGGTGTCATGTTGATATAGCTTAAACGCCTACATATAGCAGATTTGCGGCCATTTTACCGGCTAAAAAAATATTTATTATAACAGTCACTTATAGTGTAAAAAAACGATTGTAATCAAAGGGTGTTGCCCATCACCCATGTGAGAATTTTTAGTTATTGGTATCAAAAATCAGCATGCTGGTAATAATTGCTGCCCATGCAAAGGTGTATAACTGATGTCCATCATTTCTTTTGCAGATTATCCATCCCGAAGTGCTACTGCACCACAGCGCAACAGACCAATTGGCGGCGATCCAGAGGCTGCAGGTCATGAAATAAAAAAGGACACCATTACACATACAGTACACACACCCATGTCACATACACAATATCCTACATTACATTCATCTCCTGCTGCTACATACCAACGGAAATGAATGTATTCAGACCCAGCCATCACACTTAGTAGCAATGTCAATTTTACAATAAGTCACGGAGTACATGTGTAAGTACATAATACCCATTGTTATGTGACATAACCCTCCAAACTCCTTAGTAACATCTAACTGCACATATACTGCACTAGTACGCTTCATTATTTACCAATTTATCTGTGTCCACAGGAACATCACAACTAGGGCTGCAACCTCTTCACAATTGATGCCGGATGAAATGGAAATCATTCTTCAGCCAGTGGAGTCCTTTACACCTGAAGAAGAAACCATGACAACATCACAGACTGCTAAGGGAACAACTGTGGTGACACCCCACCTACCCCCACCCACACAATCACCCCACACACCAACTACCACAGCCGAATTAGCTAACTCTGCATAAGTTTAAAAATAAGCAGATAGAGTTTAGGGGCATGCAAAGGCAACAAATTGGAAACATACAAGGGTACATCCGCAACTTGTTTCAGCAAGTAAAAAAATTAACCACCAGTGTACGTGTTGCTGTGGGCACACAAGTCTGGTTGGCTACTACCCTGGACACCCGTTTGGCAGACATCACTAATGCCCTATGGGAACACAATAGTCATATTGCCACCCTTACTGAAACTCTTATTGAGCATAATCAAGCCAGTACTGCACAGACCAATGCCTTAATTGCTATGCAGGGTCAAATCAATCATATGGAGCTTAATTTATTAGGGGCAGCTACATCTACTGTAAGTAGTGTCTCCAGTGCACCAGTGAATGGCTCACCCACTTCACCCCCCCCCCCCCCATCGGAGTGTTAGGACCAGGGGTGGGCTGGGTTCAGGTGCCAAGGGAGGATGTGCACGTGCTGACGCATCCAAAAAATGATCCATTTTTCAACATATTTCTCTCGTTGTTACTAAGCACTTGTTATTGTTGGCTTGAAAAACATGCTAAAAGTTTTTCCCACTTAAAGGAGCCTATTTTTCACATACATGAGTAAAAATGTATTGACACATACCAAGGTATCTGTGTTTTATTGTATGCAAGTGTTTTTTAATATTACTTACATGGATTAATGGTATTTGTCAATGTAAAGGTATGGGTGTACATTGATCATTTGAGGTTTACTTGTAAATGGAATAGGTGAACAATAGCGGTGTCAAACTCATGGCCCTCCAGTTGTTGTGGTAGTACACATTCCACCATGCTCTGGCACTTATTCGATAGAATGTATTGCTGAAAGTGTGTCAGGGCATGCTGGTACGTGTATTTCCACAACACCTGGAGACCCATGATTTTTACACCGCTGGTATACAAGATGTTAATAATGTACTTACCAGCATGAACTCAGCAAGGGATAGCTCAGCTTCACCAGCTCCGCCTGTAGGCCTCTGACTACTCTCCTAAATATTGTATAAAATATATGGTATTTGATATATTGTATGTGAGGACACTTACATCAAAGGTACATGTTAGTATAAAGTGCACATGTCATTACCTGAGAAGTAGCAGCTGATGATGTCTGTACGCATCAGATTCCCTCTGATTCCCTCTGTGTACCCCTCACTACCATAGGTGTGGTAGTTTCTGCTTCCTGCACGACTGCTGCATTGTAATCCTCAACATAGGATGGTTGGGAGAGGGCTATGTTGTGTAACATGCAGCAAGCCTGGACGATCATCACTTCTTTTGCTGGGTGGTAAAGCAGTATTCCTGATGACCTGTCCAAACACCTGAAACGACTTTTCAGCACCCCATAGGTGCGTTTAACAACATTGCGGGTGGCAACATGTGCTTCAATATAGCGGTGCTGTGCAGGGCCTTCTGGGGATCGCAGAGGTGTCATGAGCCACGGAAGACACCAATATCCTGAGTCACCTTTACAGAAAAGATGTGGTCAGTGCAGTATATGGTAACGTATGTGCATTGGGGTAACATGAGTAAGTGGGACAACAGCAATATGCATGACAAACTGTTATAGTAGAGGGAGTGGTTCCACCAACATTTTGCACATATCAGAGGGGAGTACACACTACAGTGGCACTTTAGATGTAAAACAACATGCACATTACTCCAGGGAACATTTACTGTTGGTAATGACTGGTTGTAACAACAACTATCAGCATATTTTAGCCACAATTAATGGTCATTGTATTGTTAATGAGGATTTAATGGAGTTGTGGGTATATTTAACAGACTATTGGGACACTCCACAGGAGTAAAATAAATAATTTTGTTTTTCCATTACACATTTTAACACGACCAATAAAGGTTAGCAATTTGAATAATTAAAAATTTACTTACCAAGTAGCCAGCCCTCTGGCATTTGTTGGTCCTGGAATCGGTCCCAGAGGGCTGAGTACCTCAGAATATAGGTGTCATGGCAGTTCCTTGGGTAGCCTGCAACTACACTTAGGATTTTCAGGGTAGCATCACATACCACCTGCACGTTCATGGAGTGCCGCCCACGCCTATTGACGTAGATGTGCCCCCTGATGTGCGGTGCCCGAAGCCCAATGTGTGTGCAATCTATAGCTCCAAGCTATTTATAGAACCTCAAAAGTGCGATTTCAGTTTGCGCATGCCATTAAATAAGCGATTTGTATACTTTTCTGTGCGAAAACATCTGGATGCGAAAATAATGCGATTTTTTTTCCACACATTTACAAAGTGAGATAATGCGCTATACGGCCCTTGCGCACCCTATTAAATGGACGATTTGATGAAAAAATGCGATAACGCCATTTTGTTTACTAATTATCTAAAAAAAAAAATCTAAATCGGACTCCCTAGACTTAGGATCTGAATACCGGTATTGTATTGTATTTGTTGTTGATGGAAAATTAATAAATACATTTTAACCACTATATTAGGACATAGATATAAAAAAATCACATTAGGACATTAAGAATATATTCATAAAAAAATACATAAAACAATTTAGAAATTAAATTCCTATGTATGGAACTATAAGGTATAAAATCAGGTAGGTATATAAAATCAGGAACAGTGTACCTTTTATATAACCTATTACTAAAAGAGGCAGTATATTGTAAATATACAATATGAGATGATGGAATACAGTATATATAAAAGTCGATATACTTGTGAGATCCCCAGGATCTATGCGGCTGCGCAGTGCGACTTATGCCTCTCGCATAGCCCCCTGACTCCTTCCGAGTTCCAAAGATCACACAGGAATATACAATAGCAAAGGTATAAATGTATTACCTTTATTTTACACACTGGTTATACATGTAAAATCAGCAATTACAGTCTATATACAATATATACAGAAAGGCCATCAGTATTAGTCATGTTGGCAGAACCTTACCATGTTACCCATCAGGTGAGCTTCAGATGGGCATTTGGACAGGTCACGCCAGTCCATGACTCCCAGCTCTCACTCTTACTCACATCTCTCTGTGAGTGCCCCAACTTACATCTCAGGGCACCTCTCTGCCCCTCCCTCACCAATCCTTAACTCTTCCCATGCTGGACGCAGTTGTTTATGAATGTAACAGGGTTTCCTATTACCTGTCCAGGGGCTGATTAAATCTCCCATTTCATCTGGCTTTAAAGCTTGTGGTTTTTGGGCCTGTGTATCCTGTCCCCCTACAGTGACTAGGTGAGGGGATTCACACCTTCATGTGAGCAGATCTCTTATCTGGGGACTGATCCTTAAGGTGCCCACACACTAGAACGATTTTTGGGCCGATTGGCCGATTTCCGATAAATCGGCTGATATATCGTCTGATGTTTACCGATAATCAGACGAAAATCGGACGATTTTTGTCCGATGTGCGCTCCCGTGGACCTTTAGCTGAATCTTCTGATCTTACGTGCTGCACAAAAGATCAGAAGATTTAACAAATGATCCATAGGTAAAGATGTACGCTTGCCTGAAATCTTTAGTCCAGGCCGGAAAAAAGATTTCAAGGCTAATTTATGTGCACATCTTACGATCGCAGATCTTTTTAGTGTGTGGACACCTATAGACCTTGGTTTGGGATTATCTATCCTTAGTATCTTGGTATGGGGGGAGGGGGGGGGGTTGTAAATGTAAGGGGGATGTGTATTTTTCAGCTAGGAAGCCTGCTGTTTCTACTTCTGCCTAGCCTGTATAGGGGACCTTGTCCTTTGATCCCTGTAACAAAGAACACACATTAGATGAACAGATTCTAATCTAAGAGATGGGTGATTTAGGTCACTTCTAGTCAGACCTATTTGTGTCCAATTGTTTTACAAACAATTCTCTACCCATATACATTTATTTATACAGATATTCAGTTAATACACATTTGGGAAGACACCAGTAATTAATGTCAGTCACGGGTTCTTATTCATGATACCATCACAGTTTACTCAGAGGACACGAAGACTGCAACCCCTGGCAACACTGAACCCTCCTAAGAATGGCAAAGGGAGTTTTGCTGATACTCCATTCCAGTTTCTCCTGTGCCACAATAACTATCCTGTTGCCGTCATATGCATATGTGACAGTATGTGATACAGAATACAAGGCTTTAGAAATGTATTACCTCACAGAGAACAGTCATTTATATAACACGGGGACTATTTCACCCAGTGGCACATATCATCCACCTAGTGGAATAACTTGTTTGGAATATTCCGTTTAACATCATATTAGCAGTCAGTATTTTCCCTGCACAGAAACAAAATAACTCACAGAAATCTAAATCTCTCTGCACATGTATCATCTGCCCCCTTACATTTTACATGGTTTTGTCCATTTGAGAAGGTATTTGCCTTTGCGAGTGAACCAGAATAAGGGCCAAAATACATTTGTAATTAAAATACTCTCCAACCATACGGTCTAAATAATGACTCTGAAGTCAAATGGTTTCTATATATACACATGCATAGCTATATAGCTATACGGTACATAGATTAACTGTTTATTGTTTGGACAGGGGGTGAACAGGCACTAGAACAACTTATACAGAAGATCAATGATTAACTGTCTCCCAGCAAATTGACTCACATACTGAGATAAATTACTTGGATGTCCTGGTCAAAGAAGGAGTGATTAGCACTGAGATATATGTTAAACCTACGGACAAGAATACATGACTCAAATCTAACAGTTTTCACCCTCAAGCTTTGAAAAAGGCCCTTCCAAAATCGCAAATGATAAGAGCAGCCAGGATTACAAGTGACAGAAACTCCTTACCTGAAGTGTAGAGAAAATAGAGGATATGATAAAACTCTCCTCAAACATCAAAAGGATGAAGTGTTATCCATGGATAGAGAATCCCTCCTTCGACCAGCCTCCACTACGGGAGTCTTCTCGGACCCAGAGCAAGAAATCATTCTATTTGTCCCTAAATTACACGTTTCCAGCGCAGTGTTATCTAGAGCTACTAGAGCCCTATGGCCGATAGTAGCAACGGACAAAAGTCTCCCTAGTCTCAATAAGAAGTGACCATTATTGTGTTACACGAAGGGCTTCAGTATAAAGGACACAATATTCCACAGCGACATCACGGGCTTCTCATCCATCAGAAAAGAACAATTTAATTTCCTCACCCATCCTGCGGCTTGTTACAAGTGCTTAAAGTGCACTACTTGTCATCATATTATTACGAGGCCCACTTTCATCCACCCTTGGAACCAGCGGACATTTTCTATCAGACATGTACTGACATGTCTATCCACCCATGTAGTGTGCATCATAATTTGTCTATGTAACCTCATGTACGTGGGTAAAACCATTAGTACCATGAGGGATGCATGGCCTTGCACAGGTCTGCCATAAGTCAAGCTCTGCTGGGAAAAGACCATGAACAACCAGTGGCAAAGCATTTTACCCAGGAGAGACACAAACTGTCAGATTTAGCCTTGGACCATGTCCTCCCATCGATTCGTAGGGGTGACCGGTCTGGCAAATTGTTGCTTCTCAAAGCTACTTGGATACTTTGCCTAAAGACTGTAAAGCCTTTGGGACTCATTCATAGGCTACCGTTATCAGTCTTTCTTTAGGGCCCAGAGAAATGGATGTATTTGATGTATAGCTTCCAGATCCATTGGTTTTAATGTATAATCTATTATGTCCACACATTTTTGACAGACCCTCCTAAAAGATCCACAGTAAGGAGTGGATGCCATTAGATTAGGTGGTCTTTTAAAAGGCCACATGCTAATCCTTCATATTAAGTATGTGGCATATATCTAATGCTTAAGGTAATTCTATACCTTTTATCTAGATACCCTAGATAATAATTACCCGATATAAGTAGTGCCCATTGATTTTTACTTAGTTATAATGTAGTCACCTAGTGATGATGTAAATTTTTAACAAACTTGATCAATATTTTGTTCCTTATAAGGGCACCTAACAACACTACATGGTAATATAGGTGTCCCTCAGATTTCTGTATGCATGTCAATTTTGAGACAGCAAGCATAATATAGTCAACATCAACGGTCAACATATAAATTAGATGTCCATATATTTAGATTGGTCGCCTCTCCCGGATTAGAGCTAATAATGAAATATATATAATAAGATAATATCCATGTAATAATTATATGAAGGGTAATACCGCCCAGATGTCTATGTTTTTGTCCCTGTCCCAGTAACAAATTTATATCACACTCAATTTACAGACCCCAAGTGGGTATCAGCAGCACTTACACTTATGTCCATATGTCACCATTTTCTCTGGTATTAAAGAAATTTTATTTAACATAGTTCACTTTTTATATAACAGTTTAAATACCATTTTAAATTGAACTGTGAATTTCTCTACCATCCAATGGGATACTGGGTTCACTACTATGGGGGATAGAGTTCCTCCGCAGGAGAGACAGGCACATTAAAACTTTCAGTGTGGGTGCACTGGCTCCTCCCCTCTATCTACATCCACTAGTCAGTTTAGAAAAATGTGCCTCAGGAGAGGCAGTGCTTCTGGATGCTCCAGAAGAGTTTTCTTCAGTTTTTATTTTAGTTTGTTATTTTGGGGCGCTGCTTGCAGACCTAAGCAGCTGTCCTGCTTCGGAATGCCAGGGGAAGGGTCAGTCACCGGCCTTTTAAGGTGCAGAGCTGACCCTGCTGCAGGACTTTGTCCTGAGTGGGGCTTGTCACCGCCAGCACTGCGCTGAGCAAGCAAGCCCCCCAGCTGCCGAACACCCCGGCCGCAGGTCTGAAGACATCTGTAGTGAGTACACGTCAAAGTGCCCGTTAGGGGCTACTCCAACGGCATGTTTGGCAAAATGGCGGGCGGTAGTAGAGGTGGCCCTCACACAGGGACCGCGTGAACCCCCCCCATTACACTGGCATGGGTGATACCCGCTGGATCACCAGGGCTAGTCATGTTGTTTTTTCTGCAAAAAAACCTCTGTATGCCAGTATAAACCAGGGAAGCGCCAGCTCCGTGAAAAGGGGGCAGGGCTTCATTCAGAGCGGGACCAGACTCTGCTGAGCGCTCCTTCACTGCTTCCTGCTTCTTCATGCTCCCTGTGGTCGCCATTACAGCTCCTCGGTGGTGTGGTGGATAACAGATCCTTAAAGCGGCAGAGACAGCAAGTTGAAGGGCTATTTAGCACTGCAGCGCTGCTTAGCTTTGTTTTATGCTGTGTATGATAATAGCACTGTGTTTGTTTGCAACCAGCTCTCTCTAATCTGTGAGCTAAGGTTTAAGGGTGTACTAGTCCCCTCCAATAGCTCTGTATTTTCACCCTACTGGCTAGTTAATACACACTGCAGATAGTCTCTGACACATAGTCTTCATTGACCTATACTGTATATCACTGTGTGAGTACACTGTTCTGTGTGTATGCTCTTGTGTGGTACAGGTGCAGCTTCATCATGGTGAAGAAATTGACCTGTATGGTATGCAGCACTAAGTTCATACCAACTTCACAGTCACAGGTTACCTGTGAGCCGTGTATGTTACCACAGCCGAGTGGTGTGGCCACTCATGTCAGTGGGGTACCGCCACAACTGGTTGGTGGGTCGCAGGTTGATAGTCAGGAACCTGCATGGGCCAGCAACATTAAAACACTGCTAGACTCTGTCTCTACCCAGCTGTCTACAAATACTCAGCAGACCCAGAGAGTACAGAGAGAATTGGACCTTTTGTCTGCAAGGGTTGATATTCTCACCCCTCCCCCTGCACAGCCTCAGAAAAGGCCTTCTTCAGCAATGGCCCCTAATACTGAGGATGATGATGACATCATAGAAGAGGGGGAGGAGAAGGAACAACAGGAAACTGTTCAGGAACAGGCTCCAGCACAGGGGTTTGAGCCCTTAATTAGAGCCATTAGAGAGGTTTTAGACCTCCCTCTGGAGGAACCAGCTGAGGGGGATTCTTTCTTTATGGCCCAGAAAAGACAGCCAGTGTATTTTCCAGAACAGGCGGAGTTAGAAAGTGCTTTCAAGAGTGCTTGGCAGAACCCTGAAAAGAGGTTCCAGCTCTAATGGAGGTTTGCTAACGCATACGCCTTTGATCCTGCATCCCGTAAGAAGTTGGAGGAGCCACCTATTGTGGACTCATCCGTTTCCCACCTTTCAAAGAAGTTTCTGCTACCAGTCCCGGGTGTATCCACACTTAAGGACGGTGCAGATAGAAGACTTGAAGCTATGCTCAAGTCCATGTACACGGCCAGCGGGGCTCCCCAACGCCCAGTGTTGGCCAGTTGTTGGATAGCCATTTATACTTGGTCCACACAAATCCAAGAGGGTTTGTTGGGGGACATGTCTGTGGCTCAGATTGGTGACAATCTGCGTCACATTCAAGACACAGCAAGGGTGCTTTGTGAAGCACAAAAAGAATTGGGCGCAATAAATGCGCGCAATTCAGCCATGGCTGTGTCGGCCCAGAGGGCACTTTGGTTGCGTCAGTGGGTTGCTGATGTGTGTTGAAAGCATTCCTTTCACAGGCAATAGTCTCTTTGGAAGTGAGCTTGACGATTGGATTTCCAAGGCTATGGCAGGTAAATCCACTTTCCTCCCGTCAGCACCCACTGCTGTAAAGCGCCTTTTCACAGGTCCTTCCCAGCAGTCCTTTCCTGAGTCCAAGTTCCGCCCCAAGGCCAGAGGTGCCTCCAATGCCAACAGAGGCACAAGAGGCAATTTTAGGAAGGCTTACCCCTCAGGCCATCTGCATGACGGGGACCTCCCACCACGAGACATTCTCCAGGTGGGAGCCCGACTATCATACTTCAGCCACGTGTGGGATGCCTTGTGCTTAGATGCCTGGGCCAGGAGTCTTTTTTCATTAGACTACAGGCTGGAGTTCGCCGGGCCCCCTCCCCGAAGATATATCAAGTCGGCCCTCCCAGCCTCAATGGAGGATCGGATTCTCCTCCAGGGAGCCATTCACAGACTCCTCCAGTCAAAGGTCATTCGAACGGTTCCAAGGCAGGAACAAGGAGAGGGATACTATTCCAACCTGTTCCTTGTACCGGAACCGGACGGTTCAGTAAGGCCCATTCTGAATCTCAAATCACTGAACCCCTTTCTTCAGGTGTTCAAATTCAGAATGGTGTCCCTACGTTCGGTAATTGCCAGTCTGAACACGGGGAGTTCCTAGCCTCCATAGATGTGAAGGACGCCTACTTGCACATCCCGATTTGGCCCCCACATCAAATCTTTTGCGCTGGGAGACAACCATTACCAGTTTCAGGTGCTACCCTTCGGGCTGTCTACGGCCCCGCGCATCTTTACGAAGGTAATGGCAGACATGGTGTTCCTTCTCAGGCTTCAAAGGGTAAACATGATACCTTACCTAGACAACCTGCTGATCAAGGCAGGATCCGAAGAGGCCTTGAGAAGTGCACTCAATCTCACCATGCAGCTTCTGAGAGACCATGGGTGGATCTTGAATTTGACAAAATCCTTGTTGATCCCGACTCAAAGAATGGTGTTCCTGGGCATGATTCTGGATACAGTGGTACAGAAGGTGTTCTTGCTGGTAGAAAAGGCCACAGCAATCCAGCAACTGGTCAGAGAAGTGCTAACATACCCTCTTGTCCCAGTACACCTCTGCCTCCAATTGTTGGGCAAAATGGTTGCTTCGAAGCTATACAATGTGCCCAATTTCCCTCCAGAACATTCCAGGTGGATATTCTGGCGAAGTGGTCGGGGTCCCCCTGCAGATGTAGAGAAAGATTTCTCTGTCTGCACAGACCAAGCTTTCTCTGCAG
Organism: Crinia signifera; assembly: GCF_055691185.1. Taxonomy (NCBI): domain Eukaryota; kingdom Metazoa; phylum Chordata; class Amphibia; order Anura; family Myobatrachidae; genus Crinia; species Crinia signifera. Next base: position 76,046,937 of record NC_139228.1, read on the forward strand.
TGGTGGCTCGCTTTGCCCAATCTCTTGGCCGGTCGGTGTTTCCAGGTCCAGTATTGGCTTCTGTTGACCACAGATGCCAGTCTATGAGGTTGGGGAGCCATGATACAGGGAGTCCGTCTCCAGGGCAGATGGTCTCTGTTGGAATCCAGGTTGCACATAAACAAGCTGGAATTGAGGGCAGGGGAGTGGGGGTTACACCCACAAGTGTTCAGTGCCATTGTGGATCTGTGGGGGCTCCCTCAGATCGACCTCATGGCCTCACGGCTGAATCACAAGGTAGACAGGTACTGTGCTTGGACCAGGGATCCAGGGGCAGTAGCTGTGGATGCCCTGACTTGGTCATGGGATTGTCGACTGGTGTACCTGTTTCCACCGCTCCCATTACTGGCGTGGGTGCTAAAGCAGATTCGGCATCAAAGAGCAGAAGCCATCCTGGTGGCACCAGATTGGCCTCGAAGGGCCTGCTACGGGGACATTCATGCCATGCAAGTGGAAGACCCATGGCGTCTACCTCTATGGAAAGACCTCCTCCTCCAAGGACCGTTCGTCTATCAGTACTTACCGTGGCTGTGTTTAACGGCCTGAAGGTTGAGCAGCAGATCTTAGGCCACAGAGGGTAACATCCTTCGGTCATTGCCACCATGACAAAAGCCATAAATCCAGTTACAGCTTCCCACTACCATCAAATATGGCAAAAGTATGTGGCCTGGTGTGAGCAGAAAAGTTTACCACCGTCTGAACAGTTTGTTGAGATTTCTTCAGGCTGGTTTGGAGCTGGGACTCCGTTTGGGTTCCTTAAAGGTCCAGATCTCGGCTCTGTCAATCTTCTTTCAAAAGAAGCTGGCTGCCTTGCCTGTGGTACAGACTTTTCCCACTGCGCCTTGGGACTTGGACGTGGTTCTAACCTATCTGCAGTCCTCTTGGTTTGATCCGTTGGAGGAGTCGGATTTAAAACATCTGACATGGAAGACGGTTGTCCTGCTGGCCTTGGCTTCGACCAGGCGGGTATCTGAGTCTCTTTGTGCTTTACGATGCACAGGGCTCTCCTGCTTCTACGAGGACTATAGCATGTTGGATACGCTGCACGATCCAACAGGCATATGCAAAGGCTGGTTTATCCCTTCCACCAGCGTTGAAGGCTCATTCAACCAGATCAGTAGGGACTTCTTGGGCGGCTGCCCGTGGGGTCTCGGCCCTGCAGCTCTGCAGGGCCGCAACATGGTCGGGTCATCACACATTTGTAAGATTTTACAGATTTGACACCCTGGCCAGGGAGGATTCCCAGTTTGGACAAACGGTTCTACAGCAGACTCCGCACATTCCCGCCCGTTTTGGTAGCTTTGGGACCTCCCCATAGTAGTGAACCCAGTATACCATTGGACGGTAGAGAAAATAGGATTTTGGGTACCTACCGGTAAATCCTTTTCTCGTAGTCCATATGGGATACTGGGAGCCCGCCTCTGTGTGGCATTCCTGCTTTAAGACACTGTTCCTTACAATGTTAGGGCTTGTTGCCTTTTTGTCAATTATGACTTTCTTCAACAGTTATTGGTGACATCAGAAGTTGTTATGATTCACCTCTTTTCTTATTTTTTGTGTTTGGTTTGGGTGTGCTGTGAGAATCTCACCACGTTATTTGCTCACATACCTCCTCAAATAGCTCTCCTTCGGCACAGTTTTTCATTAACTGACTAGTGGAGGGAGATAGAGGGGAGGAGCCAGTGCACCTACACTGAAAGTTTAAATGTGCCTGTCTCTCCTGCGGAGGAACTCTATCCCCCATAGTAGTAAACACAATATCCCATATGGACTACGAGAAAAGGATTTACCGGTAGTACCCAAAATCCTATTTTTATCACAATGTTTTGTCACTTGTAGGAGTCACACTGCACCCCCAAGCAGCACAGCCACACGGAAGTTACTCCCGTCTGTTACAGGGGGTGTTTCCATGGCAACCCCAGGCATGCATGTCTTCCAGCAATCAATGAGTATCCGGACTGTCATTTCCGGCTTTGACGCCACTTTTGGTATCAGGCGTCCTGGCTGGCGGGGGGATGGAGGAGACCCCAATCTTGTATTTAAGGTAAGCACGTATATATCACTATTGATTCACTTTTGACCTTGACAAAGGACAAAACATTTGTGACTTTGTCTCACCCACACCTTGAAAATGGGGCTTGCGAGCCCCGAAACGTCGGATCTTAGCATTTTTTGTTAAATGCCTTAAATACATGCTGTTTTACAAGACCTAGTATCTAGTTAAAATTCTGTCAGGACGTCTTAGAGTGGTTCATTAATATACTTTAGCATAGTAAAAAAAAGAGAGTACGAGCTTGTCCTAGTGCAAAGTTATTGACTTTGGCATGAGAAAAAAAAATCCCTGATAACTGGCCTGTGTTCATGGTCACAATTGTGAATATTGTGGGGTTTCACCCAAAAGTGTTTTTTTTTTTTTTTTTTGTGGAGAGGATGCTCTGTAGTTGAAGTAACCAAGAAAAAAACTTGGTGCAAAAAAATCAGTGTAAATCCCTTTTTTTTGCCCTTAATAGAATAGTGCACCTCTGTGTCGTCTAATGGTGTGTGCACACGGTGAGATTCCTTTGCTATTCGACTTGCTGTGCAATCTTTGCTAACTCATGTGCTATTTAAATACAATTCAGGCTATCTGCAATCCAACAGACTGTTCAATCTTTCTAAAAGTCCTCTATTGCGGTCCTACACCGTTACAGAGCTTCCCCCCATCATCAGGCACACAAATGTACAATAATTATACCATTAAAATACATACATTGTACAAAAACACCCCCCCCCCCTTTGCACAAAGCCGATTGGCTGTGAACTAACCCCCAGCTGGCTTGGTTAACGCTGCACACCTGCCGCCAAGAAGCTCCATACGATGACCGCTATAAACCAGCAGAGACGGAGAGGTCACTCTCACTGACCTCATAATCTGCCCTCATGTGACCAGACAGCGCTGCAGGGCCTTCAGCTGGGTAAGTGCACGTCATCACACCACGCCAGGAAGTGAGTAACCACAACAAGCGGTCCCAATGGAAACGGAAATAACAAACATTTTAAAAAAATCATAAAAGCAGCTATAGGCTTATCATAATAACAAAGAAAGGGTGTTTGTGTGTTTCGCATTTAGCAGCTGCTGGCACAGGGGTAGTCACTCCCTTTATATGTTTAAGCTAGAAAAAAAGTGGAATGTGCTAGCACCTGCTGAAGAAACACAAGACGGTTCAAATAAAAATGATATTTAATAAAACAGTTATATATTTAATTATAATTGATATATAAAAATAATATGACAATATCTTTAAGACATCTAGCTAAAATATTTGAGCTGTATTTGCTGTATAATTGAATTGGACGTGAGGTCACACCATTCCAACTGTGTAGATGGTGATCTGAATATAATTACCACTCCATAGCGATGTACTTGCTAGTAGGGTCTGGAATTTGTTGTGGAGTTCGTATTGTGTGTCTCCCGTGTTTCTACTTGGGAGGATACCTGTGGTCCTCTGAAACAAAATGTCTCCACTTTGACACCATAAGTATCTTCAATCCAAACCAAACTCCTTAATATGGAAGGGAGCTTAGGCAGGAATAGCATTTGATTTGATTTGAAAGTTTTTTTGTTTTTTTTTTTGGAATTTTTGGACTTTTTTGTTTTATGTCCACATGGTCTGTTAATGGGACATGTGTAAAATACCTTTTATGGATTGAACTTTGTGGAGGATTTTTTTATCCAATTGGTTCCCTGGCTCTATCCTTGAAATACCATCGATTAATAATTGATATAACGGAAAAGAAACTGCTATGGGCATTTGCCCCCTATTAAAAGGGGTGAGTAAGGTACACCATTCTATATGGTGGATAGACCTGTTGTGTAAACCATAAACTTGTCATACCCAATCATATTGGCAAACCTTCTTTGTTTCATGTACCTTGGAATATTGGAGCTACCAGGCCAGCAGATGCACATTTGGTTTTTACAAGCACCCAGTCTGTCGCACCAGTGAGAAACACATCTAAAAAGAAACCTTTATAGGTTTGAAAACCCCAAAATACATTGTGAGTAGGGGTACGCCTTCTTTTAAATTCAACAAAAGAAACCTTTATATGTGTTCTCTACTTTATAAAAACGTAAGTGAGGTACGCTGTCAAAATTAATAATTTTTGCTCAGCCCCCCACTATATCTATATCCCATTCCTTTAAGGCACTAGTAAATGACTCTATATGCGAAACAATGCCAGCTCTAAATTTGACAAGATTCGTTCTCCATGGCTCAACTCTGTGCTGTCCACCCCTGACCCCTCTATTTAATCTTTCTTCATTACTAATCTATATCTCATGATCTACAGATTCTGCCTGTAACACGTCTGTGCAATTTGTGTTCTGTTTGATGACTTTGATTATTAATATATATATATATATATATATATTGTTATGATGCCTACTATGGCACACGGAGGTATGGCTGGTAAGTAGATGCAGGTGGTCAGGCGTGAGCCCGTAGCCGGGACCGCCGGTTAGGACGGCCACAGCGGAACCTACTCTGACTCTATTGAGTCCCTGAGGCAGATGATAGACCCCTGCAGTGCTAGGCTTCACCTGTGGCCGCCGCGTTCGAAGGAGCGACTTAGGCCCGCTCCAACCTTGATGCAGCCAGGTCTTATGTATGGACAAAGGGTAAACGATCGCCACAGGGAACTCAAGAGGATTGCTAACTACAGGACCTAGCTGGGACTGAACCCCTGACTGCCGGCACCTGGCCAAACCGGGATGCGACCAAGTCGCAAACACAATGGGGTGGAGAAGAGGAGTCCCCAGCAGGCAACAACCAGGAACGGCGACTCCTCAAAAATCAGGATGGCAAACAAGGAATGCTTCCTGCCTAACAGCTGGATGCTAAGACAAGGGGTGACAGGTATAAGAAGGAGGACAGGGAATAAAGAACATGGCTACGGGGAGCCACGGGAAATGACAAGAGGGTAACCACAAAACCCACGGAGGGGCAGGGCCACGGCGGGCCACGGGAGAAATAAAGGAAGACCGGAGCTCCACTGGAGCACTTACGTGACCCACAGGAAGATGGAAAAGGTGGGCCAAACGCAGGCTCAGCTGAAGCAAGTCTTCTGCGGGGAGAAGGTAGCTGGCAGGATACACTTGAGAATGCTGGAACAAGCAAGACACTGAAGCTGGACGCAAGGGATGTGGTCTGGAAACCACCGGGACCGGAAAGCTGAGACTGGGTGAGTATAAGCTATAACCGGCATCTGTGCCCAGCAGACGCCGGCTATTTATTTTGAACTTCGCGCCGCCTGACTGACGTCAGGCGCGCGCGTCATCAGCTGCCGGGCGGAAGCGCGAGGACGTTGCCCGGCAACGTCCCGACGCTCCGTCTCAAAGGGAGGCTTGGGACGCTGCCGGGCAACGCCCCCGGCCGCGTCACAGGCCGCAACATCCGCCGTCCGTCCGGGTGTATCGCAGCCCGGACGGCGGTGAGTAACATATATATATATATAAACACACTGGGGAATACCTAAACTGCACCCAAGGTAAGAAATAGCAGCAACTCTAATGGACCCCTGTTAGCCGAGTCCAAAGTGACAAATAGAGAGACAGAATAGGTTTAGAGTGCGCTAAGAATAATACAACAGTTAAAATTTATACATTTAATTGGTAGTCTTCAAAAAGACTTCAATCTTTAAAACATGACAGTTAGTTATTGGTACAGAAGATGTTGCAGGTTATCAGGTTACTGGCGTCCACTCCTCAACAGATACTCTACCCTATTGAGTCAAACTATCTGTTGAATTGGATCACGAACTTCTTACACATCTGAGGTGGACCATTGATTGTCAGGGCACCCTGTATGTTGACATACAGACGCGTTTCCTGTCACCATTTGGTATTTGTAATCTGCATTCCCACCGCTTTGGACATAAGGGTTGATTAACACTCCCACTGAGTCACTGAGAGATATACCAATGTGCAAAAGTTAAGACATGATACTGCAATAAGACATGATGATAGGTGAAAAAACAATAATAATAGACGTGGTATATACTAACACACCAGGAGGTGTATACTAGATAAATATGAAATTAAAAACGGATTAGTCACTAACTATGCAGGTTCATGTACATTTGTATGTTAAATTACAGTGATCGTCCATTGGTGATGCTTCTTCCTGTAATTTGCAGAAGTGCCAGAGTTATACTTATGATGTCCATGGGGGGGCGGATAGTACATATCTGTATCAGGGTTACATGAAGACTGTTAATGGCAATTTGTCATTAAGTCCATATGGTTTAACTGCATTTAATCGATGGATCCATGTTGCTTCCAATCTTAGTAGTTTACCTTCTCTGTCCCCTCTTCTTATTGATGCTGGCACATGGTCAATGGCCATGTGTTTGAGGTCGGATATTCTATGTTGGGCTAGCGCAAATTGTTTCGCCACGGGTAGATCCGTGTTCTTGTTGTTTCCAGTGAGGGCTTTTTTTATAGATGAGTGATGGTTGGCCATTCTTTCTCGCATCGGTCTGTTGGTCTTGCCCACGTATATTAAGCCGCAGGGGCACTGGATTACATATACTATAAAGGCCGACATACAGTCCAAGATATGGTTGATGGGGTACTTTTTGTTAGTTCCTGGATGAATGAATGCTGGTCCTGTGAGCATATCTGTGCATGTAGTACACTTTAATTAGACACCTAAAAAGTGCGACTTGCGAAAACGCATTAAATAAGCGATTTGTATACTTTTCTATACGAAAACATCTGGATGCGATAAAAATGCAAATTAATCTCGCACTTTTGGTCCGCATGCGTTAACGCACATAATATGCGATTTCAGTCCCTTAGCGCATTCCATTAAATTGGCGATTTGTTGGAAAAATGCGATATCGCCTTTTTGTGGTCTACTTAACGCAAAAAAACGCAGATCTCATCCCATAGAATGTCACCCTATATTTCAAGTGTGGTCTCACCAATGCCTTGTAAAGAGGCACTATCACATTGGCATCCCTTGAATCCATACCCCTTTTAATGCATGCCAGTGTCCAGTTTGCTTTTGCTGCTGCACTTGAGCATTACCCAATTTTTCATCTATGATGACCCCCAAGTCCTTCTCCACAGCAGAATTTCCTATAATAACTTCATTTAGCCTATAAGTAGCTTGTGCATTTTTGTTCCCATAATGAACTACATTTTCAACGTTAAACTGCATGTTCCACCTTTTCGCCCAACTTTCCAGTTTATTTAAATCACTTTGTAGTGTTTCCACATCCTCTACTGAGTTAATTTCCTAACTCAATTTTGTGTCTTCCGCAAATATTGCAATTTTACTCACTATGTCATTTTCAATATCATTAATACATATATTAAACAAGGTGGGTCCCAATATTTATACTTGTGAACCTTACCTTACCCCAGCTGGAATGTATGTAATTTACCACCACTCTCTGACCCTGATTGTGCAACCAGTTTTTAATCCAAATACTAATTTTATCCCCTAACCCTAAATTACCTAGTTTCATTAATAACCTTTTATAAGGCACCATGTCAAAAGCTTTACCGAAATCAAACCGTATTACATCAACAGATTTCCCTAAGTCCAGCCCCCTACTGACTTCCTCATAGAAGCTAATTCAATTAGTTTGACATGATCTATTTTTGACGAACCCATGCTGAGCCTTACTTATCATTTTTTCCTGTTCTAAGAAATTTTGGATACTATCTCTTATTATTCCTTCTAATATTTTCCCCACCACGTATGTAAGGCTGACTGGTCTATAATTTTCAGGGTTAGTTTTGCAACCTTTCTTCCATATTGGCACTACGTTAGCTATGCGCCAGTCCCTTGGCACTGTCCCTGAGTTTATTGATTCCCCGAATTTCAGATATAATGGTAGTGCTATGACAGAACTCAATTATTTTAATATCCTAGGGTGTATTTTGTCCGGGCCAGGAGATTTGTTACTATTTAGGTTCCGTAATCTATTTTTGACTATTTCCTCACTCAAACATACAGTTTGGGAGCAATTAAGAGCCGAGCCTTTAATCTGTGGGAGATCTTCTGAAGAAGCAATAAATTCATTGAATAATTCTGCATTCTCTTTTCCTTCTATTACCAGGGTATCCTGCTTATTTTTAACTATGTAAATTTAATTGCACTGTCAGTGCAGTTGTGTCTATTCATGAGATCAATAAATTGCTTTTTATCCATTGTCCAAATAGCAAACAGGTCATCTATCAAGCGTTTAAAAAACATAAACTTGTTTACAAATTATTGCCCGTGTAGCCTACAGTATATAGGCAAAACTGAATCTAAATTTAAAGAGCGCATGAATATGCATAGAAGCACAATACGTCAGGCTCTAATCTCGGGCAAATGTGAGCATGCAGTAGCGCGTCACTTTGTAGATCAGAAGCATCCTTTATCAAGTTTAAGGTACCGCATGATAGATTGCATTCCTACCTCTATCAGAGGAGGCAACCGCGGTTTAAAACTTTTGCAGTGTGAAGCCAGATGGATTCATCGGCTTGATGTAATAGCCCCACGAGGGCTGAATGAGCAAATATCTTATTCCATCTTCCACTAAAATGTTTTTATCTCAGCATATATTGTTCTACTATGTAATGCAGTTATTATTGTCAAGATATGTTGTATATTTATTATAATTGTATATTTAATTATTTTGTTATTTGTATTGCCATGGTTACCACTATGTCACTTTACCTTGATGGCTTTTGTTTATGACGTCATCTACAACCAGCGAAAGGGGGTGTGTTGCCAGTTTTTGGAATCCAGCAGTGCACACACTCTCCTCTGAGTCTATGTAGTTGACGGAGATTTTGGTCACAGAATTACCTGAGCTAATTTGCAAACCTTTGAGAAACCAGCATTGGTGGTTTCCTTCATATAACTGTTCTCATTGAACCATCTTATCTTTTTTGATGATCTGTTTTGATGATCTACACCTCTGACAGCAAATTGGTGCAAATCTCTCAATCAAACTGATTTCTTTCTGCCCCTGATGAAGTCATGGCATCGATGAAATGCGTCAGACTGCGTACACCAACTTAGTGATCACCACTCTTAATATCCTTAAAGGATTCCCTATTACTATACCTTTTGATTTTATTGAAAGTTGTATACACAATTTGTTATTAAATACTTTTTACAACAATTGTTTTTCCATTAACTACTTCATAGCGCTCTCTGATCCTTTCTTTTTAATTTTATACCTACCGTTCCATACATAGGAATTTCATTTTTAAATTGTTTTATGTATATTTTGTCTATATATTCTTAATGTCCTAATGTGGTACATTTCTCTTTTTTTTTATCTATATGTCCTAACATCGTGATCTGACACCTAAAGTGGGAAACCGTGATAAAACCCATAAGGGAGACCTATGATCAAGAACATCACTCCATATGTTACCAGAAGTGGGGCACCAGTGCATACATTTTGTATAAGAGAAACTGCACATCGATTACCGGTTTCCTCCAGCCAGCATGTTTACCAACCGGAAAAGGGACAAAGAATCTGCCAATGAAACCACCGGAAGTGGGGCGTGATCTAAATACGCCCATCCACCCCACCGATCCAAATCGCTCAGTTTACCGCTCTCCTAACTGGAAGTGTGGAAAAAGATCCACCCACAAAAAGTCTGGAAGTGGGGCAGAAGTGCATGACATATGGCCACCGGTCTGACTACTCAGATTTTGGTACTCAAGTTAGAGCTTTGGTTGGCCCACTGACATAAACAGGTACTATTCTAGGCTACTCTCCCACTTACTTAAAATCTCCTTGAAAAAGACCCGAGTTAGGGTCAAAATGCGTTGAGGGTTGAAAGGAGTCAGAGCCTACAGACCAGTGGAAGGGAAAATTCCTGGGACCTGTCAAGACCTTGCCAAGTGCCAGTAACTGGGACTGTCAATTTTAGTAAGCACTGTTGAGAACTGTGTGTACCACTAAGTACTCCACATTTTCAGGTAATTCCCTTCTATTATAGATTCTGTTCTGTTTATTTTCTGTCACTCTCTTTTTGTGTAATTTGTCTCATTAAATTGGATTACACTATATTTGGCCTACTCTCTTTCATTTATATGCATCGATTTAATACTGTTGGGAGTTGATGTATGCAGAACAACACGTCTATAACCGTACCCACCATACACTAACCTAGGGAAATAAGATATTCTCCTCTCCCCTCTCTGAATATTGGTTAAGGGATTTCTTCTTTGTGTTCTCCTAGGAATATACATATATAGAACAAATAGGTCTATACTCCAAACTTTATACAAACTAGAGAGGAGGAGAAGAGGAGACACCCATCTCCTACCAGCAATGTGTAGTATCTTCTTACCTTGAACGTCAGTGGAGGGAACACAATCCTGAGTATTCATATACACTACTGTGGACAATTAAAGGTATTAAACATGCTCGTTCAATCGCTTTATATGCCTTTGAGCCAGGTGATTAATGATAGCCAAGCATGTTGAGCTGCTTTGTTTACTATTTAAACCCTGAGTGTGAACATCTCTAGGAACCCGCTGATGGATCGATCGGCCTGGTGTAAGCAGTTTGCCTTGGTGATTCATTTCACGCCATGTGATTGTTAAAACCCCTTGTGCACTACAAGGTGTTTTGCTGGACATTGGACTTGTGGTACTACCAGCGCTCATTTAACTTTGGTGTGTGTGTGTGTGTGTGTGTGTGTGTGTATGTATGTATGTATGTATGTATGTATGTATATATATATATATATGTATATATATATATATATGCTCGTTGTTGGTCCGGCACTCCATGCTTACTGCTTTTGATGTGCCCGGGTGCCCCCCTGGATGAGACGATGTCCACCAATAGTTACCAAACAATAACATGCGTCACTCCGGGATTGTATACCAAAAGTCAGTTTTACTGGTGTTTCACGGTCTATGCCGTTTCGGGCATACGCAACAACAACTGTGCAATAAAAAGTCCGACCGGGACCGCCAATGACCACTTCCGGGTTCACCCAGAAGTGACCTGCCTGTACTGGCAGCGGAGGATACCACACTGGGAAAGATAGAAAAAGTGCCAATACTTAATTTTAATCATCAAAGTGCGTCTGTGCATACATAAAACAGTTACATTGAATACATGGTGCAAATAATGTTAATAAACAGTTAAAAAATCACTTCTAAAAAGTTATAAAACCAATCTAATCTTTAAAAAATTATTTTTAATGGGTGTTGGATTAATAAAACCATACAAACACTTTAAATTTATTCAATTAGGGATTTCTCCACTGTCCTCTTCAGATCATGTTCTCCATCTTCATTATGTCCTTTGTTTTTATTGATTGTACCAATATTTTATGTACAAATCACACGGATTTGTTATAATTTACAGTGTGAACTTGCTCTGTATCATTCTGCTTTCAATGCCCCTGATGAAGTCAAGTTAGTGGCAAAACGCGTTGTGCTCACAACATCACTTGGAAGACATATTAATAAATATTTTTATACCATTTTACATTGGAATTTTACTGTGTATTGTATTGCTGGACACATTTTATATTGTTTGTATTGTGAAAATTTGGAATAGGCGCACCCTGAACTTTCCTCCTTTCTATCTCTAAACCTTTGGGTCCTGTCTAACAGGGGATCCCTCAGAGGTGCTGCCTTAAATCTGCTAAGTACGGTTGGGGTACTGTGTATCTATCTACATTATTTATATATATATATATATATATATATATATATATATATAATCTTGTGAGATGTCACTCCAGGACTTTAAATGAACAGGGTTTACTGTTTGACTATGGTGCTTCGGGCCGGGGGCCCGTCTTCGGGAAATGAACAGTAATTGCATACAATACCACAAAAATATATCTTACCAGTGCCCAGGCTTCCACACCATACATCTGCCCTCCTCTGACCTAGTCCAGTGTGAACTTCTGGGTTTCCTGACCAGAAGTGATGCGGCACCAGCAGGGGGGACGCGATGGCAGTGGGTCAGCTGTGCTCAAATATCAAACAATACATCTCTATTACATAAGAGTTACAAGAGAGACTTTCTCATACTGTGTAAATTGTAATTTGTTCAAAAAAGATTTTTTTGTGCAAATGACGTATTACTTCCAAGAGGTGTCAATACTTTTAAGTGGCCACAAGATGGTGCTCACATGATATATAGCCTATGTATCACATTTTTAAAACAATTTTCTGGTATTTATGTTAACCAGCACCTCCTGTTATCACTCCTATTATGTTTACCAGTGTTGTGATTCAGATCCAAGTGATGCTGACTCAAAATATCAAAATTATGGAAAAAAATATATACATGCATCAAACATATTATATATATATATATATATATATATATATATATATATATATATGTATAGAGAGAGAGAGAGAGAGAGATACAGAGTACCACCGCACTCGCCATTCCTATGAATGGGGTGCAAACAGCACTCGCCATTCCCAGCTAGGGGTGCAGTGGCCTGTAACCATATGCTCTAATAAATACAGATACAGGGGCTCAACACTCAGCATAATGAACTAACTCACCTTAATATACAAATAATCAAATAAATAATGGGGTTTTAGTTCATGAATTGATCAATGCATTTAAGCTTGCAGCCCATCGCCAAAGGGACCCCATTTCACTGCAAGTCCTACATTAACAACTGGTCTCTTAAGAGCCTGGCAACTGCTGACACATCATAGCTAAAGTGGACATGTGTTTTTTCCTGGTTTAAAGCTCAACTGCCAAGTGCCTTATGGCTTTTAAAGATGAGGCAGTCACCTAACACAACACCTGACTTAGAATTAAAGGGGCATCTGTCACAGGTTACAGATAAATTTGCTTATCTGGGGTGCATGAGAAAGCTATGATCACAGTAACAAAAGTTAATTAGAAATTAACCCAGATCAGGGGCGGATCTCGACTTTTCTTCTAGGGGGGGGGGGGGGGGGGGGGGGCGGTTTACTATATAATCTTCACCCTCCCCCCTCCAGTCCTTACTCCTCCCCTTCCCAGCCTTGACTCCTCCCTTTTCCAGCCTTGACTCTTCCCCATCCCAGTCTTGTCTCCTCCATCCATGGGTATATACAGTGGGTAGCAGGAAAAGTATTGGCATCTAAAATGTTAGGGACCACAAGCAATTTGAATAAGGCATTACTACTTACAGTATCTCCAGATTTTTTTTTTTTTACATACTCACCTGGTCCCCCAACATCCATGGTGACCATCGGATTAATCTTTAACGGCATCTCCGGACCCAAGGATGCACTGCACACGTCACCAGCCCATCCATGCAATGCATCCTTGGGAACGGGTATGCAAATGAAGATGAATCCGATGGTCGCTGTGGAAACTGGGGGAAGAGGTGAGTATGAAAAAAGGTGCCGGGGGGAACAAATACATTTCGAAGTATTCTGAAAACCTGCTGTAAATGTACATGTATTGTCAAAGATAAACTTGTATGTAATGAGTAACATCATGAAATGGGCACTGAGACTAGGGACAGCAGTCACCTAGAAAGGGCCAATGTATCCATCGGCGGTACTTATGAGTTATCTGGGCGCCCGATTTCTAAATCGGGTCGGATCGGGCACATCGCATCGCATCGCATCGCATGCGACCATCGGATGCGATGCGATGCGATGCGATGACCCGATTTTTCCATAGGAATCAATGTTAAAATGGACGGAGTCCATTTTAACATGGAATTCAGTGGGAAAAAGGGGTCCTTTTCATACCCCTACTATCCAAGTGGGCATGGAGTTGGATATAAACCTGTGGCGAGCGTAGCGAGCCACCGAGCCCGAAGCGTGGCGAGGGGACACAGAATACCGTCCCCTCACGGGGCTCGCTTCGCTCGCCACGCTTCGGGCTCGGTGGCTCGCTACGCTCGCCACAGGTTTATATCCAACTCCATGCCCACTTGGATAGTAGGGGTATGAAAAGGACCCCTTTTTCCCATTGAATTCCATGTTAAAATGGACTCCGTCAATTTTAACATTGATTCCTATGGAAAAATCGGGTCATCGCATCCGATGGTCGCATGCGATGCGATGCGATGCGATATCGCATCGCATCGCATCTGATTGTATGCCTTAACTTAAGGCATACAATCAAAAAATCGGGCGCCCAGATAACTCATAAGTACCCCATCGGCTAATTCAGAAGGCAGCCTAGGGTGATAATGCCACTATTAAGCCTCTTTATCCTCTGTATCTTTCTTCTATATTTGGGTAAATGCTCATGTTAATTAAGGGAAAGAGCTCTGTAGCTTTTGCCTCCCACTCCCCCTCCTGTCTATATGCACTCAACAGCGGCAGCAGTAACAGGAATCCTCCGTGGGTCATCTGCTGAATGTACACAAGTAAAGAGTTAAAGATCACACTTTACAAGGCAGGAGGGGGACGCTGGCTGCCGGAGCTGGAGATAAGAAGTTTCATACCTGAGCTGCTTTCCCATTGTGTGAGCGGCTGCCTCCGATCATCTTTCTGCAGGACAAAAGCCGCCTGCACAGCGTCATGTCACTGCCTGGCTGTCCTCTCACACAGCGTCCAGCAGCAGGCTGTATGTAAATCTGACTGATAGCCAGAACCGGCGGCCAGCATGAGACGGGAGGACCTTAGGGGGGGGGGGGGCGATCACCCTCTTTGCCCCCTCTGTATCCGTTCATGACCCACATATATAGATACAGAGTACCGCTGCACTCGCCATTCCTACGAATGGGGGTGCAAACAGCACTGGCCATTCCCAGGTTGGGATTCAGTGGCCTGTGACCACATGCTCTAATAAATACAAATACAGGGGCTCAACATAATACATACATACAATCTTTTTGCACAGTGTTGAGCTCCATCTAGGTCAATTAGAAAAGGGAAACCAGCATATATTTCTTTGTAAGAATGGATAAGCCCAATATATCATTTGCATTTTTAATTACTCATATCCAATGTTTTATCAAATTGTTAGATCTTTATCAGCTACTAATAATTTACTATTCCAAAAAACAACTAAGGTTTAAAGCCTCATTTAATCCATTGGGATTGATGGTGTTTAATTTATCAATCCACCGGTTTTTCTTATACCCCTTTTACACCAGAGGTTGGACCCGGGATATTGCCGCTCCAGTCCGGGGTGGGGTGTAAATCGGCTGAAAAAAATAACATGGGTACTGTTCCCTGGGAATCTGACCCGGCAAATTTTCAGGGTCGGACACAGGGCTTATCCGGGGCTCAGGGTGGTGTAAATGTCATTATCCGGGTTATTTGGCTGGGAGAAGGCTGCGAAGAGCTGATTGGTGCTTCTGCGGCTATGACAGATGATTTAATCTGCCGGAGATCCGCACAGGGCACATGACAGCACATGGAGCATCGCAGCAGAAGCAGCGTTACCACGCTGTGTGCAGTCTGTGCCCTACACTACAGCAACAGTCTTTGCTGGAAGCACTCTCCCCAGTGTCTTTACAGCCTCATGTGTTTACAGCAACACATGCTGGCTGTCACGCAGTGTGTCACACAGCATCACCCTCAGCCTGACAGACCCCACCCCCTCACTTTTCCCTTTCTTGTGACCTCATCTCAAACAGCCCCAAAGGTCCGTTTTTAATGACACAGCAGGGAAAGACAGGGCTGATCAGTTTTCAGTGTAAAAGCGCATTACACGGGAATAACCCAGATTGAAGTGCAGTCTAAATGGGGTCTGAGGCAGGGCATGCCCTGGCAATTTCCTGTGTTCTATTTCCCAGGTGCTACCCGGCATTCTGGTGTAAAAGTGGTGTTACATACAGCTGGAGCACCCATCATTCATTCGGGGGCTGGCGATAGATCATCAGCAGCCAGAAGGGGGCGCAAGCAAGAGATGCTCGTGCGCCCTGTTCTGATGGTGCTCCCCGTCAGTCCCCACCGCCTCCCCGCACCCCACCAACCCTGCCCGTCTCACCAAGTGACTGGGACGCACATGCGTGCGTGCAAGATGCTCGCGCATCCCAGTCAGCTGGAGCCCCTCTCCACCAGTGCTCACCAGTGGGGACATTCTGGTGAGCCCTGGAGATGAATTAGAGGGGCTCTATCTGTAAAAGCTGCTTGTCCCTACCACCCCCTCTTGAATCCCAACTTAACATCCCTTTCGCTCTCTATAGAACTCACTCATTTCAGTTAAAGCTTCTCTCAATGGTCTTTTGGCTGAGAAGAAGACAGATTCCTATGATGGCTCCAACAGCTTTTTTATGAAAAGAGCAATAAATCCTATACCTTGCTTGCACACAAGCTTAAAGCTATGAGGGCTCTGATGCCATTGCAGCACTAAAGGATGACTAAGGATCCTTGCAATACATCCCCACTGTTATCAACTCTATTTTCAAAACATAGTACAGTATGAGCATATTTATAATCTTAAGGACTCCTTAGACTCTCCACCACCATCTGATACATTCACCTCTGACTATTTATTCTCTTGTAACCTTCCCTCAATAGACTCAGATACATCTTCAACCCTCAACAAACCTATTACGGTTGATTAAGTGTTTTCAGCCAGAAACCTTTGAAAGCACCCAGCCCAGATGGGTTTCCAATGTCTTACTATAAGACATTTCAGAGAACCCTTACGCCACGTCTCACACAAATGTTTAATCTCATATTAGATGGGTTCCCGTTTCACTCAGAAACCACTAAGGCTACTAGACCATCCTATATTACTTCTCAACACCGCAAAGGTACTAGCTAACAGACTCAACCCAATCCTTCCCAATCTTATCCACCCAGACCAAGTACAATCTTATGGCTATTCTAAGATTTCATATTATCCTTAAAAGGGTCCTGTGAAATCCTTTTCTTTTAGTGTTCTTATCTCAAGGAAGACCTTTGCTAATAGGGTTCTAAAAAGTTATGAATAAACCGTAGAATGTTAAGGATTGCCTATTTGGCCGATTCCAATACGGCTAATACAGTCGCCTGTACAAAGATGGAAATATTTTCATTTGGAGGTAAGTGAGGCAATTATGAACTTCTCCCACAGGTATGATTCTGTTGGCCATACCTGTGGGAGAACGTTCTGCACCTTGAAAACGGGGTTATCACCCTGAAACGTCGGTTACCTGTTATTTTGCGCCATCTATATGATAAAAACTTTTTTCATATCAATTAAGTCTCTGAGTGCCGCTAATTTCAGGAAGAGGAGTGCCAGTCCGTCTACCCACTGTGTGTATATGTATATATATATATATATATATATATATATATATATATATATATATATATACACAAAATTATTACTACTGCTGAAAATATATCCTATTTTAATGTTTAGCATGTTTATATTGAAAGCAATGTTAATTATTTTTGTTGCAGTCCTTCATTGAGACCCTCCTTTTCAGGGTACTTACCATTTTGGGTCTTTCCTTCTGCCTTCCTTTTCCTTCTTTTTTTGGGGTGGCCTCCCACAGGTTTTCCGATGGTTTTCTTATGTTTAGATTTTTAAATTCAATAATTTTTATTGATTTTTAGACAAACATATAAAATACATGGAATATGTCTTGTAGTGTAAAGCAGACAAGATGCAAGAGTATAGGATATATTTACCACAATATTAGTAACATCATGTCGGTATAGAAAGCACATATCGTAACCGGATGTGTATATATTTATACCATCCCCTGTTATGGAAGGATAGTTCAGTATCTACCCAAAGGCGCCATTTGGGTAAAATCAGCGATAGACAAACAGGCGGAAATATTATGCTAGGATGTATGCAGTACAACGCTTATCTTCAAATTTAACACAGGAAATCTACATGCCCCATTGGGGTTCACTAGCAAAAAAAAGATACTATTATCAACCAGTCTGTCAAGAAAAAATAAATAAATATAATAACATATAGGATATGAAAAGCCCAAAACAAACCTCCCCTGTAACCCCCCACCCTGTACAACCTGCCCCCAAATAAGGCGCACCTGGATCCCTTAACCGTACCCCCCTATTCTAACCTATACTAGTCTAAACAAACTCCCCCCTCCCTAAAATAATAAAATGAACACAGGATATAAAAAAACTGGTGTGTTGAGGGCTATAAACTTTAGACTATACTGTGCATTGTAGCACAGATATATAGTGACTAATGATGTAGGGCCGTATAAGAGAAGTGAAACTGACACCTGCGTGTTAATAAACTGAGAGAGACAAACAGTGGGAACAGCAAAATATATAAAAAACAGAAAAGGATATCTCAAATTACAATGTGGTGCCTAGTATTAGTCCAGCCATTTTTTGAAACCAGGAAAAGAGGATATAGAACCAGGATCTTCGCCATCAGCAAAAGGAAAAGTAGGATAAGTTCCACAGCAAGAATATAAACAATTCCAGCTTGATGTGAAGTACATTGTATGGAAGTGAGGCAGCTCCGAGCAGACATCAGCAAATACGAAACAGCAAAGCAGGGTCTCGAAATCAGACCGGTCATTAGGGGAGAACATGTCGAATGTAGTATTCAGGTCTGAAGCAGGAGAATTCAGGCGACCCCTATTCGTAGATACATCATCCGCAGCAATTATATTGCAACCTCCAGGTGTGTGTAAGGAGTGTGAAACACCCCCCTGTATATCATCCAACTGGCGATGGATCCTAGCAGCAGAGGCATATATCTCACGCAGGATCTGTGAAATACAGGATTCCATAGTCATCCAAGTAAAAAAGTCCACTTATAGCAATGTAAAAAGATAGCAGGTTGTCGTGTAGCAGGTCACTGCCAGCAGTATCTTTACAGGAGCAATGACGCTGGCACAACACTATATGGTCTCCAAGCAGCCACACTGAAAGGATTGCGAAGCCGACAGGGACTCCAAATCACACCAGCACCAGTTGGCAGCCAGAGGGTCCAAGATGACCCGCAGCAAATTCCCAGCCCAGTGAGTAAGCGAGTGGGGCAAGGCGGCGCCGACTCCCTCCGTGCGGACCGTGCAGTGCGTCTCAGGAGAGGCCGCTTCCTGCTTTCCCCACTCACACTCCGGAGACACACCAGCACACACCACCCCCTCGCACTAGACCCCCAGAGCTGGGCACCATGCATCAGGGTGAAACAGGGGAGATGTCCTCTGCAGCAGCGTGTCCAGCGCCGGGAACCGCAGCCGCCAGACAAGGCCACAACAGAGATGCCGGAGGTGAAGAAGCCAAGATGGCGCCCGGCAGCATGGAGGATAGGAGACCCAAACAGTCACAGCAGACTGTGCCAGACACTGACTGGAGCCGTGGTCAGCACAAAAGTCCAGAAGAGGCTCCGGGGATCAGGTGGGGGACCAGGAGACCCCCAATCTCTAGAGCAGGATTGGTAGCAGGATTTTGACGGAGCCCTCACCACACACGTCCGCACAGGTATCTAGTCAAGCCACGCCCGCCCTTATGTTTAGATTTTTATGCAAATTGTCCCTGTATGACTCATTATGTTGCTTAAACTATTGTCTGCTAATGTTTAATGGTTTGAACTCCCCTAGCAAGCGTACAGTTTTAATGGGAACCTGCAGGAGAGAGAAGTCTGATATTGTCTTCCAGCAAGAGACTCATCTCACAGGTTCCCACTCTCAACTTAAGGCCCGTTTGTTCTCCCAGACCTTCTTTGCTTCAGCAGTTTGCAAAAAATGTGGAGTAGCCATCTTAACTCACCGTAATGTTCCTTTTGTCCCTATCAAGAGTGTTTTCTCCCCGTAATTGGCACCTTTCACTCTGTAACCCTAATTCTAGTTTCAATATATGCCCCCAACCAGGATCAATCATAGTTCTTTGATGCCATGTTTAAATGCTTAGGTAGAGTTGCCCAGGGTCATATTATTATTGGGGGAGACTTTATTACGAATATTGACCCACTTATAGATAGAACCAGGGCCGGCGCCACCACTAGGCAAACCTAGGCATTTGCCTAGGGCGCCGGCCACTGGAGGGCGGAAAATGCCGCCCGGGTACCTGTCCTACCGGCGCTGTCTATTTCAATCTGGCGGCGGAGGCAGCGGGGGTCCCTGCAGTCTATTAAAAATCACGAGCGCTATCCGCCGGGCTATGCGGAAGCGCTTCTAGTGTGAAAACTCTGGCAGCACGGCGCACGCTGATCTCAGCCAATCAGCGTGCTGCCAGTGTTTTCACATTAGAAGCGCTTCCGCATAGCCCGGCGGATAGCGCTCGTGATTTTTAATAGACTGCAGGGACCCCCGCTGCCTCCGCCGCCAGATTGAAATAGACTGCGCCGAACGACAGGTACCACCCCACACACCCACACCCACCCCCCCCCCCACACCCACCCACCCCCCCCCCCCGGCACCGGGGCGCCCCCAGCCCGACTCGCCTGGGGCGCTCCGGTGCCTTGCACCGGCCCTGGATAGAACTCCCCCTCCTCCTCATACCTCTTTAACAGGTGTCCTTAGGGCTTCCTGCACCCTTATTGCTTCCCTTAAACAACATATTATATGTGACTCCTGGCACTTAAAACACCCTCACACTAAAGATTACACTCACTTTTCTGCCCCACATCAGTATTACTCTAGGATTGACATGATCCATATCTCCTCAGGTAACAGAGGCAGGTATTACCTCATTGATATGGACAGACCATGCAGGTACATTCTTATAAACATCTGTCAATCTCCTACCAGGAGACCCAAATGGCGCCTAAACAATTACCTTGTTCAACACTCATAAGCTTTAGCTGAAATTCAGCTTCCAATTACACAGTATTTTAAAGAGAACGTTTGACCTGATAACTCTCCGGGGAATCCTCTGGGAGGCTCATAAAGCCACCATTAGAGGTTCCCTTATTGCAAAATCTTTCGCGGTCCAGAAACAATCAGCAGCAGAGATTCAAGCTGTGGAATCTCAGCTTGCAATGCTATTATCCCAACACAAGATGTCCCCAAGCTCCTCTGTGTTTTCACAAAGAGAGGCCCTAAGAGGTCAATTAAATACCCTCTTATCATACTGTGCAGCAACTATTTTACAAAAACTACACCAATGATTTTATGACAAAGCTGATAAAATCAACTCTTTACTAGCCAACAAACTACGACACCAGAAAGCATTGAGTGCTAGAGACAAATTATTCTCCCAGAAACCAGACTCCCTCACTTATGATCCCGAAATGATGGCTGAGGAATTTTGGACATTTTAAAGTTCCCTATATAATTTAGCAGATTCCTCTTTCACCTCTCCTACAGAGGGTCTGCACTCTTACCGAATCTCATCTGTCTATGGTTAATACGGTACTTGTTTCCTAGCACGGCCACACCGATTAAGATCGGGGTGGTCGTGCTGAAAAAAATCGGGTCGATCGCATCGCATGCGATTTGGTCGCATGCGATGCGATCGACGCGACCGACCGATTTTTGACCCGATTTTTTTCATTGAATCCAATGTAAATTGGGTCCCTGGGACCCAATTTTACATTGTATTCAATGAAAAAAATTCCCAACCCCCCCAAATTGAAGCGCGTAAACAGCAGCCCACGATAGACGCATACCCGAAGCGTGGCGAGCGCAGCGAGCCCGCGAGGGGCGGCGGTACGCGTCCTCCGACCTTTTCATGCCCTACTATCCACTAGGGCGTGGAGTGAGAATAGAATAGTGTGGCGAGCGCAGCGAGCCACCGAGCCCGAAGCGTGGCGAGCGCAGCGAGCCCCGCGAGGGGACGCGGATACCTTCACAGGTAAACGCGTCCCTTCGCGGGCTTCACAGGTGTCCGCGTCGCCACGGACACCTGTGAAGCCCGCAAGGGGACGCGTATAACTGTGAAGGTATCCGCGTCCCCTCGCGGGGCTCGCTGCGCTCGCCACGCTTCGGGCTCGGTGGCTCGCTGCGCTCGCCACACTATTCTATTCTCACTCCACGCCCTAGTGGATAGTAGGGCATGAAAAGGTCGGAGGACGCGTACCGCCGCCCCTCGCGGGCTCGCTGCGCTCGCCACGCTTCGGGTTGGCGTCTATCGTGGGGCGACGACGGGGACATCTATAATGTGAAATGGGTCATATGGACCCATTTCACATTTTTTTACATTTTTACACCATTTCAATGTTAAAAAATTTTTTAACATTGAATCCTATGCAAAAATCGGGGGCATCGCGTCGCATCGCGTCGGGACCAATGTTAATGGTCCCGACCGACGCGATGCCCCCGATATTTTACCTTTCCCGACAAAATTTCAATGTTAAAATATTTTTTAGGTACTTATGTAATATCTGGGCTCCCGTTTTTCTTATGAGACCGCGTCCCCTCGCGGGACTCGCTGCGCTCGCCACGCTTCGGGCACGGTGGCTCGCTGCGCTCGCCACACTATATAAAATCAACTCCATGCGTAGTTGGATAGTAGGGGTATGAAAAAATGGGGTGCATTTAACATGGGAGCCCAGATAATACATAAGTACCATTTTTTAACATTGAAGTCTATGGAAATATCGGGGGCATCGCGTCGGTCGCGTCGGGACCAATGTTAATGGTCCCGACCGACGCGATGCCCCCGATATTTTATCCTAGCCGGCAAAATGGACCTGATTTCAAAAGAAATCGGGTCCATCGTGGGTAATCGTGTCCCTTAAGTAAGGGACACGATTACTCACGATTGTGGCCGTGCTAGGAAACAAGTACCGTTAATACTCATATCTCAGAGGAAGTGACGATAGCTGCCATATGCTCTATGCATACCTCCACTTTAAGGCCCAATATTACAAACTCTTTGCAAAGGAATTGGCCCCATATCTCACCTCACTTTTTAACAATGTTTTAGAGAGCACATCTTTTGCACCGGAGACAACTCTGGCGGACATTGTGGTAATTCTGAAGCCCGACCAAATGTCCCAACTAGGCCAATATCATTATTAAATGTCGATCTGAAGCTCTATGCCAAAATCCTGGCTTTTCATTTAGCTCTTCTCCTCCCACAATTGATACCCCCAGACCAAGTTGGATTTATCCCAGGACACCAAGCATCTGATAATACTAGACAGGCAGTATACTTGATATATTCCAATCAAAAACAGAACCTTCCCTCCCTTGTCCTGGCACTCAAAGAAAAAGCTTTCGACCATATATATCGGCCCTTTGCTTTTGCTGTCCTCGAGAGAATGGGTTTTGCTGGAAGATTTTTGGATGGTATTCATGCGCTATATCACAACCGTATAGCATGAGTCTCTGTCAATGGAGCTGTCTCTGACAGCTTTGGAATTGCTAATGGTACCCGTCAGGGTTGTCCTCTCCCCCCACTCATTTTTGCTCTCTTTACGGAACCTCTGGCGGCAAGGATATGCAATAATAAAACAACCCACGGCATTCGTACAGGGCCCTCCGAACATAAAATTGCATTGTATACTGATGATGTATTAATATCCATCTTGGATTTAACTTAACTTTGAACATTCAGATTATAAAATAAATGTACAAAAGACTTAGGGGCAGATTTATTAAGCTTGGAGAAGAGATAAACTGGAGATAAAGCGGAGAAAAGGTAAAAGGAGATAAAGCATAGCCAATCAGCTGTGTTTGAAAAAGACAGTTGGGAGTTGATTGGCTGGTGCTTTATCTCCTTTTACCTTTTCTCCGCTTTATCTCCAGTTTATCTCTTCTCCAAGCGTTATAAATCTGCCCCTAAGGTCCTTGTTTTTCATATTCCACAATCACTCATGCTGGATATGGAGGCCCTGCTTCCCTGTAATTGGCACAAAAGACAAATCAAATATGTAGGGATCTTTCTGACCCACCATCATCATCAACTGTTTCCAGAAGAATTCGCTTGCCTTTTAGATACCATTAAATCTGATCTCACTATGTGGTCTACCTATTTCATTTCTTGAATAGGAAGAATTAACTATGTTAAAATGAACCTCCTCCCTCGTCTCCTTTACTTATTTTAAACCCTTCCAATATATATCCCTCCCTATGTTTTTAAATCTCTACAACATCAAACCACCCATTTTACAGGCATCTGGGACAAAAACGCCCACGGATTAGACTTAAACTGCTTCAACGCCCTGCTAGACAGGGAGGTTTAGGTATTCCTGATTTTCAAAAATATTATTATGCTGCACAGTTATGCCAATGTGTCCACTGGTGCAATCCTGGGGGTGCAGGGAAGGTCTGGGTGAACATTGAGGCAGTAGAGTTGGGAATGACCATAATGTCCTCCCTGCTGTGGCTCCCTGGGATTAAGCGTCCCTGTGCAACACTCTCCGACCCAGTGGTCTCTCATTCATTAGCTATCTGGGATTTTGCTAATAAGTTTTGGTTTAACCCCAAACCCATCCCCACTGATCCCATTGTTTCATAACCCACATTTCCTTGTCTTTGTAAATCTTGGAGACTTGGAAATATTTCCATATAGCCAGTGATACCAGTTTTCCTCAGTTCTCGGATATTCATGATAGAACGGCGGTCCCAACCACAGATTTTTTCGATACTTGCAAAATTCGACACTTCAACTCTAAAACTGTAACTACTGTCACTGCTAGACCCCTTCCTTTGAATTTATTTGCTGGAAAAGATCATCCACTAGAAACTGATATCTATAATATATCCACTCTTAGGAGAGGATACGAGTACTAATAGAGACCCGCATGGGAACGAGATTTAGGATACTATATGGATTCTGAAGAATGGGCTGAAATTTGTGACAATGCTGCCTCCAGTTCAATATGTGTGAGGATTATGGAAAATGTATACAAACTGCTATGTTGTTGGTATTATGTACCCTCTCATTTAAAAACTATGATGGCAGATACTTCAGATAGGTGTTGGAGGGGTTCTGCTGTGGAGGGTACATTTCTGGTGGTCCTGTCCAAAAATGACCAATACTTGGAGAGAAGTTATCACCCTCCTCTCAAGTCTATTTGACTGTTCCCACTGATCCCAAATACTTCCTGCTTCCCATAACTCTACCCTCTCTCACTCACCACCGGAACAAACTATTCCATCATATAATATCTGCTATGACATTTCAAATTGCTGTTGGATTGGAAAAAGCCCTCCCCAGCCCCCTTGCAAGCGAATGTGTCCTGTATTTGGTGTGTTTATAAAATGGAGTACATGACGGCTGTTATACATAATTCCTTCAAAACATTTAACAAAACTTGGCCTCCCTGGCTGTCCTCTCAAAATCCCCCCCTCCCCCATTTAGTTTCTAAAACATTTGTCAGAGTCATCCCTTCTTCTTCTTTTTTTTCTTTCTTCCTGTCCATCTCTTTCTTTTTTTCCCCTCCTCTCTCTCTTTCCTGTCTGTTTTCTTTCTTCTTCTTATTTCTATTTTTCCTATTACTCGCTTTTGGTCCTTATACATGCCTCGCTGAAATGTTCTCCCGGGTGGTCTGCCACACTGCCGTCGTGAGGTTCTTTCTCTCTTGTCTCAAATCTAAAAACTCTGAATCACTTTATTGTAAGCTAATTCACCATTGTAATTGCCAAGGTACTCTGTTATACTTGTCAATTGTATGTGATTCATTCAATAAAGAGTGTTTTTTTTTTAAAAATACACACTTGGGAAGACAATCACATCAGTCACAGGTTCCTATTCATTATACCATAACAGTTTACTCAGAGCAGGACTTGGAGACAGTGCTGTAACCCCTGACAATGCTGAACCTCCTTCCTAAGAATGGCACCGGGAGTTTTTCTGATCCACCATTCCAGTTTCTCCTGTGCCACAACAACTACCTTGTTGCTTTCATATGCGTATGTGACAGTATGTGACACAGTATACAAGGCTTTGGGAATGTATTACCTCACAGAGAACAGTCATTTATATTTATATATTATATAACACGAGGGACAGTGGCACACATCTTTCACCTACACTAAAGGTGCATACACACTGTACAATTTTTTTTAACCAATTTCTTTCATTTCTGCCATTGTGAACGAAATTGGTCAAAATGTGTTTCAGTGCGTTTGCGACGAACGACGAATGATGATGCTCATACCCGCCAGTTGTTCATCGAGATTGTTCGTCAACTGTGCATGCAGCTCAATTTGGATATCTTTCAAAAAGAGCCTATAAACTGTAGCTAGATCTTTCGTCTGTCTTCAATATCTTTCATCAACATCTTTCGTCCAGGACACTGGGTTCAAGGGAAATGTCTTTCAACGAAATTGGTCAAAAAAATTGTACAGTGTGTATGCACCTTAACATTTATCTAGATTTTTAAACATGTTTATTATTTTGTTGGGAAAGTATGGGTCCATTAGATAACCATCTACCAGACCATCAAAATTACAGAATAACTTAATCGTAGCAATAACCCCAACACCATCTAATGGCTGTAGGCACAAAATAATTAGATTTCTCCCCCATAAAGGTGAGGAGCAATGTTAGCCTTTTATTATATACTGTAGGACGTGCATGTACTCTTATTTCACCTTTCTAACGGTTCTTCAAATCCCAGGTGCCATCTGCAATGACAACTAAAAATAGGGTCATAGCACCTAACTATCCCGCATTAATTGTCACATTTTGTTTATTTCATTTTGGTGGTTAAATTTATCAAATATAAAAAAAGGAAAGCAGTGGAGATTGTTCCAAAGGAATTATCTTATTACCCTTCTGCTTGTGCATAAAATATGCATTATAGCACGTAAATACGAACAATGGAATATCCACAATCCCACAGCATTTCATTTGAATTAGTTCAATAATGAATACTGAAATTGCAGCATCACCTACATGTTTGCCTACATGTACTCTATGGTAAAATATGTTTTACTTTTCAGGAAACCACCAGACCTGATGAGGCAACTGTCTGTTTCTCCGTGGAAGAATTGGATACTTTAGAAGATTGTCAAAGGGAATGTAATAAATATACAGAAATGAACGTTCACCAGCAGCCAAATTTAGTGGGTAAGAACAAAGGATGTCATATTTCAAGGGTTTCTCAACATCAAAACATCTGCAATTATTTTGCGCTACAGGGGCATGCAAGGGCCCAAAAGACATAGTTATGCACTTCTTCAGATTTCCACTTGCAACTGAGTGGGTGTATCCATGCAGCAACTGAATCTTCATATTTAGGACGCGTGTGGAGACATAATTAGGGCCATCTTAGCAGCATTATGGGGCCCTGCCACTGACGCACTCATACATACATACATGCACTGACACACTCATACATACATACATACATACAGATGTAGCCCCTCTCAACTTTCTTTCTTAGGTCATGGCTAGCCATGGCTATCCTATTGTTATCAGCAGCAACACAATACATAGAACATACATACATACATAAATACATACATAAATACAAGCACTGACTCATTCATACATACATGCACTGACCTCTTATTTATACAAACCTATATTGACACTCATTCACACATTTATACTGTACATACATAAATGCATTGACGCACTCATACCTAAACACAGGTGCACTTATACACACATGCACTAATGCACTTATACAGGGCCGGCAACAGAAATCTTGGGGCCCCATACACTTTTATCTCTGGGGCCCCCCATCCCATCAAACGCTATCGACCCGATTTTCGGGAGACTCCCGGTAATTCCGGGAGGGTCGGCAACCCTTGAATTATGTGATGTCTTTAGTCAGGCTAAAGTGATTTCTTTACTTTTAGCAGCAGGCACCGCCATTTAAGTCCCATCTTAGTAGGAATTCAGCAAGAATCAGGATTATCTTTACAGGTGGACAGGCTCTATAAAGTGTGTTTTATCTTTAGAAGCTGTCCTGGGTTGATCTGGGACTGGTGTTCATAGGTGAGACTTGACGTGAATATGAACGGCAACAAATACAACAGAATTCAGTACAATAAAACGAGCGTGAATAACAATGAGTGCAGCATAAGAACGCTGATGCAGTCTACGAAAGCACAGCGTGCTTGGTAGCAAATGGAGCAGTGTAGCACACTGATGGAGTCCTGATGAGATGTAACACAGATGAAGGACTGGAAATTGATGCAGTGTGATAATACTGAGGCAGTCCAGACAATAATAACAGTAGTAATAATATTGGTGCAGTGTGATAATTAGAGACAGGATTATATGCATTTGCATATTTGCATATGCATTTGCATATTTTGCCCATTCCCACTGGTTATTGCATATTTTACCTAAAATCTAGTGATGGTGCATATTTTAGGCCCTGCCCCCTTTCCACCCGCGAGTAACAGCACTGCTTTGTCCTGCTGCTGCTGGCCAGGTAGTGGTAGATTGTACAGGCTGGGGCAATTGGAATTACGCTTTGTCTGACACTGCTCTGGGCTGCCAATCCATGTTGATAAAAGTCAGTTGGGCGGATGCCATTACGAAGCTCCTGAACCTTTGCCTGCCCCTGGCCTTGGACTTTACACCAAGAGACAGACTTCTGCAGCAGAGGAGGCGGGCAGAACGGTTGTGACATCACGCGGCGCAGAGGAAATGCTGTGTCACAGTGAGTATGCGGCGCAGGGAGGAAGCCTTTCACTGCGCCGCCCTCACACGCTATGCTGTACATTTGATCCATCGGCTCTGGAGATGAGGGTCCATGTAGTTGATGCAAGAAGAGCATTGGACGCTGCAGTCTGCTGTAGCAGCCAGGAAGAAAAAAAATCCTGTTTATAGCACTAGACATCTGCAGATGCTGTGTGCCTATTTTTGAGGTTTACTTGCAACTAATTTTATGCTGATTTTTAAACAAATAAGTAAAAAAAATTACTTTTTTATATTATTTAATGTAGCATATTTTAACACTTTTCATGCATATTTTAAGTATTTGTCTTGCATATTTCCATGCATATTTCAAGCTTTTTATGGTGCATATAATCCTGTCTCTAGTGATAATACTGAGGCAGTCCAGACAATAATAACAGTAGTAATAATATTGGTGCAGTGTGATAATACTGAGGCAGTCCAGACAATAATAACAGTAGTAATAATATTGGTGCAGTGTACCAAATAACAATAATGACAGTAAATATAAAGATATTGGGGGTATAGGAACACTGATGAAGTCCAGATAATAACACAGTCTCAGGAAATGCAATATGAATAAACAGCAGATACCGACCCTTGAAGACTTGGAGGAATGCTGTGGAAATTGGGTCCAGATAATAATACAGGAAATACGGCGGAATCTGGACAGTCACCAATGTTGCAAGAGAATCTCCGATGGTATATTTCAATTTAGAATAACGAAGGAGCTGAAGAATCACCGATGGTGAACATCGATGGAGCTGAGGATTGTGGCCTTGTATTGATTATCGTGGATTGAACAATATAACTGTGAAGAACCGGTACACATTACCTCTTATCACCTCTTATAACCAAACTTCGTGTCAGTGGAGCCACAATCTTCAAGAAATTAGGCGACAGACTGGTAGATTTATTAAACGTCGATCAGGGGAATATGCGCTATCCCCGTGCGTCATAGCAGGGGATAGCGCTTCCCCTGATGTATGACACCCGCCGAACGTTTACTTTAACGCCGGCGGTGTGGGGCAGGAGGCATAGCGCAGGGGCGATGTTTTGCACTGCGCCCCTGCCTCCTGCCAGATTTATGAACGGTCAGCATCGCTGACCGTTCCGCCGCCTGCAGCTGTTGACTTCGCCAGCTGCAGACGGCGATGCCTATACCTAACAACAGGGACAGCGCTGTCCCTGCTGCTGGGGCTGAGCTGCGCTGGGATCTCGCGAGACTAGCGAGATCCCGCGCATGCGCAGTCAGCCGGCCGGGGGGGAAGGAGACGGCGCATCAGTATTAACTGATGCGCTGTCTCCAGGAGGGACATCGACGGAGGGGGGAGTTAGCGCTCCCCCACTCCGGCGGCAAGATCTTAGTAGATCTTGTCGGTGTCCCCTCCTGCTTCGCCTCGCTAATGAGGCGAAGCAGGAACTGTTATAGCGGCGCGATAGGCGCCGCTATAATAATTCTACCCCTGAGAGAGAGAGAGAGAGAGCACCATACAGGTAGCACAATCTGATCAGTAGCACTGGCAACTGGCTTTACTTACCCAGCACCTACGTATATAGCAGCAGGGAAATGGTGATTGGCTGGGAAATGAACATTGCTGAGAGGCTCACAGGATAGGCTGAGGAATACCATGTGACCAGGAAGAACATGGCTGCTCCCATGTTCAGTAAAGGCAGGAAAAGTTGTTTGTACAGCATATGAAGCATGGCTATGATAATGGCAGTGGCGTGAAAGCCGTGGTAGACAGGGGCAGACAGACAGGCATGGACTGGTGTTTATCTGCAGCAGCAGCTGCTGCACTGGAAGACTGCTGGATCACTGATACAGATGCACCCTGTGAGTGCTGGATCCCTGCACTGCGGGCAGAGTGCACACAGCGCTGATAGAAGCATGTTCTGGAAAGCAGTGACAGTCTTGCTAAACACTTGGAAGGTAATATACCTGTCTTAATACTCTGGCCATGACGTTACCCAGTTTGTTTATCACTGTCTACAATCATAAAGCGCAACGGAATCTGCTGTGCTATATACAGGGGTGGGCTGGGCCGGGGGCCAGGGTGCCATGTGACCCCCAGGCCGCTTTTTTGCCGATTATTTTGGGCCGCCTTATACAACAAAAGTGCCCTGGTGGTCCAGTGGCTGCTGACTATGCAGCTATGTGTGCTATGCACTGCAGCCGATTGTCCGTGTGTGCCTGCCCCGGCCGTGGCACTGGCTTAGTGAGAGATGATGCTGGCTGGCGGCTCGGGTTTCGGCTCCTGTCACTGGCTGCTCAGTTGATGACTACTCTAGTCTGACTCTGAGACAGCCTGTAAGAGCCGAGCCGTGGATGAGCAGCATGCTGTCTGCGCTCGCAGCCTCTGGAGCCGGCCAGGCAGTATGAGAATCAGCCTGTGGCTGCTCTGCGTAACGTAACCTGCAGCATAGCAGCCCTGCTCTACATTCTCTGCCCGTCTGACTGCCGCAGCCACTCTCACCTCCCACATGGTAACAAGCATCTCATCCCTTGGCAATTAGAAAGTAACCCTGGCATTGAGCATGATGCGACCCCTGGCAAAGAGCATGCAACCCCTGGAATTGAGTCTGAAACCCATAGCAAGGGCATAAAACCCGTAGCAACGAGCATGTGGGTAAGCGACACTCATGGCATAATATGTAATAGGCATTACAGCGTGCGGTATAATATGTAATGGGTGTGTGACATGTAATAGGCATTACAGTGTACATTTTTGGGGCATGCCTACAGCGTGCACTGTCCCAATTTAAAAATAATTTGTTGAGCCCTGGCATAACGTGTAATGGGCATCACGGTGTGTTGTTACACATAATGGACATTGTGGTTTTACGTATAATGGGCATGTATGTGGCGTAACATACAATGAGCATTACAGTGTGTAAAATCAAATATAGAATTGAAGCAAAGGTTTAAAAAAACCATGATAAGGTGGTCAAGGGGCGAGGCTGGGGGCGGCTTTCTTGTTTTGAACTGGGCACTGTGGATACCTCATGGCACCATATAAATAAAGTATAATAATAAGAATGTACTGTTACTTATGGGCCGGTGCTGTGGATTTGCCCCCCTGGCTAAAGGTTGCCAGCCAGCCCCTGGCTATATAAGACACTAATGGAATCTGCTGCGCTATATAAGACGCTGTAAAGGAATCTGCTGCACTATATAAGACACTGTAACGGAATCTGCTGCGCTATATAAGACACTGTAACGGAATCTGCTGTGCTATATAAGACACTAATGGAATCTGCTGCACTATATAAGACGCTGTAACGGAATCTTCTGCGCTATATAAGCAGCTGTAATGGAATCTGCTGCGCTATATAAGCAGCTGTAACGGAATCTGCTGCGCTATATAAGCAGCTGTAACGGAATCTGCTGCGCTATATAAGACGCTGTAACAGAATCTGCTGCGCTATATAAGACGCTGTAACAGAATCTGCTGAGCTATATAAGACACTGTTATGGAATCTGCTGCGCTATATAAGACGCTGTAACGGAATCTGCTGCGCTATATAAGACACTGTAACGGAATCTGCAGCGCTATATAAGCAGCTGTAATGGAATCTGCTGCGCTATATAAGCAGCTGTAACGGAATCTGCTGCGCTATATAAGACACTGTAACGGAATCTGCTGCGCTATATAAGACGCTGTAACGGAATCTGCTGCGCTTTATA
Source organism: Crinia signifera (assembly GCF_055691185.1). NCBI lineage: Eukaryota > Metazoa > Chordata > Amphibia > Anura > Myobatrachidae > Crinia > Crinia signifera. The sequence goes on from NC_139228.1 coordinate 76,079,073, forward strand.
AGACACTGAACCGGAATATGCTGCGCTATATAAGACACTGTAACGGAATCTGCTGCACTATATAAGACACTCTAACGGAATCTGCTGCGCTATATAAGACGCTGTAACGGAATCTGCTGCGCTATATAAGACGCTGTAACGGAATCTGCTGCGCTATATAAGACACTGTAACGGAATCTGCTGCGCTATATAAGACGCTGTAACGGAATCTGCTGCGCTATATAAGACGCTGTAACGGAATCTGCTGCGCTATATAAGACACTGTAACGGAATCTGCTGCGCTATATAAGACGCTGTAACGGAATCTGCTGCGCTATATAAGACACTGTAACATAATCTGCTGCGCTATATAAGACGCTGTAACGGAATCTGCTGCGCTATATAAGACGCTGTAACGGAATCTGCTGCGCTATATAAGACACTGTAACGGAATCTGCTGCGCTATATAAGACACTGTAACGGAATCTGCTGCTCTATATAAGACACTAACGGAATCTGCTGCGCTATATAAGACACTGTAACGAAATCTGCTGCGCTATATAAGACACTGTAACGGAATCTGCTGCGCTATATAAGACGCTGTAACGGAATCTGCTGCGCTATATAAGACACTGTAACAGAATCTGCTGCACTATATAAGACACTGTAATGGAATCTGCAGCGCTATATAAGTGACGGAATCTTCTGCGCTATATAAGACACTGTAATGGGATCTGCTACACTATATAAGACGCTTTAAAGGAATCTGCAGCGCTATATAAGACACTGTAAATAAATAAATGTAACTGAACTTATATAAATGAATACTGAGGAGACTTATGTTTCAGTTGCTCCTTCAGGTTTATTCAAGAGAAGTAAGGAGATATTGGTCCTGATTCAGACCTGCTTGCTGGGCTGCGCTGATTGAGCCTGAACTCACTAGGCACTGTAAAGGCATGCAAATTATCATGCCTATTCGTAAGTGAGCCCTCTCAGGGAGCTCAAGGGGGAGCTCAAAGGAAATTTGATCGGACTTGTCTAAAGAAAAAGTCGGACTAGTGTACACTTTGGGTTAGAGTGACTTGGAGGCATCGGCACTTAAGAGTCCATACATTGGTTCAGTTCAGTTTTCATGAAGTGCTGAAGATTATATGTCAGCACTGAGAATAGGAATTTGTTATTGTAATTGTTTTTAGCTTTCAGTACATTTATTTTTTTCCTGTGGTGCATTTGCCTCAAATACCTCAGTGATAACATCACTGACATGTTAAGGCTTGCCTGAGATTTCCCACACTTTGCCTTCAGCATCTGAAGTCTCTGGTGTGCTCTAGGTTTGAGGTGGAACCGATGTCAAAAAACCTAATAATAAAATTTTAATAGGGGTATGCTATAGACCTCCGAACATTAACGAAAGGGACGAGTCTCTTCTTTTAAACCAAATCAAACAATCATCAGATCAAGGTCAGGTACTAATTATGGGGGATTTTAATTTACCTGATATTGATTGGAAAAATAAAACAGGTAAAACAGCAAGAAGCAGTGGGTTCCTAAGCTTACTTAAAGACCAGTTTATCACACAAACGGTAGAAGCTCCAACTCGTAATAAGGCATTATTAGATTTGATATTAACAAATAACATAGAACTAGTTTCAAACAGAAAAGTAATTGAACATCTAGGGAACAGTGACCACAATATGGTTTCACTGGAAATCAACTTCAGTAAATTACATCATAAAGGATCGCCAAAAATACTAAACTTCAGAAAAGCTAACTTCGAATTATTCAGAGAAGTCCTAAAAAGAAATGTGTGGGAAACGGTTTTTGCGGGGAAAAATGCTGAGGAAATGTGGGATACTCTAAAAAATTTACTCAAATCATTGACTATTAAATACATTCCTAAAGTAAATAAGGGTAAATTCAATAAAAAAAGCCACGATGGTTGGACAAAAAAGTTAGGTCAGCAATCAACAATAAAACAAGAGCATTTAAAGTCTATAAAAATAACTTAAATGAGGCATTCACCAATTACAAAGAATCAAACAAAATTTGCAAAGGGGCAATCAAAGTAGCTAAAAGGGATTATGAAGAGCACATAGCCACTGAAAGCAAAACTAACCCCAAGAAGTTTTTCAAATACGTAAATAGTAAACGTATAATTAAGGACAATATAGGCCCACTAACCGATATCACTGGAAAAAGTTTTACGGAGGATAAGGGAAAAGCAGAACTGTTAAATGAGTTCTTCTCATCAGTGTTTACTAAGGGAGAGCAGGCTGTGGAACGCACACTTACCGCAAACGGGATGAACAAGCCGGACCTCAATATTGATTTCTCTACCGAGGAAATAATATTGAAGCTCAGCAAAATCAAAACAAATAAATCACCTGGGCCAGATGGGATTAATCCTAGGGTACTAATGGAATTAAGGGAGGAATTAGCTTCCCCTCTACTTCATATCTTTAATAATTCACTATCATCAGGAAAGGTACCAAAAGACTGGAGAATACTGTAGCAGAGGTAATGCCATCATTCAAAAAAGGAAAAAAGGAGGATATTGCTAATTACAGACCTGTTAGTTTAACATCAATAGTGGGTAAACTATTTGAAGGCTTTTTAAGAGATGGTCTCCAGCAATATTTAGACCTTCATAGTTTACTCAGTAATAACCAGCATGGGTTTGTGAAAAATCGTTCATGCCAAACTAATCTACTTTGTTTCTGTGAAGAGGTTAGCAAAAACCTTGATAATTGAAACGCTGTAGATGTGATTTTCCTAGATTTTGGGATGCTAGCCCTTCCATGCTGTTGGCAGCATCTGGATGACCAGGCCCTGCTGCCACATAGGTGTCTCCGCTTTCTTGGATACAGTATCTCCACTGTATTGCACTGTCCCTACCTTACCTGGACTATTGGAGGTGTCTGGACCGGGGAGGTACTGAGGTGGTCTGCTTCTTCCAGCGGTGAGCCTGCTGCCCCCCCCCCTGGATTGTTGGTGGTGATTGGCTGGAGGAGCTTTGCTGCTGCATGGATGCCTCAATCTTGGATGGGACAGTGAGCTGGATCCTGCTGTATATTGCCTGATTCACCTTTCTACTGGACATAAAGCTTGTCTTTTGGACTCTGAGACTGTTCACTTCTGCCCTATTGCCTCCCCCGGGTGAGTTGATATACTGCTGTTGTGCTGGAACTGTACTGAGGCGAGCACCTGCGGAGCTTCTCTACTGCCTTATAGCTCCTGTGATTCTTTGCCATACAGAGGGCTCTCTGTATACATATCGGTGGTATCCTTTCCGAACCCCCTTTTGGAATGACTTTGCTTGTAACACAGCTCCCTCCTCTGCTGTACCCGTTGTCCACTTATATGCTGAACTGCTTATTCCTGCACTTCAGATATCTCTAGCTATTGCCATATTACTTGGGGATATACCTGCCCTTCCTACCTACAGTGCGCCTTGCAGCTCCATGGGCCAAAAAAACTCTCTTCTGCTGCAGCAAAGCTGGTTTACTTCGCAAGAGAGGACCAGGCCCCGGCTTCCTCTGCTTCCTCCTCACCTCCTTCTCCTAACGTCTCACCCCCTTTTTCTAATGCCTCACCCCCTTCTACCGTAATGGCGGAATCCTCTGAGGTGACTATGCTACAGCTTCTACAAGCCATCACTGACTCGGAGAAGCATCTAACCGATAAAGTGGTGGAGGTACAGGTTGATATCTCCTTTATACATCAAGACATGCAGAAATTGAGGGACCGTGTTGGAGAAGCTGAGAATCGTATTTCTACCCTGGAGGATTCGTGTGCACCCATCCCTAACCGCCTTTTCTCTTTGGAATCTCAAATGTCGACATGTCAGCAGAAGTTGACTGATATTGAGGGGAGACTCCGCAGGAACAGTGTTCGCTTTGTAGGTCTCCCGGAGAAGGCGGAGGGTGTGGAGCCAGAATCTTTTCTTGAAACTTGGCTGGTGTCTCTGTTTGGAAAAGATGTTTTCACTCCCCAATTCACAGTTGAACGAGTACACAGGGTGCCTACCTGCCCGTTGCCCCCTGGTGCACAACCTCGTACATTTATTGCGAAGTTCCTACACTATATGGATCGAGATACTGTTCTCCGACTTGCTAGAGTGCAGGGTCCACTTGAGTATGAAGGTCAGACGATGGCTGATTTCCAGGATTTCTCGGCGGAGGTCCAAAAGTCCTGTTCACACTTTACTCATGTTAAACAACGGCTACTCTTCTTACAGTACTCTATGCTTTACCCTGCACATTTAAGAGTGGTCGCTGGCAACCGGACACACTTTTTTGATTCACCGCAGGTGGCTTCAACGTGGATTGATACACAACCGGCTTCTCAGGAGCTTCCTCCTTGAACCCTTGTTCCCCTTTCCTGAGGGTCCGATATGTTCTTGTAGGATTAGTGCCTGTCCCGTATCGACCTTAACTGTGTTGAATGTGGGGTGGTCTCTCTCCTGGCCAGTTATGCTTTGGTCAGGACTACCATGTTCCTTAGGTCATAGTAATAGTTGCCCCCTGGAGGTTTTCTTAATTTCTAGTAGAGTGACTCTTTAGGGGGTCCAACTTGTTTTACTGTTCGGGTACAAATATACCTATGTTTGGGTGGGTATGCCGGGTGGGTTGGGGGTTTTGTTTTATAAGTTATGTTGTTTGTTTTTACTTTTGTGTGTGCATTTTTTGTGTGCATGTGGGTCGGGCGGTGTGGTGGGCTGGGACTTCTACGTAATTGCTTGCTCCTGTTTCCTTTTCACTCCTTTATTATAGTATGGTGAATGTCCTAGCGTGGAATGTTAGGGGCCTTAATGATAGAATTAAGTGCTCCCTAGTACTGAAACAAATTAAGGCCCGCTCCTGGGGGTTGTATGTCTTCTTGAGACTCATCTTATAGGTGGTCGTATTCTTGCTCTTAAAAACCCTGGGTGGGCTGGTCCTTTCATTCTGTTTTTCATTCGAACTCTAGCAGTGTTTACGTGTTACTCCATAAAAATTTGGGTTTTATTTGTCAGAAGGTCCAAATAGACCTGATGGTTTGTTATGTATTTTTGGTGGGTACCCACCATGGCTCCCCTTTTGTGTTACTTGCTATCTATAATCCTCCTCCCTACCAACCTACTATAATTTCTGAGGCTTGTATTTTTATGGAAGACTTCCCCCTCCTTCCCAGTTATATGTGTTGGGGACTTTAATGCCGTTATGGATGATTCCTTGTATAGGTGGCGATCTGCGCTTGAGATTGGGCTGAGCGGGGCTACGTCTTTTGCCTGCCTTATTGCTGAATTGGGCCTGGTGGATGTTTGGAGACTACGGTTTCCATCTCCTAAGTGCTTTTCCTGTTTCTCTGGTACCCATGGAGTTTTTTCCACATATTGATATGGCCTTGATCTCTAGATGGGTGCCTCCCTTCTGTGGCTGCCATTGAGTATTTACCTCGGGGTGTCTCCGACCACTACCGTTTATTTATCTTTAGATCTGGAGTTTCCTAGGGGAGTGAGATTTTGGTGCTTTAGCCCCTTTTGGTTGACGCAGATGGGGGCAGCCTCTGAGTTATTGGCGATGTGGGAGGAGTTTTTTGTTAATAATCCTGTAGATGATGGCACCTCCTTGATATGGGATACATTTAAGGCTTTTCTAGGAGGTTCCCTAATTTCCTGTGTTGCTCGTTTAAAGATTTTTAGCCGTAATGCTGAGGCTGAGTTGGAGAAGCGGAGTACAGAGCTTGAACAAAAATATTTGACCACTGGGCTGGCAGCCGATCGTGTTGAATGGCCTGTTGTTCACAAGCAATGGATCGAGTTGCTCCTTGATAAATCTAAACAACGCCTGTTGTTTCGCTCCCATGACTTTTATATTCAGGGTGATCACTCTGTTAAATTTTTAGCTTACTTAGCCAGGGAGGATTCCCCCCTACTGTTGTGCACAGTATACGGCAGGCTGATGGTGTGATATGTACTGGGACTCCTTCAGTGGCAACCTGCTTTTATAGGCATTTTCAGGAAGTGTACAGATCCCTTGTTGCTTATTCCAATGTGGAACTGGCTGAGTATCTTATTAATATTACTATCCCTAGTTTAAGCACGGACTCCAGATGTCTGCTCACATTGGAAGAGATAGAAATTGCTAAAACGGCCTTTGCCAACGCTAAAGCCCCGGGTGTGGATGGCCTACCTATTGAACTGTATAAGACTCGTATAACGTTCTTTGCTCCTAGGTTATTGTCCCTGTTTACACAACAGGGACAATGATGGAGGCATTGACAGTTTTAATACCTAAACCTGGTAAAGACCCATTGTCTCCTGACTCCTAACGGCCCATCTCCCTACTGTCCACTGACGTTAAGATATCGGCTAAATTGCTGGCCATACGCCTAAATGCTGTGGTACTTGAATTGGTACATGCCGATCAAAGCGGCTTAATGCCCGGCAGGTCGGCCCTTAATTTACGCTGTATTTTTACCTATCTGCAGTGAGCTAGTGAGCAGATGGACAATGCTGTTATAGTCTCATTAGACGCTTCTCACGCTTTTGATTCTGTGGAATGGGCTACCTATGGGACGTTTTGGCTAAATTTGGTATAGGTCCAAATTTTTTGGCCTGGGTTAAATTACTATATTCTGGCCCCGCTGCCCAGGTAATGGTCAACGGTTTCACCACAGCCTCCTTTGCTATGGAGAGGGGTACTAGGCAGGGGTGCCCCTTGTCCCCCCTGCTTTTTGCTCTTGCGGTGGAGCCGTTGGCATGTTATATTAGATCCTCCCCATCGGTGAAGGGTCTTAGGATTGGAAGCAATGAGGAGACAGAAATGTACCTGACAGAAATGTCCTCCTCTCTGCCTGCACTTCTTGCTTTGAGTTTGCACGTTTTTCGGGGGTTGGTCAGTTGTATTTCCTCTGCTTTCTACTACAATACAACCCTCTTCATATAATTATCCTTTACGGTGATGTACACAATTTAAATATTTAGGTATACAGGTTTCCCATTCCCCTTTTGATTTTGTAGCTCTTAACCTGTGCCCTCAAATTACCTTGTTACGTCATAAGGCTCGTGTCTGGCAGACACTTCCTCTATCGGTTACTGGTAGAGTGAATCTCATTAAAATGATTGTCCAGCCAAAATTTTTATATATTCTTCAGAATTCCCTTGTGTATATTCCTATTTCCCAATTCCAGTGTATTACTCAGTTTATTGTTTCTTTTATCTGGGGATGCAGACGTCCGCGGTTGGCTGCTAAAACCTTGTGTAAATCCCGATTTGATGGAGGTTTAGCATTACCAGATATGCGGCTATATTATTTCGCTGCCCAATTAGCTCAGCTAGGGGGTTATGTCTGGGGATTATGGAGACTTGCCTATTGCTCTTTTGAGTAAAATGGGTCTTCTTTTTTCACAGCTGCAATTTTTATTAGCACGTATGCCCTTGGTTGCGCTTCCCTTTCTTTTACAACAAGCTCGGTGGGTGTGGTTAGCAGTGGAGACTTTGTTAAGAAACACCGTGTTGAACTCCTTCTCCCCTATTTGGAAAAATAAGAATTTCCCTGAACTTTGTAAGTTGAAGGATGGCCCGGGCTGGACGTCCTTCAGGGTCTCTGTGATTGGCCAACTTTTTCAGGATGGGATACTACACTTCTTTCAACATCTGGGGCCAAATGTAATAGGGTGAGAGATTTTGGGAGAGTTTTCCCATGTTTTTTAAAGCAGCAATCAATTACATCCACCTGGTTTTGCAGTGTAAATGATTGCTGCTTTTAAAAAAAGGGGAAAACTCTCCCAAAATCTCTCACTTTCTGAAACTCTCACCCTATTACATTTTGCCCCTGGTATCTACATACGCAGTCCCGCGCCATTATTTTTATAAATACCTCCAGCTTCGACATGCGATAGGTGCACAGTGGAGGGGGAATATTCTTCCACTTTCTGAATGTCCTGTTCGCGCAATGATTCGTAAATTGCCAAGCCAAATAATTTCCACTCTGTACTTCTCTCTCCTCTCCTTCTCTGGTATTGATAAACGGTATGTTTTGCGTGCTAAATGGGTGGTTGACATGGGGCCTATTGAGGATGAAGACTGGATACATATGATGGGCTCCCCTAGAAGTGCCACGGCATATGCCAGATTCCAACAGATCCAGCTGTATCTCCTGCAGGTTTACTGGACCCCGCACAGGCTGATGCGGATTGATGGTGCTATGTCGGATGCTTGTCCTCAGTGCCTGGAATCTGGGGCTGATTTCTGGCATTTGCTGTGGCAATGCCCGCAAATGTTTTCCTTCTGGGAAGTAATTCTGACTAATATCCGAGACACGGGTGTGCAGGTACCACTTTCTACCCCTCGTATTTGTATTTTCGGTTTGGATTTGGAGGACCTGCTCCCTACCCATCATAGGATATATGTAAATAACCTTCTCACTCTTCTAGCCCGTGTTTGTATTGCCAGAACCTGGATGAGCCCAGACCCTCCGTCCGCTACAATGTTGGTTGCACTGTTTAACGTTAATGTTACCTTGTCCCATGAACGATGTATGTATTCTAAACGTGGTTGCTTAGGCAAGTATAATAAGGTTTGGGGCATATGACAGGCTTCCAGGGGCTGGCTGGCAAATTTTAGCCTGGGGGGCAAGTCCAGAGCACTGGCCCATAAGTAGCGCATTATTATTATACAGAGGGAGCAGCCTGTGGTGTCATGGCATTACTATTATTATATTATACAGGGGGAGCAGCCTGTGGCGTCATTGCATTATTATTATTATTATACAGAGGGAGCAGCCTGTGGTGTCATGGCATTACTTTTATATTATACAGGGGGAGCAGCCTGTGGTGTCATGGCATTATTAATTATACAGAGGGAGCAGCCTATGGTGTCATGGCATAATGCCATGACACCACAGGCTGCTCCCCGGTACAATAATAATTATGACACCACAGGCTGCTCCCCCTGTATAATATAAAAGTAATGCCATGACACCACAGGCTCTCCTTCTGTATAATAATAATGCAATGACACCAAAGGCTGCTCCCGCTGTATAATATAATAATAGTAATGCCATGAAACAAAATTATTATACAGGGGGAGCAGCCTGTGGTGTCATGGCATTACTTTTATATTATACAGGGGGAGCAGCCTGTGGCGTCATTGCATTATTATACAGAGGGAGCAGCCTGTGGTGTCATGGCATTACTTTTATATTATACAGGGGGAGCAGCCTGTGGTGTCATGGCATTATTATTATACAGAGGAAGCAGCCTGTGGTGTCATGGCATAATGCCATGACACCACAGGCTGCTCCCTCTGTATAATAATAATGCCATGACACCACAGGCTGCCATCTTCCCTCATATCCCATATCGGGACTCAATACACCAGTCACCAGCAGACACAGCTGAGGCGTAGTGAGAGCTGCACGTACTGGTTTTACAATATATTGTTTCGGAACAAATGAAGGTCTGATGGCGCAGGACTTGTTTGGCCAATTGAATCCTTTTTTACTGAGACCGGTCCGCCTCCTCTTTTTGCATATATACCTCTCTATGGCCCTTATTCTGGTTGGTGCGGTAATATCCACGTGCGTTCGTGCCGATGTTTTGTGTCTGCGCACGTGCGAGCGGGGTGTACGGCCAAATCCCGCATGAAATGTGAACACTCCGAACAGGGGGTGGAGAGGGGTGTGAAGGGCTATTTGGGCTCATTACCATATGCATACGCCCCGCGTTTCATGGGCGTTCCCATGCAAACGCTGGGCGTACGTATGGTAATGCAGTCGTGACGCACGTGTAGGGGGCGGACATATGACATCGCCGGATGTCAGCTGCCCGCCCAGATCCCTGCTTTTGCACGGAAAAATGTCCATGTGGTCTGAGGTTGCGGGAGCTGGTGGACCACTCGGTCCTGCATTCGATGGTCTGCGACCATCGAATGATGGGGGAGGTTCCCTGAGATGGAGGAGGCGTATTCCATAAAAAATACACGTGCGGTCCGTTCGGCCAGCTTCTTACCGCGTACGGACGGAGTTGGCGATCCGTATTGAAGGCGGGGTTTCGCACGCACGGTCCTGGCCGCATATTCGGATCCGGCCGCACCGATCAGAATAAGGGCCTATATGAGGTTCGGGGCTCCATTGGAGAAAGGGAGACCTGTCCTTTAAAGAAACTGCTATGTGATTATCCTACCTACACCTTCAGTGAGTACGGTAGGCACCCACCTTGGCTATTGGATATTGTTATTTCTGGATAAGTTTTTGCGTCGGCAAATATACCTTTATATGCGTTAAAGCTCCTGTCAATACAGTGAGTACGGTACACATTCCGGATATAGTTCTTCATCATTGGTATTGTGTCTTATGCTGTTTGCACGGGTGGGCCCATAAAGATACCTTTATACACCTATAACACACCACTATTTACTGAGTTTTGGTACGAGTTTTCCCACAGAGTGTTCTCTCCCAGAAAACACTCTTGTCCCTATACCAAGTTACACTTTGTTTAATATTATTATTTTTCATATCTTCACATCACGAGAAACATATTCCGTGGACACACAAGTTCAGCGCCATCAGACCGAAGCGCCACTTGTTCCGAAGTAGAGAGGTTTACCCAGTGGTCCTCCATTTGGGTTTGTGGCTGCAAGGACTGATAGCGCCTTGGGACTTTTCAAACACTTTGTTCATTTTTTACTGTATATTGTTGTTTCACTGTTACAGATCATTTTTTGTGGTCTTTCACGCACCACCATTTACTTTATTTTATACTTGTATACGTCAACCACACATATTTCTCTGGTTTCAATAAATTCTTTGTGCACACTCATTTGTACACATCCTCTCGTTCTCCGCATCATACTGGTTAACTGTTAGCCACACCCACCACTCAACATCTTAGAAGGTGAGCGTAGAGCTACTACTACTTCACAGCTTTTTACTGTGCCATTAAATCCACATCATTTTTTTAGGCATTCAATCATAAGCCCATGGTCCGGGATGCAGTCAATTTGCCGGCGGTCGGGATCCCGGCGGTCGGAATCCAGACACTGGAATCCCGACCGCCGAAATCCCGAAACTTTCTCCCTCCGTGGGTGTCCACGACACCCATAGAGGGAGAATAAAATAGCGTGCCGAGCAGAGCGAGCCCGCAAGGGGGGGCGCTCCACGTCCCCCCCCCATGTCGGGATTTCGGCGGTCGGCATTCCGACCGCCGGGATTCCGACCGCCGGCATTACATATCGGATCCCATGGTCCACAGTATCAAATGCTGCAGAGAGATCCAGAAGGATTAAGATTAAGATATGTCTCTTGCCATCAGAAGAATCTCACACAGTATGGCAATGGCCTGTATATCTCCGATACATACAATTTCGCTGGTAATAGAAAGGGCAATTAACACCTAATAAAGGTAAAACAAACAAAAGAAAACAATACACAAGACATACTGATGCTCTGGTGTATAAACCTAGACTGGACTAATGATTAAAAACTACATTACACTGTGAGAAATGAGATAATAAAAGGTTCTCAGTCCATCTCGTTTCGTCACATTTACATTTTCTCTCTCAAATCAATTACTGTACATTATTATTCCACCAAACACCGTATAAGACAGTCTAGCAAGAAGTATTATTTAGGATCTTTGGTACTCTTTACCTAGCACGGCGCCCATCGCGGGCATCGCGGCCATCAAATGCACTAAAAAACGGGTGCGATGCGATGGCCGCGATGCCCGCGATTTCCCATAGGGAACAATGTTAAAAGTGTGATTGGACGCGATTTTACTGTTCAATGCCTCAATGCCCGCGATTTTTCCATAGGAAACAATGTTAAATGGGCCACAGAGCCCAAATAGTCCCCCTGAAGTCTGAAATGGCCCCCACAATTGTTAACGCCACCCCACGATCAACGTGAACCCGGCATGCGCTTCGCAGATTTTAGCTTCCTCAGGGCCATTAATGGGCCCACTGGGACTTGTCCCAGTGCATTTCCAATATACAAGTAAATGCACCCACCCCCCCAAAAATAGTACAACCGTATTCACAAACATGCACACATTCAATCACATATGCCTGGTTCCCTCGCTGGATCAGTACACTTGTCAAGTAGAGGGCACAGGGTTCAAAAATAAAAATATGCAGGCCCGTTCCCCTCGGACTAGAGGAGACTCATAACTGGCTTCTCTCCCGACCCCTAAGGGAATCCCAATGATGTGGGTTATGGGAATCCCAATGACGTCCGTCAATGGGACTCCTCTCAACCAATCAGGGCTCAGGTCAGCTCTGATTGTATTTCGGCTCAAAGTGACAAAGACTGGTTATGCTTGGGGGGATTCCCTTCAACCAATCAGGGCTCAGGTCAGCCCTGATTGGATCTCGGCTAAAAGAGCCCAAGGCTGCTTTACACAAAAACTTCACATTTCTGTCATTAAATATTGCATGTCCAAAAATAATAATCGCACATTCCCATAACTGAAAATCGCCAGAAAACGCAAGTGATTTTGTATAAAATATTGCAAAGGTTCATTGCAATGACTTAGAGAGGAGATGTACCAAACGTTAAAGGGTGGCGTTAACATGAAATCAGCTTATACCCTATTATTTTATATAATTTATTTGATAAATGCCAGCTTAAAGCTAATTTGTTGCTATGGGCAATTTGTCCACTTCTGCCCTCTTAAGCTGGGTACACATTAGACGATATTTTGAACAATTTTGCCAATTCCGACAATCGGAACACAGTGCTGAGTAAGTCTAGACTTATTTAGTGCTTGCAGGCACGGGGAAAATCATTCGATGGTGAGTGATTATCCCCCAGTGCGCACGGCTGGAAACACGATACACGGCCATGCACAGGGTCTGGGGGATTGAGCTCAGCGGGGCAGCTTTTACCTGCTGCAGGTCTGAATCGGAATCTCAGGTGACGAGGGTGCCTTGAAAAAGTCATGGAGACCCAAAGGGTGGCTTGGACTGAAAAAGTTTGGAATCCACTGATCCACAGTCTTTTAATAGAACAAATGCAATGTAAAGATGTAAAACAAATTAGAGGATGTTTCAGTCTTACTCGTAGATGTTTAAAATTGCTAATGTTAAAATTATTTTTTTTCATACTAAAGGTTACCTCTATGTGAAACCAGACTCTGTCCCTAAGATTCAGCGAGGCGAAGAACTGTGTGTTCGCAGTGACTTGTATACACAAAGGAGAAAAAGGCCCTTCCATTCATCTTTAGGTACAGGTGCATCTTTTATCATTAGCATTCTTTCATTATTGCAAACTGTTACATATGGTCTGTTAGTTTATATATTGAAAGTTAATACCCAAATTTCCAAGACCTTAATACAGTTTTGTACCCATAAAAAAAAAGAAGAGGAGCTTTCAGTCTTTTTAGTTTGCAGGGAAAAAAAACAGTGGGTCAACCTTTAATGCATTTATCAATGCAGACTACAAAGGTCAAAGTGTGAAGCAGAGATCATATATGTCTACAGCAGTGGTTCCCAACCCTGGTCCTCAAGTACCCCCAACAGTGCATGTTTTGCAGTTCTCCACACAGAATCACAAGTGCTATAATTAGCTCCCCTGTGGATCTTTTCAAATGTGCCTGAATAATGAGTGCACCTGCCGGGTGACCTGGAAAACGTGTACTGTTGGGGTACTTGAGGACCGGGGTTGGGAACCACTGGTCTACAGTGAAGACTGCTGGCTTAGGGTCTGTCTGGTCTTCTCAAACTTGGTCCTCAGGACCCAACACAGTTCACGTTTTCCATGTCACCCGGCAGGTGCACAAGTGCATTCATTACTCATTGACACATTTTAAAAGATCCACTTGTGATTCAGGGCCTTGTTCTGGTTCACTCTTAAAGGCAAATTCCTTCTCAAATGTACAAAACCATGTGCACTGCAGGTGGGGCAGATGTTACTTGTGCATACAGAGTTAGATTTGGGTGGGGTTTTTCTTCAAAGTGAAATCTATATTGCAGTGTAGAAATAAAGCAGTCACTATTTTCCCTGCACAGAAACAAATTAACACCCAAATCTAATTCTATCTGCACACATTATATCTGCCCCACCTGCAGTGCACATGGTTTTGTCCATTTGAGAAGGAATTTGCCTCTAAGAGTGAACCAGAATAAAGCCCTCTTTGAGGAGACCTGCAAAACTTTCACTGTGTGGGGTCCTAAGGACCGAGTTTGAGAACCTGTGCAATAGACCACCAGGGACAAACGGAACACTGGGGTCAGTGACAGGTTCCTGCAGGTTAGCCAGTGGTACAGATTTCTATTGGTTCTTTGTGCACCCACCCTTTGGCATGCCCACTTCTTTAGGCAGCCCTCCAAAGGGTCCCTAACTCCTCCTTCAGCACACTGGGCAGTAATCTCTTGGGACCTGTGCTGATACCAAAGCGAGAGACACTACTTATGCCTCCCCAAGGTTTCGAATTCTCCTCCTGGTTCAGGTTTTGGTGTGGTTAGTATTTCTATTTTTTATGAGCATATTTTTCCGTAGGCAAATCTAGTTTCCAGGTATCTACTTGCAGATATTTGTTTTCTTTATACACCTGAATCTAGGTGTGAGGAAAGATTAGGAGGAGGGGCTGAGTGTAACAGCTGCTTGACATACTATATGTAGACTGAGAAGACTCATTTGGAGCTTGCTCATTGAGAAAGAAAAAAACATTTTGTATCCCAATTGCACACTAATACCGCTTTCAGACCGCACTCTAGACCCGGGTTATTGCCGTGTTCTTGCGGCCCCAACACGGGTCAAGGTGCGGTCTGAAAAGGCCACCACGGATCGAGCAACATGGGTGTTCAACCCTGGTAATGACCAGGGTTGAACACGGCTATGACCCGTGTCAAGTGCAGTGTGAACGGGTACCTGGGTCGAGCGACCCATGTCCCGTTCACAGTATGGAGGAGGCAGCACTGTCAGCTCCAAGTACTGCCTCCTCCCAAGCCCCGGATGGCACGCCGCCGCCCAGCTCCGGCCCATGTGACGTCCCCGACTCGGCAATATGCAGTGTCGTGTCGGAATTTTCAGACCGCATTGCCGTGTTGCTCTGGGGATGGGACCCGTGTCCTAATCCCGTGTGCGATACGGCATTTGCGGTCTGAAAGTAGTATGAGTGAGAAATATCTACATAATAATCTGATAATACAGAGATCTTGGTTGCATACAGGGGTGTAACTAGTTGTCTGTAGGCCCATAGCAAAAGTTTGTAAGGGCCCCTATTTACCAGCCAATACTGATAAATTCATATAGCACATCTAACTTACAGAAGGAAGATGCCCCCCCCCCCCAAAGCTCTGGGCCCCATAGCAGCTGCACCCCTTGCACCCATGGTAGTTACGCCCTTGGTTGCATATATCTGCAGATATAGGGCTAAGCCCCCAGGCCGTACATCAAGGCATCTCGGTGTCACTGGGGGTCACTAATACTGCATATGAGTCTGGGGTGTGGGCCCCCAACATGCCGGCACAGGCTGAGTTCTCCAGGGCAGCACACAAATGAAAATTAGTAGGGGTTAATAAGAAGCACATAAGTGCTATGTAAGGAAGTGAAGGTGTGATTAAAATAAATACAATGTGATAGGGAAAACATAAGTGTTAATAAAGTTTTAGGGTGTGCTAACCTGGAGCACACCAGCCATACCAACACAGGGGGGACCACACTCCCAAACCCATCCCATAAGCAGTAACATATATGTCTGGGCTTAATAGCCCAGAGTAAGGCCACATGATAATGGCATATAACATCTGAGAGCCGGCTTACCTGGAGATACCCCTGGCTTCTCCAATGGCACTCAGGTGTCAGCAATCCCTCCTAATAGTGACCCATCTATGCCTCTCTCAACTACACAACACATTTGTTAATAAGCTGTTCAATCAGAGGTGTGTCACTCAGGTTCCAAAAGGGAGGGGTAATTCTGGCTAGGAAGAAAACATTTTGTATCCCAATTGCACACTGTGTGAGAAATATCTACATAATAATCTGATAATACAGAGATCTTGGTTGCATATATCTGCAGATATATGCAACCAAAATCTCTGTATTATCAGATTATTACATAGCACTTATGTGCTTCTTATTAACCCCCTTCTTATTAACCCCTACTTATTTTCATTTGTGTGCTGCCCTGGAGTACTCAGCCTGTGCCGGCATGTTGGGGGCCCACACCCCAGACTCATACCCAGTATTAGGGACCCCCAGTGACACAGAGATGCCTTGATGTACGGCCTGTGCGCTTAGCCCTATATCTGCAGATATATGCAACCAAGATCTCTGTATTATCAGATTATTATGTAGATATTTCTCACTCAGTGTGCAATTGGGATACAATTTTTTTTTCCTAGCCAGAATTACCCCTCCCTTTTGGCACACCTCTGATTGAGCAGCTTACCAACAAATGTGTCATTGAGAAAGAAGCTAGCAGACTAAAGTGAAGCTTGAATACTTAAGTGACTTGTGAGTTTGAAACAGAAGCAGGTGAGTATCTCATGCATTCTGTCTGTCTTGTATTCTATATCTGTCTACCTATATAGTGACTTTAATTTTGAGGGAGAAATCGGAGTGTGATTTTGGTTGTGTCTGTATCTGTAAAGTGTATTGTTACTAGGTGTGAACAGAAACTAGGAGGAGGGGCTGAATCTACAGTAGGTGTTAAGAGAGATTAGGAGGCAGTGAACCAAATAAAAATGAAGAAATCTGCTCCCCCAACCTAAAGGCATTCATTTGTCTCTGCAGACAAATGAAACAGGAAGCATATTCACAGCAACAGAAGATAATGCTGATCAAAACCGAATAGATATAGGCAGAAAGATAAACATGGCTATCACCAGGAGAAGCACAAACAAAACTTTAAGAGCTATGTGTGCAAATTCTAGGAGCTTAGGAAATAAAATCCCAGAACTAATTGCAATAATGACAAGGAATGAACTGGATATTGTGCCTATTACATACTGTAGTCATGGTGCAATGAATATCATGACTGGGACATAGCTATACCAGGATATACTTTATTTGGGAAGGACAGAATGGAAAGAATCGGAGGAGAGGTAGCAATGTATGTGAAAAAAGCATAAAGACTACCTTAATACAAAGTATTGAAGAAAAAACTGATGTCCTTTGGGTGACCATAGAAACAGGGGAGAAGGTGATTCTTCATATAGGGGTGATCTATAGACCACCAGGTCAGGAAGACAAGAACATTTTGCAGGACATCAATAAATGGCACTAAAATGAGAGTTCATAATCATGAGAGACTTTAATCTACCTGATGTAAACTGGGAGGTGTCTGTTGCAAGTTCCACTAGAAGTAGGGACATTCTGAATTCCTTGCAAGGAGCATCCCTCCAGCAATTGATGAGGAAGCCCACTCACAAGGATGCAATATTAGACTTAATACTTACAAATGGTGACAGAATATCTGATGTAAATGTGGGTGAAAACCAGTGACCATCAAGCAGTATAGTTCAGAAAAAAGACAGAGACCGACTCATCGCACACAAAAACAAAGGTTTTACATTTTAGGAAGGCTGATTTTGTAGAGATGGGAAACTCTGTAAAGGATTCTTTGGCAGAGTGGAGGAACTTGGAAGGAGTGCAGGAGAAGTGGGAAAAATTAAAAAGTGCAATACTAAAAGCAACAGAACTTTGTGTCAAAAGAGTTAGGAAAAACACAAGAGGCGTATCTTGTTAGACAGAAGGTGGCTAAGAAGGTAATCAGATGTGCAAAATGGAATAGAAATAACAGGATCGTATATGGCGCAATGCAGCCCTGATGTCACAGTTCCCAAAGTGTCACCAACACCTTATAACCTTACAAAAACACAAAAGATGGAACTTTTAAACAGTGAGGCGCAGGGTATACTCAAAAACTATTTGGGGTCTTCTTCCTTGATGTAATTTCTCTGATGGCGTCGAGATCCGATCTCAATGTCCGTTTTCCAGTCAAGGTAAGTGTCTGTGAGCAATGAAAATAAAATAAATAAAAATTGATTTTAGCGTGTGTGTAATTATTTGGCTTGAAAGTGAAATTGGTTATGCGTTATGCGGGCATCTAAACAAGTTCAGCATAGAGGATTTAGAGTGCGACCCACACAATACTGCAGGAGGCGGAAGCGGAACTACATCATGCATTCCACGCTCAGCCTATCAGAGAACGCTACCGGCGGCGTTCGTTCCACAGCCGGATTGCGCACCTCCGGGTGTATACCTCCCACAAGATGCATCTATGCTTTTAGTACATCACGCCACCTCCACACAGCAGCGCACATTTGGCGCCATTATATGTTCCTTTTGAATTGACCCTGGGCCGCTCATTTGGGACTTACATTATAAACAAAAAACGGAAGTGATGAACATTTCCATGACAACGGATTTTAAACTTTGTTCTATCTTTTGCATCTATTGTAATTTCATTAACTCCACTACATGTTGGGGTTTATATACATGTTCTAACTCTATGGCAGGTATTCAATGCCGGTGCGAGCAGCCGGCGAGGGGGTTAAACTGCGAGGATCACAGAAAACCAGTGATCCTCGCAGTTTAACCCCCGCGCCGGCCGCTCGCACTATGCAACATTCCGGGGGAATCCTCGCCGTCACAGAACAGCGAAGATTCCCCTAAACTGCGAGAGCCGAGGCTAGTGCAGCAAACTCGCTGTAATTAGCCTCGATTCTCACAGTTTTTGGAGGCACATTTGCAAATTCCCCCTCGCTCAAAAAACGGAGCGAGGGGGAATTTGCGTATGAGGGGGGTCAGTTGAATACTGACAGGGTGAGCGGTGACTGCAAGCAAAAAGTCCTGCTCGCAGTCACCGCTCGCCCACGGCATTGAATATATGCCTATGACTTCAGGCATATGTGGTTTTTAGAAAATACAATACTATTATATACAATATAATACCTCATTTCCTGTCGACTCAGCTCCCATACATCTTGAGAAAGGCCCACTGACTGAAACACGTTGATGCCACTGGAGAGGAGTGAACAACCATAAACCCTCGGATGTATGTATTGGATTTTTTTCAAACATATTTTTTTGGCTTTTTTATCAGATTGTTTTTATATGGAATTTGCTGTATTTTGTTGATACCCTGTATGGGATATTTTTATCTTGTGGACTGTCTGGATTAAAAACTGTATTTTGATACCTTTCTAAAAAATACAGACTGGGTTATAAGTTCTCCTACATGAGATTCCTGGTAAAGAAACCGCTATATACTTTATGCCGCTGTGCTAAGCGGTGAGTAAGGTGCGCTATCTAAACCTCTGGTCTACCCAATATTAAGATTGGTGCCCAAAAGATTATCTACACATTTGGCATATCTTTTCTTTGAATGTAAATTGGATGTGGGGAACCCATTTGAGAGGATCCTAGGACCCTAATCCCAATAAAGAAACTTGATGAGTGGACCACTGAACACACAATTGTGAGTTGGGGTACGCCCATCAATTTAAGATTATTTACCACAGGATTACTATTATTGAGGGGTGAGGTATACTGCAATTCTGTGCAATAAAACCTCTACCCCCTATACTGAATAACTGTCACTTTCTGACATATGGCGTATTGATCTTTTTTCCAAGAACATCTGAAAAAGTGAATCAGAATGAGGCATATGAAAACTGGTGACAATTAAAAGAAACCTTTTTGAGTTTGAATACCACAAAAATCATTGTGAGTAGGGGTACGCCCACATACCAAAGATACCTTGATATATTTATGATATGTACACTTTTGGTGAGTGAGGATTTTTGGCCCCTCACAAATCAAACTATATCTTGTGCACTACAATTCTACACATGTTTTGTATTTTTTTCTTTCTTTGAGCACATTGGAGAAACTATTTTTCACATTAAAGAGAGAAATATAACAGAATCACCACCACGTGAAAGATTCCTTTATAAGCTTCGCACCAACTTATCTAAACGTGAGTTTGTTTCGCATAACCACTTTCACTTTACCAAAGAGTACTTATAGAGTTTCACTGTATGGATTCAAGCCAAATAATTACACACACGCTAAAATCAATTTTTATTTATTTTATTTTCATTGCTCACGGACACTTAACTTGACTGGAAAACGGACATTGAGATCGGATCTCGACACCATCAGAGAAATTATATCAAGGAAGAAGACCCCAAATAGTCTTTGAGTATACCCTGCGCCTCACTGTTTAAAAGTTCCATCTTTTGTGTTTTTGTAAGATGTACAAAATGGCCCAGTCAGTGGGTAAAGGGGAAAACTTTTTTTAGGTGTATAATTAAAAGGAGAAAAACAAAAAATGGGGTAAGACAGATAATTGTTTCTGCTCAGTATTCACTACTGAAAGAGAGGGGAAGGGGCAACAGTTAAGTTGCAAGTGTAGTCAGAAAAATGAGGGAGAAACAAGTACATTTACAGAGGAGAAAGTCCTAACAGAACTCTCGAAATTAAAAGTGGATAAATCAATGGGACCAGATGGGATACACCCAAAGATACGAAAAGAGCTTAAAGTGGAGCTTGTAAAACCATTAACAGAATTATTCAACCATTCACTAGCTACTGGAGTAATCCCAGAGGACTGAAAAAAAACAGCAAATGTAGTACCACTGCACAAAAGTGGAAGCAAGGAAGAGTAGTAGGGAAATTCATGCAAACACTCTTAAAACAAAGAGTTGAGGAGTATCTCAAAAGCAGCAACTTACAGGATCCAAAACAGCATGGGTTTACTGGTGGAAGATCATGTAAAACAAGTCTTATTGACTTTTTTGACTGGGTGACTAAAGTAATAGATCAAGGTGGGGTTGTAGATGTATCTTATTTAATATTTTGTAAGGGTTTTGACACTGTCCCACATTGCAGACTGTTAAATAAACTTGAAAACTTGGGAATGGAGTCTAAGATGGTTGAATAGATACGATCTTGTTAGCAGGACAGAAAAAGAGTTGTACAGTCAAAGGAGGGAAAGGTTACAAGTGGAGTACCCCAGGGATTTGTACTTGGACCAGTGCTTTTTAATATCTTTATTGGTGATATTGCAAATGGAGGATAAAATGTGCCTTTTTTTGAAGATAACAAAAAGGTATGCAACAGGGTAGACACACCAGGAGGGGTAAAACTAATAATTGATGATCTAGGTAGAGTAGAGGAATGGTCAAGAGCATGGCAACTACAGTTTAATGCCAAAAAAATGCAAAATCATGCACTTTCAAGAATCCAAAGGCTAAATATAGTATAAATGGCACTGTAATGGAAACTACTGAGGAAGAGAGGGATCTAGGGGTTACTATTTCATGGTAAAAAAACAAGGAGGGTTGAGCAGCACTGGGCTTCACTGAGAGAACCACAATTATCAAATTGGGTTTATCAATTTATTGTACACACAAAAAACATAAAAACAAGATAAAAAAACAAAATAAAAATAAAACAAGCATGAATGATAAGATGGGTTTAAAAAACTGATCAGTGTTGCAACAAATCAATCCTGCATGCTTTTGTGAGGAAAGGGAGAAATGCTTCACTCTAGATCTGGTCTCTAATGAGGCCTTTGAGATCTCCAATCTCTATTGGTGTAATTGGGTCATCTTGAGAATTGGTTTAGAAGTAGATATAGTTCTGGAATAATACCCAACTTGGAATATAGGTTGAAGAAACAAATAGGGTCCGTAGAAATCCATGGTGGACCTGTGGAAGGAAATCCTATTCACCCAGGTCCTCTGGCGAAGATCCCCTCTTCTTCTCCGTCTTCTCCGTCTCTGCCGTAGTCAGCAGCCGGTACCCATCGGACTTTGAGAGGCGCAGAGATGTTTCATCTTCCGCGCCTCTCATCCGAATGATTCTATTGGCCGCCTAGCGGCCAATCAGGAGCCGATTCAGCATGGGCAGGTAAGTTCTGGAGGAAGGGACCCCTTCTTTGGGGGGTCTCCACTCCCCCAAGACCCCTGCCCATGCTGACCGGTCAGGGGGATGAATGCTTTGACCGGGGGGACTTGTATAAAAAGTCTCCCCCCAGCTGTAGCATTACCCTGCTGGCTGGTTGGGTCCGGTGCTGGTTCTTGAAATACGGGGGACCACTACTCATTTTGTCCCCCGTATTTTGGGAACCAGGACCGGCCCTTGAGCCTGGTGCTGGTTTTATAAAATCCAGGGGAACCCTATTTGTTTTGCCCTGTGATTTTATGAAACCAGGACCGGCTCTTTGAGCCTGAGGCTGGTTATGCTCAGGAGGGGGGACCCCACGCTGTTTTTTTAACGTTTTTTTTTAAAACCGGAATCGCATGTTTTGAAATGTGCACATTTTCATGACTGAAAATGCGCACATTTCCATGACTTAAAATTGCCACAAATCGCAGCATATCACACTTTTTAGCCGCTTATTCGCATCCCATTTAATATGCGATTTACACATGAAAAATGCGGGGAAAAAAAGTGCGATTTGGTGCAATTTTAAAAAGTGAGAAAAACTCTCATTCCATTAAATGTCACCCATAGAATTTCCGGAATTTAATGCTTTCACATACCTTCAAATTAAACACTTTGTAGATTCCCTACACTTCCCCACCCAATCTCACTTAAAATCTCCATTGGAGCGTCTCTGTTTGGATGAACCCATCATGAAGGGAATGATCTCTTCTTTATATAATGGAAGATAGATTCATGGTCCCTTATACGAGAGAGATTATCTAAAAATTAAATTTCTACTCTGGTTAAAGAAAATGCCTATAACATTTATTATCGCTGGTACTTGGCACCTGTTAGACTAAATAGAATATATAGTTCTGCTTCGCCCCTATGCTGGAGAGGTTGTGGAGAGTCCGGCACCTTTTTACACATATGGTGGACATGCCCTAAAATTGTAGATTATTGGGAAGAAGTGGCAAATTTGTTGGGCAAAGTGTTACTTACTTAAATTGTTAGGGAACCATGGTCCTTTCTTTGGGACATCCCATAGCTTTTCTAGACCCTCCTTTAGAAAAACTAGCATCCCAGATACTTAGCGCTGCAAGGTGTCTAGTTGCCTCACACTGGAAAAACCTGGACCCCCTTCCCCTCAAACATTGACAAATAAAATATGGTTTGTAGCTTCAGCGGAGAAGATAACAGCTTTTCTACAGAACAAATCCATAAAATGTATTCAAATACGGAATCCTTGGTTTGTTTTTACTCAATCTCTTTGTGGCAGAAAAACCACTGACCATCTTGAAAGTTATGTAATCTAATTCTAAATTGAGACCTCTTCAATGGTAATTCTTTAACATTCCTTTCAAAACTTCTTTTTTCCTTTCAAAAACTCCCGGGCAAACCCATTAAATTATTAAGTTCATTAAACTTATATTTTTCTTTTACCTTCTATAATATTCACCTTTATCATTTAAACTGTTAAGTAAGAATTAATATATATATATGTAATGCAGTTTACAATTTAAAGAACATGTCTTTAAAACATAGTTTATAGCAACACTTGTGTCATTTCATTATTTTTTGTTTAAAAAATAAGATTGATTTAAAATTTTTATGGCGCAAAGTACTTTCTATATTTTGAACAGTCACAGTGTACTATGTAAAATTTTCATGGACATTGTCCATTTTTAATGTATGTATTTCTTGAATTTCTTGTATATTGTAAATTGTAAATCAAAAGATCATTTGAATAAAATATATTGATTAAAAAAAACACATAGAAGGCAATCCCATTTATTAATTGCTCAATTTAAACAATATAAAGATAACCACACAGTAAAACATCAGGAACTGCGGGTCGTGTGACTTTGCTATGGTCATGTGATCCGGAAGATCATTATATAGAGAGCATTGATTAACCGTTTATGCACTCAAAGTTAATTAATAAACCTACTTATTTTGATGGGAAGGCTGGCATCAATCACGCAGAGAGAGTCTGGCTTCCAGATATAATTGATTGTCTCCGTGTCCGTTATTAAACACATGGAGCACCACTGCACTGGTAGCCGGAAGTGCGTCATCTGTGTTCTAGTTTGCTGGCGGGCATGTGTTGGAATAGCACCCGCCATCTTGTGATTGGCGGATGTATCCATTATTTTCTGTCTGGATAGCGGGTTTGGGTTAAAGTGGCGCCCGCTATCTTGTGATTGGCAAATGACTCCACTGCTGTATATTTTATACTAAACGTAAGTGGGATAAATATGTAGATGTCCTCGCCATAATTTGGTTGGCGAGTTAACCCTCAATCAGTTATTATAGATTTAAAATGTCTCTTAGTCAGAAATCATAAATTTATAACGATAGTGCCGCAGGACATATTTTTTCACAGTTTCTCAATGATTTAAATATGAGTTAAATATAGAAGTATTTAACAGTATGTCAACAGTGTATTTTTGTAAAGCCTCATGATTAAGCAAGAAAATAGTAACATTTATGGCTGCAGTACACAAGTCTATTTATAAAGTGCGGTTTAGTATCATTAGACATGCTTTTTATGTAAATAATTATTCTATATACATAAAATATAAAACATATCTACAACAATAATGTCAATTCTTCAAAGTAAAGGGCCACACGTGTAGTGTACGAAAAGTTGAAAAAAGCACAGAGGACCCTACATCTCCTAGTAATGGGGTACAAGGAAAAGCATGGACCTAGTGAATAAGACATAAAGTATTATTTGATAACGTTATTTGATTCTATGTTACCAGTACTCAGGATACCCATTACTTGTTTGTTAGTAGCTACCATATTTGTTCACAGCGCATTTTACGTGCTTTGGGCCCAGGGCCGGTGCAAGGCACCGGAGCGCCCCAGGCGAGTCGGGGTGGGGGCGCCCCGGTGCCGGGGGGAGGGAGGGGGGGTGGTACCTGTGTAAAAAAATTGCTGCCCCGGCGTCCCTGCAGTGCTGGGGCGGTCAGGGGTGTCCGTGCCGTAGGGGTACCTGCGGCGCCATCATGTGTATAAAGCTGGCTGCGGCCGGCGGGGTCCCTGTAGTGAATAGCAAATAACTAGCGCTTCCCACACCGCCGCTCGCATACCGCTAGTTATTTGCTATTCACTACAGGGACCCCGCCGGCCGCAGCCAAACTTTATACACATGACGGCGCCGCAGGTACCCCTACGGCACGGAAACCCCTGACCGCCCCAGCACTGCAGGGATGCCGGGGCAGCAATTTTTTTACACAGTTCGCTGGGGGGTGAGGGGCGAACTGCCGCCCTCCAGGTGCCGGCGCCCTAGGCAAATGCCTAGAGCTGCCTAGTGGTGGCGCCGGCCCTGTTTGGGCCTGATACAGACCTGTTCGCTAGGCTGCATGTAAACAGGTAAATGCACCCCCCGGCCGAATTCCCCCCCCCCCCCCATTGCGCAAATCTCCTTGCTAGCATGCTAACACATCCCCTCGCATGCGGGCCACACAGCTGTAAAATCATTTGATGTTTCCTCACCATCAAATAATTGTATTGCTGTTCATAATGAAAGGTCAGCCTGGACTGGCTTTTCATTTCGAATTCATGAGAGAGAGAGTTTTCCAATTTTTTTTTAAAGCAGAATCAATTAGTACATGGCAAAATCAACCAGTTTTTTTAGTGTAAATGATTGACACTTTTTTAACCTACCTGATGTACCTGATGCAGGGCCGGATTAAAGCAGGGGCAAAGGGTGTCAGTACCATTAAGCTCCCCTATAGCTAGGGACCCCCAGCGGTTGGCATGTATTTTCCAAAAAGTATTTTCTTTTTTTTTAGCTAAAGGTTTTGTGCATGGGTAGTGCTGCAGCTGCACCTATCTGCCAATGTGACAATGATTAATGGTGCTGAGCATGGGGTGCCGAGGCACAATGACATTACTGGGAGTTGCACAAGAGGGCAGAGGCTGAGATGTTTATGCTGAGCTCTGATTGGTGGAGCTTATTACATGCTTCTCAGGCCCATGAAGGACAGCAGCAGCCAAGTCATGGGAAGGTTTTTAATCAGAGGCAGCACTGGGACTGTGAGGTCTCCAACAGTCTTACAGAGTAAGCAGTTACCCATTGACCAAGATTATACTGCCTTTACTCTGTGTTTTGATAGTGTAATATTCTCCCATGCATTTTGCGGCCAGTAATGACAAGTGCAAGGGGGCCCCCCTGTATAAAGTGCACCGGGACCCCCGAAGGCTTAATCTGGCACTGACCTGATGCGATCTGGCTTTCCAGAGGTGTGTACTGGTGCCTGGTACGATCGGGCTTCCTAGAGGTGTGTGCTGGTGAGCAGGGTCTAAATAGAAAATGATATTGGTTAAAAAAAAAAACATGTTTGTCCCATGCCAGGATTTGATGCGTTTGGTTCACCTCCAACGATTATTGTTCCACTGCCTGCAAGACAGGATTAACTGAGTACTAGTAAAAGTATTTATTAACAATAGAACTATAGTCACATTTTCTATTTATATCTGGGTGAGTTACTACAATTTATACCCTACTGTTTCTTCTCTACGCTGACATGGCACCCTTTTCTACATTTGAGGTGACGGTTCGAGGTGAAGAGGATATATTCAGATGCAAGACTATCCAACACTGGGACAATATTGGACATGGATTCCACATCTCTATATATAGGTTTACACTATCCCCATGGGATGCAGTCAAAATCCCGACAGGGTCAAAATCCCGAATGGGTCATAATACCGACAAGGACAAAATCCGGACAAGGACAAAATCCCGACATTTAAAATCCCGACAAGGACAAAATCCCGACATTTAACCCCTTCCTGACACAGCCAGTTTTTGCGTTCCTGACAGAGCCATTTTTTTCAAATCGGACATGTATCACTTAAGTGGGGATAACTTTTTTTTGCTTTTACTTATCCCAGTGATTTTGAGATTGTTTTCTCGTGACACATTGTACTTCAAGTTAGTGGTAAATTTGGGTCGATACAGTCTGTGTTTTTTTGTGAAAAATACCAAAATGTCGTAAAAAAATGGAAAATTTAGCAATTTGCAAAATGTAAAATTTTCTGCTTGTGAGACAAATAATCATACCACTCAAAATAGTTAATAACTAACATAGACCATATGTCTACTTTATGTTTCCATCATTATTTCAACTTCCTTTTAATTTTTTTGGACACTAGGAGGCTTACAATATGAATAGCAAATTTTCAAATTTTCAAGAAAATTTCAAACACTGATTTTTTTAGGGACCAGTTCAGTTCTGATGTGACTTTGAGGGACTTGTATGTGAGACACCCCCATAAATGATGCCATTTCAAAAACTGCACCCCTCACAGTATTCAAAACAGCATTTTGGAAGTTTGTTAACCCTTTAGGTGTTTCACAGGAATTAAAACAAAGTGTAGGTGAAATTTCAAAATTTCATTTTTTTTGCAGATTTGCAATTTTAATACATTTTTCTAAGGAACACAGTAGATTTTACTAGAGAAATGTGACTAAAAATTGATTCCCCCAATTCTTTTGTTTTCAAAAATATCCTATATGTGGCCCTAGTGTGCACGTTGACCAAACCACAGGCTTCATAATAGAAGGAGCACCTACTTGATTTTGGAGCCTCCTTTTTATGAGATTATTTTTTAGGCACCATGTAGGTTTCTAGGCACCATAAGATGCTAAAATTTAGGAACCCCCCCACAAGTGACCCCATTTTGCAAACTACACCCTTCAGGGAATTCATTTAGGGGTATAGTGTACATTTCAAACCCCCAGGGGTTTCACCAATTTTGATACAACTGGGCTGTGAAAATGAAAAAATTTAATTTTTCATTTTCACAGCTCAGTTGTATCAAAATTGGTGAAACCCCTGGGGGTTTGAAATGTACACTATACCCCCTGATGAATTCCCTGAAGGGTGTAGTTTGCAAAATGGGGTCACTTGTGGGGGGGTTCCACTGTATGGGTGCTTCAGGGGTCATTCAACCAGAATCTGTGCTGCAAAATCCAAATATCACTCCTTCCCTTCTGAGTCCTGCCATGCACCCAACTGGTATTTTTTGGTCACATGTGAGGCATTGCCATACTCGGGAGAAATTGGGGCACAGATTTTGGGGTGCTTTGTCTCCTTCATTCCTTGCGAAAATGAAACATTTTGAGCCAGATCTGCATTTTTGTGTAAAAAAATGTAATTTTTTACACAAAAATGCAGTTCTGGCTCAAAATTTTTCATTTTCGCAAGGAATGAAGGAGACAAAGCACCCCAAAATCTGTGCCCCAATTTCTCCCGAGTACGGCAATGCCTCATATGTGACCAAAAAATACCATTTGGGTGCATGGCAGGACTCAGAAGGGAAGGAGTGATATTTGGTGGTGGAATGAATGGTGGGTGCTATGTCGCATTAGCAAGACCCCCGAAGCACCAATACAGTGGAACCCCCCCACATGTGACCCCATTTTGCTCACCAGCTTTGGGAGGGGGGCTGGCGCTGCGGCTGGTGGGGGGGTGGGAGGGGTGCTGGCGCTGCGGCAGCCGGGTGGGTGGGAGGGGGGGCTGCCGGGTGGGAGGGGGGGGGGTGGGAGGGGGGGGGGGGGTGGGAGGGGGGGGGGTGGGAGGGGGGGGGCGGCTGGCGATCGGTGGTGATCGGTGCTGTACTTAACAGCACCGATCACTGTATATATATATATATATATATATATGTGTGTGTGTGTATATATATATATATATATATATATATGTGTATATATATATATATACACACACATATATATATATATATATATATATATATATGTGTACATATATACACATATATACATATATACACATATATATATATATATATATATATATATATATATATATATATATATATATATAGTTCATTTAATCCCATTCACATAAAAATCTTATTCTTCCTCCTGCTGTGCTGCGGCTGGCGGGGGGGTGGGAGGGGGGCTGGCGCTGCGGCTGCTGGCTGGGTGGGAGGGAGGCTGCCGGGTGGGAGGGAGGGCGGGCTGCCGTTCGGTGGTGATCGGTGCTGTACTTAACAGCACCGATCACCACCGATCTCTGTGTTACCGAGCGGCTTAGCCGCCGGTAACACAGAAAACGCTGCAATTGGCTGGTCACTTTTGAACAGCCAATCGCAGCGATCGCCGACCGGGGGGGGCACCCCTGCCCCCCCTGGGCGGCGAGGGGGGATGTCTGCTGTCAGGGACAGCAGACATCTCCAAACTGTCACCGCGTCTATAGACGCGGTGACAGTTAGAACTCATGACGTACATTTACGCCATGTGTCGGGAAGTCCTTCCCGACCATGACGTAAATGTACGTCAAATGTCGGGAAGGGGTTAAAATCCCGACAGGGTCAAAATACCGACATATAGAATGTACAGGTGAAACAGTCAACATGACTTTCCGTCGACAGGTCGCAAGGTCGGCATGGGTTTTTTTCACTGTTCTTTGACCCGACATGTGCCGACAGGCGGTATTTCATGCCCTACCATCCACTAGGGCGTGGTGGGAGAATTTTTTGGGGGTCAAAAAACCCATGTCGACCTCGCGACCTGTCGACGGAAAGTCATGTTGACTGTTTCCCCTGTACATTCTATATGTCGGTATTTTGACCCTGCCGGGATTTTAAATGTCGGGATTTTGTCCTTGTCGGGATTTTAAATGTCGGGATTTTGTCCTTGTCGGTATTATGACCCATTCGGGATTTTGACTCTGTCGGGATTTTAACTGTCGGGATTTCATACCGAATCCATCCCCACACCTGAATGTATTACTTACTGTGGCAGAGACAGCTTCTCTCCACATGAGAGAGTAATGTGGAGGATCCAGACCAAGTTTTGGAGCAATAGCAGCAACAAGCTGGTGTAATCAGCAGCACCGGTTCTCTCTTGATTTAAGTGTTTCCAGGGCAGAAGAACATTGCTCTTGAAGGTGGATTAGCTGCCCAAGTAATAGGCCAGGGTGTTGGCTACAGTAGGGACCACTGGAGCTTCCTGAAGTGCTTGTATTATGCTGTGACCTGTATGCTGCAAACGCTGTAACCATCATGACTGTGCTGATTACCTGCTATGACACAAAAAGACCAACAGCGGGATGTACTAAGCCGAAAATGCAGCAACACCCCTGTTTTACCGCATTTTTAAATTTACCAATACCCATCCGTACCGTCTTCGGCAGGCAGGGTATCGCCACCCTTGGGCTGGTGATACCCTATAGAAGCCTATGCGCTTCTATCGCCGCCTGCTGCCCGTGCCCCCCTCCCCATCCTCCATGCTACTCCTCCTCCCCCAGCAGCATGTCAAAGCCGGGGATGTCCTTCCGGCTACAGGGGGGGAGAGGAGATGCTGGGGACACCGCAGAGCCCAGGAGTTGACAGAGACCCCCCGCAGACCACAATACAGGTATCGTGAGAGGCCTCCGTCACCGCACCACGATGCCAGCCGCATATGTTAGTACAGTACATATGCGCTGGCATCGCGGAGGCCGGGCAGCGAGGGGGGCCGATGTATATTAATACATCCCACCCCAAGACTTTATCTGATCCAGTGTATGGGCTCAATTCATCACAGTACCCTGTGACCGATTAGAGCTTATGACATTTTGTGTAAAATAAACTGTACTTGTGGACTAAGAACACCCTTCCTACAAAACATTCCTTATTCATTTCATTGACTAATTTATTTCTGGGACTATTCCGTACAAAGAAATACTATACACTATACATTATGCTAAATATTAACACTAATATCTATATACCTTCTGTTGCAGCAGTTCCCAACCTTTTTTCTCTCCCAAACACCTTGATTAGGCTTTTCATTTATGAGTACCCCCTCCTTCTAATTTAAAATATCCACAGTACTTATAAGTGGAGTGGAAGTGAGCGATATGTGCATCATTGTGTGTGTCTTTATTAAGGAGTTGCGGATGAGTAGTGTGTAGTCAGAAATTGGGTCCTTCTGTGTCTGGCCACTGACTGTGTATTGTCTCCGGAGTTCCTGCTAATATCTGAAGGGGTACTTCTGCTCCTTCACAATTCTGGCTGGCTCAGGGGGCAAGTATCACTGAGACCCCATCACCCACCGCGGATTGCAGCACAGGCAGTGATAAACAGCTGTCGGGGATGCAGAGCGGTTGTCAAATGGAATATGAAGCCACAGCCTGCCGCTCAATGAAAGGATGGCATGCTGGTTGAAGGGAAGGAGTGGGTGGTGAGGAAATGCTGGCGCCGGCAGCTGCACATGGAGGTTAAGTGGGAAGCGAGGAATGTTCTTTGCTGTTCAGCTAATGCAGCGCACAGTGCAGATCCCTCTTGACTTCACAAGAGAAAAAGTAAGACTGATTGCAGTGTGTGTATATGTATAATTTTCTATATGGTCAGCCCCTGGAGTTCTCATTCCATATTGTGTTTGTGCTCCAACATATATTTTGTCTCCGGGCAACTTTGATGAAGTTACACCACTGCCTGAAGGATTAATTCTGCTAATTCCTCCACCTGTGTTAGCATGGGGCAGATGGTCACTGATGTCTGAGAGCTCCCAGTGGATTTCTGGTTGGGCAAAAGCACAAAGAGACTATGATGACGCTGCAGATAGAACCGGACGTGATGGTACTTGGTTTGTCTCCATGGCAATGGGAGACTTCTTCCACCATCAGATTTCTTCTTGCTCCACCTTTTACCAATAAGTACCCCCAACTGGCCTGCAGTGTACCCCCAGGTTGGGAACCACTGTTCTATTGTTTTTGGAGATTAGAGACATCTCCCTTATTGGAGCTGCTAGGAATAATGCAAAGATCCCAGAGTGCAGTAATACCCAGATATCTGTCCTATGCTGAAATAGCAGAAACAATGGCCCTTATTCAGATCTGAGCTCAGTACAAATTTGTTCTCAAAATGGGCAAAACCGTGTGCACTGCAGTTGGGGCAGATGTAACATGTCCAGATAGAGTTAGATTTGTGTGAGTTAATTTGTTTCTGTGCAGGATAAATACTGGCTGCGTTATTTTTACACTGCAATTTAGATTTCAGTTTCAACACACCCTACCCAAATGTAACTCTCTCTGCACATGTTACATCTGCCCCACCTGCAGTGCACACGGTTTTGCCCATTTTGAGAACAAATTTGTACTGGGATCAGATCTGAATAAGGGCCAATGTGTATAGAAAAAAGGGAAAACAAATGTAAAAAAACAAGAAAAATGTAGTCAAATAGATTTGAGACATGATGGATTAATTTTTTTTAAATTTAATTCATAAAAGTAATTAAAAAACAGTAAAACACATATAATGGTGGCATATATTTCAATTAAATAAAAAGCGAGCAATACATACAGGTTGAGTATCCCTTATCCGAAATGCTCGGGACCACAAGCATTCCGGATAAGGGAATATTCCGGTTTTTGGAATATTTTTTTTTTAGCCATACTTACCTGCCCCTGGTGGGTCCCCGATGGTCCCTCGGCGTCCATGGAGTCCTCCGGCGTCCACGGCAGGCCACCAGCACCGTCTCCGTCGTCTCCAGCGGTCCCAGGAGTGCTTTGCGCAAGTTCCCAGGCGCGCCGGTGACGCCACCGGCGCGCGTGCGCACTCGCGCAAAGCACTTCTGGGACCGCTGGAGACACCGGAGAGGATGCTGAAGGCCTGCTATGGACGCCGGAGGACTTGGTAAGTATTAAAAGAGGGTTAGGGGGGGGGGGGATTTGAATTATTCCAAAAAAAACACGGTTTTTGGAATAATTCGGATACGGGATGCCCGGATACGGGATACCCGACCTGTACTTACAGTTTGCCAATAACTAGTGGAAAATGTGGACAGTCCCCAAATAGAAAAGCATTGTAAAGTTTATCTCCTCAAGGTCCACTTTATAATTCTGTATGTACTACCAATCTCAGGGAATCTTGTGAACAGAAGGCTTTTCTGTCCTCTGCAGTGACATGTCCTCAAGTTTCTTCCTTTTGCCCTAAATCAAACCTAGAGGCCAACCATCCCATAGGTCCTAAGGTTTCTTTTTTACAAGGTGGGAGGTCCAGGTCATCACATGCTGCATCTGGACATCCTCAGAGGGCTAACCCCACTGAGAAGCCCGCCTCAGTGTTTAAGGCCGGCCTCTTCTCTTTCTGATTACAACCACTGACTCTTGGCCCCTTTTCATTACACACGCTCACACAGATTAACTGGCTTCTCCAGAAATGTATTGTCCAGAAGCCAGACGAGTTCTTTCGGTTTTTTCTCAACCTTAAGTCACTCAATGTTTTCCTTCAGGGTTCCACATGGAATCACTCAGATCTACTATTCATACCTTGGAACTGGGGGATATTATGGCATCTATGGATATGAGGTATGCATATTTAAATATTCCTTTTTGAGATTATCACCAACAATATCTTTTTTGTATCCCTCTTTGGGTGTTTACTAACATCATATAATGGTGATGGCGACCCTCCATGGATGCCAGGGATAGGGTGCAGTTAGATCAAGCTACACCTTCCAGAATTATTGGATGCCCCATGCATCTCTTGACAACATATTGGAGCTTTGAGACATTTACCATAGGTCCCATTTTCTCATTGGTCATCTGAATTGGGCAGTCCTTCGTACAAGGCTGAGGCACCTGTCAAAGGTGGAAAAAAGAATGAACCTGGATCACACTGGGTGATTCGGGGTCAGGTGCGCCTGTCAAAGGTGGTATCACGTTTTTATGGGTGGCCCTCTACCAATCTAACCTTGGCACTTTTGATCTATGTGGTTATTTAACAAGCTTATATTTGGCTCATAGTTCATTCTGGCTTTGGACCATTCACCGGTCAGTGAAGACATTGTGAGTGGCTTGGAATGGCGCTTCTGCAGAAGAACTCTGCAGGACAGCTACATGATTATCAAGCTTTTATTTGTTTTTCTGGATTTTACACCTTTAGTTCTAGAGATGCTAGTTTTGGAAAACAGATCCTCAGCTCAGTACAGGAATGTATCCTCTCTTCAGGGCTGAAACTGGGATTTTCATTACCTGGGGCAAGGTAGAAATTTAGTTTTGCTCCATCTCCCGCTTCCCTCTACTCAGAGAAAATTATTTTTACAGCATATTAGCAGAGGTGTACACCTTCTGGGTGCCAGTGTGAATTTGCTATTGCATCCTAGCAGCAGAAGCATGTTCTGTGTTGTACCTACCCACATTTTGTTCCTCTGGAAGCCAGAATATACTAAATTCAAACTGTGTTGGGCCCAAGAAAGTTTAATATTGAGAGTGCAGTGGTGTGATATTAGCATGTACCGTACCAGCTAGTATAATATTAGTATGCTTGGGAATACTAGTTTATTTAATATTGTTGTTCTGGGTTATACTGGCTGGTATGATATTAGCATGTTTGAGAGCGCAATGTTGTATGATTAATACATACTGTAAATACCCAACCAGATTGCATAAGTTGGTAAATAAGGCGATTGCTACCACAAGGAGCCCTGCAGTAGGGTTTTCTCTATAGTAAATGTACTCTTAATTGTCATAAAGTGATGGTAAAACCTGTTTTGTGTTTATTTTTATAAGGTCATTCCCTAAGTAAAGAAGATGGGTGCCACTCTCCGTACAATTCAATTGGAGAAGACCAGATTTCACACGATCTTCATGCAGACACTGAAAAACCTCCACCAAAACAGCAGAGGAATCAGGGGAGGTATACAGGTAGCTCATCGGAAGAAGTGTACAGAGAGAGCCCTGCAAATACAGAAAGTACAGCTTCCAGTGAGGAGCAAGATGACATCACAGAAACTCTAGCCAGTCCGCGTGTAGTATACACATGTAGTGAATGTGGAGATTGTTTCAATGAACAGTCAGTATTTATTGTACACCAAAGGACCCATACTAAAGAGAGAAACTCTATTAATAAACATGATAAAAACTTGTGTTCCACTAGACCTCAAGGAGTCCAAACAGGTGAACACGTATCTACCCGACTCCGAAATAGAAGGCACATAACATACAGCTCAGGCACCATCACAGAAAGGAAGATCCAGACAGAACCAAAATCATTTGTGTGTAAAGAGTGTGGCAAATGCTTTACTCAGAATGCTAGCCTTATTGTACACAAAAGGACACACACAGGAGAAAGACCTCATACCTGCAAAGTGTGCCTGAAAAGCTTCATTAGTGGGTCATACCTGGTCATGCATCAACGGGTCCACACAGGAGAGAGACCATATGTCTGCAAAGACTGCGGTAAAAGGTTTATTAGTAGCTCAAACCTGATCATACACCAGAGAGTTCACACTGGGGAGAAACCGTATCTCTGCACAGAATGTGGGAAGTGTTTTGGCCACAGCTCACATTTAGTGAGGCACCAAAAGGTCCACACTGGCGAGAGACCTTTCACTTGTGCAGAATGTGGAAAGTCTTTCTCTCGAAGTTCACATTTGATTAGACATCAGACCATTCACATGAGAAGTTTGCCAAATGCGACCCTGTGACATTTTGCACAGATTAATGTATGTATTATGACAGTCTTGTAAGTAAAACTTCCATTTGACTGCAGTTCTTTATGTACTGTACAAATAACATTTCAAGATATTGTATATTTCTCATTGTATTGGTATATAAAATACATGTTTATGGGCTTGTAAAAAAATGAGCAGCATATGTTGAGTAAAAAGCTTCAGGTGGAATGTTTTCCTGCTCCACTTGTGGTGGTGTTTTTTTTTTTTCAGTTCAAGCAGCCCGTTCAGTCAAATCTATTGATAGTTTTACAAATGTTCTTATTTCGGACTTAGGGCAATGGATTTGGTTGGCACCAGGGAACTTGTCAGAATCTGGACAGGAATCAAAACCAAAAAAGAAAAAGAGCAATCTCTATTTTATTTTAAAATATGAAGTTTTTATTGATGTACATTTAAAGATATCAATTTTGTCTATGTTACCTAGCTCTATATCATGTATCATAAAACAGTGAAAATAAAGAAAATATGACCAACTGTTTTTTATGTCCAGTATGTCCAAATATCAATACTAACAGTACAGGAATTTTAGCAACCTATATTCAGGTGACTGTTTATACAATACACTAAGGGGTTTATTCTAGTTCATTCTTTCTGACAAAATCCTTCTTAGATGGACAAAACCATGTGCACTGCAGGGGGGCAGATGTAACATGTGCAGAGAGAATTAGATTTGGGTGAGTTTTTTTGTTTCTGTGCAGGGAAAATACTGACTGCATGATTTTACACTTCAATATAGATCTCACTTTGAAGAAAAACCCCACCCAAATCTAATTCTCTCTGCACAAGTTACATCTGCCCCACCCGCAGTGCACATGGTTTTGTCCATTTAAGAAGGATTTTGTCAGAAAGAATGAACTAGAATAACCCCCTAAGTTATATCAGACTGCAAATATTGGTGTCAAGACTGTATTGGAATTTTACATTTGTGTTGGTGACATCAATAATACCTAGGGTGACCAACTCATCCCTTTAATCCGGGACACATATTAATTGCTTTCACCTGGTTTTAAACTGCCACAGAACCTGTGTAATTAATATGTGTCCCGGATTAAAGGGATGAGTTGGTAACCCTAATAATACCATATATTAGTGACACAAGCAATGCAAAACTGAGGTTTGAATAATGTATTTTCCTCACCTGGTTAGGTCAGCGAGTCTCATGGAGACTCAATAAGATAAAAAAGTATAAAAACAATAATAAATACAAATGTGGATACAAATATAATGGAAATATAGTACAAATACAATACACAAAGTTGTCAATCAATGTGTTTTGTGATGTAAGTGTATATAGTGTGATGTAGTATTAAATACTAAATACAAAAATATCTTGTTAACCACAATGTTTTGTTTGTTGTGTTTAGGGAATACATGTGATGCAGGGAGATTAATATAATAACACTGAATTAAAATGGTGACATTTTCACATGTATAAGTTGGAGGATACCAGAGCAATATTTAGAATGTTATGTCATTTTATTCATACACATTGATTGTATCCATAATATGTGAATACCCTGATAGATTATGCGGAAAGTATCAATACTGTCATAGAAGATTTGTAAATGTTAAAAAGTATTCATATGGTCCATATCACATTTCTACTTCCAGTCTTTGTTATTCAATGAACAGAGGACAGTCTGATGAGAGTGTGGAAGGCAGTAGGGATGCCAATCCCGGGGCATTTTTTTAATCCCGGAATCCGGGATTGAAAAATGATCAATCCCGGGATTGGCATCCCTAGTTCGCAGGCGTGTAACCCATACCCACCCCCACACCAGCCGACCCGCACATTTACTTACATTGGCAGGCGGCCGGGAGCGGAGTGGGTTCGGAGGTGCAAGGTGTCTCTGGGTGCGTGCACCTCATCAGCAGCTGAAGAAGAATCAGGCAGGCAGGCTGCAGGTGAAGGCCTGGGTGGGCAGGCGCAGGAGAAGAGGTGGGGGGCAGGCGGAAAGGAGAAGGGGTGTGCAGGCGGCCAGGAGAAGGGACAGGCATGAGAAGGGGTCACAGCAGGACGGCCGGCGTGGCCTGTGCAGCGTAACCGTCATGCTGCGCAGGCCGCACGCCGGGGTCAGGAAAAGCCGAGCAGCGTCTGAGTGAGTGCTCAGATGCTGCCCGGCATTAGACTGCGCATGCGGTAATCCCGAAATCCTGGGTTTGGATACTGCAATCCCGGGATTGAAATCCCAAACTTTTTAGGGCCAAATCCCGGGATCCCGCCAATCCCGGGATTGGCCACCCTAGAAGGCAGGTCAGGGATAAATGAAATAATACTAGCCTCCAATCTTTCAAGCTTTCCCTGAAAACTCACCTTTTCAGGCAAGCCTATCATATTTAAGTTCCACATGCATATCACTCTGAGGCACTTATGTAATTTATAGCTTCCCAACTTGGTGGGACTGTTATACTATTGCTGATGCCTGTCCTTGTGTTTCCCATCTATGTCCCTATAGATTGTAAGCTTGCAGCAGCGCCCTTTTACCTCTATGCCTGTCTGTTGTTATCCAGTTTGTTCTATCACTGTGAGCAATAAAGAAACTGTAACGGAATCTGCTGCACTATATAAGACGCTGTAACGGGATCTGCTGCGCTATATAAGACACTGTAATGGAATCTGCTGCGCTATATAAGAAACTGTTGCGCTATATAAGAAACTGTAACGGAATCTGCTGCGCTATATAAGACGGATTCAGTATGAAATCCCGGCGGTCGGGATCCCGGCGTTCAAAATCCCGACGCCGGAATCCCGACCGCCTCCCCTGAGCGCCAGCACTACCCTCTTTCTGTTATTATACTCAAACATACCTCATAGTCTAGGAATTACAGCACTAGAACAGAAATTAAAAGTCGATAATGACCTTTCTGGGATGCACCAATGTTTTCTTTTAAAGCCATTCAATTCATATTTACTCACAACTATTTTATGTTTCTGGATTAATTTATTTACAGACAATGGGTACTGCAATGGGGACCAGCTTCGCACCCAGCTACACCAACCTCTACATGGGGGAGTTCGAAGACACCTCATGCTAGGGGGTGCAAACCTGGTCCTCTAGGGCTGCGACATAGACAACCTTTTTATAATTTTGGAGGGGGACCCTGCTTCCATAGCTTCATTTGTTTTGCATCTTAATAGCAACACTTATAATTTAAAATGTACACATCACTATTAACTTTCTAGATATTACACTTGAAATTCAGAACAATAAAATAACTACCCGTAATTTCACCAAAGAAACCAGCACTAATAATTATTTACACTTTTCAAGTTCACATCACCATCCCTGGGTAAAAAATGGGACAATTCCTTAGGTTAAGGAGAAACTGGTTTAATCAATGTACATTTGATACACAGGTACATTCTTCGATGAAAGAAGCCTTTGTAGATAGAGGTTATCCTCCAACCTTAGGTCACTCAAGCGTGGGAGATATCCAGAAAAAAAGACAGAAATGATTTATTAAGTGACCAAACTAAAAAGTGTAATTCATTTAGAGAAGAAAATCTATCTTTCATATCTAATTATAATGATTATTCTGCAGACATTAGGAAGATCATTAAGAAACATTATGATATTCTTAAACAAGATTGTCTATTAAATACTGTTATTCCATCAAAACCCAAATTCATCTTTCGTAAGAACAGATCTGTAAAAAAAACATTTTGGCACCAAGCCTTTTAAAGTCTGAAAAAACTAAAGCTCCTGAAAAAAACTGGTTGGATAAAATGAAAGTGATAGAATGCTATAATTGTGGGAAAAATAAGTGTATCACATGTGAGTATATTGTAAATAAAACAAACTGAACAAAATGAAAACCATATAAGATTAAGGGGCAGATTTATTAAGCTTGGAGAAGAGATAAACTGGAGATAAAGCGGAGAAAAGGTAAAAGGAGATAAAGCACAGCCAATCAGCTCCCAACTGTCTTTTTCAAACACAGCTGATTGGCTGGTGCGTTATCTCCGTTTACCTTTTCTCTGCTTTATCTCTTCTCCAAGCTTAATAAATCTGCCCCTGAGAGCTTTATACATTGTGATACTTCCTATGTCATTTATTTACTTTCCTGCAATTGCAACTTAAAATACATAGGGAGAACCACCAGACCCCTCAAACAACGCTTCTTGGAGCACCGAAGAAACATTTTAAATCGGGTGCAACCCCACAGTGTTTCTCGCCATTTTTCCCTTTACAACAATGGTGACACTAAAGAATTTAGCAATATTGGTTTATAACATATTCCCCACACAAGATGAGGAGGGGATAGATTATGAAAACCCTGCAGACAAGAGACCCTATGGATGTTTAAAATTAACTCAATTTATCCAGAAGGACTTAATGAAGCAGTAGAATTGAACAATATTTATTAAGTTCGTGCTCACCTTTTTCTGTTGTCCCCACTATTATTAATATATACATTAATCCCTAGGCTACCACCCGAGGAGAGAAATATGGGAGTAAAACAGGGGGTGGGGGGTGGGGAGGAGGGAAAGGGAGTCAATTAAATGGGACCTTACACTGAAGGAACGTATATGTCTTTATTTTCTATTTCAGATTTCCTACTATCTCTTTGCAAATTTGTTTGGTATTTGTTTATATTCCACAATAACAACCTTTATGTATAGAATATAATGATTTGTAAAGCTAATCTGTTTTCGATATATCACTACTCATTATTAGAAATACTGCAGGTTATAATGAAAATCCTTTTGTCCTCCATGAGGAGTGTATTTGATATATACGTGGGTACAGGGAAGGTCACTCGCCAGTCTAATTTTTAAATAGTTGCTTTATTTCATCACAGTAGGTTACGCTGCCATCACTTTGGTCAACGTTTCGACCCGAATTAGGGCCATTATCAAGACTTGTTTGACAGCAATCAGAAATACATCAAACAAGTAAACACCTTGCGGTGTAACAGAAGCAGCAACACGATCCGTTCACGGCGTTGGCTCCTGGCTATCCAGTCTTACCAGCGATACCATCTCCACATGCCCTGCTGCTGCTACTTACCTGGTTCCGTACATCTTCCAGAGAATCCTGCTCATTCCACTTCTGCGGTTGAGCGAGCAAGTTATCCCCAGCAGAGGACACCGCTGGCACTGGCTAGCAATCCGTCGCTAGCTTCCAGGCTACACTCCATTGGCTACCAGGCCACATTGCTTTTATCATCAGTGACTTTCTTCATCTCAGTCCTGATCTGTCGACAGGCACTGTCAACATCCAGGTCGACTCTCATATACTGCCATCTCCTAGTGACCAATACCACCTGTGTCCTCTCCGACGAAAATCACTTGCTGTGCTACAGTATTTATCGCATTTCATCTCCACTGCCGACATCCCTGGTCGACTGTCAACTGATGTGCCCCCAGAGACTCTAACAAACTTCCTTCTGGATATCGACATCTCAACCTCCGGCTTCTAGGCCATCGACTAAACAACTCCCAGGTCGTCAACTCCCGCAGCTCCCAGGTTGCTCACTGTCATCCCCGGCTCCCAGGCTGTTCCGCAGCTCCCAGGCTGCTCACTGTCCTCCCCGGCTCCCAGGCCGTCTCAAGACATACCCTCAAGTCTCCAGTGTCCCCAGTCCCAGGCCATGACCAGAGGACCAGGGCAGGGGGCCGCGACCTGCTTGTCAGACGCAGCTAAGTCCATAGTTCCTTGCAGGACTCCCTGGTGAATACCGCTGGCAAGTTAGACTCCGCACCCATGCTTCTGGTCTCCGCCAACCCTCTGGCTCGCTGTGCCCTGGTTACCCGTGCATGACATACATCAAACTTCCTGCTTTCCAGCGCCCTCCACTGGTCCACCATGGTCACAGCTGGGAACACAAGAAACCCCGGTGCTGACACTTATCCAAGCAGCATCTCTTTTTTATTACAGAAATAGAAGCTCCTCATATCAGCACCTAGTTCACCCCACCTTGAGTGCCGTCTGCATACACCTACATACATATATATATATATATATATATATACATACATACATCTCTGCGCTCTGAATAAATCAACAGTTTACTTAATAATATACAAATTTAATAAAATATTGATCAAAAGATAAAAGTTCAATAGTACGATACAATTTAATCATTCACAGGTATTGGATGTCAAGATCAACATATGGATGCATGCAGCCCAACGCGTTTCGTAACATTCGTGACTACATCAGAGGCAATATAAACACCTTCTTAGTGGGAAATGTTGCTTATTCACAAGTATTCCCAAACTGGGGTTTATTGAAATTCAGAGAGAGAACTGTTGTACACCACTAATATAGGGTCCACTTTATAAGGGCACAGATATTCCTAAACTGGGGATTTTCAGAGAAAGAACTGTTGTACACCTAAGAAAGGATCACTAATATAGGGTCCACTTTATAGGGGCTGGATACGTTCAAATGTACTAAGAGTTAATCTTAGCCAGCAATCGGACTCTGGCCCTTATTCTGCTCTGTGCGGATTTTTCCGCATGCGGTCGGACCGCCGATGGTTTCCGACTGCGCATGTGCAGAGGTCACTCTGCGCATGTGCAGGCGATTTCGCCGCACGGATTCTTTATACGCCGCACAGGGGGCGTAGAGGGGCGTGAGGGGCTACTTAGCCTCATTACCCTATGCATACGCCCCCCGTTTCATGGGCGTTCCCATGCAAACGCGGGGCGTATGCATGGTAATGAGGCCGTGACGCGTGGGTACGGGGCGGGCATCTGACATCGCCGGATGTCAGCTGCCCGCCCCCATACATGTTTTCACACGGACAAGTGTCCGTGTGGTCTTGTGTTGCGGGACCTGGTGGAGCGTGCGGCCCTGCATTCGATGTTCAACGACCATCGAATGCAGGGGCAGCTCCCAAGACGGAGGAGGCGTATCCCCGTCCAATTTCATGCGGATCGCCACATATCCGCGTACGGACGGCAGGTGGCGATCCGTATGGAAGCGGGGATTCGCCTGCACGGTCGCGGCCGCATATTCTGATCGGGCCGCACCGATCAGAATAAGGCCCTTAATCCTTAGCAAAGTGATGTGCACTGGGTGAGATCCAAACCTGGAGTCCACAGTTGTATTTATATATTTTTAAGTAAACTGTTGATTTATTCAGAGCGCCCTCTGAACCTTTCTCTGCATACATATATATATATCCTATATATTTGGCTACATCTGTTACTCAAAGTGTGTGAGTGTGTCTCTAACGCTGGGTGGAGCCTCTGATTCACATGACTGACTCACATGACAGAGAACCAGCCCAGTGAGCCCACAGTGCCAGACACCCTCTGCCTCCCCATGCTACCCAGGAACCTACTCCACAGCCACCAGGTGAGCGCCCCCCGCCGCCCCCCCTCCCGCGATTCGCGGCACACCCCCCCGCAACCTCCCCTCCGTGATTCGCGGCAAAACACCCCCACCCCCCCTCCACGAAAGTGCCACGAATCGCGGGAGGGGGGGCGGGGGTGTTTTGCCGCGAATCGCGGGAGGGGGCGTCGCGGGGGTGGGGGAATCGCGGCACCCCCACCCCCGCGACGCCCCCCTCCTGCGATTCGCGGCAAAACACACACCCCAACCCCCCCTCCCGCAATTCGTGGCACCCCCCGCGTGCTATTCACTGCAAAACACACCCCTCTGCCCCCCCGCAATTCGCAGCATCACCCCGCGGCCCCCCCCCTCCCACGATTCTCGAGAAAACCCCCCGCGACCGCCCCTCCTGCGATTCATGTCAAAACACCCCCCCGCACGATTCGGGCACCCCCCGCAACCCCCCCTCACGCGATTCGTTGCACAACACTCCCCCTGCCCCCCTCCCGCAATTTGCGGCAAGTCCCCCCCCGCTACCCCCCCCAAAACACTTTTTGGCAAAACACTTTTTGGCAAAACACTTTTTGAATGTTTTCATATTCATTCTCATGTGTTGACATGGACACCATTAAAGTGCCATCCCCCCGCGACCCCCCCTCCAGTGATTTGTGGCACACCCCCCCCCCGCGTGACCTCCCGAAATTCGCGACCCCCCGCAACCCCCCTCCCACAATTTCTGTCACCCCCCCACGACCCCCCCTCCCACGATTCACGGCACCCCCCCGCTACCCCCTCCCACGATACGTGCCACCCCACCCTCCCGCGATTTGCGGCACCCCCCTCGCACAATTCGCGGCAACCCCCGCGAATCCCCCCTCCCATGATTCGCAGCAATCCCCCCTCCCACGATTCGCAGCAACCCCCCTCCCACGATTAGCAGCAACCCCGCCCCCACAACCTACTGCGATTCGTGGCACCCACCCCCGCGACCCCTCCTCCTGCGACTCGCGGCACCCCCGTGACCCCTCCTCCCACAATTCGCAGCAACCCCCGCCCCCGTGACCCCCATCCAACGATTCGCAGCAAACCCCCCACCCCCGTGAGCCCCCCTCCCGCGATTCGCGCCCCCCCCCGCGAACCCCCCTCCCACGATTTGCAGACACACCCACCCACCCCCCCGCGATTCACGGCAACCCCAGGAAT
This sequence comes from Crinia signifera, assembly GCF_055691185.1. Taxonomy (NCBI): domain Eukaryota; kingdom Metazoa; phylum Chordata; class Amphibia; order Anura; family Myobatrachidae; genus Crinia; species Crinia signifera. The sequence continues at coordinate 76,122,887 of NC_139228.1, forward strand.
AAATGGCACATGCAAGGTTGACATGAGTTTTTGAAGATTTATTTTTCAATTTTTGAATGTTTTGATATTCATTCTCATGTGTTGACATTGACACCATTGAAGTGCCACCCCCCCGCGACCTCCCCTTACAGTGATTTGCGGCACACACAACCCCCACCGCGACCTCCCGCGATTTGCAACCCCCCGCAACCCCCCCTCCCACAATTATGCGGCCCCCCCCATGACCCCCCCTCCCACGATTCACGGCACCCCCGCGACCCCCCCTCCCACGATTCGTGGCAACCCGTGACCCCCCTCCAACGATTCGCAGCAAACCCCCCGCCCCCGCGACCACCCCTCCCCCGATTCGCTGCAAACCCCCGCCCCTCCCACCCCTTACGTGATTCGCAGCACACCCCCCCGCGAACCTCCCTCCCACAATTTCCAGACCCCCCCCCCCGCGATTCACGGCAACCCCAGGATTAAATGGCACATGCAAGGTTGACATGAGTTTTTGAAGATTTATTTTTCAATTTTTGAATATTTTCATATTCATTCTAATGTGTTGACATGGACACCATTGAAGTGCCACCCCCCCACACCCCGCGACCCCCCCTCCAGTGATTTGCGGCACACACCCCTCCCCCGCGACCTCCCACGATTTGCGACCCCCCGCAACCCCCCCTCCCACAATTTGCAGCACCCCCCGCGACCCCCCCTCCCACGATTCACGGCACCCCCGCGACCCCCTTCCTCCCACGATTCGCAGCAACCCCCGGCTCCATTTTCTAAATATTTTTCTTATTCATTCTCATGTGTCGACATGGACACCAATGACATGCCGCACTTATGTCAACATTTACATGTGTTGACCTTTCTGTGTTTATTTTTTCTTGTGGCAATTCGCCACATGTGTCGACATGGACACCAATGAAGTGCCACACTTATGTCAACATTTACATGTGTTGACCTTTCTGTGTTGATTTTTTCTTGTGGCGATTCGCGCCCCCCCCCCTGCGATTTGCAACCCGCGACTCGCGGCACCCCCCCCCCGTGACCCCTCCTCCCACAATTCGCGGCAACCCCCGCCCCCGTGACCCCCCTCCAACGATTCGCAGCAAACCCCCCGCCCCCGCGACCCCCCCTTCCCGCAATTCGCTGCAAACCCCCGCCCTCCCCTCCCGCGATTCGCGGCACCCACCCCCCGTGACCCCCCACCCGCAATTCGTGGCACCCACCCCCCCCAACTCTCCCCCCCCCCCCGGGATTCACGGCAACCCCAGGATTAAATGGCACAAGCAAAACACTGACATGGGTATATTCGACAATGAAAAAGGTTGACATGAGTTTTTGAAGATTTATTTTTTATTTTTTTAAATGTTTTCATAATTATTCGCATGTGCCGACATGGACACCAATTAAGTGCCACACTTATGTCATAATTTACATGTGTTGACCTTTCCGTGTTTATTTTTCTGGTGGCGATTCGCGGCACACCCCCCCCCCCGCGACCCCCCCTCCCGCAATGAATCACCTAATATATATATATATAAATATAAATATAAAGATATACGATACCGGCTCTCCGAATGTCCTAATTAGCTGCCCCGGGTGCCCGCAACAGGGAAGGTGGAAGAATCCGTGGATACACGTAAGAATAAAGCAGCACTCCGAGGGACAAAGTTTTCAGAGACTCAAGATAGTGTAAGGGTCTGTACGCTAGGCCACGCCCCTAACTGTCTCATCATGTTGGTCTAGAAACAGGTCCTTAAAGTGCCCATACATGGTGTCATGAGATGCGCGCTCCCGCTGCACATATTTTTTGAACTAGATGGCATCACAATGCATTGCAAAACGTATGCGATGCGATCTAGTCCAAATTGCAAACAATAATTGTCCCATGTATGGGCACCTTTAGTCCAGATTCCCCAGGACAAAGAGGAGGCAGCATTCCACGGTCTTGTTAAAGGTGGTATATACTTAAGTGCTTGCGAGCAGGGCCTTCCTACATTTTGACTGTCTGTAAATACCCTGTTTGTTGTATCACTGTCTCCTTTGTAAAGCGCAACGGCTGCACTATATAAGAAACTGTTAATAAATAAATAAAGTGCAATATAGTGTCATTCTTAAGCCATCTTAAAACTCAGGGCCGGATTATAATGGAGGCACAAGGGGTCAGTGCCCCTGGGCCCCCCTCTAGCTAGGGGCCCCCTGTATTTTTTTTTAGCTAAAGGTTTTTGCATGGCAGTGGGGTAGTGCTGCAGCTTCACCTATCTGCCAATGTGACAATGATTAATGGTTCTAAGCATTGGGAGCCAAGGCACACTGAGTGCACAAGAGTGCTGTGCATTACTGGGAGTTGACTAAGTCCCATGACACTTTGCACCAGAGGGCAGAGGCTGAGAGGTTTGTGCTAAACTCTGATTGGTGGAGCTCATTACATGCTTCTCAGGCCCATGGAGAAAAGCACAGGTTCAAAGAAAGAAAGAATTGCACTGTGGATGCACACCTGAAGATAGGAATATTTCAAGGAGAGTGGAAATATTCTATTTATTTTAAAAGGTTATAACTTTATTAGTTTAATTCAATGTAAAAAAAGGGGAGATAAACAACCTGTCAGGATTTTTTAACATATAGAATCCGTGTGGTGATCTCCCCTTGGAGCTTGTGAAATTTTCAAAAAGAGATTAAAATGCACATACAAACATACAACATATAGTGTATTGTGCTATTGCACAAAAAAGATAGAAATGGTGAGTATAGGGATTTAAAAGAGTTCCCCTTTTGCTGGCTTACAAAGAAAGGGACGTTGTGTCTGAGTTAGGTTCTCTTTCTGATATGCTCAGATATCTATATATCGCCCTTTTGTTTCGTGGGGCTTATATTTCCTGGATTTACTAGCCCTCTCTCACAGGGTTTTGTAAGTCCTTTTCATGGGGTTTTGGCCTCCTAGATTTACTAGTCCCCTCTCACAGGGTTTTGTAAATACTGGGAGTGATTTTCAGTGTATGTCTTTATAGATTTGGTATCACCTTGATCGGAGTGTGATTTCCCAGACAGTTTTATTGCTGTATTCCTGGTCTCCTTCTTATTTTTGTATTTAGGTGACTGACTACCATCTAATTCAAAAGAATGCAGATTTTAGTATATTACATCACATTGGTCTCACAAAACGTGCCGTTTGTGTTTTTCCGTCTGGGTTAGAATGCCCTTAGGAAACTTTATGTGTGGATTGTGGTGACTTTAATAATTAGCTTTTGTGATGCCTCTCACTCTCACTGAGTTGCATTCACTAATATTGCAATACTGGGGTTGAATTCCCCTGATTAAAGTTTAGATATTGTGGTTCTCTCTCGCCGATGCCGCTCACTCTCACTGAGTTGCATTCACTAATATTGCAATACTGGGGTTGAATTCCCCTGATTAAAGTTTAGATATTGTGGTTCTCTCTCGCCGATGCCGCTCACTCTCACTGAGTTGCACCCACTACTGTTCTGATATTGGGGTTTAATTCCCTTTTCTCAGTAGGTTACCACTGTAATGTACTTTTATTAGATTGGTTATATAATAGTTCTATCCGAACCATATATTGGGGTTGAATTCCCTTGGGTGTTTTTATTGGGTTAGTCACACAACAGTCCACCGCGGTTTCACAAGTCTGCTTCCTCAGAGCCTCAAGCCGATTGTGTCCTGCTAATTATACTTATTGGGGGTGGTCAGCCAATCGTTCCCCTCCTTTTAATCACATGGTCCTGCCTCTCCAATAGGCATGCACCATTACTTAGGGCTATTTCCGCCCTTCCTGGTGTCTCCCGTCCATGTGACCAGCGCGTGACGTCATCACGCTGGTCACGTGGTGTTTTCCAGCCAATCGCGGCTTTTTTCTATCTAAACCAGGAAGTTCGGGGTTTGTTATGTACGCCCCGGACTCTGTGTATTCAATACACGCTGGTTTATTTCTGTATTTTACTGATGTACATTTTTATTTCTGTACATCCTTATTTATTGTACTGGGTAGTCGTTCCCTGTACTTTTATTGTATATCTTCCTGGGGTGCTGTGTCTGGGGGAAGTCTATTGACTGATATGATGGTTATTATTTGATTCCTATTACTGGCATTTGAGCTTCCCGGAATCTGGATGGGTAATATTCTGTACTCTTTTCTAGGGGTTTATGCTTGAATGCAGTAACCCCGGACTCTGTGTTTAGAATTACATACTGTTTATTCTTGATTTTAGGCAGTCTTCTGCTATGTATTTCATTTTAATTATTATTATGATATAGGTGTGTATTCATAAATTCCTGAATAATATGGTTGGTACTGGAGATCATTTCTTAAGAATTGGAGATCATTAAGAACTGGATTGTGGTCACATAAAGTGTTGAGTGGATAATTATGAGAGAGAGGATTAAATATATGGGGTATATAGTGATATAAGGGATAACAATCTTTTTTGGGGGGTAAATAATATAATATATAGTGTTCTTCCAAACTATGTTTGAGGTGTGATTGTCTTTAATAATTTTAGGGCTTCAGTGGTGATTGCCTGTGTTAATAATGAGAATGTTATATATCATTATGGTTTCTAGTGGATTTGAATTTATATAATATATGTCCATTAGTGAAGCGAGTCATTTGTAAATAAATGAAATAAAATAAGAAGGTGAGAGAAAATTTGTGAAAAAATGTGTGCACAAAAATGATAAATTATAGGTGATATATATGGGGAGAGGGGGTGTGGTGAATTCATATGTATGTGTTATTATACATACTGTGCTGATATTTTGTGGTGGTCATTAGAGTGCCTTTGTAAGATGGAGATTATGTCTCCAATATTCCATATGTGATTAAGACTTATTTTATTTGGGTGGTGATTATTATGTGAACTTGTTCTTAGTTGAGTTTACATGTTCTTTCCTCATCCCTTTTCTGAGGGGTTTTATGATTTAAGGGCTAATCATATTTGTTTTTGTACTTAATGAGTGTTTTCTTATTATTTGCAGGGTGTCCCTATATGTCAAGGTCCGGAGTCAGGAGTTCCAACACTTCATATGGTAAGTTATTTCTCTTTTTTCTCATTTTTTCTCTTTTTTCTCTTTTTTTTATTTTGTATATTTTTCTGAGTGTATCATTGTATATACACTGGAATTAGTTCTTATAGATTTGGTGTGAGGATATCCAATTTATGTAGGGATCTTATTCCTACCACTATACTGAGAAGACGATGTAATCTAGTCTTTACATTATTTGGGGTCAATTTGATTTTCAAGAAGGCTTTGGTATGCATCAAGGTTCTGTTATATATTTTGGTCAATGAGGATCTTTTGTAGTTCCCATAGATGTAATAGGGAAGAATGCTACTCAGATCAAAGGGATATCTTCAATTCTCACAGATATGGCAGGTAGCTGTTATTCTCATTTAATCCCTTTGGGGTTAGGCAGTCCATCAGGTAAATCATTTTAGTTTCTGTTTTTAGGAGTTCCTTGTCTAATTCTCCGCCTCTTATTCCTAGCTTGACATGGACCATTCCGATGGCTTTCAGATTTTTCGGGTCGCTGTTGTGGGATTTGAGAAAATGTTTGGCCACCGGAGTTAGTGTTTTGAATCTATCCTGATCCTTGGTGGCATTGCGGATACTACTGATGTGTTCTAATATCCGCACTTTCAATGCTCTGCTGGTTTTACCAATGTATGACTTCCCGCATGGGCATTTTAGATGGTAGATTACCCCTATGCTGGTGCATGTTATGTGGTCTGTAATGATCCACTTCTTCCCGAATTTGTCGGTGTAGTCTTTCGTTGTTTCCATGTATTGGCAGGCCTTGCATTTCCCACAGCAGTTGAAGCCTTTTCTGGTCACCGATGTTCTGGGTTCCGATAGGTGGCTATGCACTAAAGAGTTTTTAATACTCCTTGATTTTCGCCAGCTCATTTGGACTTCCCTTGGTAGGTTGTCTTTGAGGTCTTGATCAGTTTCTAGGATTGACCAGTGTTTTTGGAGAATGGCTTTCACTTGCTTCCAGTTGTTATTGAAAGTTCCAATGAACCTGACTGGTTCTTCCTTAGTTTCCCGTTTCTTAGGGACAAGTAATGATTCCCTCGGAATTTCCTCTACTGATTTTATCGATTTCTTAATTAATCTTTTACTGTATCCTCTCTCTGTGAATCGGTTACTCAATTCTTTTTGCCTGTCATGAAAGGTTTCTGGGTCTGAACAATTGCGTTTAATGCGTATCAATTCGCCCTTAGGTATCGCTCTAATCGTGCTTGGCAGGTGGGCACTTGTTGCATGTAAGATAGAGTTGGTGGATGTTTCTTTTCGATACACATCAGTTTGTATCCTTCCTTCTTCGTCAATTGTGATGGTGAGGTCCAGAAAGTTGATTTTTCTTTGGCTTGCTTCCATTGTTAGTTTCAGATTGAGGTTATTTTGATTTAGTTTCAAAATAAACTCGTTCAGATCTTGTTTTTCTCCTTCCCACAGTATGAGGATATCATCGATATATCGTAAAAATATGAGTATATTAGAGGTATACTGTTCATATTGTTCCTGAAAAACTACTTCCCTTTCCCACCACCCCAGGTAGAGGTTGGCGTACGTGGGGGCACATGCCGTCCCCATCGCCGTCCCTCTTACCTGGAGGTAGTGGGCGCCATCACAAGTGAAGTAGTTTTTAGTTAGGATGAAATTTAGAGATTCCGTCAGGAAATTGTTGAAATCGTGATTCTGGTTCATTTTGAGGAAATATTTGATGGCTGCTATCCCATTCTCATGACTTATACTGGTGTAGAGACTTTCTACGTCACACGTGACCAGCCACGTGCCCTCCGAGACAGAGAGATTTTCTAATTTCTGGAGCACATCCATAGTGTCTCTTAGATGTGAGGGCAGTGCTGTCACGTGTTGACGCAGGAACTGGTCCACATAAATACTAAGTCTTTCTGTGAGACTGCCAATTCCGGATAGGATTGGTCTTCCTGGGGGAGATTTTTCATTTTTGTGAATCTTGGGTAACAGATATAACGTCGGAGTTCTGGGTTTCTCCATTTTCAGATATTGATAATCGTTTTTACTGATTATTTGGTTTTTGAATGCCTGATCAATCATGTTGTTGTATTCTGTGGTGAATTTGCCACTCGGATTAAATGTTAGCCTTTTATAGCAGCTGGTGTCTGTTAGTTGGCGTTTGAGTTCCTGTATGTATTGTTCACGGGGCCATAACACCACATTTCCGCCTTTGTCTGAAGGCTTAATGATTGTATCTTCCCATTTCTCCATTTCTCTGAGTGCCTCCCTTTCTCCTTTGGTTATATTGTCTCCTCTGATGTTTGTTTCCTTCAGGAGATTGTCTAGATCTCTAGATACCAGACTTTGAAAAATTTGTACCTGAGGGCATATATTGGGGTCTGGCAGGAACACGGATTTCTTTTTGATCTTTGTTTTGTCGTGTGGTTCTAGGGGGGGGGGGCAGGCCATCTGTGTTCTCCATAGCTAGTTCTTCTAGGATTTGGAGTGCCATCCTATCTTCTTGTTCCATTTCTTCTGAGCTCTGAGATGTTGAAGGTATAGATGTATTAATATTGTTAGTGTCTGGGCTAATGCCCGCTGCTGTCATCAGTGCTCTCTCCTCACTCCTTTGACGTGCTTGGTTTGCAAAGAATTTTTTCAGGAGTAATTTTCTCGTGAAAAGATTGAGGTCTTTCTCCATTTCAAATCTTTGCATATTGGATGTAGGGGAGAATGATAATCCTCTTTTAAGGATGGATTGTTGTTCTTCTGTCAAAATTTTGTTAGTGAGATTCACGATTTTGAGGGAGTCAGATGTTGTTTTTGATGTCATTACTCTCTGGGTCATCTCCTCTCCAGATATTACATTTGGTGTCGTTACTCTCTGAATCGTCTCCTCTCCCTCGGCTCCTCTCTCCAATCCAATGACTCTCTTTTTCTCCTGCCTCCCCTTGCCCCTCCTGATCTTTCTCCATATTCTTTGTGTTCCTTGCGGCCTTGCCCTAAAAAATGCCTCCTGTGATATTGATTATTTCTTGAATCCCCTTCCGATGATTCGGCTTCTGATGTCGAATAGTTGGATGCATTACTGTTGGTGTATGTTTGTTTCTGTGGTCGTGTATTCCATCTAAAAATCTTGTTGTTCGCAAAATCGGTACGGTCTCGTTGGAATTTACGTCTTTTTCTTTCTATTATTTCTTTTTCATAATCTTCGATTTCTTTTTTATATTTATCATATCTTTGTTGAAACTGTTCCAGACCCTCAAAATTTTTTAGTTTTTCTCCTAGTTTGGAGATTTCTTGATTTAATCCTGTCAGAATGATCTCATCATGCTTTATCAGTACTTTTATAAGTTCTCTTGAGCATTGTAGTAGTATAGTTTCCCAATTTTTCTTCAGTTCTTCGTTAGCTAGTTCGTATGCTGGAAATAATTTGGGCCTGAGGCCTCTAGGGATTAAGTTCTGTTTCAGGTAGTTGTCGAATGTAGTTCTATTCCACAGGGTTTTGCTTTGTTTCATAAGGGCAGTTTTTAATGTAAAGAGGTCATCTGACCAATTAGTATTTGTGCATTCCATCCTATCCGGATTATCTGTAAATACTGAGTCGATATCATTTCTTAGCTTATCTCGTCTGTTTTCCAGATCCTTGGCTAAGCTGAAGTTTGACATAGTTACAGGAGTAGTCGGCTTGTTTGGTGTTATCAATATCCTTTTTTAAGAAAATATATATTGGTTGGTTTGGGGTATGTGGTGCTGGACGTTCCTTAGAAATCTGTTCTCACAGTATGTCTGATATGCAATCGGGGGGATAGGGGAAGGGGAGTTAGGAGTCCGCACACACCTTAATTTGAAAATATCCCCTATATTTAATTTAGGGGGTGGCCTTTATTTGCTGTTTGTTAGGCAGCGGGTGCTATCCGGGCAATGGGGTTGGAGTACAGGTTCAAAGAAAGAAAGAATTGCACTGTGGATGCACACCTGAAGATAGGAATATTTCAAGGAGAGTGGAAATATTCTATTTATTTTAAAAGGTTATAACTTTATTAGTTTAATTCAATGTAAAAAAAGGGGAGATAAACAACCTGTCAGGATTTTTTAACATATAGAATCCGTGTGGTGATCTCCCCTTGGAGCTTGTGAAATTTTCAAAAAGAGATTAAAATGCACATACAAACATACAACATATAGTGTATTGTGCTATTGCACAAAAAAGATAGAAATGGTGAGTATAGGGATTTAAAAGAGTTCCCCTTTTGCTGGCTTACAAAGAAAGGGACGTTGTGTCTGAGTTAGGTTCTCTTTCTGATATGCTCAGATATCTATATATCGCCCTTTTGTTTCGTGGGGCTTATATTTCCTGGATTTACTAGCCCTCTCTCACAGGGTTTTGTAAGTCCTTTTCATGGGGTTTTGGCCTCCTAGATTTACTAGTCCCCTCTCACAGGGTTTTGTAAATACTGGGAGTGATTTTCAGTGTATGTCTTTATAGATTTGGTATCACCTTGATCGGAGTGTGATTTCCCAGACAGTTTTATTGCTGTATTCCTGGTCTCCTTCTTATTTTTGTATTTAGGTGACTGACTACCATCTAATTCAAAAGAATGCAGATTTTAGTATATTACATCACATTGGTCTCACAAAACGTGCCGTTTGTGTTTTTCCGTCTGGGTTAGAATGCCCTTAGGAAACTTTATGTGTGGATTGTGGTGACTTTAATAATTAGCTTTTGTGATGCCTCTCACTCTCACTGAGTTGCATTCACTAATATTGCAATACTGGGGTTGAATTCCCCTGATTAAAGTTTAGATATTGTGGTTCTCTCTCGCCGATGCCGCTCACTCTCACTGAGTTGCATTCACTAATATTGCAATACTGGGGTTGAATTCCCCTGATTAAAGTTTAGATATTGTGGTTCTCTCTCGCCGATGCCGCTCACTCTCACTGAGTTGCACCCACTACTGTTCTGATATTGGGGTTTAATTCCCTTTTCTCAGTAGGTTACCACTGTAATGTACTTTTATTAGATTGGTTATATAATAGTTCTATCCGAACCATATATTGGGGTTGAATTCCCTTGGGTGTTTTTATTGGGTTAGTCACACAACAGTCCACCGCGGTTTCACAAGTCTGCTTCCTCAGAGCCTCAAGCCGATTGTGTCCTGCTAATTATACTTATTGGGGGTGGTCAGCCAATCGTTCCCCTCCTTTTAATCACATGGTCCTGCCTCTCCAATAGGCATGCACCATTACTTAGGGCTATTTCCGCCCTTCCTGGTGTCTCCCGTCCATGTGACCAGCGCGTGACGTCATCACGCTGGTCACGTGGTGTTTTCCAGCCAATCGCGGCTTTTTTCTATCTAAACCAGGAAGTTCGGGGTTTGTTATGTACGCCCCGGACTCTGTGTATTCAATACACGCTGGTTTATTTCTGTATTTTACTGATGTACATTTTTATTTCTGTACATCCTTATTTATTGTACTGGGTAGTCGTTCCCTGTACTTTTATTGTATATCTTCCTGGGGTGCTGTGTCTGGGGGAAGTCTATTGACTGATATGATGGTTATTATTTGATTCCTATTACTGGCATTTGAGCTTCCCGGAATCTGGATGGGTAATATTCTGTACTCTTTTCTAGGGGTTTATGCTTGAATGCAGTAACCCCGGACTCTGTGTTTAGAATTACATACTGTTTATTCTTGATTTTAGGCAGTCTTCTGCTATGTATTTCATTTTAATTATTATTATGATATAGGTGTGTATTCATAAATTCCTGAATAATATGGTTGGTACTGGAGATCATTTCTTAAGAATTGGAGATCATTAAGAACTGGATTGTGGTCACATAAAGTGTTGAGTGGATAATTATGAGAGAGAGGATTAAATATATGGGGTATATAGTGATATAAGGGATAACAATCTTTTTTTGGGGGTAAATAATATAATATATAGTGTTCTTCCAAACTATGTTTGAGGTGTGATTGTCTTTAATAATTTTAGGGCTTCAGTGGTGATTGCCTGTGTTAATAATGAGAATGTTATATATCATTATGGTTTCTAGTGGATTTGAATTTATATAATATATGTCCATTAGTGAAGCGAGTCATTTGTAAATAAATGAAATAAAATAAGAAGGTGAGAGAAAATTTGTGAAAAAATGTGTGCACAAAAATGATAAATTATAGGTGATATATATGGGGAGAGGGGGTGTGGTGAATTCATATGTATGTGTTATTATACATACTGTGCTGATATTTTGTGGTGGTCATTAGAGTGCCTTTGTAAGATGGAGATTATGTCTCCAATATTCCATATGTGATTAAGACTTATTTTATTTGGGTGGTGATTATTATGTGAACTTGTTCTTAGTTGAGTTTACATGTTCTTTCCTCATCCCTTTTCTGAGGGGTTTTATGATTTAAGGGCTAATCATATTTGTTTTTGTACTTAATGAGTGTTTTCTTATTATTTGCAGGGTGTCCCTATATGTCAAGGTCCGGAGTCAGGAGTTCCAACACTTCATATGGTAAGTTATTTCTCTTTTTTCTCATTTTTTCTCTTTTTTCTCTTTTTTTTATTTTGTATATTTTTCTGAGTGTATCATTGTATATACACTGGAATTAGTTCTTATAGATTTGGTGTGAGGATATCCAATTTATGTAGGGATCTTATTCCTACCACTATACTGAGAAGACGATGTAATCTAGTCTTTACATTATTTGGGGTCAATTTGATTTTCAAGAAGGCTTTGGTATGCATCAAGGTTCTGTTATATATTTTGGTCAATGAGGATCTTTTGTAGTTCCCATAGATGTAATAGGGAAGAATGCTACTCAGATCAAAGGGATATCTTCAATTCTCACAGATATGGCAGGTAGCTGTTATTCTCATTTAATCCCTTTGGGGTTAGGCAGTCCATCAGGTAAATCATTTTAGTTTCTGTTTTTAGGAGTTCCTTGTCTAGGTCTCCGCCTCTTATTCCTAGCTTGACATGGACCATTCCGAAGGCTTTCAGATTTTTCGGGTCGCTGTTGTGGGATTTGAGAAAATGTTTGGCCACCGGAGTTAGTGTTTTGAATCTATCCTGATCCTTGGTGGCATTGCGGATACTACTGATGTGTTCTAATATCCGCACTTTCAATGCTCTGCTGGTTTTACCAATGTATGACTTCCCGCATGGGCATTTTAGATGGTAGATTACCCCTATGCTGGTGCATGTTATGTGGTCTGTAATGATCCACTTCTTCCCGAATTTGTCGGTGTAGTCTTTCGTTGTTTCCATGTATTGGCAGGCCTTGCATTTCCCACAGCAGTTGAAGCCTTTTCTGGTCACCGATGTTCTGGGTTCCGATAGGTGGCTATGCACTAAAGAGTTTTTAATACTCCTTGATTTTCGCCAGCTCATTTGGACTTCCCTTGGTAGGTTGTCTTTGAGGTCTTGATCAGTTTCTAGGATTGACCAGTGTTTTTGGAGAATGGCTTTCACTTGCTTCCAGTTGTTATTGAAAGTTCCAATGAACCTGACTGGTTCTTCCTTAGTTTCCCGTTTCTTAGGGACAAGTAATGATTCCCTCGGAATTTCCTCTACTGATTTTATCGATTTCTTAATTAATCTTTTACTGTATCCTCTCTCTGTGAATCGGTTACTCAATTCTTTTTGCCTGTCATGAAAGGTTTCTGGGTCTGAACAATTGCGTTTAATGCGTATCAATTCGCCCTTAGGTATCGCTCTAATCGTGCTTGGCAGGTGGGCACTTGTTGCATGTAAGATAGAGTTGGTGGATGTTTCTTTTCGATACACATCAGTTTGTATCCTTCCTTCTTCGTCAATTGTGATGGTGAGGTCCAGAAAGTTGATTTTTCTTTGGCTTGCTTCCATTGTTAGTTTCAGATTGAGGTTATTTTGATTTAGTTTCAAAATAAACTCGTTCAGATCTTGTTTTTCTCCTTCCCACAGTATGAGGATATCATCGATATATCGTAAAAATATGAGTATATTAGAAACTAACAATGGAAGCAAGCCAAAGAAAAATCAACTTTCTGGACCTCACCATCACAATTGACGAAGAAGGAAGGATACAAACTGATGTGTATCGAAAAGAAACATCCACCAACTCTATCTTACATGCAACAAGTGCCCACCTGCCAAGCACGATTAGAGCGATACCTAAGGGCGAATTGATACGCATTAAACGCAATTGTTCAGACCCAGAAACCTTTCATGACAGGCAAAAAGAATTGAGTAACCGATTCACAGAGAGAGGATACAGTAAAAGATTAATTAAGAAATCGATAAAATCAGTAGAGGAAATTCCGAGGGAATCATTACTTGTCCCTAAGAAACGGGAAACTAAGGAAGAACCAGTCAGGTTCATTGGAACTTTCAATAACAACTGGAAGCAAGTGAAAGCCATTCTCCAAAAACACTGGTCAATCCTAGAAACTGATCAAGACCTCAAAGACAACCTACCAAGGGAAGTCCAAATGAGCTGGCGAAAATCAAGGAGTATTAAAAACTCTTTAGTGCATAGCCACCTATCGGAACCCAGAACATCGGTGACCAGAAAAGGCTTCAACTGCTGTGGGAAATGCAAGGCCTGCCAATACATGGAAACAACGAAAGACTACACCGACAAATTCGGGAAGAAGTGGATCATTACAGACCACATAACATGCACCAGCATAGGGGTAATCTACCATCTAAAATGCCCATGCGGGAAGTCATACATTGGTAAAACCAGCAGAGCATTGAAAGTGCGGATATTAGAACACATCAGTAGTATCCGCAATGCCACCAAGGATCAGGATAGATTCAAAACACTAACTCCGGTGGCCAAACATTTTCTCAAATCCCACAACAGCGACCCGAAAAATCTGAAAGCCTTCGGAATGGTCCATGTCAAGCTAGGAATAAGAGGCGGAGACCTAGACAAGGAACTCCTAAAAACAGAAACTAAAATGATTTACCTGATGGACTGCCTAACCCCAAAGGGATTAAATGAGAATAACAGCTACCTGCCATATCTGTGAGAATTGAAGATATCCCTTTGATCTGAGTAGCATTCTTCCCTATTACATCTATGGGAACTACAAAAGATCCTCATTGACCAAAATATATAACAGAACCTTGATGCATACCAAAGCCTTCTTGAAAATCAAATTGACCCCAAATAATGTAAAGACTAGATTACATCGTCTTCTCAGTATAGTGGTAGGAATAAGATCCCTACATAAATTGGATATCCTCACACCAAATCTATAAGAACTAATTCCAGTGTATATACAATGATACACTCAGAAAAATATACAAAATAAAAAAAAGAGAAAAAAGAGAAAAAATGAGAAAAAAGAGAAATAACTTACCATATGAAGTGTTGGAACTCCTGACTCCGGACCTTGACATATAGGGACACCCTGCAAATAATAAGAAAACACTCATTAAGTACAAAAACAAATATGATTAGCCCTTAAATCATAAAACCCCTCAGAAAAGGGATGAGGAAAGAACATGTAAACTCAACTAAGAACAAGTTCACATAATAATCACCACCCAAATAAAATAAGTCTTAATCACATATGGAATATTGGAGACATAATCTCCATCTTACAAAGGCACTCTAATGACCACCACAAAATATCAGCACAGTATGTATAATAACACATACATATGAATTCACCACACCCCCTCTCCCCATATATATCACCTATAATTTATCATTTTTGTGCACACATTTTTTCACAAATTTTCTCTCACCTTCTTATTTTATTTCATTTATTTACAAATGACTCGCTTCACTAATGGACATATATTATATAAATTCAAATCCACTAGAAACCATAATGATATATAACATTCTCATTATTAACACAGGCAATCACCACTGAAGCCCTAAAATTATTAAAGACAATCACACCTCAAACATAGTTTGGAAGAACACTATATATTATATTATTTACCCCCAAAAAAAGATTGTTATCCCTTATATCACTATATACCCCATATATTTAATCCTCTCTCTCATAATTATCCACTCAACACTTTATGTGACCACAATCCAGTTCTTAATGATCTCCAATTCTTAAGAAATGATCTCCAGTACCAACCATATTATTCAGGAATTTATGAATACACACCTATATCATAATAATAATTAAAATGAAATACATAGCAGAAGACTGCCTAAAATCAAGAATAAACAGTATGTAATTCTAAACACAGAGTCCGGGGTTACTGCATTCAAGCATAAACCCCTAGAAAAGAGTACAGAATATTACCCATCCAGATTCCGGGAAGCTCAAATGCCAGTAATAGGAATCAAATAATAACCATCATATCAGTCAATAGACTTCCCCCAGACACAGCACCCCAGGAAGATATACAATAAAAGTACAGGGAACGACTACCCAGTACAATAAATAAGGATGTACAGAAATAAAAATGTACATCAGTAAAATACAGAAATAAACCAGCGTGTATTGAATACACAGAGTCCGGGGCGTACATAACAAACCCCGAACTTCCTGGTTTAGATAGAAAAAAGCCGCGATTGGCTGGAAAACACCACGTGACCAGCGTGATGACGTCACGCGCTGGTCACATGGACGGGAGACACCAGGAAGGGCGGAAATAGCCCTAAGTAATGGTGCATGCCTATTGGAGAGGCAGGACCATGTGATTAAAAGGAGGGGAACGATTGGCTGACCACCCCCAATAAGTATAATTAGCAGGACACAATCGGCTTGAGGCTCTGAGGAAGCAGACTTGTGAAACCGCGGTGGACTGTTGTGTGACTAACCCAATAAAAACACCCAAGGGAATTCAACCCCAATATATGGTTCGGATAGAACTATTATATAACCAATCTAATAAAAGTACATTACAGTGGTAACCTACTGAGAAAAGGGAATTAAACCCCAATATCAGAACAGTAGTGGGTGCAACTCAGTGAGAGTGAGCGGCATCGGCGAGAGAGAACCACAATATCTAAACTTTAATCAGGGGAATTCAACCCCAGTATTGCAATATTAGTGAATGCAACTCAGTGAGAGTGAGCGGCATCGGCGAGAGAGAACCACAATATCTAAACTTTAATCAGGGGAATTCAACCCCAGTATTGCAATATTAGTGAATGCAACTCAGTGAGAGTGAGAGGCATCACAAAAGCTAATTATTAAAGTCACCACAATCCACACATAAAGTTTCCTAAGGGCATTCTAACCCAGACGGAAAAACACAAACGGCACGTTTTGTGAGACCAATGTGATGTAATATACTAAAATCTGCATTCTTTTGAATTAGATGGTAGTCAGTCACCTAAATACAAAAATAAGAAGGAGACCAGGAATACAGCAATAAAACTGTCTGGGAAATCACACTCCGATCAAGGTGATACCAAATCTATAAAGACATACACTGAAAATCACTCCCAGTATTTACAAAACCCTGTGAGAGGGGACTAGTAAATCTAGGAGGCCAAAACCCCATGAAAAGGACTTACAAAACCCTGTGAGAGAGGGCTAGTAAATCCAGGAAATATAAGCCCCACGAAACAAAAGGGCGATATATAGATATCTGAGCATATCAGAAAGAGAACCTAACTCAGACACAACGTCCCTTTCTTTGTAAGCCAGCAAAAGGGGAACTCTTTTAAATCCCTATACTCACCATTTCTATCTTTTTTGTGCAATAGCACAATACACTATATGTTGTATGTTTGTATGTGCATTTTAATCTCTTTTTGAAAATTTCACAAGCTCCAAGGGGAGATCACCACACGGATTCTATATGTTAAAAAATCCTGACAGGTTGTTTATCTCCCCTTTTTTTACATTGAATTAAACTAATAAAGTTATAACCTTTTAAAATAAATAGAATATTTCCACTCTCCTTGAAATATTCCTATCTTCAGGTGTGCATCCACAGTGCAATTCTTTCTTTCTTTGAACCTGTACTCCAACCCCATTGCCCGGATAGCACCCGCTGCCTAACAAACAGCAAATAAAGGCCACCCCCTAAATTAAATATAGGGGATATTTTCAAATTAAGGTGTGTGCGGACTCCTAACTCCCCTTCCCCTATCCCCCCGATTGCATATCAGACATACTGTGAGAACAGATTTCTAAGGAACGTCCAGCACCACATACCCCAAACCAACCAATATATATTTTCTTAAAAAAGGATATTGATAACACCAAACAAGCCGACTACTCCTGTAACTATGTCAAACTTCAGCTTAGCCAAGGATCTGGAAAACAGACGAGATAAGCTAAGAAATGATATCGACTCAGTATTTACAGATAATCCGGATAGGATGGAATGCACAAATACTAATTGGTCAGATGACCTCTTTACATTAAAAACTGCCCTTATGAAACAAAGCAAAACCCTGTGGAATAGAACTACATTCGACAACTACCTGAAACAGAACTTAATCCCTAGAGGCCTCAGGCCCAAATTATTTCCAGCATACGAACTAGCTAACGAAGAACTGAAGAAAAATTGGGAAACTATACTACTACAATGCTCAAGAGAACTTATAAAAGTACTGATAAAGCATGATGAGATCATTCTGACAGGATTAAATCAAGAAATCTCCAAACTAGGAGAAAAACTAAAAAATTTTGAGGGTCTGGAACAGTTTCAACAAAGATATGATAAATATAAAAAAGAAATCGAAGATTATGAAAAAGAAATAATAGAAAGAAAAAGACGTAAATTCCAACGAGACCGTACCGATTTTGCGAACAACAAGATTTTTAGATGGAATACACGACCACAGAAACAAACATACACCAACAGTAATGCATCCAACTATTCGACATCAGAAGCCGAATCATCGGAAGGGGATTCAAGAAATAATCAATATCACAGGAGGCATTTTTTAGGGCAAGGCCGCAAGGAACACAAAGAATATGGAGAAAGATCAGGAGGGGCAAGGGGAGGCAGGAGAAAAAGAGAGTCATTGGATTGGAGAGAGGAGCCGAGGGAGAGGAGACGATTCAGAGAGTAACGACACCAAATGTAATATCTGGAGAGGAGATGACCCAGAGAGTAATGACATCAAAAACAACATCTGACTCCCTCAAAATCGTGAATCTCACTAACAAAATTTTGACAGAAGAACAACAATCCATCCTTAAAAGAGGATTATCATTCTCCCCTACATCCAATATGCAAAGATTTGAAATGGAGAAAGACCTCAATCTTTTCACGAGAAAATTACTCCTGAAAAAATTCTTTGCAAACCAAGCACGTCAAAGGAATGAGGAGAGAGCACTGATGACAGCAGCGGGCATTAGCCCAGACACTAACAATATTAATACATCTATACCTTCAACATCTCAGAGCTCAGAAGAAATGGAACAAGAAGATAGGATGGCACTCCAAATCCTAGAAGAACTAGCTATGGAGAACACAGATGGCCTGCCCCCCCCCCTAGAACCACACGACAAAACAAAGATCAAAAAGAAATCCGTGTTCCTGCCAGACCCCAATATATGCCCTCAGGTACAAATTTTTCAAAGTCTGGTATCTAGAGATCTAGACAATCTCCTGAAGGAAACAAACATCAGAGGAGACAATATAACCAAAGGAGAAAGGGAGGCACTCAGAGAAATGGAGAAATGGGAAGATACAATCATTAAGCCTTCAGACAAAGGCGGAAATGTGGTGTTATGGCCCCGTGAACAATACATACAGGAACTCAAACGCCAACTAACAGACACCAGCTGCTATAAAAGGCTAACATTTAATCCGAGTGGCAAATTCACCACAGAATACAACAACATGATTGATCAGGCATTCAAAAACCAAATAATCAGTAAAAACGATTATCAATATCTGAAAATGGAGAAACCCAGAACTCCGACGTTATATCTGTTACCCAAGATTCACAAAAATGAAAAATCTCCCCCAGGAAGACCAATCCTATCCGGAATTGGCAGTCTCACAGAAAGACTTAGTATTTATGTGGACCAGTTCCTGCGTCAACACGTGACAGCACTGCCCTCACATCTAAGAGACACTATGGATGTGCTCCAGAAATTAGAAAATCTCTCTGTCTCGGAGGGCACGTGGCTGGTCACGTGTGACGTAGAAAGTCTCTACACCAGTATAAGTCATGAGAATGGGATAGCAGCCATCAAATATTTCCTCAAAATGAACCAGAATCACGATTTCAACAATTTCCTGACGGAATCTCTAAATTTCATCCTAACTAAAAACTACTTCACTTGTGATGGCGCCCACTACCTCCAGGTAAGAGGGACGGCGATGGGGACGGCATGTGCCCCCACGTACGCCAACCTCTACCTGGGGTGGTGGGAAAGGGAAGTAGTTTTTCAGGAACAATATGAACAGTATACCTCTAATATACTCATATTTTTACGATATATCGATGATATCCTCATACTGTGGGAAGGAGAAAAACAAGATCTGAACGAGTTTATTTTGAAACTAAATCAAAATAACCTCAATCTGAAACTAACAATGGAAGCAAGCCAAAGAAAAATCAACTTTCTGGACCTCACCATCACAATTGACGAAGAAGGAAGGATACAAACTGATGTGTATCGAAAAGAAACATCCACCAACTCTATCTTACATGCAACAAGTGCCCACCTGCCAAGCACGATTAGAGCGATACCTAAGGGCGAATTGATACGCATTAAACGCAATTGTTCAGACCCAGAAACCTTTCATGACAGGCAAAAAGAATTGAGTAACCGATTCACAGAGAGAGGATACAGTAAAAGATTAATTAAGAAATCGATAAAATCAGTAGAGGAAATTCCGAGGGAATCATTACTTGTCCCTAAGAAACGGGAAACTAAGGAAGAACCAGTCAGGTTCATTGGAACTTTCAATAACAACTGGAAGCAAGTGAAAGCCATTCTCCAAAAACACTGGTCAATCCTAGAAACTGATCAAGACCTCAAAGACAACCTACCAAGGGAAGTCCAAATGAGCTGGCGAAAATCAAGGAGTATTAAAAACTCTTTAGTGCATAGCCACCTATCGGAACCCAGAACATCGGTGACCAGAAAAGGCTTCAACTGCTGTGGGAAATGCAAGGCCTGCCAATACATGGAAACAACGAAAGACTACACCGACAAATTCGGGAAGAAGTGGATCATTACAGACCACATAACATGCACCAGCATAGGGGTAATCTACCATCTAAAATGCCCATGCGGGAAGTCATACATTGGTAAAACCAGCAGAGCATTGAAAGTGCGGATATTAGAACACATCAGTAGTATCCGCAATGCCACCAAGGATCAGGATAGATTCAAAACACTAACTCCGGTGGCCAAACATTTTCTCAAATCCCACAACAGCGACCCGAAAAATCTGAAAGCCTTCGGAATGGTCCATGTCAAGCTAGGAATAAGAGGCGGAGACCTAGACAAGGAACTCCTAAAAACAGAAACTAAAATGATTTACCTGATGGACTGCCTAACCCCAAAGGGATTAAATGAGAATAACAGCTACCTGCCATATCTGTGAGAATTGAAGATATCCCTTTGATCTGAGTAGCATTCTTCCCTATTACATCTATGGGAACTACAAAAGATCCTCATTGACCAAAATATATAACAGAACCTTGATGCATACCAAAGCCTTCTTGAAAATCAAATTGACCCCAAATAATGTAAAGACTAGATTACATCGTCTTCTCAGTATAGTGGTAGGAATAAGATCCCTACATAAATTGGATATCCTCACACCAAATCTATAAGAACTAATTCCAGTGTATATACAATGATACACTCAGAAAAATATACAAAATAAAAAAAAGAGAAAAAAGAGAAAAAATGAGAAAAAAGAGAAATAACTTACCATATGAAGTGTTGGAACTCCTGACTCCGGACCTTGACATATAGGGACACCCTGCAAATAATAAGAAAACACTCATTAAGTACAAAAACAAATATGATTAGCCCTTAAATCATAAAACCCCTCAGAAAAGGGATGAGGAAAGAACATGTAAACTCAACTAAGAACAAGTTCACATAATAATCACCACCCAAATAAAATAAGTCTTAATCACATATGGAATATTGGAGACATAATCTCCATCTTACAAAGGCACTCTAATGACCACCACAAAATATCAGCACAGTATGTATAATAACACATACATATGAATTCACCACACCCCCTCTCCCCATATATATCACCTATAATTTATCATTTTTGTGCACACATTTTTTCACAAATTTTCTCTCACCTTCTTATTTTATTTCATTTATTTACAAATGACTCGCTTCACTAATGGACATATATTATATAAATTCAAATCCACTAGAAACCATAATGATATATAACATTCTCATTATTAACACAGGCAATCACCACTGAAGCCCTAAAATTATTAAAGACAATCACACCTCAAACATAGTTTGGAAGAACACTATATATTATATTATTTACCCCCAAAAAAAGATTGTTATCCCTTATATCACTATATACCCCATATATTTAATCCTCTCTCTCATAATTATCCACTCAACACTTTATGTGACCACAATCCAGTTCTTAATGATCTCCAATTCTTAAGAAATGATCTCCAGTACCAACCATATTATTCAGGAATTTATGAATACACACCTATATCATAATAATAATTAAAATGAAATACATAGCAGAAGACTGCCTAAAATCAAGAATAAACAGTATGTAATTCTAAACACAGAGTCCGGGGTTACTGCATTCAAGCATAAACCCCTAGAAAAGAGTACAGAATATTACCCATCCAGATTCCGGGAAGCTCAAATGCCAGTAATAGGAATCAAATAATAACCATCATATCAGTCAATAGACTTCCCCCAGACACAGCACCCCAGGAAGATATACAATAAAAGTACAGGGAACGACTACCCAGTACAATAAATAAGGATGTACAGAAATAAAAATGTACATCAGTAAAATACAGAAATAAACCAGCGTGTATTGAATACACAGAGTCCGGGGCGTACATAACAAACCCCGAACTTCCTGGTTTAGATAGAAAAAAGCCGCGATTGGCTGGAAAACACCACGTGACCAGCGTGATGACGTCACGCGCTGGTCACATGGACGGGAGACACCAGGAAGGGCGGAAATAGCCCTAAGTAATGGTGCATGCCTATTGGAGAGGCAGGACCATGTGATTAAAAGGAGGGGAACGATTGGCTGACCACCCCCAATAAGTATAATTAGCAGGACACAATCGGCTTGAGGCTCTGAGGAAGCAGACTTGTGAAACCGCGGTGGACTGTTGTGTGACTAACCCAATAAAAACACCCAAGGGAATTCAACCCCAATATATGGTTCGGATAGAACTATTATATAACCAATCTAATAAAAGTACATTACAGTGGTAACCTACTGAGAAAAGGGAATTAAACCCCAATATCAGAACAGTAGTGGGTGCAACTCAGTGAGAGTGAGCGGCATCGGCGAGAGAGAACCACAATATCTAAACTTTAATCAGGGGAATTCAACCCCAGTATTGCAATATTAGTGAATGCAACTCAGTGAGAGTGAGCGGCATCGGCGAGAGAGAACCACAATATCTAAACTTTAATCAGGGGAATTCAACCCCAGTATTGCAATATTAGTGAATGCAACTCAGTGAGAGTGAGAGGCATCACAAAAGCTAATTATTAAAGTCACCACAATCCACACATAAAGTTTCCTAAGGGCATTCTAACCCAGACGGAAAAACACAAACGGCACGTTTTGTGAGACCAATGTGATGTAATATACTAAAATCTGCATTCTTTTGAATTAGATGGTAGTCAGTCACCTAAATACAAAAATAAGAAGGAGACCAGGAATACAGCAATAAAACTGTCTGGGAAATCACACTCCGATCAAGGTGATACCAAATCTATAAAGACATACACTGAAAATCACTCCCAGTATTTACAAAACCCTGTGAGAGGGGACTAGTAAATCTAGGAGGCCAAAACCCCATGAAAAGGACTTACAAAACCCTGTGAGAGAGGGCTAGTAAATCCAGGAAATATAAGCCCCACGAAACAAAAGGGCGATATATAGATATCTGAGCATATCAGAAAGAGAACCTAACTCAGACACAACGTCCCTTTCTTTGTAAGCCAGCAAAAGGGGAACTCTTTTAAATCCCTATACTCACCATTTCTATCTTTTTTGTGCAATAGCACAATACACTATATGTTGTATGTTTGTATGTGCATTTTAATCTCTTTTTGAAAATTTCACAAGCTCCAAGGGGAGATCACCACACGGATTCTATATGTTAAAAAATCCTGACAGGTTGTTTATCTCCCCTTTTTTTACATTGAATTAAACTAATAAAGTTATAACCTTTTAAAATAAATAGAATATTTCCACTCTCCTTGAAATATTCCTATCTTCAGGTGTGCATCCACAGTGCAATTCTTTCTTTCTTTGAACCTGTACTCCAACCCCATTGCCCGGATAGCACCCGCTGCCTAACAAACAGCAAATAAAGGCCACCCCCTAAATTAAATATAGGGGATATTTTCAAATTAAGGTGTGTGCGGACTCCTAACTCCCCTTCCCCTATCCCCCCGATTCCATGGAGAAAAGCAGCAGCTTAGTCATGGGAGGGTTTTTAATCAGAGGCAGCACTAGGACTGTGAGGTCTCCTACAGAGTAACAAGCAGGAGGAGGAGTTTGCAGGTGCACACTAAATATATATGCTAGACCTTTTAATATCTTTGCTATATTGCATTGGAGGTTATTAGCATAATGATGGCCATTATTATGGGCTTGTCCACCGCGTCCAGGTTACCTCAATAGGACAAGTCCCTAACACTACTCTGAGACAGGTCCAGGGCACAGGACCCCCCAGGCCAGCCCAGCAGAGCCACCCCATGGCATCACATTAGTGTGAAATTGAAGTGAAAGTAAAAGTGATAGGGGAAATTATATGTGATAAGACTTACCTAGGTAAGAAGTAATAATAAATGTGAAGGGTGCTACATATATATTAAACAAACTAAAGGGGTGATGGAAAGTATACGATATGATGCCATGGAGCAGCCCAGCAACAGCAGCCCAAAGAGCCCAGCGCCCCAAACACAGTCCCACAGACCAACACTCAGCATATATGTATAGTAGGACTTACCCTCATAGTGCCAAGCTGAGGTGTGCAGTCTTGAATGTTGGGACACCAACCTAATTAAAATCAATCTGGGACAGGTGGGTGGGGTGCTAGTTAAGGAGGGAGGCGTCTCTAGTTCCTTCCAGTGTGTATGAATACACAATATATAGTACATAGGGGGAGGGGCCCTAAACTGCAC
Organism: Crinia signifera; assembly: GCF_055691185.1. Lineage (NCBI taxonomy): Eukaryota > Metazoa > Chordata > Amphibia > Anura > Myobatrachidae > Crinia > Crinia signifera. Next base: position 76,147,170 of record NC_139228.1, read on the forward strand.
ACCCTGGACATATGAGGTGCTACCTGCTGAGACCTGTAGTGCAGCAAGCAGGAGGAGGAGTTTGCAGGTGCACACTAAATATATATGCTAGACCTTTTAATATCTTGTTATATTGCATTGGAGGTTATTAGCATAGTAATGGCCATTAGTATGGGCTTGTCCACCGCATCCAGGTTACCTCAATAGGACAAGTCCCTAACACTACTCTGAGACAGGTCTATGTGATGCCATGGGGTGGCTCTGCTGGGCTGGCCTGGGGGGTCCTGTGCCCTGGACCTGTCTCAGAGTAGTATTAGGGACTTGTCCTATTGAGGTAACCTGGATGCAGTGGACAAGCCGATACTAATGGCCATCATTATGCTAATAACCTCCAATGCAATATAGCAAGATATTAAAAGGTCTAGCATATATATTTAGTGTGCACCTGCAAACTCCTCCTCCTGCTTGCTGCACTACAGGTCTCAGCAGGTAGCACCTCATATGTCCAGGGTGTGCAGTTTAGGGCCCCTCCCCCTATCTCCTACAGAGAAAGGTGCAGAGGGACAAACACAGGCTTTTCATGTGAAAATGTATGTGTGTGTATATATATATATATATATATATATATATATATATATATATATATATATATATCCACTGCAGTTACCCATTGACCAAGTTTATTCTGCTTTTACTCTGTGTTTTGACAGTGTAATTTTCTCCCATGCAGTTTGCGGCCAGTAATGACAAGTGCAAGGGGGCCCCCCTGTCTAAAGTACCCCGGGCCCCCCGAAGGCTTAATCTGGCACTGTTAAAACTGTCAATGTTTCAAGACAGGCACGCCTTTTCTTCAGCACACATGTCAAGTTCCATTAAAGTGCAACGTGAATGTGCAGGTGTAGAACAAAAGAAAGCATTGTCTCAGCAAAGCTAAGACACTGCAGGAGAAGGGGTGGTCGCAGAACACATGAAGCACTGCCTACTCTAATGGCAAGGTTGCCTACTTTTGGGCTGTCCTCTCCGGGAGAGGTTTGCGCTGTCACTTTGTATGGGAGGGTGCAAATTTATAGTTTGCCGAACACGCTAGTACCGGCCCTGGGCAAGCAGTGTGTCCAGCACCGCTACAGCGGGCAGCACTGCAGCTGGTGTCAGGGCAGGGCTGCATGCAGTATAAATCTAGTCAGATTGCATAGAAATGAGACTTTAATCACCCCATGTGTATGCCCCAATAATCCTTTAACTATTTTATGCACAAGTAGCTTGATGGCTATGCAAGAATATTGAATGGGGACAGAACCCATACAGTACTATAAGAAAATTGCAATAGCTGTATCAATATACTGCTCTATGCTAGGGAATTCTCTTTGGGGGGGGGGGGGGGGGGGGGCGCGAATTTGCAAAGAAACACAGAAGGCTGAATAAGCCTGAGGTGACAAACCACTGAGGGTTCTCCCAGGGTACACTCTGCTGTTGGTCACATGCTATTGTAATGAGGATGGGCACAAGGCCTATCAGAGCAGGGGGAGGGTTTAGACAGGGTAGGAATGATCACGAGTTTAGAGTGATCACCCTCTGTTCAAGAAGCCCCACCCACCCTTCCCTATTTCTCTTCCTCTTCGGCGGCGGTAAAGAACGGTCATTCTTTAAGAACTCTGTGTGTGTGTAGGTAGTGGGGTGCACTCTCCCTCGACATCGATTGTCATGGGCCATGCTTCTGTCCGGGAAATGGCCGTCACCACCAGGCCTGGTGGCTGACCAGGGAGAGTGGTCACCCAGCGTTGTATGTATGCATAGTGATCTTTAACCCCACCTTTCCTATAGTGACCGTTCTTTAGTGCCGCCACCATTCATAGTCTTAGTTAATTGTCAAAATAAATTTGACATTCTTTTTGAAACGCCAGCACTTTGTGTCGTGTCTTTATTTTAAGTTAAGTTATATAAGGTTTAGAGTTAAGTTTGTATTTAAGTGTATCAACCGTCGGGGTGGGCCAGGGGGATACCCGATGGTGAGTTTATCACGTGATTCATTTATCAATAAATGACTCTATTACTTAATCTATTATCGCTGTGAATATTGATGATTTTCAATTGAGAATTAATAGCGAAACTTTGAGTCATTATAAATAATTTTCTCTATGCACTCACTACAATTTGGACAGCCATGGGTAAACACACGGGCTTTAAATAGCAGAACTATTTATGGCTGCTGACCTGAAGTGCAGAATCATGTTGTTTACCTGCACTGCTGCTGCTGTCTCTACTCAAGCAAGAGACAGAATAAGAAAAGAACACACACACACACACACACACACACATAAAGGGGCATGGTCTTCTTACGCATAGATTTTCTTATTGCAAATCAGCATGGTTCTGTAATATTTTTACGTCATCAACATTGAACATGACTTGATTTCTAAAACAATGACTGTCCATAATCATATTCTTTTCAGAATGATTTACTCTAGAGTCGACTATGATTTCTTTATATAATGAATATACTAATTTGCTTGACTCATCCAAAGCATATTTACATTTTGAGCAAATCCATGACGTTTGGGTTGAAAGTTGGATTTCGGAAAATTAAAAGTAATGTGCAGGTTCGGTTCTACTGATTTAGCAACAGAACAGATCCTCCTCCCACGGGACACACTTGCTGACCCTAGTCAGTGATATTATGCTAGTGGGGCATGAGCTTCACTATCTCACACACCTCCGGAAGCCGCTCTTCTCATTGGCCGGCTCTCTTGTTACGTCCCAAGGTGGGATGTTCCCACAAAGTCAAGTAGTCAAATCTGCGATACTGCTGTCAACAGAATGAATTGGGTCAATCCAGTAACAAAGAAGAGGACAGATAATTATTCATCAACTGCCATCGGGAACCAACTGCGCTGCCCTATCAAAGATGTCATCGCCAATGCGCTGCATTAAGCTTTTAAAAGAAAAGGTTAGCATCATTAACCTACAGAAGAAATGCGCACACTCCATAGCTGTTCTTGGTGCTCCTTTCTCCAAGGGTCAGGTAAGAACATGCGACAATGCATTAAATCACATGGAATGTTTATATGGTATTGTGCTGTGTTTCTGGTAAGGCTTACATGTCATTTACATTTCTACTTTCACACAGTGCATGTCATTACTTGTAGGAACCGTACAAGTTATATAAGAACAGACACTGAAATCATATCACATATTAAGAGACATCTAAGACCAACAATTAAAATGTTACAAGGTCAACGGCAGCAGGCAGGGGGAGGGGGCGGTAAAAAGAGCCAGGGTTAATTGGTGGGGAAAGGAGCAGCAGCAGGGTTAAAAGCAGGAAGCAGGGGGGCAGAGCTAAGTCATCCCTCCACCTAGGACAAGATACACAGAGGCAGCTGCACCATACCTCACATTGCAGCAGAACAAAGGAGAAACCAGTAGCAGTTCCAGTGTGCATCTTATACCCAGGGGATAGGAGGCTTGTCCAGCAGCACTCCCAGCAACACACACAGCTCTGGTCTACAGCAGCAAGGGTCAGTGAGCAGGGATATCCCGCAGACAGGCACAGCAGTCCAGGCCACCTCTAAAAGCAGCATGCATGCAGTTAAAACCTCAGCCAGAATGGAGCAAAAGCCGTCCGTAACGCTTCAGAGAGCAGGAGGCGAATGAGCAGAGGGGGGCTTCCAGTGCACTAGATCAGCAGCATGGACAAAGGAAAATGAGCTCCCGGGCGCCATCTGGTGGTGGAAAGACGGAAAGGCATCTCCAGTCAGTGCAGCAAGGTCGTTCAAGCATCAGGGCACCAGCAGCTGCACGGGGACACAGAAGTGGCATTTCCGCCAGGGCAGCAGAGGCACCGTTGCAGGGTGAGAGCCAGCGCATGAGGGGCGAGGAGATGCCAGAGGCCACAGAGTCAGAAGGGCACGAGTCATGGGAGGAGGGGCAGAGCAGCATTATGGTACAAAAGGTCCATTTGTACCCGCCGGTCAGAGCTTATCGCCAGCATCACTCATCACCTTCTCAAGCGGCCAACAGGCACATACCGGGGCACAGGAGGGAGAGGGGAGGCAGCAGAGAGAGCCAAGCAGAGTTGTCAGAGGTGCGAGGAAAGTACAAAAGCCCGAGTTCACCCCAAGTCAGAGGAGGGGCAGTACAAGGAGCCAGCAGTTGGGAGCAGAAATCGGGGTTATTTCGCCCACTCCCCCGGATTCCTTCCCCACCCCGGAGAGAGTACCAGAGTCCCGCTATCCCTCCTAATGGGCAGCTGCCATTTGAGAATCGATACCCCAGGTGCACAGGGGCCAGAGTGACTCGCTGATGAGGAACAGATTCAAGTTTTCTTAACTCAAGCCAGAGGGGGGAGGGCAGACAGCCATGGAGGAATCAGGAGCACCTTGGCCCATGCCAGGTGGCAGCACAGCCAATTGTGCACCATGGCAAGCGCAGCAGAAGTGAGGGGGACAGAGGCCATTGCCCAGGCGAGCGCGGCCCAAGGAAGCAACAGAGCAACAATGTATGGGACCAGTGAGATAACTAATGATTGTAATGTTGATGTGGGTATTGATACGTTATGGCAGGGTAGCAAGGTGCAACATTTTTATGTTTCTGATGTTGCTGGGGGTAGCATGCAGAGCGTAGTGTTAGGCGCAAGGGGAGTGGTGCACAGCGATGGCAAACATTGTGGGGGAGAGAAAGTCTGATACAGATGACGATAAGAAATGCAAAGAGCTACGAGAGAGAGGCTACAAAGCTGGGAGAGGTTAGCAGCGCCAGGAGCAGATGCACTGTTAAGTAAAATAGGGCAGTGAAGTCAGGATTCTTGCACCAGGGAGGGGTGGCAGATCATGCGCTAGGCCTGCTAGAATCACACCTAACCAAGAAAATCAGGAAAGAGATTGTGAATGGGGACTTTATAGACATATGCTTCCTTACTGAAAATGGGTGGAGGGAGAATGAGGGATGCAGCGATAAAAATGTTTTGCAAAAAGAAGCTTACACATCTATACAGCATTGGGTAACAGGAATGTTGGCGTACGCAGGCTGTTGCGTGCAGGCGTACCCCAACATGCTGATGAACATGGTGAAATATGTCAACCTTACAGTATATATATAACATGCACAATGATTGCGGGGATCAAGCTTGGTGCAGATATGACGAGGCCTTTAGGCTTAGGTCACAGGGGCAGAAGCCCATCAAGTATGGCACTAGAGACATAAAGCTATGGTTTAAGACGCAGTCGGAGGCACTAGCAGAGAAAAATGGCGTGATGCAGAAGTCAGCAGGGTGGCCTAGCACGCACAAACATGACAAGCTTAAATGTTACTCCTTTCATGATGCAAGTTGCACAAGGCAAGCTTGTAATTTTAAACACGCCTGTACAATTTGCAGCGAGAATCACTTGGCAAAAGATTGCTATATGCAAAAAGATCAGCAAGGGGACAAGGTACCCGGACCAACAGTCAATGGCAAGAGCACCTAGCTCAGCAAAGCTAAGGGGAAGCTGGAAGTGGCTATCCAGATACCCCAAGCAGGCAGAGGCCAAGCAGTTGCAGAAACGCATCCTGGGGGGCTTGAGGATCCTCATAAGGAAGCACGGCTGGCCTAGCGCATGCAGCAGGGAAATGCGTTACATCTGTACACAGCCAGAGTCAGTGCGTGGAAAGATAGTGAAAGAAGTAGAATTAGAGTTGTTTCACCAGGATAGAAAGGCATGGGTGGTAACATACACATTGTAGGGGCAAGAATCAGCCCGAGGTTAGCTTGGAGGGGAACCAGAGAATGGGCTGGAAGCGACTGCTGGAGAGAAAGTCTGATACAGATGACGATAAGAAATGCAAAGAGCTACGAGAGAGAGGCTACAAAGCTGGGAGAGGTTAGCAGCGCCAGGAGCAGATGCACTGTTAAGTAAAATAGGGCAGTGAAGTCAGGATTCTTGCACCAGGGAGGGGTGGCAGATCATGCGCTAGGCCTGCTAGAATCACACCTAACCAAGAAAATCAGGAAAGAGATTGTGAATGGGGACTTTATAGACATATGCTTCCTTACTGAAAATGGGTGGAGGGAGAATGAGGGATGCAGCGATAAAAATGTTTTGCAAAAAGAAGCTTACACATCTATACAGCATTGGGTAACAGGAATGTTGGCGTACGCAGGCTGTTGCGTGCAGGCGTACCCCAACATGCTGATGAACATGGTGAAATATGTCAACCTTACAGTATATATATAACATGCACAATGATTGCGGGGATCAAGCTTGGTGCAGATATGACGAGGCCTTTAGGCTTAGGTCACAGGGGCAGAAGCCCATCAAGTATGGCACTAGAGACATAAAGCTATGGTTTAAGACGCAGTCGGAGGCACTAGCAGAGAAAAATGGCGTGATGCAGAAGTCAGCAGGGTGGCCTAGCACGCACAAACATGACAAGCTTAAATGTTACTCCTTTCATGATGCAAGTTGCACAAGGCAAGCTTGTAATTTTAAACACGCCTGTACAATTTGCAGCGAGAATCACTTGGCAAAAGATTGCTATATGCAAAAAGATCAGCAAGGGGACAAGGTACCCGGACCAACAGTCAATGGCAAGAGCACCTAGCTCAGCAAAGCTAAGGGGAAGCTGGAAGTGGCTATCCAGATACCCCAAGCAGGCAGAGGCCAAGCAGTTGCAGAAACGCATCCTGGGGGGCTTGAGGATCCTCATAAGGAAGCACGGCTGGCCTAGCGCATGCAGCAGGGAAATGCGTTACATCTGTACACAGCCAGAGTCAGTGCGTGGAAAGATAGTGAAAGAAGTAGAATTAGAGTTGTTTCACCAGGATAGAAAGGCATGGGTGGTAACATACACATTGTAGGGGCAAGAATCAGCCCGAGGTTAGCTTGGAGGGGAGCCAGAGAGTGGGCTGGAAGCGACAGGGCCCATAAGTAGGTAAATGCGACCATCAGTAAGCGGGTCACAGCCAGGGGTGGAGTATCAGGCACCACAACAAGCTGGCCGGGAAAATTATAGGATGGTATACGGGTGAGGGAGTTTCACCTGTTGGACATAGGCCTTGATATCTTCAGCAAAAGCTGGCAGGATGCCCTAGGGTGAGTTTGTTGGTAGTGCAAGGTGGGGGACTCGTGTGGTGGAGAGGGAGCGGTGCACAAGGCAGGAAATGTAGGGGAGTTACAGAATGCCTCATATACTCACCAATAGGCGGCCGCACACCTGGTTCCAGCATTAATACGGCAGGTGCCATATGGGTTGCGTGTCAGGTAGGGGGAGGTGTGGATGGTAGCTGATCCCAAAATGGAAAGGGGTGTGTTCACGTGAGTCACATGGTGGTGGCTGGCACGGCCCAGGTACCACGTTAGCAAGAACAGAATGCACTGCTTCCCTTTTCTTTCCTGTGCCCTGCAAATTGGTTATGATTATGGATTTGTTTCAAGGCTTGGACCAATTTTAATTGCCCACTAATCTACATTTTGAGCAAATCCATGACGTTTGGGTTGAAAGTTAGATTTTGGAAAATTAAAAGTAATGTGCAGGTTCGGTTCTACTGATTTAGTAACAGAACAGATCCTCCTCCCACGGGACACACTTGCTGACCCTAGTCAGCGATATTATGCTAGTGGGGCATGAGCTTCACTATCTCACACACCTCCGGAAGCCGCTCTTCTCATTGGCCGGCTCTCTTGTTACGTCCCAAGGTGGGATGTTCCCACAAAGTCAAGTAGTCAAATCTGCGATACTGCTGTCAACAGAATGAATTGGGTCAATCCAGTAACAAAGAAGAGGACAGATAATTATTCATCAACTGCCATCGGGAACCAACTGCGCTGCCCTATCAAAGATGTCATCGCCAATGCGCTGCATTAAGCTTTTAAAAGAAAAGGTTAGCATCATTAACCTACAGAAGAAATGCGCACACTCCATAGCTGTTCTTGGTGCTCCTTTCTCCAAGGGTCAGGTAAGAACATGCGACAATGCATTAAATCACATGGAATGTTTATATGGTATTGTGCTGTGTTTCTGGTAAGGCTTACATGTCATTTACATTTCTACTTTCACACAGTGCATGTCATTACTTGTAGGAACCGTACAAGTTATATAAGAACAGACACTGAAATCATATCACATATTAAGAGACATCTAAGACCAACAATTAAAATGTTACCATATGACTCTTGTACATTGTACACCTGACATTATGGAATTAAACTGTAAATGATCACTTAAACTCATCATACATAGGACATTGTCCTAATAGTAACTAATAAATAAAAAAGCTAAGAATTTATTCTTAGTAGTATGGCGGTCTTTTCTTAACAATGTAAAGCCTTTATCAGTGATCACAGGACTTTTAATTGCTTCTCCCAGGATTGGGTAAACACTGGAATGATGTTCCTGCTGTGGTGAATGGCAATGACACCTGCAGATGTTAAAATCGATAGCTACAGGTGCCCCAAAAATCAGCGCATCAGCGCTCCTGGCACCTGCAGCTATTGATTTCGACAGCTTGAGGCATCCTGCCGACTCGCCACAGCAGATACGGATCTGTCCCTGGCTGCTGGCATGAGATCTAGCAACAATAGCGAGAGCTTATGGGGGAGATTCTCTTACCGCATTTTGGGATGCGCTAAGCATCTAGCGATGCCCCATAGAAGCCTATGAGGTTCAACCGTATCCCACTGCCGCCCCGCAATGACCCCCCGCCGCCCCGCACGGACCCCCGCCGCCACGCATCGCCCCCTCACCTGTGTCCGGGCAGCACAGAGCATTACTGCCTGGACCTGTGACCTCCTCCCTGCACTGATCCTCTTCCGGGTGAAGGGAGGAGGACAGCGCGGCGCAGCGCCAGGTGTGGGAGGGAGGGGGGAGCCGCCGGGATCTGCTCCTGCGACTCTCACCGCAAAGGACAGCTCTTAACGCAAGATAAGAGCTGGAGAGGGTCAGGTAGGCAAGTGTGGCAAACCGGAAATATTGCCAGTTCGCTTATGCGATCAGAACAGACTACCTGACCCTCTCCATGCGGGAGAAAATGCTCTGTTTCTGGGCTTCCCTGGTAATGTACGATTGCCATCACCTGTGGGGAGCTAGGTAAAGGTGTTTCACCACAGGTGATGGCAATCATACATTACCAGGCAAGCTCAGGAACAGAGCATTTTCTCCCGCATGGAGAGGGTCAGGAAGGCAAATATGGTGGGAAATTGTAGATTACATTTGGAAACCCCTCCTCTAAAAATCCTGCGTTTGCCACTGGAGTAGGCATGTTTGCCAATAATGTGGGCTTTTAAAATACTTTTAAGCCAGCTATTGGACATTAACAACTTAGCCTTAGAAGAACAGATTAAATATTCGACTCCCTGTGCCTATTCTAATCTGTCTATCAGGTTATCTGACTCATCTATGCTGATGTACCTAAATAGGAACATGACACAGAGATTTCTCTTGCATCATTGTGGTGAGTGGAGAGGAGGAGACTGCAGTGCAGATTGCATTATGCAGTACACTCAAGTTGTGCTGCTTATTATGTTCTCAACAACACATTTTTATACAGGTTGCCTGAAAGCAGAACACATTATTTTTCATGAGTTCAATGACACAAAGGATTTCTCAATGTCTGAAGCTAGAGAACCATTAAATTTATGTAACAACTGAAAAAATAAAATTCAGGTGCATACATGTCTACCTGACCCTCTCCATGAGGGAGAAAATGCTCTGTTTCTGGGCTTCCCTGGTAATGTATGATTGCCAGCACCTGTGGTGACACCTTTCTTATCACTGACCTAGCTCCCCACAGGTGCTGGCAATCATACTTTACCAGGGAAGTCCTGGAACAGAGCATTGTGCCCTCTTGGAGAATGTCAGGTAGGTCTAAACACTAGTACCCCATTCACATCGCAAAAAATTACCCGGTTCATGCCGGTTTCTTTCTGGTTCCACCCTGTAATTGATGCGATGTGAAAGGGGTTACCGATTACAGCCAACCTGGTAAAAAAAAAAGGTTTTTTACTGGTTCATTGCCGTGTTGCTGTGTAGAGTGAACGGGTTAAACAGGTCAAGCGACCTCTTTTTCTGTTAACACTATGGAGTACGCAGCACTTGGAGCTCGAAGCGCTGCTTCCTACCCTGCCCCCGATGATGCTCCGCCACGCCCCATAGGACGTCAGTAAACCGCATACTTGCCTATCTGACCCTCTCCATGTGGGAGAAAATGCTCTGTTCCTGGCCTTCCCTGGTGACTGCCATCACCTGTGGTGAAACACCTTTCTTATCAATTAACTAGCTCCCCACAGGTGCTGGCAATCATACATTAACAGGGAAGTCCAGGAACAGAGCATTTTCTTCCTCATGGAGAGGGTCAGGTAGGCATATTTTTCAGCTGATATTTTAGGGAAGGTGTTGGCGTTGCTCACCTCTCTCATCTACCATTGGATACTTATAGTAGATGGTGGACAGCAGAGGGTGAGACCCGCTACAGACACCAACCCACTTTTTACTTATATACTTTACTTATATACCTGCTCAATGCTCTCTCATAAGTCGTGCCATATCTTGAACAGGGTGTGATACTGTAGGCACCTACTTTTCCTTGGGTATCAATACGTATGTGCTCTCATTCTGGTAATTTTACTACCATACATGACTGGATCGCCTGATTCCGTTCCGATCTCAGCAGCTAAGCAGTGATTGGCCGGCTTAGTACCTATGGGAAGGACTCACTGGGAATATCCGGTGTTATAATATCACAGAAAAGCAGAAACACTCAGGGTGAGATTTAATAGGACGAGATATTCAGAAAGTGAGAGATTTGGGAAGCAATCTCCAGTTTTTTTAAAGCGGCAACCATTTACACTTCAAAATCAATCTGGTTTGGCAGTGTAATGGTTGCCACTTTAAAAAACCTGGAGATTTCTTCCCAAATCTCTCACTTTCTGAATCTCTCATCATTTAAATCTCACCCAGAGTGTCTGACCCCAAACTTATAATCTGTACTAACTCTGTGTTTCCCCACCCGTTATTGCAGCTCACTATCTCAAATTGTGTTGATTGGATGGAGGCTACATATACGTATACCTACTGTATATTGATTATCTCTTATTTGTGTCAAGCGTCTTGATTGGACTACCTGCGCCTACTAACCTCTAGCATTTGTGCTAACTAAGCCACTATCATTACTATTCTTTGTTAACAGGTAGATCCTATTTTTACTCCATCATTGCGCCAGCTTAATAGTTATTGTTCGGGACTCTCACCGCAAGGTGACAAGTCAAATCACTTGTGAGCCAACACAAGTGACGTATTCACCTTTTTTTCTCTTTTTAGCGCATACTTATTAAAAGTACATTTTTAATCAATTACTCATCTTACACCCTTACCATTATTATTTGTCAAGTGTGCCCCAAAAAACCTCACGCATGTTCTCTTGTAGTCATCCTCGTGACCCCCCTTCTCTTCAAACCTGAAATATTGCCAGTTTGCTTATGCGATCTGAACAGACTGCACATGGAGGGTTGCATCAGGAGTTTTAGAAAACGGATTATTCCGTATTTCTGAATATTTTTATATTTCAATGAGGTATCTTGCATTTATGTTGTACATACACATGACATACGCACAGATATATTTTATTTGTGCATAAAACAAGGTTTCAAAACATGAAACAAAGTTTGTGTCCTATCTCAGATACTAAATTTGAATGTTAAGCAATCATTTTATTGCACATATACTGTATAGCGCCAGTTACATATCATGTTCCCAGTAGTGCCAGTTACATATCATGTCCCCAGTAGTGCCAGTTACATATCATGTCTCCAGTAGTGCTAGTTACATATCATCTCCCCAGTAGTGCCAGTTACATATCATCTCCCTAGTTGTGCCAGTTACATATCATGTCTCCAGTAGTTCCAGTTACATATCGTCCCCAGTAGTGTCATTTACATATCATGTCTCCAATAGTGCTGTTACAGATGTCCCCAGTAGTGCTGTTACAGATGTCCCCAGTAGTGCTGTTACAGATGTCCCCAGTAGTGCTAGTTACATATCGTCCCCAGTAGTGCCAGTTACATATCAAGTCCCCAGTAGTTCCAGTTACATATCATCCCCAGTAGTGTCATTTACATATCATGTCCCCAGTAGTGTCAGTCACATATCATCTCCCCAGTAGTGCCAGTTACACATCATGTCTCCAGTAGTGCTGTTACAGATGTCCCCAGTAGTGCTGTTACAGATGTCCCCAGTAGTGCTGTTACAGATGTCCCCAGTAGTGCCAGTTACATATCAAGTCCCCAGTAGTTCCAGTTACATATCGTCCCCAGTAGTGTCATTTACATATCATGTCCCCAGTAGTGTCAGTCACATATCATCTCCCCAGTAGTGCCAGTTACATATCAAGTCCCCAGTAGTGCCAGTTACATATCATGTCCCCAGTAGTGCCAGTTACATATCATGTCCCCAGTAGTGCCAGTTACATATCATGTCCCCAGTAGTGCCAGTTACATATCATGTCCTCACTAGTGCCAGTTACAGATCATGTCCCCAGTAGTGTCATTTACATATCATGTCCCCAGTAGTGTCATTTACATATCATGTCCCCAGTAGTGCCAGTTACATATCAAGTCCCCAGTAGTGTAATTTACATATCATGTCCCCAGTAGTTCCAGTTACATATCGTCCCCAGTAGTGTAGGAGCCGGACTGGAGGCAAAGCCTGGGGGTAGGCTCCCCTGACAGGGTTTGTAGGGAGCTGACTAGCTGGACAGTCATAGAAGGGGTGTCTAAGGAGAGGGTCATAGGGGGAGGGGCTTAACGGGGTGTAGTAAGGGTATATAAGCAGAGTGCAGGCAGGAAATAGGGGTCACTGGGAGATTTTTCTGAACAGCTAAGCAGCACTGCATCTCCCATGGCTTCCCCAAACGCTGATGCTGAGGTATCTGCAGCGCTGGCTGCCCTCAGGGAGGCAGCAGGCACCAGAGGGACAGAGTGGCTGCAGCAGCAGATGTCAGGTCTGCTGGGGGGACTGGGAGCAGCAACGCAGGAGGCTGCTCCAGCGGGCGCACGGCCTCGGAGGTCCAGGCCTCCGGAGCGCTTCAGCCCATCCGTGTCCCCCAGGGTTCAGCGCCGTTCTAGGAGCCCCGTCAGGGACCCTCCAGGCCAGGCTGCGGGCCGGGCACCTTCCGCCCGCAGGACCAGGTCTGGGAGGAATCCAACATGCAGGCGGAACCCTCCGCGCGGGGGGAACCCCCCCCACGTGCAAGAAGATCCGGCGTCACGTGGGTCTGGACCTGGAGCGGCGGGGCATGCGGGGCATGCTGCTGCCCAGCGCGGGGTGAGTCGTGCCAGGGGGGCAGAAGTACAGGCTGCGGACCGCAGGCCTGGTACACGGAGCGAGAGACGCACAGCTGGCTCCGCCTCCAACGCGGTCACGCCGGCTGGTGCTATGCCTGAAGGTCGGGATGACAGGAGAAGAGAGATGGCAGCGTCAGCAGACGATGGAGAGATACCTGGTCCTTCTTCATCTGGGACCCGTCAGGACACTGGACCTGCGGCTGCTGGGTTCACAGCCCCCAGGCAGCCTGGTGAGTCTGTCTCTATGTCTATTAATGCTTTAGCACAAAGTCAGGGGGGGGGAGAGTTAGCCCCCCAGGGGGAAATGAGTAGGGGCTTTACCGAATTATTGAGTGGTTTTGCAGATTGGCTGGTGGGTTTGCGGCAGGGGGCGGGGCCGTCCCCGGCGGCAGCATGGGCACCGCAGAATTCGGGCACACCAGCTAGCATTAGTGTGCCGGTCAGTAATAGTGTGCCTGTTAGCAGTGGGGTGCCGGTTAGCAGTGGGGTGCCGGTTAGCAGTGGGGTGCCGGGGAGCAGCGTGGTGCTGGTACCCGGCGGGGAGCAAAGCAGCAGCAGGGCAGGGGCTGAAGGGGGCAGTGTGGTGACGCAGGATGAGAGTGGGAGGCTTAGTGACACTGCGAAAGGGGAGGTGTGTGTATGTTTTGAGGGGCCATTGGGGGCCCACCTGAAGCAGGAGGTGAGGGAGAAGATTTGGAAAGGGGAATATGTGGATATATTTTCATTACTACCCTTAAAGCGTTTTAACCTGGATAGGCCCCGCAAGGAGGAGAAAAAGGAGGAGGAGGAACGGCGGCGGTATCGGCTGATACCGCGGTCATTCACAAATTGGTTACAGGCATTTGCTATTTTAGCTAGTGTGATTGGGGAGAAGGCACCTGACAATTGTTCAGGCTTATTCTGTTACATGGATGCGATAGGAGAGGCATACCGTGTGTACGGGGGCATGGCCTGGCTCAGGTATGATGAGCAGTTTAGGCAGAGGAAGGCGGTTCGCCCCAACATTCGTTGGGATCATAAGGATATTGCTTTATGGTTAAAGGTAACGGCCCCCATAAAAAGTGGGCAGCCCTTTCGTGGGGATGGGGGGGGGGGGGCGAGAGAGGCCACAAGCGGGACGGCCATGCAGAAGGGACTCTGCTTTGCCTTCAACGACGGGTCATGCCGGTTTGGAGCAAAATGCAAATTCAAGCATGAATGTTCATCATGTGGAGGGAACCATGGGGCAAATAAATGCTTCAGAGGGAAGTCCCGAGACAGTAGTTCAAAAGGGGGCGACACCAGTTCGGCTGGAAAGGATGCTGGGTTATCTGCGTAGGTATCCTGACCAGCGGACAGCCGCCTTGTTGGAGGAGGGGTTTAGGGAAGGTTTTAAGATACCTTCTGACGTGCAGGTGTCAAGAAGTTTTAGGAGGAATTTGAAGTCTGCTAGGGAGCATCCTGAAGTGGTGCAGGAAAAACTGTTTAAGGAGGTGCAGCTGGGTCGTATGGCTGGACCGTTTAGGGCGGCACCGTGGCCAGATTTGATAGTCTCTCCGTTGGGGGTGGTGCCAAAAAAGGAGGCGAACAAGTTTCGTCTGATACACCATTTATCCTTCCCAAAAGGGGCGTCGGTCAATGATGGCATTGACCCCGACATCTGCTCGGTGGTTTATACATCCTTTGATGCGGCCGTTAAGTGGGTGAAGCGGTTTGGGAAAGGGGCCATGTTGGCAAAGACTGATATTGAATCGGCATTCCGGTTGCTGCCTGTTCATCCAACCAGTTTGCGCTTGTTGGGATGTTGTTGGGATGGGGAGTTTTTTGTTGATCGTTGTTTACCGATGGGGTGCTCCTTGTCGTGTGCTTATTTTGAGGCCTTTAGTTCCTTTTTGGAGTGGGTGGTTAAGGATGTCTCTGGGTGCAGTTCAGTTATTCATTACCTAGATGATTTTTTATGTATTGGTCCCGGGGGGACCGGTGTATGTGATTTATTGTTGAGGACTGTTGAAAGGGTGTCGGCAGACTTTGGGGTCCCGCTTGCTCCGGGAAAGACGGAGGGCCCTGCGACTGTGATCAGTTTTTTGGGTATTGTCATTGATACTGTGAATATGGAGTGTCGCTTGCCTGAAGAAAAGTTACTGGGTTTGAAGGCCGAGGTAGGGAGGGCGTTGCTGTTGAAGAAAATCAGATTGAGGGAATTACAGTCCTTGCTGGGTAAGTTGAATTTTGCGTGTCGCATTATGCCGATGGGCCGCATTTTCAGCAGGAGGCTGGCAGCAGCGACAGCAGGGGTGGTTCTTCCTCATCATTTTGTCAGATTAGGTAGTGAGTTGAAAGGGGACTTGCGGGTGTGGGCATCTTTTCTGGAAACCTTTAATGGCAGGGCGTTGTGGATGTCAGACACGTGCGTGGCTACAGAGCTAGACCTTTTCACAGACGCCGCTGGGAGTGGCGGTTTTGGGGCTTATTGCCAGGGACATTGGTGTGTGGGCCGGTGGCCGGAGTCTTGGGTGCAGAGAGGCTTGGTTAAAAATTTAGCATTGTTGGAATTGTTTCCTATTTTGGTTGCAGTTGTTGTTTGGGGTGAGCTGTTCCGCGATAGGAAGATTTGTTTTTACTGCGATAATTTGGGGGTGGTCATGGCTATTAATCAATTGTCGGCATCTTCACCGCCGGTGGTTACTATTTTGCAGCAGTTGGTATTGGAATGTCTGGCTTTGAATTTGTGGGTTGTGGCTAGGCACGTTCCCGGTGTCTCTAACGGCATTGCGGATTCTTTATCTCGTTCACAGTGGGAACGATTCCGGGAGTTGGCGCCAGAGGCGGACAGGGAGGGGACCGGGTTCCCGAGTCGGCTCTGGGCTTTGCTGGACGGGTAGTCGATCAGCTCATCAGGGAATCCTTGGCCCCAAATACATGGTCGGCATACAATCAGGAATGGCGGAGCTGGTTAGAATGGCGTGAGGTAGTAGGTTTGAAAGAGGATGATGACGAGTTGGCTGTCTTGCTATACATAGGCCATTGTAAGGAGATTGGTTGGTCAGTGGCTAAGATCACGCGCTGTATGGCGGGCTTAGCTTTTGGGTTTCGTGCAGGTGGGAGGCCTGATGTCACAAAGAATTTCCTGATTGCGCAGGCTTTAAAAGGCTGGAGAAAAGGACATGTAGTACAGGATCAGAGAAGGCCGGTGTCCTTCCAGTTGTTGCAGAATATGGGCAGGAAGTTGGGTGAGGTCTGTAGTTCCAATTTCGAGGAAAGGTTGTTCGGGGTAGCCTTTTCGCTTGCCTTCTTCGGGGCACTGCGGATTGGTGAACTCGTGAGTCCAAGCGTCTCCAGGCCGGGAGGTTTGTTAGGGGAGGATGTGGATTTATACTCGGATAGGGTGGAGCTAGTGGTGAGGAGGTCTAAGACGGATCAATTAGGGAGGGGGAAGAAGGTAGTTCTCTTCTCTGTACCGGGCTCAGATATGTGCCCGGTAGCACGGCTGAGGATATTTAAGGAAGTCAGAGTGGGCAGAGAAAGGGATCCTTTGCTGATGCATGCGAATGGGTCCTTTTTATCACGGTTCCAGTTCACAAGCGTGTTTAGAGCAGTCCTGCGGACGTTGGGCCTCAAGGGGGAGGAATACGCGGGTCACTCTTTCCGCATCGGGGCCGCAACTGAGGCTGCTAGGATGGGTTTGGGAGATGAGCTGATTAAGCGCATTGGGCGATGGGAATCGTCTCGTTTTCGTTCATATGTTCGTTTAGGGGATTGTTGAGGCTGATTGTGTTCTTTCTAATTTTAGGGCATCCCCCGTGCCTGATTTGGATTTTAGGACATTCATATGTCTTTTGGGGAGCTTTGCGGGCTGATGTCAGACCGAACGGCCGCCAGCTAGGTTTGGATAGAGAGGAGGCAGTGGTTCGATGGCTGGGGAAGCGCGGTATGGTATGGAGTGGAATGTTACAGGAATTTCACCGTTTTGTTCGGCTCGATAGGGCTCCCGACATATTAGTGTTGCACGTGGGAGGGAATGACCTTGGGAGCAGACCATTTAGGGAGTTGATACGGGATATCAAGTTTGATCTCCTACGTTTATGGGCAATGTTTCCAGAGGTGATCACAGTTTGGTCGGATATTGTGCCGCGCCGTTATTGGAGGGATGCAAGGTCGGCTGACAAGATCAATAAGGCACGGATAAAAGTCAACAGGGCAATTGGGCGTTTATGGCTAGAAACGGCGCGGTAGTGGTGAGGCACAGGGAACTTGAGTCTGGTGCCGGTGCTTTTTGGAGAGGAGACGGTGTGCATTTGAACGCTGTAGGGATCGATGTTTGGTCCTTGGGACTACAGGAAGGGATAGAAACAGCGTTCCGGATGTGGGGGGGTCGCCCGGGGTCAAGGGCTTAACCCCGTGCTTGGTGGCGGAGGGGGGTCCTCGAGGTTAGTGGCATTGAGGCTTAATTATGCGGCGGGGAGGGCCCCATGAGGGGGCTGGACTCCCCTGGGTGAGGCTAATTAATGAGCACTGGGTGTTGACAATTGGTGCCCTCGAGCCAATCGCTATCGGCTGGGGGTAACAACTCCTGGAAGTGCTTAGAGGTGTGGATTGATTTATTGAGGGCCTCGGGGACCACCTTCCGTGGGGAATGTTTTTGATTATTGTTAATTTTGTATTGTTTCAATAAAGATGGCTGCTGTGGCCAATTTTATCCAACAAGAGAGTTATGTCATTTGTGGGGGGATAATTGGGCACAGCGATTAGACAATACCCTGTCATGTAGGAGCCGGACTGGAGGCAAAGCCTGGGGGTAGGCTCCCCTGACAGGGTTTGTAGGGAGCTGACTAGCTGGACAGTCATAGAAGGGGTGTCTAAGGAGAGGGTCATAGGGGGAGGGGCTTAACGGGGTGTAGTAAGGGTACATAAGCAGAGTGCAGGCAGGAAATAGGGGTCACTGGGAGATTTTTCTGAACAGCTCCCACCCACCCTCCCTAATTTTATAATTTTTAGGAAGAATTATTGATAGGTTGTCTTTTGTCACAGTGGCCTGTGCGGAGGGGGGTCCTCGAGGTTAGTGGCATTGAGGCTTAATTATGCGGCGGGGAGGGCCCCATGAGGGGGCTGGACTCCCCTGGGTGAGGCTAATTAATGAGCACTGGGTGTTGACAATTGGTGCCCTCGAGCCAATCGCTATCGGCTGGGGGTAACAACTCCTGGAAGTGCTTAGAGGTGTGGATTGATTTATTGAGGGCCTCGGGGACCACCTTCCGTGGGGAATGTTTTTGATTATTGTTAATTTTGTATTGTTTCAATAAAGATGGCTGCTGTGGCCAATTTTATCCAACAAGAGAGTTATGTCATTTGTGGGGGGATAATTGGGCACAGCGATTAGACAATACCCTGTCATGTAATTTACATCTCATGTCCCCAGTAGTGCCAGTTACATATCATGTCCCCAGTAGTGCCAGTTACATATCATGTCCCCAGTAGTGCCAGTTACATATCATGTCCCCAGTAGTGCCAGTTACATATCATGTCCCCAGTAGTGCCAGTTACATATCATGTCCCCAGTAGTGCCAGTTACATATCATGTCCCCAGTAGTGCCAGTTACATATCATGTCCCCAGTAGTGTCAGTCACATATCATCTCCCCAGTAGTGCCAGTTACATATCATGTCCCCAGTAGTGCCAGTTACATATCATGTCCCCAGTAGTGCCAGCAGCAATGATGAACTGATATTATGTGATGATGATGACTCCAAGGAGGTACACACTGATGAGAGTGAAGATTAGGATGACAAATGATGAATCAGTCTGTACCTTATTGTGGGGGCCCAAACAAACCAGTCATTTCAGTCACAGGTTAGGCAGTCCCTCTGGCTGAAATGACTGGTTTGTCAAGTGCGCAATGTCCTACCTAAGGGTGGGTGGGCGGACCCAGGGACAATTCCACCTTGCGCTTCTTCTTTTTCTTGAGATTCTTCTTTTTATATGTCCCTGTTGTAATTTATGCAGCGCAGGGGGTCCAATCGGCTGATTTGGCCTAAAATGGTCACACTGAACCTCGATTAGGCAGAGGAGTTCAAAGATGCGGGCGCACCTCTTAAGTAGAAAGGGAGTTTGGGATATTCACACAAACCCTTATTCTGCTGTCTGGCATCTGTTCTTTTGGAACATAGAATGGCAGATGAGAGATAACGGTAGGTGTCACCCAGACAGAAAAACATAGGTTGCAGTCTTCTGCTGTTCTGACAAAATGTGCCAAAGCTAGTCCTGATGCTGCTGCATTTACAGGACCTGCACAGGCACCTGTCAGAATGAGAGAGACCACTGATTGGAGAAAGCTTTGTCATACGATGAAAATGTGGTCAATTTGACACAGTTGTCAACACAGAAAGTGTCGACTATTCTGACAACAGAGTATGCTTTAGGTTAAGCAGTTATCAATTTTACCACATTAGGTTTTTAAAGCCTGTAGTGACTGGAATAGCCTTAGTAGTTTGTAAGTTTGTACAACAAATTGCTAGCATTTAGACACGGTGGTCGACATGCAATTAGTGTCGACTTTCCAAATAAAAAGTGTTTTTGAGTCTATGCAGTTTCTTGACCTTCAGTCCTTACATTGGTGTAACTAGGAAACCGCACTGCCTCGGGCATATGACCCTGGAAAAATGTTATTATAATGAAACAAAGCAGTTTAGTTTTTAACTTGTTCATAAATCGCTGCTGCCATATCCGACACACAATGCCACTTTAAATGCCTTGATTGGCAATTGTTTAAAAATCACCTTTGGTAGTCAGGCCCATATGGGTCTAATACACATGCTAGTTAGATGTATATAGTTATCAAAAAAAATCACAATTAGGAACTCTAGGCGCTGTTAGATCGGGACAAAATAAGACAGTGTCACAGCAGCAGCCTCCACATAGACTTATGATAGTGGTACAATTGAGACAGAATAAGACAGTGTCACAGCGGCAGCCTCAGCATATACCTCTGATTGCGGTGCAATGTGCGATACTGCCGAATACTCACAGACCGGCTATTTCATCCTGTCACTGCGGCTTGAAAACAGCGTGTTGGGGAGAGCAGTTTGGTCCGTGGCTCACCTCTCAGGTGGGCGCCAGGACCGGAAGTGACGCGCGTTTCGCTCTGAGAGCTTGGTCACACTGGGATTGGTGTGTCTCTCCTGAGCCTGGCGTGTTTTATGGGCGGCAGAATTAATTGAACAATTGTTTGATTGCCTCCTTTATTATCGGTTCATTTGGTGCTGTTTGCGGAATGCTCTTTATTCTTTTTATCCCATCTTATTGAACAAATTATTTAATAGTTCAATGAGTGTGTTTGGTAGTAATTATGTGGCTGTGTATTTAGATATTTTAATTATTTTATACAATGAGACTGATAGTGTGATTTATCTAGGAGAAGCATTATTATCTACTTTCTTAATTGAAGTTTATTCATATCATTGTGTGAAAAGAGGAAGGATTTTACCTATGAGTTCGAGACGATGTGTTGGGCAAATATACCTAAATATATATTGAAAAAGTATATAATAACCATATATATATTTTTTTGTAAGGGGATAGTCTCATAATAAGGGGAAAGAATACATGTACAAATGGGGGAGAGATAAAGTGAGATAGAGTCCTGAAAATGAGTACTCTGTGTACATGTTACAATTTATACCGTCTGCTCAGTATGAGAATAGGAAAGGAGCAGGAGATGGTTACATATGTTTTTTCCCTGTGAAAGATTGGGAATAGAATGAATATAGGTGATACTGAGTAGTTATGTAGAAAAATGATGATTATTTAGGATTTTTTAGGATTTTTTGGGATTTTTGGTGAGGATCCCTCACTATCCGTTGTAGTTGTTCTGTAGACTGTATCACAAGAGCTGTGAGTGTAGATATTGTGGTGATTCTGATCTGAGGTTTTTCCTTGGAATACTAGATGAAGACACCATAATTAATGTATTTGTTCAGGCCGGACGGGTGGAGTGTCCCTAATTTATAGGTCCACTCGCTTTCTTTCTTGAGCAGGGTCCTGGTCATGTCCCCTCCTCTTATCCCCAGAGTGATTTTTTCTAGTCCCATGATTTGGAGACCAGCAGTAGAGCTGGAGTGTTTTTCAAGGAAGTGTTTTGCCACTGTGGTAAGCTGTCGCATTTTTTGTTTATCTGTTTTGGCATTTCGGATGTTCCCCATATGCTCCAAAGTACGAACTTTTAGCATTCGTGTGGTCATGCCAACGTACTTCATGTTGCATGGGCAGATAATGCAGTATTCTACATTGGTTGTTTTGCAATTAAAATAATTTCTTATTTTAATGGTTGTTCCGTATCTGTCCTTCAGTTCTTTTATTGGTGCAATATGACTACAGATTTTACAGTTGCCACAGGGAAAGCTTCCTGTAATTATTGGTTCTTTTGGGTTGCTGTTGGTGAAATGGCTATGTACCAATTTATCTTTTAAATTTGGTGCTCGTCTCCAGCTCATTTCCACATTTGAATTGAGGAGCGTATTGAGATCTGGGTCTGACAGGATTATTGGCCAGTGTTTTTGCAATATCTGTTTGATCTCTCTCCACTGTAGAGATGGGCAGTACTATTCATTGGAATGAGTAGAGACACACGGCTCAGCTCAGTAAAGTGTGTTGAGACAGTGACTCGGCTCTCGAGTCACGGCTCATATGGAATTACAGGCACAGGGAGACAATGCAGGGCTCACAGCACACTCAGGGAGTTGCAGAGGCTCAGTCACTCAGTGTGCAGGGAAGACAGGAAGTAAGACAGTGGCTTGGCGAAGTAAGACAGTGGGCGGTATTCAGTAACCTGATTCACCATGTTTTTATGTTGAATTTGTGCTGTTTGGCGAATTTTTGACAAAAACGGTGAATCACCCCATTCAATGAGCAGATGACGAATACATTTCAAGGTTTTTTTCGCCATGATTCACCGAGTAGCAATCGCTATCTTTTTATGGTGAAGTGGAATGTGAACTTTTAAAATAAAGTGTTTTGTTTTTTACATTTGGTGTCAAAAATCAGGAATTTTATTCTGAGGAGGGGCATGCTATTTTTATTCATGTGCTGTAAGCACATGAATATATATTTAATTGAAATTTTTTTTTTTATTTTTTTTTTTACACAGCAGCCAGCAGGGGGCGCCGGAGCCGAGCCGCTCATTAGATATTCATATATTCACTGCACCCTATCGTTATCGGGTGTAGTGAATATACCCGTCCCCTGCTGGCACCCCCGGAGGGGCAGCCTGTGCTGCCTGGCACCCGGGGAGCCCACCTCCCCCCCACATACGCTCTGGGGCAGGCAGAGAGACTTCCATCTCCCTGCCTGCCACCGTCCTAAGGCTCCCTGCGGCATCGCCGCAGGAGCACAAATTCGCCAGTCAGGGGCAGTGAGCCCCTGACTCGTTGAATACCGGAGCCGTCGAGGCTCCGGAACGTGGCGGGCAGTGGCGAATGTGCAGCGAATCCTAAACAGGATTCGCTGCACGTCGCTGGTATTCACATTGAATACCGCCCAGTGGCTTGGCTCACAACTCTTAGTGAGTTGCAGAGGCTCAGTGTGCTGGCAGACAGGAAGTAAGACAGTGGCTTGGATCACAACTCATTTGGAATTGCAGCAGGCACAGAGAGACAGTGCAAGGCTCACAACACATTAGGGAGCTGCAGAGGCTCAGTCCCTTGCTGCTGCTTAGTAACCGAACCAGCTTTAATAATTATTGTGCAGTTCATCTGGCAGAGGCAGGCAGCTGCTTATGCAATGATTGTTAACTAGGTGATTCATCGCGCCCTACGGGCGCTTTTCACACCGTCGTAAGGGGCTGCGCCCCCTTAATTTGTGAACGTTTGTATATGAGAAATATGGTTAGAATTGTATGAAAGATGCCCTGTATTGCAACTTAGGTGTCCGCGAATCGCGGGAGGGGGGGTCGCGGAGGGTGCCGCGAATTGCAGGAGGGGGGGTCGCGGGGGGTGCCGCGAATTGCAGGAGGGGGGGTCGCGGGGGGTGCCGCGAATTGCAGGAGGGGGGGTTGTGGGGGGGTGGATGCTGCGAATCGCGGGAGGGGAGGGATTGCAGAGAATCGCGGGAGGGGGGTTGCGGGGTGGGTTGCCGCAAATCGCGGGAGGGGGGTTACGGGGGCGGGGGTTGCGGCGAATCATGGTAGGGGGGGTCGCGGGGGGCGTGCCGTGAATCACGGGAGGGGGGGTCATGGGGTGGGGTGCCGAGAATCGCGGTGGGGTGTGTGTGTGCCGTGAATCGCGGGAGTGGGGGTTGCGGGGGGGGTGGGGGGGTGTGACGCGAATCGCCACAAGAAAAAATCAACACAGAAAGGTCAACACATGTAAATGTTGACATAAGTGTGGCACTTCATTGGTGTCCATGTCGACACATGAGAATGAATATGAAAACATTCAAAAAATGAAAAAAAAAACTTCAAAAACTCATGTCAACCTTTTTCATTATCGACCATAGCCATGTCAGTGTTTTCCATGTGCAATTTAATTCTGGAGCTGC
This sequence comes from Crinia signifera, assembly GCF_055691185.1. Classification (NCBI taxonomy): domain Eukaryota; kingdom Metazoa; phylum Chordata; class Amphibia; order Anura; family Myobatrachidae; genus Crinia; species Crinia signifera. The sequence continues at coordinate 76,170,962 of NC_139228.1, forward strand.
CGCGAATCGTGGGGGGGTGCCGCGAATTGCGGGAGGGGGGGTCGCGGGGGTGGGTGCCGCGAATCGCGGGAGGGGGGGTTACGGGGCGGGGGTTGCGGCGAATCATGGGAGGGGGGGTCGCGGGGGTGTGCCATGAATCACGGGAGGGGGGGTCATGGGGTGGGGTGCCGAGAATCGCGGGGGAGGTGTGTGTGTGTGTGTGTGCCGTGAATCGCGGGAGTGGGGGTTGTGGGGGGGGGGTGGGGGGTGTCGGGGGGTGTGACGCAAATCGCCACAAGAAAAAATCAACACAGAAAGGTCAACACATGTAAATGTTGACATAAGTGTGGCACTTCATTGGTGTCCATGTCGACACATGAGAATGAATATGAAAACATTCAAAAAATGAAAAAAAAAACTTCAAAAACTCATGTCAACCTTTTTCATTGTCGACCATAGCCATGTCAGTGTTTTCCATGTGCAATTTAATTCTGGAGCTGCTGCGAATCACGGGGGGTGCCACGAATTGCGGGAGGGGGGGGTCGCGGGGTTGGCTGCCGCGAATCGCGGGAGGGCGGGGTTCACAGGGGTTCCGGTGGGGGGTTGCCGCGAATTGCGGGAGGTGGGGGGTCACGGGGGGTGCCGCGAATCGCGGGAGGGGGGGTTGCGGGGGGGTGTGACGCGAATCGCCACAAGAAAAAATCAACACAGAAAGGTCAACACATGTAAATGTTGACATAAGTGTGCCACTTCATTGGTGTCCATGTTGACACATGACAATGAATATGAAAACATTTAAAAAATGAAATAAATCTTCAAAAACTCATGTCAACCTTTTTCATTGTCGACCATAGCCGTGCCAGTGTTTTGCATGTGCCATTTAATCCGGGGGGTGCCGCGATTTGCGTGAGGGGGGGGGGTTGCGGGGGGTGGGTGCCGCAAATCGCGGGAGAGCGGGGTTCATGGGGGTTCCGGTGGGGGGTTGCCGCGAATTGCGGGAGGGGGGGGGTCGCGGGGGGGGTGCCGGGGTGCCGCGAATCGCCGGAGGGGGGGTTGCGGGGGGTGTGACGCGAATCGCCACAAGAAAAAAATCAACACAGAAAGGTCAACACATGTAAATGTTGACATAAGTGTGCCACTTCATTGGTGTCCATGTCGACACATGACAATGAATATGAAAAAATTAAAAAAATTAAAAATAAATCTTCAAAAACTCATGTCAACCTTTTTCATTGTCGACCATAGCCATGTCAGTGTTTTGCATGTGCCATTTAATCCCGGGGCTGCTGCGAATTGCGGGGGGGGGGGGGGGGTGCCGCGAATCGCGGGAGGGGGGTCGCAGGGGGGTGCCGCCAATCGTGCAAGGGGGGGTCGCGGGGGGGGTTCTTTTTGCCGCGAATCGCGGGAGGGAGGTCGCGGGGGGGGGGTGTTTTTTCCGCGAATCGGGGGGGGGGTCACGGGGGAGGGTTTGCCGCGATTCGCGGGAGGGGGGGGTCGCGGGTGGTGGTTATGCCGCGAATTGCGGGAGGGGTCGTGGGGGGGTTCTTTTTGCAGCGAATCGCGGGAGGGGGGGTCGCGGGGGAGCGGGTGTTTTTGCCGCGAATCGCGGGAGGGGGGGGGCGCGGGGGGGGAGGTTTTGCCGCAAATCGCGGGAGGGGGGCGCTCACCTGGTGGCTGTGGAGTAGCAGTGCTGGGCAACATGGGAAGGCAGTGGGTGTCTGGCACTGTCTGTGGGCTCACTGGGCTGGTTCTCTGTCACATACCTCCCAACATGACCCTCTCCAGGAGGGACACAATGCTCTGTTTCAAGACTTCCCCTTAATGTATGATTGCCATCACCTGTTTTAAACAGGTTAATTTCTCAGAAAAGTGTTCAGCACAGATGAAGGCAATCACACATTAAGAGGAAAGTCCAGGAACAGAGCGTTATAGACACAGACACCCACTTTGAGTGATAGATGTAGCCAAATATATAGGAGATAATATAATATAATTACCAACATAGATTCAGTGTTATATATATTTATATACCTTTGGGACTTATAACATAATGTAAAGTGTTTGCGCTCTGCATTGCAGGGAAGTTGTGCATTCAGCCCAGCACTGTGATGTGTGTGACAGTGTTGTTACAGTTGTAGTGAGTGTAGTGGCCGGCTCACCCGGTTAACGCTGTGTGACTAGTCTCTGACATGTGAACTGTACAGAGACACACAATTAATGCTGCTGTCCCGACTCAGCCAACAGTGAGTATCTCCAATCATGCAGTCAGCCGAATGTTTCGAGACACTGAGTCGAGACAACGATTCACTAGCCATCTCTACTCCACTGGTCACAGAAGCTCCCGATGAAACGTACTGTTTTGGTTTCAGTATCAGCCGGTTTTTTGTTGTTCTGAAAGATCAAGTCATTTCTTTTAATCATGGATATGGATTTCTTTGCTCTCTTGATGCACCTAGAGCTGTAGCCTCTCTCTTTAAGTCTGTGAGTCAGTTCTTCACTCCTTGATGCGTATACCTGATCATCTGAGCAGTTTCTTCTCAGTCAAAGAAATTCCCCTTTTGGGATGTTGGTTTTGGTCGGTGGGAAATGAGAGCTGCTATGGTGTAGAAGGCTATTGGTTGCAGTTGATTTTCTAAAAATTTTGGTGGCAAGAGAATTGTTGTCTGTCTTGTAAATCCTAAGATCCAGAAATGAAATACTGGTCGGGCTGCTTTCGTAGGTGAACTTCAAATTGATGTCATTGGTGTTCAGATCTTTGATATATTCATCCAGTTCACCCTGAGTACCCTCCCAGATGATCAGGATATCATCAATGTAACGTGTCCAAAAGATCACATGTTCATTCAGAGTTTCTCGTTTTTCGTGAAAGACGATCTCACTTTCCCACCAACCCAGGAAGAGGTTAGCATATGTGGGGGCACAGGCCGCCCCCATCGCTGTGTCCATTGTCCAGGGGCTGTGTCCAGGGTGGCGGGCTGTGTCCAGGGGCAGTGTCCAGTGTGACGGCTGTGTCCAGTGTACAGGAGCTGTGTCCAGGGGCGGTGTCCAGAGGCTGTGTCCATTGTCCAGGGGCTGTGTCCAGGGGCTGTGTCCAGTGTCCAGGGGCAGTGTCCAGTGTGATGGCTGTGTCCAGTGTACAGAAGCTGTGTCCAGGGGTGGTGTCCAGAGGCTGTGTCCATTGTCCAGGGGCTGTGTCCAGGGGCTGTGTCCAGGGTGACGGCTGTGTCCAGTGTACAGGGGCAGTGTCCAGTGTGACGGCTGTATCCAGGGGCGGTGTCCAGAGGCGGTGTCGATTGTCCAGGGGCTGTGTCCAGGGTGACGGGCTGTGTCCAGTGTGAGAGGCTGTGTCCAGTGTAAAGTAAGACAAATAAATAAAAGTAATAAATAAAATAAAAACACATTTTTGGAGGACGATGGAGGAGGAAATAATGGGAGATCAGCAACCTGATAGAAGTACTTAAGCTGCGACCACCAGTCATGACAAAGCCGATGGTCAAAGGCCTTGAGGCCATGTGAAATCAAAGCAGAAATGTAATTTTACAAAGGCCAAAAAAAATCCAAACTGGTAAAGTTACCTACAGAGAAGCATAAAATTGGCAATATGCCATTCACCACACGCAGTAGGAAGGAAAGGCTAAGGCCTTGGCCTTTGTTTCTGACTGATGGTACAGCATCTCAGAATGATGGTAGCCCTTCTGGTAGTACAATCAAACAAAGGAAACTTGAGAAGAAGACAAAGGCGAGTTCACAAATGTCACAAATCCCAGAGGAGAGTCGAAGTGTGTCCGCGGATGCCATATGTGAGACGGACCTTTCAAATACTGTATATGAAGAGGAGGTTTATTCCACCATTTGCGTGCCCTCTGCAAGTGTGTGCAAGAGCATCCACAGTCAAGATGCTGACCTGGTTTTTGAGGATGCTTCTGAGGAATTGGATGAGGATGTGGGTTCTGTTGATGTAGCTGGCACACAGAAGGATGTGGATGATGACGATGTTGAGGATGATGTTGTTTGTTTCAAGGCACCAACGGAGACAGTTGTTGTCTGGGGTATGAAAAAGCCCATTCTCATGCCAGGGCAAAAGACAAAAAAATCCACCTCGTATGTATGGAATTATTTCTACCCGAATCCGAACAACAGCTGTCAAGCCATGTGTAGCATTTGCAAAGCTATTGTAAGTAGAGGTAAGGATGTGCAGCACCTTGGGACCTCCTCACTGTTACGTCACTTGCAGCGCATCCATCAGAAGTTTTTGTCAAAAGAAACTGTGAACAAACATGTAGCAGCCTGCCCAGCGTCACTGTCCTGCTCCCCTGTCTCTTTTAGCTCCAAGGGCCTGCAATCTCCTCAAACACCTGCATCATCCACATCCTCATCGATTATTGGATTGGGAAGTAGTCCTGCACCCACTGTCATGAGCCTGACTGAATCCTCTCCTATCCTGGATTCCTCAGAAGCATCCTTAAGAGCTACACCTGTGGCTTTTGCTTCTGCTGCTGCTGCTTCCAGGAAGGGGACCAGGAATGGTAGTCCTTATCAGTTAACCAAGCAAATAACTGTAAAACAATCCTTTACAAGGGGGATGAAGTATGCCAGCAGTCACCCCGTTGCAAAGCGTATTACCGATGCCATAACAACTATGTTGGTATTAGACGTGCGTCCAGTATCCGCAATTAATTCTGTGGGATTTAACGAGTTGCTTGAGGTCCTGTGTCCCCTGTACCAAATTCCATCTAGGTTCCACTTCTCCAGGAAGGCAACACCCAGACTGTACACGGACATTAAAAATAGCATTGTTAGTGTCCTAAAAAATGCCACTGTACCGACTGTCCACTTAACCACGGATATGTGGACAAGCGGAACAGTACAAACTAAAGACTACATGTCTGTGACTGCTCACTGGGTGGATATATTGCCTTCAGCAGCAGCACCAACAGCAGCAGCAGCAACATAATTTCCCATTATCATTCAGAGGCAGGCTACTCTGTGTATCACAGGTTTCAGTAAAAGGCACACATCTGAAAACCTCCTAGAAAAACTACGGGAATTCATTGCGCACTTGGTCTCTCCTCGGGATTTGTCGTATCCAACAATGCCACCAATATTGTGAGTGCTTTACATCTGGGCAAATTCCAACATGTCCCATGTTTTGCTCACACAATAAATTTGGTGGTGCAACATTTCTTGAAAAATGACAGTTGTCCGGAAAATTTGTGGAATTCCACCCTCTATATGCTTCAGCGGATAGAGGAGCAGCAAAAGGCCATCCAAAGCTACACCTCGACTTATGACATAGGGAGAGGAACGGGAATGCACCTGAGTCCAGCTCAGTGGAGAATAATTTCCGTGTTGTGCAAGATCCTGAAGCCCTTCGAGGTTGCTACACGCAAAGTTAGTTCTGACACTGCCAGCTTGAGTCAGGTCATTCCCTTGATAGGCCTTTTGCAAAAGCAGTTGGAGAAATTGAAGGAGGAGTTGAAGCAGAGTGAATCTGCTAAATATGTAGGACTTGTAGATCACGCCCTTAATTCACTTTGCAAGGATCCAAGGGTCGTCGATCTCTTAAAATCAGATCATTATATTTTGGCAACAATACTGGATCCTAGGTTTAAGTCTTACATTGTGTCTTTGTTACTAGTGGGCATAAATCTGCAGAGGTGCAAAGACCCCTTGGTCCAAAAATTTTCAGCTGAAGCAGAATGTGGCAGGTACACATTTCCTCCTTCAGTTTCTCCCACTGGGGTTGTTAGGAAAAAACTAAATTTTCCTAAGAGACCCACTGCTATTCAGTCCGGAAATATATTTGACATCTGGTCCGGACTGAAGGAGCTTCCTACCATAATGGACATGTATACTGCTACTGCCTATGATGCTATCACAATTGATAGAATGGTGGATGATTACTTTAGCGATAGCATCGATATACTGTAGGTATGTCAGACTGTCCATTCTATTATTGGCAAGAAAAAAAGGCAATGTGGCGGTCTTTGCACAAACTGGCTTTGCTTTATTTAAGTTGCCCACCCTCCAGTGTATATTCTGAGAGAGTCTTCAGCGCAGCTGGGAACCTTGTTAGCAATCGGCGTAGGTTACTTCCACAAAACGTGCAGAAGATGATGTTCATAAAAATGAATTTCAAATTCCAACAACTGGACCTCCTTCACCAGCACTTACGTCCTAATACACACATTCCTCCTGTATTGGTTGATTCCAGCAACGACAAATTAATTGTGTGTGAAGAAGAGGATGAAGGTGAGGAATCGGATGCTGAGGATGACATCTTGTAAAACCAGTTTGTGCACTGCCCATTGCCAGCTTGTTTTGTGGAGTCCCAAAGAAACCAATCGTTTCAGCCACATGTGACAGTCCCTGCCACTAAAGTCCCTGTTGCTGAAATGATTGGTTTGTTAAACTGTGCATGTCCTGTATACAACATAAGGGTAGGTGGGAGGGCCTAAGGACAATTTCATCTTGCTCCTCTTTGTAATTTTTGCTATTTGGAGCATTTTCTTTGTTTTTAGGATGACGTCTTGTAAAGCTAGTTTGTGCACTGCCCTTTGCCAGCTTGTTTTGTGGGGGCCCAAACAAACCATTCATTTCAGCCACATGTGACAGTCCCTGCCGCTCAAGTCCCTGTCGCTGAAATGATTGGTTTGTTAAACTGTGCATGTCCTGTATACAACATAAATTGCCCAAGGACAATTTCATCTTGCACCTCTTTGTATTTTTTTTGGTCTTTGGAGCATTTCTCTTTTTTTGGGGTACTTTATTAAACTGCCACCCTGTCTTCCCCTGCAGTGCCGCTCTGCTTCCAAGGTGTGCCAGGTTGGAAGTGTAAGGTCCACATGTATATTACATACATGCTGTCGCTTAGCTTAGTCATCCAGCTACCTCTGTATAACCTTTTGGCCCAACTACAGTAAATGAAAACAATTTTGTGAGCTGTGAAGTGATCAAAATTGACTAGAAATGAGTGGAAACTAATGTTATTGAGGTCAATAATACTCATGGAGCAAAAACAGGCCAGAATTCTGTTATTTTAGCCATTTTTAGCATTTTTTCATAAAAATCCAGATCCAAAACCAAAACCCGCAAGGGTGGTTTTGCCAAAACCAATCCAGATCCAAAACACGTAGGGAGATCCAGATCCAAAACCTGCAAGGGTGGTTTTGCCAAAAACCAATCCAGATCCAAAACACGAAGGGAGATCCAGATCCAAAACCAAAACCCGAAAAAGTGTCCGCCGCACATCTCTAATTAAAACATGATATAAAGTTACTTGTTCAAGATATAAAGAGACTTTGTCTTTTATATTTATCTTCAAATCTATTTGTGCATAATCATCAGGTTTACACACATCCTTGAGTTATGCACTAAATCTTGTTATTTAAAAATATTTTTTAATAATAATCGTCATATACATGCTTTTCATTGACCTATAAATTGTATTTCATTTCAGAAATGGCGTGGTGTAGAACATGGTCCAGCTGCAATTAGAAAAGCTGGCCTCATTGAAAGATTGTCCAGCATAGGTAAGAAACTCATTTGGTTTTAAGTGAATTTGTGTGTAGTTTTATAAAAATAAAGGGATGGTTAATCACTGTATCTGGTGTGAAAAAATGGAGTTTTTAGAAAATAATCCAATAGCACCTTTGTCATCTGTTATCCAGAACAAAGTGAGATTTAAAAAAAATAATACGGTATTTATTTCAAGTAATCACACAATGTAAAAGCTAAATAGCATACAATGGCCCTTATTCTGATCGGTGCGGCCGGATCCGAATATGCGGCCAGGACCGTGCTTGCGAAACCCCGCCTTCCATACGGATCACCAACTCCGTCCGTATGGAAGCTGGCCGAACGGACCGCACGTGTATTTTTCACGGAATACGTCTCCTCCATCTCAGGGAACCTCCCCCATCATTCGATGGTCGCAGACCATCGAATGCAGGACCGAGTGGTCCACCAGCTCCCGCAACCTCAGACCACACGGACATTTTTCCATGCAAAAGCAGGGATCTGGGCGGGCAGCTGACATCCGGCGATGTCATATGTCCGCCCCCTACACGTGCGTCACCGCCGTATTACCATACGTACGCCCAGCGTTTGCATGGGAACGCCCATGAAACGCGGGGCGTATGCATATGGTAATGAGCCCAAATAGCCCTTCACGCCCCTCTCCAACCCCTGTTCGGAGTGTTCACATTTCATGCGGGATTTGGCCGTACGCCCCGCTCGCACATGCGCAGAGACGCCTCTGCACATGCGCAGACACAAAACATCGGCGGCACGAACGCACGCGGATATTACCGCACCAATCAGAATAAGGGCCAATGTTGCAATGGCTGACAAGACTAGTGCTGGGTACACACCAGGACGATTTTCCCTTAATCCTGTCAATCCAGATACAATTCCGACCGATTGTATGTAGATTGTATGTACTTTTGTGCTTTGTTGTCATTTCTTTGATCCGATTCCGATCCGATGCGCGTACCCGCCGCTCGTTTGGTCGTGTCGTTGGTCCTACATGCTGCTGGTAAGATCCGTCAATTCCAGGCTGACCGACTGTCAATCGCCTGCAGGTCGTAAATGTTTTTTGCTGCCGTCCATCAGTGCGACCGTCGTTTGATCCAGCCTATTCGAGTGGCATTTCCTAAACACTCCCCCTGGCGCCATGTTTTTCAACATAGCAAACAGCGCTGGCGCAGCAGTTGGACTCTCCTCAAGTCTGGCTCAATGCCAACGCAACAAGACTATTAACGTCTCTTTTAATGGTCACTGTAGTATTAAACTCTAGTTTTTGATAGGTCGACCCATCGGCCAGCTGGCGTTTGATCTCAAAGTCATAATCCGTCCAATCCTGCAGTACCACCTTTATCGGCAGGGCGGATGACTACTGCAGGGTTGTCACGGAGACCCGCTAAATCCCGACATTGGTCAAAAGTTAGATTAAAATATTTGGGGTTTCACTGAGACCTGTGCGTGCATTTCAACATCAGTAATCCGCAAAAATGCATGAATATTATGATTACTCGATGTAGGGTCGAAAACACTGGGCCTACTCAGCTGTCTCGAAGGTCCTGGGTCACTATCTGTCATTGAGGAAAAATGTTCGCGTAGGCGTAGTTTACGCCCAAAGCGATAGTTATCGACCTTCCAGTTGAACTAATTAAACGGCATGTTGGGGATAAATTTAAGTCCTAGTGTTAGAACTGACCTTTCAATGTCACTCAGCTGGTAGGATGACAAATTAAAGATAAGATCTAACTCCTCGGTTTGCGACCCCTTCTTCTTTGCTCCCCCCCTCCTCTGGTGACGCCTACACCTCCTCTTTCGAAAGGTGGGTAATGCGCCACAGTGGGATCTAAAAAAAAGTCTGTCTCTCACTATTGGTACCAGTTGAATCGGTGAAATCACTATCAGAGGAGGACTGTGTTTGGGATAATTGGCCACGATGACCACCTCTAAATCTGCAAAAATGGGTAGGGCGACCCCGTCTATCAGCCTGATTGCCAGTCAACCATCTATACACCGTATCGGTCTTATAATCAGAATTTACCGTCTCCAACTTCTTCCTTTTGAAAGTCAGTAATTCTTGTTGATATAAGTCGGTTTGGGTTTTAATTTTATCCAGCCATGAGTCAGACTTGTCAGCTGTTAAACGTTTAAGATATGTATGTTTAAAGGTGTCAAGGTCAGTCCTTCATTTTTTAAGCTCTGAGCCAACCTCTGTCAAAACAAGTAAGATTAAATCAGCCGAGCACTTATTAAGTACTCTGCACCATTGGGCACAAAAGGTCAGATTATTTCTCCCAATCGTGGGTACATTTGATACCCTGAACCCACGTGGTATCTTTTTTGAGCGATGATACTCGCTAAAGAACTGGCCATGTAGCAATAGGTCTATTTCACGTTTCCGTAGCCTGAGGAGTTTAAAATACAAATCAGAATTGGTTTCAGCAGGCAACTCTGCAAACTCTGCAAATTCTGCTTGATCGAAATAGACCTTGTCTGCGTCGTCATCCGTTAAGGACCTATCGCATTATATAATTCCAGTCTGCTGTTGCCACTGGTTACCAGTACCTATCGCAGTATATAATTCTAGTGTGCTGTTGCCACTGGCTACCAGTATCTATCGCAGTACCTCACACAGTGCAGCATAGCCCAAAACAATGGATGATTAAATAGTAAAAACCAATTACTCTTGTACACGTATGTACTCAAATATTACTGACTCAACAGAGAGCGCCACACATCTGAAGAATTATTCAAAATTCATATAAAATTTATTAACTTTGAGAATATTTTAAAAAATTAATAAAAACACATATAGAATAACAATAATAAACAATGACCCAATATAAATTATTCTTAAAAAGAATGCAGTTAGGGCAATTTTCTTAGAGGATTTTACCTTAGAAAATTAATGGTATACATTAAATTGAACCTAGCTCAAGACCAATTATTCCTGCAGAATGTAAAGAAAAAAAAACACTTGGTTTAAACATAAATGTCAATCAATATTAGCCCTGTATAAGCCAGGGTATATGGATGATGTTTGATGGACAAAGACATGATCCTTGTATCCCTTTAATTGGGAGTATAGACTTTTAGGATCCAATGTGTTGTAATGTTCCTTATATCATTAGTCACTCCAGAGGATTTTAAGCGCTATTATATTGTATTGGACCAGTGCCTCCTTGTGATCAGATATTTGGTTGTATTAGATCCCTGCAGTAGCCTTAAGTGCAGGCTCGCTTCAACCCGCTCGGCTCCAGCTGCAATCAGCGAGCCTTTGATGTTTTGCGTGGCGGGGAGCAAGCCTCGCTGACCTGTAGTTTGTAGACAGGTCCTTCGTGTCTGGCTCACAAGATTCGGGAGGCGCCCGTTTTCAGCAGCAGTGTAGCTTGTAGAGAGGAGGTCCCGGTCGCTTATTTGCGATCTCCGGGTGACAGGTGATCACAGCAGGTGGGAGCGGGGGTTAGGGTACCCCAATTGAAATAGCCCAAAACAAAATGGCCGCCACATATGTGCATATAATATATGCATATATGCGGCGGCCACATTTGTTTTGGGCAATGCTGCCGTTTGTGACCAGGCTGGGCTGCGGCCGCTTGGAACGAAGGTAAGCGGCCCAGTCAGAGTGAAATCTGGTCCGGCCCACCGGGAAACGGCCCGGTTTCCCGGTGGGCCAATCCGCCTCTGTATATGATGTACAGGATCCAAAGGCCTTAATATCTCAAACTGCCATTTCTAAATGGATGGGTTCCTAGTCACTGTAGGTGAATTTCAGAAGCTGAAGGCTGACCACAACTGGAAATTGGTCACATGCTTGCATGGGCTTCCTTAGGGTATTCCATTTCCTCCCATAAGCCAAATATAGATGGTACTTCAGTTGGCGCCTAATAAAAAATGCACCTTTGTGTGTGCAGGTACATGTGTTTAGGGAAGACTAGAGGGGCCAAGTGGTTCTTATCTGCCATCAAATGATATGTTTCTATAAATCTAGAGCAACAGCTACAGCAGTAAAAGCTTCACGAGGGGGTAAAATCCAATTAGTCTAACAAATCTAGAACAATGAGTTATGGTAAAGAGGAGGCACTGCCTATACAAGCACCCAACATGGAATGCAGTATGCCCAAGGGTGCAGTGGCAAGTGTGCATCCTGTACTAGGCCTCCATTATCAGCACATGGAAGCACCCTTTAAATGCAACACAATTATTACACCTACAGTCAGAGTGCAAATGCAATCAACTCTAAGTTCAGCCAATACAGTGTAATGTAGGTGGATAACGATGCTATAAGGGATGATTATGTTTGTAATGAGAAGATCAGGATTAGAATTTCGCCAATACCTAGGAGTCTTCTGAAATTAATTTGATATGTTTAAGTTGTTCATTGTCTCACTGGTCTGATTTATTTTATTTTACAGGGTGTAATATATATGATGTTGGGGATCTGAACTTTGCTCAAGTTCCTAATGACAAATTATACAATAACACAGTTAAATACCCTCGTACAGTTGGGCTCGCGTGTCAACTTTTGGCTGATGAAGTTAACAAAGTGGTTGGGGCTGGACACACTTGTGTAACCCTGGGAGGAGATCACAGGTAATTACTTTAAATTACGGTTCCAGTTTCATTTATTACATACTGTTTCATTCTCTATTAAAAAACAAATAAATTGTGATTTTTGATTCAGCTTTGTATGCAGTGTCAATGTTCACCCAAATGAGCATTAATTAGTGGGCACGTGCCAGGATACTCTATCAATGGTGAGTGCAATCAGCGGCAAAATATAGGGCCTGATTCAGACTTGATTGCTAGGCTGCATATGTACGCAGCCAGTCACCTGACCGAGCACCCACACGTACGCATGCGGATCTGTGTGGGTGAACCTTATGATTGATAGAATAGACTGAGGGCAGGAGGCACAGATGGTACTACTGTGTGCTGCCTGTTACTGACCTGGAGGAGCCAATCACAAGAGGGTGAAGGCAAAAGACTAAACATATCAGAGGGGGGGAAAACATCCTAATGGACACTGTGGTGTGGGAGAATATAGCAATGGTCGTGGTGTGTGTCTGTGTGGGGGTTATAATAGACAGAGTAAGAAGAACGTAATATTCACACAACGGGGGAGGGAGGTAATGGACGTAATGGGGTGGCGGTAATAATGGATAGAGTGGGAGCACCTAATAATGGACACAGAGGGGGAGCGGGGGATAATATTGAACAGACAGGGAGAGCATATTAATAGAAACAGAAGGGGCATAATAATGTACAGGAATAACAATGGACACAGAGGGAGCATAATAATGTACAGGAGTAACAATGGACACAGAGGGAGCATAATAATGGACAGGAATAACAATGGACACAGAGGGAGCATAGTAATGTACAGGAATAACAATGGACACAGAGGGAGCATAATAATGTACAGGAGTAACAATGGACACAGAGGGAGCAAAGTAATGTACAGGAATAACAATGGATACAGAGGGAGCATAATAATGGACAGGAATAACAATGGACACAGAGGAGGCATAATAATGGACAGAAATAACAATGGACACAGAGGAGGCATAATAATGTACAGGAATAACAATGGACACAGAGGGAGCATAATAATGTACAGGAATAACAATGGACACAGAGGGAGCATAATAATGTACAGGAATAACAATGGACACAGAGGAGGCATAATAATGGACAGAAATAACAATGGACACAGAGGAGGCATAATAATGTACAGGAATAACAATGGAAACAGAGGAGGCATAATAATGTACAGGAGTAACAATGGACACAGAGGGAGCATAGTAATGTACAGGAATAACAATGGACACAGAGGGAGCATAGTAATGTACAGGAATAACAATGGACACATAGGGAGCATAATAATGGACAGGAATAACAATGGACACAGAGGGGGCATAGTAATGTACAGGAATAACAATGGACACAGAGGAAGCATAATAATGTACAGGAGTAACAATGGACACAGAGGAGGCATAATAATGGACAGGAATAACAATGGACACAGAGGGGGCATAGTAATGTACAGGAATAACAATGGACACAGAGGAAGCATAATAATGTACAGGAATAACAATGGACACAGAGGGAGCATAATAATGGACAGGAATAACAATGGACACAGAGGGAGCATAGTAATGTACAGGAATAACAATGGACACAGAGGGAGCATAATAATGGACAGGAATAACAATGGACACAGAGGGAGCAAAGTAATGTACAGGAATAACAATGGACACAGAGGGAGCATAATAATGGACAGGAATAACAATGGACACAGAGGGAGCATAGTAATGTACAGGCAGAGCCGGCCCTAGCCTAAATGACGCCCTAGGCAAGATTTTGGCTGGTGCCCCCTAGCACCGCCACTAGTTCCACCTCACACCCTGCTCCCCTTTCCCAGCACCATCAACCCTCATCATAGCAGTCATCATTTTGGTGCTCCTACCCGCGATATTTTAAATAGAAACAGTGCACACATTCGGTGCACAGCCCAAAAAGGGGTGTGTTCTTGCTAAGAAGGGGCATGGCCACCCAATAGTACCCCCAATTCAAATTATGCCACACAGTAGTGCAACTTTATTCACATTATATCATGCAATGGTGTCCCTTATTCATGTTACATCACACAGTAGTACCACTTTACCTTATGTACATTACTTCTCACATTATTCACATTATACCCTTAGAAAAAAATCCTGAGAAAATATTGTATTCTAAGCACCTCCCTTGCAAGCCAGCACAAAGCAGTGTGTGCTGGGCAGAGGAGAAGAGCTGCTGCTGTCACTTAAGGGGAGGGGGCCCTGGGTCCCCACTGGGCCCTTCCATCAGACTTTGGCCTGGGTAATTTGTACCCCCTACCCCTTTCTCTCAGCACCCCTGATAATACCACACAGTAATGCCCCTTACACATAACACACATTATTAATGCCCTTATACACATGACACACATAATGCCCATTACACATATGTTGCACATCATTAATGCCCTTATAGACATTACACACATAATGCCTGTTACACATATGTCACACATTATTAATGCATTTATACATGACAAACATAATGCCCCTTACACATTTGCCGAACACCATGGGTCTTCAAACTGTGGCCCTCCAGATGTTGTGAAACTACAAATCCCAGCATGCCTTGCCACAGTTTTAACACTCCCTTATAGCAAAACTGTGGCAAGGCATGCTGGGAGTTGTAGTTTCACAACATCTGGAGGGCCACAGTTTGAAGACCCATGCCGAACACTATTGCACAACCAACCCACCCGCAGACAGCACTCGCACAGCCGCTAACATTGTGACCTCTGCCTCTGCTTGGATACAGATGTTTCCTCATACATCTTGACTCAATAAGCCATGCAGCTCCTGGCCAGTTCTGCTAACATTGGGTGCCATTTTTGCATTGTTATGACCAGCACACACAAGGAGCTTCCGATGATTAAAATGATATGTGGCATGAATATATTCAGTGTGCGACTGTGGCTGTACCTGCATACGGAATGCTATGTTACAGTGATTTCCATGAATACACTATTTCATATGCAGATACAGCCTCACTCACACACAGAATATAGGCATGCTGCATATCATTTTAATCAGCAGAAGCTGCTGATGCCCCAAGGCATTCCAAATGCCCTAGGCAATTGCCTAGTTTGCCTATGCCTAAGGCCGGCCCTGTGTACAGGAATAACAATGGACACAGAGGGAGCATAATAATGGACAGGAATAACAATGGACACAGAGGAGGCATAATAATGTACAGGAGTAACAATGGACACAGAGGAGGCATAATAATGGTCAGGAGTAACAATGGACACAGAGGGGGCATAATAATGGTCAAGAATAACAATGGACACAGGGGGGCATAATAATTGACAGGAATAACAATGGACACAGAGGGGGCATAATAATGGACACAGAGGAAGCATATTAATGTACAGGAGTAACAATGGACACAGAGGGGGCATAATAATGTACAGGAATAACTCTGTGTGGCCATATATAAGTGCACTAGTGCTGTCTTGTGCTGCTGTATATAAGTGTAGCAGTGCTGTCATGTGCTGTCGTATTTAAGTACTGAAGCACTGCCCTGTGTAGCCATATATAAGTGCAGTAGTACTATCCTGTGTAGCAATATATAAGTGCAGTAGTGTTGTCCTGTGCTGCTGTATAAAAGCGCAGTAGTGCTGTCCTGTGCTGCTGTATGTAAGTGCAGTATTGCTGTCTTGTGCTGCTGTTTATAAGCGCAGTAGTGCTGTCCTGTGCTGCTGTTTATAAGTGCAGTAGTGCTGTCATGTGCTGCCTTATTTAAGTATAGAAGTGCTGCTCTGTGTGGCCATATATAGGTGCACTAGTGCTGTCCCGTGCTTCTGTATTTAAGTGCAGTTGTGCTATCCTGTGCTGCTGTATGTAAGTGCAGTAGTGCTGTCCTGTGCTGCTGTATATAAGTGCAGTAGTGCTGTCCTGTACTGCTGTATGTAAGTGCATGTACTGCTGTATGTAAGTGCAGTAGTGCTGTCCTGTGCTGCTGTATGTAAGTGCAGTAGTGCTGTCCTGTGCTGCTGTATGTAAGTGCAGTATTGCTGTCCTGTGCTGCTGTATGTAAGTGCAGTATTGCTGTCCTGTGCTGCCGTGTGTAAGTGCAGTATTGCTGTCCTATGCTGCTGTACGTAAGTGCAGTAGTGCTGTCCTGTACTGCTGTATGTAAGTGCAGTATTGCTGTCCTGTACTCAGGGCCGGCGACAGGGGGGGTCAAGGGGGACATGTGTGACGGGCCCCGGGGATCTGAAGGGCCCCAGAGCCCAGCCGGGGCATGTCTGTAGGCAGTGTTACCCCTGCAGCCATCTATTTTGCAGTCTGTTAATGCCGCCCAGCCCCCGACTCATGTCTGTGTGCACAAAGTGTGCTGCCTGGCTCGGTCCTACTGTATGCAGCCGCGCGCCACCGCCGGGTCTCTCCGGCTGCTGTGTCAGAGTGTTTGGAGTCTGGACTGGAGGGGAGATTAGAGTCTGTGACCGGTGTCCACGCTTACAGTGCAGCAGGCAGCAGCAGCCACTCATCGCAGGGAGGCTGAGTTGGCTATCACCTGTTGCACTGCGCACATACCTTACTACACATGTGCGGCCCCACTGTCAAATCTGCTCCAGATTCTGTGCGGTGGCTCCCTTCTGCCCTGCTAGTGCCTTCTTGTCACAGCAGGAGATGGAGGCGCAGCATGATGGGACAGTTGGAGAAGACAAGTCCCCAATTGAAGTCAGAAAGGGCCCCCCTGGATCCGGACCTTGAAAGTATAGGTGACTAAGGTGAGGAGGGAAGGAGGCAATTAGCTGCCTGGAGCTCATCTCTGCAGAGAGAGCCAGGCAGGGCTGTCTTTACACATGGGCTTGATGGGCAGTTGCCCGAGGGCCCTACAATCCTAGGGGCCCACTGCCCAGCCCAGGTCATAGCTTGCAGCTGCGGCCCGCGAGTGGTGGAGTAGGCTACTCATGACGAGTACAGTTGGGCTGCCTGCAGGTTGTGCAGGGCAGGGCCCGCACTCATAGCTTGCTCCGTGCAGCCTGTAACTCCCGTGGGTACTTCAATGGGGCTGCTGCAGAGCTGGATTATGTGGGGGGCCCCCAGAAATATCAGTTTACAGGGCCCCAAGATTTCTGTTGCCGGCCCTGCCTGTACTGCTGTATGTAAGTGCAGTATTGCTGTCCTGTGCTGCTGTATGTAAGTGTAGCAGTGCTGTCATGTGTTGTCGTATTTAAGTACAGAAGCACTGCCCTGTGTAGCCTTATATTGGGACCCACTGGGGGCAGAGCCTTGGGTGCAGAGGACTGGAATGTGCCTCCAATGGAGGCAGCAGCTGTAAAATATCTAACTGCAGCCATTCAGTGGATGTTTTTGACTACTCACATCAGTTGTAATCATGTAATGGAAAGCCTGGTGTTGTGCATCTGAGTACAATCTGAAACTACTGAAGAAAATGAGTTATATATCATAATGCACATTCTTAAAGATGTTGTAACTTTAAATCTATGGTTATAGAAAATTATAGACTGTAAAACCATTTTATAACTCAGCATAGAAAATACATATACCTGAGGTACTTTGTGACAAATTCCTTGCTTACCAGTGTTATCTACACCTATCTTTGACTTTCTCAAATAAATGTTATTCTGTCTCACTTTTTTGCCTTTTAGTTTGGCACTTGGTTCCATTAGTGGCCATGCCCAACATTGTTCAAATTTGTGTGTAGTTTGGGTGGATGCTCATGCAGATATTAACACACCACTGACCACTTCATCAGGAAATCTCCATGGCCAGCCAGTGTCCTTTCTCCTGAGAGAACTCCAGGACAAGGTACAGCTGCTGCATTACAGTATCTTAGTGTTTGTTGCTTTTTGCATTGATAACAAGGAACAGCGTCACTTTGTCAATTTCAAATATTCTCCGAACATCTGTATTTTTTTAAAACATTTTTTATTAAAAGAATGAGAGCGCATTACGGACCCATATAAAGGTCTGACAATATGTGTGAACAGCCACGCACTGGGATCGAATTTGCATCGAATGTAGAAAAACCACGACCATTTGATTTTCTATTCGATTTCGATGACTGCGTGATGAGCGATCTAGCATCGCACAGAGTGAATGCTCAGCAGTGTCGTTACATGTGTAGGCCCCATTAGTCTTGGGGCTGCAAGACTGATAGCTTCACACTGGGGTGTGGGAGTTTTACTTAGAACTACTCCAGAACTACAGTACAATGAAGCCACATGTTGGGTCCTCTGCATTCGCACCAATCCATTCGGTCCTCTGCATTTGCACTTCTGCGCAGCCGCGTTTCTGCACATGTGCAGATGTAGGGTGTGTGCACCCACGGCAAACTTTCGGCTCGCCGGGTGCACGCACCCATGACGGCTTGCGTGGGGCGGAGATGGGCAGGGGGCGCCGGGCTGCCCCATTACCATATGGGAACGCCCAGCGTTCCATGGGCATTCCCATGAGAACTCTGGGCGTTCTTATGGTAATGAGGCAGTGACGCGTGTGTGGGGGGCGGGCAGCTGACATCACTGGATGTGGGGGTGTGGTGTGGTGTATAGTTCCTATTGCTGTGTAAGTATCCAGTGGAAGGATATAACAGATCTTATTTTCTTGTGTGTAATTTGGCGTATGAATATTTGTAATCTATGTAGTCCCTTCCCTGCAGTTTATGAGTAAAGAAGCATGCTGAACTCCTGTATCCTCCTTCATGAAGGTTTGATGTAATATAAGTCACAGACTTAACATGTGGTCTATGTCAAGGGGGCATGTCCTCACTGGGATGCCACTGCCACAGGACACGCCCCCATTTTCTGACACTATGGGGGCATGGCCAGGCTGTGCAAACTGCTGAACATAGCCCTAGCCCCTCTGCCTTTCTAAATAGATGCTGTCATTGTCAGTGGCAGGTGGGGGGACTCCCAACTACCCCACCCCCTTCCGTGGGACACTCCCAGCCAATGACTGGATGCGGGACCATCCCAAAAAAACGGGACATTTGGGAAGTATGCTTTCAGGGAGAGGCTCTACATCACTCATTCTGTACCCAAGGAGCAATGTGAAGTTACTTGCTAAGTAATCTGATTTTGTAGTCAAGATCTAGGCCCTTATTCAGATTGAAGCGGTACGGCCCGCATGCGGCCGTACCGCCGATGTTTTCTCTCTGCACATGCGCAGAGGTCACTCTGCGCATGTGCAGGGGAAATCTCCGTTTAAAAAAATTAGACGCCGCAAAGGGGGCGTATAGGGGCGTGAGGGGCTTCAGTCCCTCATTTCCCTATGTATACGCCCCGCGTTTCATGGGCGTTCCCATGCAAACGCGGGGCGTACGCATGGTAATGAGGGCATGACGCCACTCATGGGGGCGGAAAGCTGACGTCGGCGGATGTCAGCTTTCAGCCCCCATACAAGCTACCACACGGACGATTGTCCGTGTGGTCTCAGCTTGCGGGAGCTGCCGCGGCGTGCGGCCCTGCCTTCGATGGTCGACGACCATCGAATGCAGGGGGCAGCTCCCACCATGGTGGAGGCGTACGCCTCCACCATTTTCGTGCGGATCGCCAGCCGTCCGTGTACGGACGGCCGTGGCGATCCGTAGCGTGGGCGGGGATTCGTCTGGTGCGGTCGGAGCCGCATATGCGGCTCGACCGCACCAACCAGAATAAGGGCCCTAGTCAGGCGAATCTCCATTGCTCAGGGGTAAAAACAAGCAGCAAACCATGCTTAATTTCTAAGCAATTTGGTGAGATTGCTTAGAAGTCTGTTATTGCTACACGAACATTCTAATTCTAACCACATTTTTTTGTTTTGAAGGTGCCCTTGGTTCCTGGTTTTTCTTGGCTAAAACCATGTATTTCTACATACGATATTGTGTACATTGGGTTGCGAGATCTTGATCCAGCTGAACAGTGAGTTTAATATAAGTATTTTCTAGTTCTATGTACATTTTGTATGTGGCCTTTTGTTTTGTTTTTTTGTTGTTTTTAGATAATTACGTTATACTGTATGTATGTAGATAAAAAATTGTCATTAGAAGAAAAAGCAATTGGATGTGTATGTCTCCAGCAAATATATATGGTAGGAATTTTACACACTGTGGGGTAACTGTGTGAAAATGGTCCTGAGTAGGCGTCAAATAATCAGAGATGTATGTTACATATCAGGTTAACAACTATTTCCAAATCATGCCACACATTGGCCCTTATTCTGATCTAAGCGGTAACGGCCGCTTGCGGCCGTTCCGCCGATGTTTTCGCTCTGCACATGTGCAGAGGGCACTCTGCGCATGTGCAGGCGAAATCGCCGCACATTTTATTTTACCGCCGCAAAGGGGGTGGATAGGGGCGTGAGGGGCTACCTAGCCTCATTTCCCTATGCATACGCCCCGCGTTTCATGGGCGTTCCCATGCAAACGCGGGGCGTACGCATGGAAATGAGGCTGTGACGCATGTGTTGGGGGCGGGCATCTGACATCGCCGGATGTCAGCTGCCCGCCCCCATACATGCTTTCACACAGACAAGTGTCCGTGAGGTCTATGGGTGCGGGAGCTGGTGGAGCGTGCGGCCCTGCCTTCGATGGTCGGCGACCATCGAATGCAGGGGGCTGCTCCAAGATGGTGGAGGCGTATCCCCCGCCATTTTCATGCGGACCGCCACATGTCCGCGTACGGACGGCCGTGGCGATCCGTATGGAAGGCGGGGATTCGCCTGCACGGTCGGAGCCGCATATGCGGCTCCGGCCGCACCAACCAGAATAAGGGCCATTGTTCTGTTTAATCTGCTACTTTATACAAATGTCATTGTGACAAAACCCAAAAATACTATATAGTAATGCTAGATACAGCATGCATCTGTATTTATGGTGTAGGGGGATTATAGTTGTAGAGTAAATGAGAAGAAAAAAAGAGGGGGAAAGGAAAGATGGGAAGGAAGTTAAAATAAGAGAAAGAGGGAGAGTTATTCAGTGATCAAGAGCTGGAAATCAAGATTGGTGTCTGAATCGCTTTAAGTTTGTAAAAAATGAGTGAGATTATATATATTTTTACACGTTTTACTAAAAAAAAAATTCAAAATTATTTAATCTACAGTAGAAGTCACAATGTTTTGAGTATAGTCATCTCCGACGGTGGGATGACTAGGCATTTAACCCTCCATCTGAGAGTCTGCTCTAAGACCCCCCCAAGATAAAACATGATTGGCATACTTCGCACTGGGTGTGTGTGTGTGTGTGTGTGTGTGTGTGTGTGGGTTTGTGTCGCCCCTGTTTTCTGGGAGGGATGATGCATTTTGGTGTTAATGTAAATCCACCTGTGTGCAGCTCTGCAAATCTTTGGAGAATTAAACGAATACACATTAAAATAAATAAACATTTTTTAATAGATTTAAAAAATATATATAAACAACGTGCTGTAATAGTACAGTATTAACCCCTTCACTGGCAATCCCGAGAATTTTCCGGGCCATGCCTTAATGCCCAGGCTGGCATGCCCGTAAAATTCTCGGGATTGCCAGTGATTCAGCACTGCCCGGCTCCCTCCCCTCCGCCACGCCCCCGGCTCACCTTGCCCCCCCCCCCCCCCCCCCGGTTGTTACATTGCAGCCTGCATCGCCGCCTTATGACAAGCCAGGTCGCAGCATGTAGGGACGGGGAGCCAGGGCGCAGGTCCGGGCAGCGGCTGATTGACGGTTCAGCGTTGCTGCCTGGATGCAGGGGAGACAGTGGTGGGTTTTTTTAGGGAGCGCTCTCCATAAAAAACTCGCCCACTGGGGAGGGCTCCCTAAAAGAAAACCCACCACTGAAGGGGTTAAATATACTATACAAACAATAAATAATAAATAATACAATCTTTATTAAAGAGTGAAGTGGCTTTTGCAAGGGTCCTGTTTTATCCTCCATAAAATGTTCCAGTTGGTCCCACTTTACACCTAAAAAATGGACTAAGGTCATACT
Source organism: Crinia signifera (assembly GCF_055691185.1). Taxonomy (NCBI): domain Eukaryota; kingdom Metazoa; phylum Chordata; class Amphibia; order Anura; family Myobatrachidae; genus Crinia; species Crinia signifera. The sequence continues at coordinate 76,192,970 of NC_139228.1, forward strand.
CTGCAGTTCCCACTCTGTAGTGTGTGTTACCCAGCACACCAAAACAAACACTAGCACAAAGACATGTTAACAAAGGGAAATATGCGTTCACAAATTATTATATCTCAAAGGTCCTCTGTACATCCAAGTTGATGGGAGTGTATTCCACCAATGATGTAAATTGATGAAATATAAGAAATATATATATATATATATATATATATATATATATATATATATATATATATATATATATATATAGTATCTACAGTCTCTGATAGAAAGTTTTATCTGATCACCGGTTCCACCATATAGTGTTCAATTTTCCTTAGGTGTCGTGCCGTACTCACACCGGAATAGGGCTATATAAAGCTCATAAAGGTTTCTTTAGGCCGTGCATGGATGGATTCCTATTTCTAATATACACCACGGTGTTTCTTGTTCCCCAACACATATAGGGTGAAAAACGAGGTTGGCGTACCGAACTTACACATTCAGTTGCAGTTCTATACACATTAAGGTATCTTTATGGAATTTTTACTCTTATGCCTCCTGTTGGTGTTTCCAAGATGTACTCGGATCAGAAAGGAAACAAATGGAGGCCCGAATAAGGAATAATAAATGTAATCATTTTAATGATAAAACAGTTGGTTCACAGTAGGACTACAATGTGTGATCATATAACATGCGTTATACATATAAATGATGTTCTAGACACCAAGGCAGGAGGGAAGATCTGCCCTCCGGACTACAGACTCCTACATAAACAAGGCATCTATTCACTAGCACAGGGCTCAAAGGTTCCATATTTACAGCCCTAGATCAATTGTTCCCGAAAGTGGATGTGCTTTACACTGATTAGTCAAAATAATGAACAAACAAACAGTAGGGAGCCTGATCCCTCACTCAGCAGAGTCAGCGCAATACTGGTGTCCTCCTCCACTCTCCAGCTCGCCCAGCGTCCAGGTCCTCCAAACCCCAGTACTGCATCTTCCCCTCTGGGCAACTTCTCTCTGCCTCCCAACAAAGACTCTGATCATGCGGTGGCGCTGGCTCATAAGGTGCCCATACACAGTACAATTATTATATACAATTTGGACTTGATTGCATAGCATAGGTTTTGAAATACAATGAGATGAGATGAGATCTAGTATGTGCAGCACCTACTTTCTGAGCTGTGCGATGAGATGTGTGACGGGAGCGCGCATCTCATCGCACCCAGCAAGTGTACTATGCATGTCCACCTTCACACAGCCACTCCGTAGCTCTGACCTGCCGCGACCTCCTCCAACCTCCATCAGTGGCAGCTCACCTCTACTCCCAGCACCTGCCATCACGTGGACCACGCTACAGCACCTCCACCCCTGCAATCAGCCCACCAGCAAGGAAAGTGTATTTTCGTCACACGCGTCCCTTTGTTGCCATGACTCCTGGCCTGGCGTCCAGAGGACGGGAATACGTCGCTTGCCTGTGGTGAAACACCTTTCTTATCTATTACCTAGCTCTCCACAGGTGATGGCAATCCTATGTTACCAGGGAAGTCCAGGAATAGAGCATTTCCCCCCTGAAGGAGAGGGTCAGGTAGGCAACACTGCAATAAATGACATTATATACTTGTTTACCTTTGCTGGGTTGATCTTATCAATAGGCGTGGTGGGGTCAGAACTGGTGGCCGAATTATCATGGGCCCAAGAGGGGGTGGTGAGTGGGGTGCACATGCGGGTGCTACAGCACAAAAATAGATGTGGAAGTGTAACATACGCACACTTTAAAAAAAAAAAAAGCTTTTTTTTTACCATCCACCATTTTGATCCTACAAATGTACTTGTGTCCACATCACACACATCAGTGTCAGGTGGGGGTAAAGAGACTGTAGCAGATGGCCTATGGGTACGGTCAGGGACTAGACAAGCTGCAGGGCGTGATGCTGTTAGGAGTTAAGGAGAAAACAAAAGAGAGAGAGACAGAGAGAGAGAGAGAGAGAGAGAGAGAGAGAGAAAATAATCATTCACACCTCATCAATCTATGATGTACAGTATGGTCATTAATAACACCCAAAAATGTTACAACCACAACACACTATAATCCTTAATAGTATTGTAAACATGCAAGAGTTCTAACTTTGCATTTGTATAGCTTGTGTGTTCAAAATCACTGCTGTTGCTATGGGATACAGCAATCATTGTGTAAAAAAATTCACACACAGCAAACATATGCACAAAGGCAAAAATGAGGTACACTCATGTAAAAAGGACACCACTCCATTTGATAAACATGGGTCACACATCCCTAACAATTATGTAGGTACAGGTGATAAGCACAAAATCATAATTATATGTGACAAACCACATATCTAATAACTAGAGACAGGATTATATGCACTTGCATATTTGCATATGCATTTGCATATTTTGCCCATTCACACTGTTTATTGCATATTTTACCTAAAATCTAGTGATGGTGCATATTTTAGGCCCCGCCCTCTTCCCACCCAGGAGTCACAGCACTGCTTTGCCCTGCTGCTGCTGGCCAGGTAGTGGTAGAGTGTGCAGGCTGGGGCAATATGTGCCCAGTGTGGGGAACCTTGGATGTACGCTATGTCTGACACTGCTCTAGGCTGCCAATTCATGTTGATAAAAGTCAGTCGGGGTGGATGCCATTACGAAGCTCCTGAACCTTTGCCTGCCCCTGGCCTGGGACTTTACACCAAGAGACAGACTTCTGCAGCAGAGGAGGCGGGCAGAAGGGTTGTGACATCAAGCGGCGTCGAGAAAATGCTGTGTCACAGTGAGTATGCGGCGCAGGGAGGAAGCCTTCCACTGCGCCACCCTCACACGCTATGCTGTACATTTGATCCATCTGCGCTGGAGATGAGGTTCCATGTAGTTGATGCAAGAAGAGCTTTGGACGCTGCAGATGCTGTGGGCCTATTTTTGAGGTTTATTTGCAACTAATTGTATGCTGATTTTTAAATAAATAAGTTAAAAATGGCTTTTTATTATTATTTAATGTAACATATTTTAATACCTTTCATGCATATTTTAAGTATTTTGCATGCATATTTCAAGCTTTTTTTGTTGCATATAATCCTGTCTCTACTAATAACCTTCACTTTCTATAAATCCATCCCCACCAACTGTAGCCTATGCATAATCCATGTACATACAATTATTGCTGCAAAACATGGGCGAGTCTAATATGGGCGAGTCTAATATGGGCGAGTTCACACACACATCAAAGGCAAACAGTGTTAGATGGCAAAAAACACACAAATAGGGTATAGTCTGCCTATGTGAGGAAAAATAACACTGCTCACTCTACACAAACTGGTTAAGCACAGAGGGACAGATGTACTCAGCAGGAAAAGTGATAAAATGGAGAGAGATGAACCACCCAGGGCCGGTGCGATCCGTCTCAGGACCCTAGGCAGCACCCCCCCCCCAGTCGCGGGAGGCACTTCTATCCCCCCTCCCTCCCCTCAACATGGCCAGGGACTGCATTTCTACAGCCATTGATTGCCCAGGAAAAGACGTTTCTTAAAGACACCACCCAACTTCTCAATAAGTAGCAAGCATACCACAAGGAAGCCGGGTTTTAGGTATTATCATTGGCTGACGTGGATCATGTGAATGACAGATTCTGTGTAAAAGGAAGCCCAGGATCACTAAGCGGCACATCTTGAAAAAGGAAAATTAATTTCCAAAACGCGTTGACGCCACATTAGCCCGCTCACCATCAGGCGGATGCACCTGTAAGGAGGTTGGAGCCAGCCATCGGGAACCGGGGAGGAATATTTCAGCCCGCCATGTCTGCAGTGTTGACGGCCGGAACATCTCATACCTTCATCGGGTTCCCTCCAGCCCCTTAACAGTGAACTGTGATTTATACTTTTTTATGTGAGTATTTTTTTATGTGACTTCGTGGATATTAAATGTGGTACTTGTGTATTATAGCGGCGCCCCCGATGTACATCGCGCAATGTTTTTATCGCATCGCATGCCATGCACCCGATGCGACGCGATGCGACGCGATTTTTGCCCCCTTTGCGATGAAATGCCTTGAGGACCGTGGTTGGGAAAGCCTGGTATAGATGCATAATCACATAATGGTTATTTTGCATACAAGTATGAGAGTTGACACATGTCGACTACTGTTATTTGTGACCAGTACTGTGTTATCAGAATAAACACACTTATGTTCTAAGGGTGTACATCAGGGTTGCCTACCCTCCCGGAATGGCCGGGAGGGTCCTGAAAATCGGGTCACCCTCCCGGCCCCCTGGAAAGGTGGCCAACCCTCCAGGATTCTGGGGGACCCCTGCTCCCCCCCTCTGATTGCGCCCCCCCGACCGCGGCGTTTAAATTACCTTATGTCTGCAGAGATCTTCGGGGAGGGGGCTGGGCTAAAGCGTCATAATCTCGTCATTTAGCCCCTTAATGATGTCACGTTTAAGCCCTGCCCCCGAGCTCCTGCTGAAAGTCGGCAACCCTGGTGTACATGTAGTAATGTTGCAAAAGAACGCACATGCCATCAATAATAGATATTAATTTATTTTAAGACACTTTTCATACAAATGTTTGGGTTCCATGTGCGGCCTGCAATGACTGAATAGGTTAATGCATGAAACCTCACCAGAGGACTGGGGTAATTATAGTAAATTGTCCAGAGGACTGGGGTAATTATAGTAAATTGACCAGAGGACTGGGTTAGTATTGTGTGCAGCTGGGAGTATTTTAGCTGCGGGGCGCACTGATTGTCTGACCGAATGTGGTGCACATGAACGAATGCCCTCTGAGACATGAAAGCTACTTGTTTGCACCAAAGTTTTTGGGTGTGTAAGGTCGCGGCGGCTCGATGAGCGGTCGGAGGGCACGTCTAGCACTTTTCGTCCGCACCAATGTTGACACCCTGATTTATGCCCAGTTTTGCACCCCTTTTAAACCGCACCCATAGATACGCCCACATTATGCCCATATTGTCCGACAGTGTTCGGTGGACATTTTTTATGTGTAGCGATCCAACCGAGTTCAGAGTGCCGCCATTGCACATGCGCAATGCGTAGGCTGCGCATGCGCACTCGAACGAATGTGTAGCTGTGAGACAATCAGAATAAGGGCCATAGTACTGTCAAATACTCCATGATGTGTCCGTACCATTGTTTGGCACTGTATCGTCTCCTCACAGACATAAAATACAATCCCTATTATTTACCGTTCTGTAAAATAAAATACCTGGTTTATCTAATACCATCAGATATAATCAGCAGACTAATATCTATTGTTGTTAGGGTATCTGTCTGTTTAATAGATGTCTGCTATCCTCTGCTGGTCTGATGATATAAATATAGTTATATCAGTTTCTTACAACTATATTTGATTGACAGAGCTTTCGCTGCCCTCTACTGGTCAGTGTTATCTCACTGGATTGATTCCCTCCTAGATTCACTACATCATTAATTATTCTCTACTTATATCCACAGTACAATTGTATTTAGTGGGTAGAGTGAACTACCTGTATTTTATTAGGTCAGTATTTAATTACATAGGATTAATTCTATTTCTAGCATTTCGCAACATTTAAGCTGACAGTTATTTACATTTAGCTAACAGACATTCAATGAGCATTCTGCCCGACACGTGTTTTGCTGTCCACAACAGCTTTATCAATTACCTACGTTTCCATTGAGAGAACAGGCTAGCTCTGTGGCTCAACAGTCATTGGCCACAGGATCTCCTCTTGCAGGCCAACCCCCTTTTTTAAATGATTTATTTTTTTTATTATTATTATTATTATTATTACCGTTTTTGCTCCATGGGCTGGGCCACAGAGATACGTAGCCTGTTATCTCAGTGGAAAGTATCTTTTGTTTGATTAAACTGAATGGAACTTGGACATGTGTTTGCTATGAAGCTGATTAATCATAGTACTAAAGCTGCCCATACACGCTGCTTTGTGGGCGTGCTGTACTAGCACAGATCACATTGCATTGCATTGCATGTTCATCCGTTGTGCATGCAATTTGATGCAATTTGATGAAAACTAAGTACAAAAAGTATGTGCTTGCACATACTTTTTGTACTTAGGTTTCATCAAATTGCATCAAATTGCATGCACAACGGATGAACATGCAATGCAATGCAATGTGATCTGTGCTAGTACAGCACGGAAAGCACGCCCTCATAGCAGCGTGTATGGGCTGCTTACCTCTGTTGATAGTAACATTATTTAGGTTGCTATAGACTTGCCATCATAATAATTACAAATAAACTGATAATATGTAAGTTAATGTTTGTTTTGATGCTTTCGATATGCTTTGGACCAAAATTATGTAGACACATGTGTGTGAATTGTAATTGAACTTTCTGATTGGTTAGCAGCAAGCTGTCAAATTCTATGATGGGGAAATGCGTCGAGAGCCTTCAAACTGTGCACTGACACCTTTATAATCAGTGGGACCTAGTCAGGTCTGTGGCCAGACTCTTAGAACCGGCATCTCACTTTTCCAGAATCATCTCACCAAGTCCACCTGGCTTGTGGCGCCGGCTTGTAACTGGGAATTGTCATCATCCAGTGCGCTGCCCCACAGGTGCCGTAACCGAAGGTCCCCGCCTCCAGCCATCTGGACCTTGTTGCAAAACAAGTGTCCTGACTGAAGTAGAGATGGGCAAAATGGGTCACTAGCGAGAGCTGGGATCCAGCAGATTAGTCAGTGAAAATATCCGTATCTTTTAGGCCAGGGGTGTCAAACTCAAATTCATCGGGGGCCGCATCAGCAGTTTGGTCACCCTCAAAGGGCCGGTTGTATCTGTAGGTCCCCCTGTATAATTATAATGCCATGACACCACAGGCTGCTCCCCCTGTATAATATAAAATGAATGCCATGACACCACAGACTGCTCCCCTGTATAATATAATAAAAGTAATGCCATGACACATAAATGATTATACAGGAGGAGCAGCCTATGGTGTCATGGCATTATTATTATTATACACGGGGACACCTCAGGAAACAGCAGATATATATATATTTTTATTGTGAGTGTGATCCTCATCCTCACTTACTGTTTCTCCGTCTGTCCTGCAGCTGCTGCGGTTTCCAGCTTTTCTTCACTGCTTGCTGCGGCCACACTGTCCCCGACTCCCGGTCCAGCTTCCCTGCCTGCTCCTACTTCTCTACAGACGCATGGGCGGGCGGCGTCATCGTCATGACGTCCCCACCCAGTGTCTGTCACTGCCGGGCATCAGAGGGAACAGGCGGCCGGGCCCTCCTCCACGTAGCCGTGGAGGCTGGCGGCCATGTTTCTGTAGCCGCATACATATGTACCTACAGGAACATGGCCGCTGACAGTGGAGGAACAGGTAAGGCGGCCGTGGTGGGGTGGGTGAGAGGAGGTGGCCTAGGCAGGCGCTGGGACACACTGCCCTGCGTGCTATCTCCTCGCGCGGGCCACATGACGAGGTCTGGCGGGCCGGATTTGGCCCGCGGGCCTTGTGTTTGACACCCATGTTTTAGGCGGATTAACGATTCACTTTGGAAGAAGGGGTAATTTGTTTTGTCTGGAGTCAATACATCTCAGCTGCCACAGGTGGCAGTGCTGAGATCAGGAAAATGCATTGTAATTAAAAACTAAACTGAAAGTAAAGGAACGACGGATCACCTTTTTGGGATTGGCGGCTCACTCGTTCTTTCATGGGATCCGTTCAAAAGGTTTGCTTCGTTCGCGAATGACCCATCTCTAGACTGAAGGATTCTACCCAAGCTGTGAGCAGAGTCTGGCAGAAGTAGACTACTACACGGGTGCTGCAGCGTGACTGTTGATTTCCAGCCAGTAGCCTGAACAAATTAGATAGCCAGCAGCAAGAGGTTGGTGATCACGGCTCACACCTCCAGTTGAGTACATGATCGGCGCTGGCCAGCTGATATACAGGCAGAGGCGTAACTCTGGGAGACAATGGAGTCATCTGCCGCCGGGCTCCTGCTCCCAAGGGGGCACCTTTCCTCCCCTGCCAGTTTGAATCAGTTAATTCAAAGCCATTGATATCGCTTCTCAGGCTGACTCCCCCTTCTAATATCATTTTTGCCAGTGTCACATCCTGTATTGGAACCCATGACCTGTCTTACTAGAGACAGACACCTTACTGATTTAGCTATTTGGGGGGCCAATATTTATCTTGCCTCCGGGCAACTGGAACAAACTTACGCCACTGCATACAGGTACCTGTTGAACCTTTTCCCTATTTACATGGTCCCTGTGCCACAGACGCCAGGAGCTTTTACTTACCCTATCCATCTCCAGAAGGCTCTAACAATGGCATGAGAGATGGCAGTGTCCACATAACAAACCTCTGATTGTGGTACTGTGTCACAGACTTACTGGTGGTGTGCATCCTTATTATACGGCGGTTAAGCACTGTGGAGGTGCAGCCGGCAGCACGCTGCCTATGGCGGCAACAAACGTCTACAATTGCCTGGTTGCCTCGTGAACCACCAGCTATTAACAAACAAGTCAGTACTGCTAAGCATGATATAAAAAGCCTTACAAGCTACTCACCAGACAGTCCTGTAGATCCAATCTACATCTGCATTCTGCTATATTGAAAATTACATGAGTTACTGCTAACCAAGTTTAAATCAGTGAAACATCTGGAATCTACAACTAACTGGGAGCGCAGTAATCCATCTCTGGATATAATGATCTGTGTCAACCTAGAAGCTGAGCATCTGTCTGAGACTGTCCTACTGTTATAGTAATCTTGATTCTAAGTTGTTGTTAGGCTCAGATTTAAGCATCACAATTTTATTGAATATTGACTTAAGGTGTGTACACACGGCAGATCCTGCCGTGAGATGCGATTCCCAATGCGATCAAATCATAGAGGGGCACAATTTAGACTATATAGTGCTGATCTGCACTATATAGTGTTGCCTGCCCTCTCTATCTGGCTGCCGATTTGCGCTCACACGGGAGCGCGCATCGGTAGTGCATCGGGCTCGCAAGCCCTAAAAAAGCATGCGATATGGCTTCCGATGTTCACTATATCGAGAACATCGGAAGCCAAATCTTACTATGTGTACACACTATTAATGTATTTATCTTTTATAGTGTGATTGTATAAATAAATTGTATAGTATATTTTATTTAAGAATTGTCTGGCATGATCTATTTCTGACGACCCCATGCTGAGCCTTACTTATCATTTTCTCTTGTTCAAAGAAATTTTGGATTATTATCTCTTTTTATTCCTTCTAATATTTTCCCCACAATGGATGTAAGGCTGACCGGCCTATAATTTATCTTATTTATTATTTATTTATTTACAGTTTCTTATATAGCGCAGCAGATTCCGTTGTAGACAGTGATAAAACAAACTGGGTAACAACAGACAGACTGGGAGGTAGGAGAGCCCTGCTGCAAGTTTACAATCTATAGGGATATAGGAGGGAAACACAAGGACAGGCACCAGTAATAGCATAGCAGTCCCAACAAGTTACAGGTCCAGAAGAAAATCTATATAATATATAAGTTCCTCAGAGGGTTATGCGTGTAGAACTTAACTATGATAGGCTTGCCTGAAGAGGTGAGTTTTCAGGGAACGCTTGAAAGTTTGGAGGCTAGTGGGGAGTCTTATTGTGCGTGGATGTGTGATACCAGGGGGTGCCAGGGTACAGCAGAGGCACATTCATCATACTTAATTAATGTTCAATACCCAGGCATGCACTGTGCAGCAAATAATGAATTACATTTGTGATAATACAGTTCACGATGCCAGGCATCTCATTATCAATGGCACACAGTTTATTTAAAAGTTAATGCAGATCTTCACAACAATTACATTTAAAGTTCACTCCTCCTTCAGCACATTCTTGTATTGTTTACATCAATTCACAGCTTTGCAGCTTTTCCTTTCCTTAAGCAGCATAATAATGTAGGGTAGGATATCAGCAATACATTACATTACCAGGGTTATTCTGGGACTTGTAGTTCCACATTTGTAGTCCCATTTGTTACTATTTAGGTTCTGTAATCTATTTTTGACTACTGTATTTCCTCACTCAAATATACAGGGGATTATTCTGGTTCCCTTCTCAAATTGACAAAACCATGTGCACTGCAGGAGTTGTTACTTGTGCAGAGAGAGTTAGGTTTGGGTGGGGTTTTACTACAAACTGATATCTATATTGCAGTGTAAAAATAAAGCAGTCAGTATGTACTCTGCACAGAAACAAAATAACTCACCCAAATCTAATTCTCTCTGCACATTTTACATCTGCCCCCCTGCAGTGCATATGGTTTTGTCCATAAAAGAAGGAATTTGCCAGAAGGAGTGAACCAAAATAACCCCCTAATGTGTGGGAGATCTTCTAAAGATTCTTCCTTTTGTAAATACCAAAGCAAAAAATTCATAATTATGCTGTCTCTTTCCCTTCTATTACCAGAGTACTCTGCTTAATTTTAGTGGCCCAATATTTTCCATCCTTAACCATTTCCCATTTATATAACTGTAGAATTTTTGGGGGATTAGATTTTTGGGTACTTGTTTCCTAGCACGGCCACAAATCTTGGCCATCGGGGGTAATTTTAGTGGCCTGCGACGCGACCGACGCGATGCCCCCGATTTTTCCATTGAAATGCATTGAAAACAGTGAAAAATCGGGTCGGTCGCGTCGTGTGCGCCTAAAAATGCTTAAATGGTCCACCCGCGATGGCCGCGATTTCCCCATAGGGAACAATGTTAAATGCCTCAATTTACCCGCGATGACCCCGATTTCCCATAGGAAACAATGTTAAATGGGTCAATTTACCCAAATCATCATAGGGAAGAATGGTAAATGGGCCAGAAAGCCCAAAAAACCCCCCTGACCAGTGAAATGTCCCCCCAAAAGTAGTTCACGCCACCCCGCGATGAACGTGAACCCGAAGCGTGGCGAGCGCAGCGAGTCCGCGAGGGGCGGCAGTACGCGTCCTCCGACCTTTTCATACCCCCACTATCCACTAGGGCGTGGAGTGAGAATAGAATAGTGTGGCGAGAGCAGCGAGCCCGAAGCGTGGCGAGCGCAGCGAGCCCCGCGAGGGGACGCGGATACCTTCACAGGTAAACGCGTCCCTTCGCGGGCTTCACAGGTATCCGCGTCCCCTCGCGGGGCTCGCTGCGCTCGCCACGCTTCGGGCTCGGTGGCTCGCTGCGCTCGCCACACTGTTCTATTCTCAACTCCACGCCCTAGTGGATAGTAGGGGTATGAAAAGGTCGGAGGACGCGTACCGCCGCCCCTCGCGGGCTCGCTGCGCTCGCCACGCTTCGGGTTCACGTTGATCACGTGGTGGCGTAAACTACTTTTGGGGGGACATTTCAATGTTCAGGGGTGTTTTTGGCCCATTTACCATTGTTACTATGATAATTTGGGTAAATTGAGCCATTTCACATTGTTTCCTATTGGAAATCGTGGTCATCGCGGGTAAATTGAGGCATTTAACATTGTTCTCTATGGGGAAATCGCGAGCATCGCGTCTGGCCCATCGCACCCGATTATTTTGCGCATGCGATGCCCGCGATGGCCCCGATTTTACCCCCGATGACCGCGATTATGATCGTTGTGGCCGTGCTAGGAAACAAGTACCGATTTTTGCTATCTGCGGCTATTTTATGTTCAGTCTGGAATTTAGCCATCTTGATTGTACTTTTACATTTCTTATTACATTCTTTATATACAGCAAAATATTTGGGTGTCCCATCTTGTTTAAATGCTTTGAATGCCCTCCTTTTTTTAGCTATTTCAAATTTGTCTTCGTTGTTATGCCGCATCGGTTTCCTTTTGACATTTGTTCTTTTATTTACCCTAGGAATAATTTTATCAGTGCCCTCCTGCAATATTTTTTTAAATGTTTGCCACGTTTTAGTAGTATCCATACCCTTTATTGAGGGGTCCTCATTTTCCCAGGAATCCCCTAGCTGGACTGACTAGTTATGGGGAACCCATCAAATTTGTCCCTTGGCTGTGGAACCCTTCTAGTGTAGCCAATACTGGTTCTGAAAATATGGGGTAATTTCCTACATATTTTTACAATGAGCCTGGTGCACATTTATTTCTCTGTATTTTTTTTATCAGGGCCATCTTAAAGAGCGAAGGGTTGGTTTTGCTTCTATTAATAAATAATTAATATTTACAAAAAGAGAAGTCCTGCGCAAATCACACTGATCTGTACAGGTTTCTCCAACATGCTGGTCCCACACGTTCAGCAGAGGATGCAGCAGCGGGGTCCAGGCTGCACTGAGTGCCTGGAGTTGACCATGCTTCAGCCGGGTGGGCAGTGTCTGGGAAGTGCTGAGCTGCAGAAGCCTGAGGGAAAGAATTTAAAAAACTAATTTAAAAGACAGGCTGGCCATTGATTGGCTGAGAGTGCTCTCTCAACCAATCAGCGGTGAGTCCTAAAGAGCTCTAGCTGATGCAATGTGTAGAAGTGGCAGTTTCCACTGTGTGAACTATTATGTGGCCAAGCCCCTTCCCCATGAAGCCCTATGTTTGTGACTATTATGTGCCCACACACCTTCCCCATGAAGCCTTTCGGCATGCACTGTCCCTTTATTTTAGTGTGTGTAGGGGGGCAACAATTCCTTTTCTGGCATAGGGCACCAAAAAGTCTAGTTCTGGCACTGCTACTACCAGGCACATTATGTGTATAAGAGGCACTACTACTACTATGACAGGCATTATACAACTTTTTTCAGCCTGTCTCCTTGTGAAGAATCGGAGGGTGCAAAATTACAGTTTGCAGGGGGGCACCGAACACCCTAGCACCGGCCCTTGAGTCACAGGAGGGATTTTAAAACATGCCTAAACTCATAAACTGTGAAACACATTTACAGTATACACAATTTCACACACTATTGAAAAATTGATCACATGTAAATATGGTACATCCCACAGATTTTTGGAGACAGCAGCGCTTTTTGTTTGATGAGTACCTCAGGCCTTTTCTTTATTTGATTATTATATCTACATCTGCCTAGAGTTACATGTTCTGAATATGTTTTAAATGTATCATTTCAGGTTTATTCTGAAGAAATATGATATCACATACTATTCAATGAGACAGATTGATTGCTTTGGAATCCAGAAAGTTATGGAAAAAACTTTTGATCAGCTATTGGGCAGGTATTGCCAAACATACTGTTTATATTGATGTGTATACTATTTATATTTTATTTGCATTAAGGGCTGTCCACGTGGTACAGTTTTGCTTGCGATTCGATCCCGATTCAATTGGGATCGAATCAAACTGCAGGCAGAACCCATTCGATTTGGGCAATATACAGTAGTACAGATGATATAGTCTTGTCTGCACAGTCTATTTTTCTGTTTGATTTCAATGCCGTGGGGCAATGCATCGCTATCAAATGCGGTTGAATTTGCCGCCTTTCAAATTCTCCTCTCCAGGAGAAGCCCGGAGAGGAGACTTTCATTACCCGTTGGGGGGGGGGGGGGGGGCTTGACTGTGACATCATTAAGCCCCACCCCCATTACGGGAAATAGTCTAAATCACTGATCTCCATGGAGGGGGTGGGGCTAAAATGACACGAGTGTGTCATTTTAGCTCCGCCCCCTCCTCTGAGACCCGCGGATTGCGGCATTTAAATGCCGCAATCGGGGGGCTGAGTGGGGGTCCCCCTGATTCTGGGAGGGTTGCCCACCCTTCCGGGGGGCCGGGAGGGGGACCCGATTTTCGTGAGACTCCCAGTAATTCTGGGAGGGTCGGCAACCCTGATTTTGATTTGATTTTGCTTATATAAGCAAAATAAAATAGAAAAATAGACCAAATTGAACTGTGTGTACGGGGCATTACTGGTATTTGTACTTTGTACTTTCATGCATTACGCCTAATTTAGCATGCTTCACTAATTTGAGAAGTTGCAGTTGACTGCAAATAGAAAACCGCCACCGAGGCAGAAAAAGAAATGCCCAGTGCCAATTTGCGATTGGTACTCGGATCTCTCTACACTTGCAAATGCTTATGCAAATCCCAGAACATTTGAGACTTTGCCATCTGAGCAAATGTCAGTAGGGGGGTTATTCTAATCCACTCTTTCTGACAAAATCCTTCTTAGACGGACAAAACCATGTGCACTGCAGGGGGGGCAGATGTAACATGTGCAGAGAGAATTAAATTTGGGTGAGTTATTTTGTTTCTGTGCAGGGTAAATACTGACTGCTTTATTTTTACACTGCAATATAGATCTCACTTTGAAGTAAAACCCCACCCAAATCTAATTATCTCTGCACAAGTAACATCTGCCCCACCTGCAGTGCACATGGTTTTGCCCATCTAAGAAGGATTTTGTCAGAAAGAGTGGATTAGAATAAGGCCCTAGGTCTGAGGCTGCCACTAATCTGTGACTTATATGGACTGTAAGTGATCAGCTCCTACGTCAGAGATCCTCCCACAAATGCCTCGGCACACCTGCATTTTTTTTTACACACACAGAAAATGTCAGGTTACCAGAAATGGCAGCTTCCTGTCAGTCAACCTGCAGCTACATTGCATTTACGATCCATATTTTAGTCACGGTTTCCAATGCACAATAGGAACATTAATGAATTAGGATCATTATGCCATTATACTTTTTATGTCAAACAAAAGAGCACCCCACAAATTTTCTTTTTTTTAAATATAAATAAAATAATGCACAATTTTTTTATACTTAGAAAAGGTTTGTGGGTTCCCTGCGCACTGAGTGTTGAACCTATATGTTGCAGGGCAGCGCTGCTGGGTCTCAGGGCTTTTCTTCCTGTTGTACGTGTACTAATAGAAATAGTTGGGGTGGGACACAGTGCTCAATACCCTTATCTTTAATGAGTGGACATATACAGTACCTGGTGTTACCTTCTTTCTATACGTATATATATCTAAATGCAAAATATAATACTTACCTACCCTTCCGGAATGGCCAACGTGGATAGTGGGGGTATGAAATGGTCGGAGGATGCGTACCGCCGCCCCTCGCCGCGCTTCGGGTTGGCGTTGATAGTGGGGGTGGCATGGACAATGGGGGTGCATTTAACATTGTAAGCACCCATCAGGGTTGTACAATTAAAAATCGCATCGCATGCCATTTGGTGGCATGTGATGCTGTGCGATATTTAATTGTACAATCCGGCTCATTTACCCGATCATCGCATACCTTATGTAATGGTATGCGATGGGCGCCGTGCTAGGAAACAAGTACCAAACAGATAGAGCGCACAGTCAGCAGAATAATTAAAACAATACTTTACTTATAATAAGCTGACATACATTGGGGTTAAAGTAAAAGCTCGCCAAAGTTGGTCATATCACCAGCACAGCGGGGGGAGTAAGGATGTAGTCGCCACATCATCCCAAAAGTATTCATTATGTTTTTTACAGCCTATACAATCACCACAGCAGTAAAAACCTTTGGAGGTGGTCACAAATTTTGGGGGGGGAGATGGGACACTGCACTCATTTATTTTTCAGATTTGGTGCTCGTCTGAAAATTAGGTTAGGAACCATAAAGATTTTGTTTCATATTAGTGGATCTTTCTTAAGGAGTTCCCAGTGTTTCTTGAGTATCTTCTCACATCATGGTGTTGAGATGTAAAATTGGTTGTGAATGACCATTTAAAATGGTCTGTTTCATCTATTTGTTTTTTATTCTCCTTAGATACCAGTAACTCTTCTCTTTTCAGATGTTTGACTTTAGTAACAGTTTTCTCATCATACCCACTGTTAACAAAACTGTTTTTCATCTCTTCGGCCTGTTTAAGATAGACCAAAGGATCTGTACAATTTCTGCGGAGCCTTTAAAATTGGCTCATCGGGATAGTGTCACACCACCTCTGGTGGTGGCAACTTTCCCTGTTAATGTAGGATCTACAATCAGTGGGTTTTACACTATTCCGGGTTTTTATTGTATCTTATTCAATGTATATGATCAAATCCCAAAAATTAACAGTATTTTTGCTAATGTCAAAAGTAAGTTTGATACCTCTATCATTAGTATTAAGATAAGTGCAGAACGAATCAAGGGTCTCTTTGTCCCCCTCCAAAGGAAGAGTTTGTCGTCTATATATCGCCACCATGAGACCAGGTTTGCCCCAAATGGGTGGTGAAACCAGATGTAGTGGGTCTCCCAAGCACCCATAAATGAGTTGTCATAACTTGGGGCAAACCTGGTACCCATGGCAGTACCCATTTTTTGTATATATACAGTATATATAGAACTCCTCCTTGAATATAAAATAATTGTTATAAAGTATGAATTCTATCCCTTCAATCAAGAATTCCTGGATCTTTTCTAAGGCTTTTTTTGCGCCTCAATTCCTTGATGTGTTCTATTATTGTGTATAAGGTTGACACGTCCGCCGTACCACTGTATTTTATTTAAACATTTAGTACATCTAAAGTATACTTTAAGTGTGATGGATTTTCAAGGACAAGCGGTTGAAAATGGTGATCAATAAACATCGATGTAAACATTCGATGTAATGGAATCTACCCCTGAAATAATGAGTCTACCAGGGGGTATAGGGGATCTTTATGTGTCTTAGGTAACACATAAATGGTGGGTATAATAGGTTCTTCTACATGTAGACTACATTTCAGATAAAGTACCTATTTGTCGTATTTATCAATCAAGTTTTTCAATGATTTTTGGTGTAGGATTATTTTGTATTATTTATAAGTATCTATCTGACAACTGTTTGTAAATTTCTTATTCATAATTTTTTTTATTTAATAACACAACCCCCCTCCCCCCCTTTGTCTGATGGTTTGATTATAATATTTTTATCCTCCATTATACTTTTTAGACCTATTAAAACACATTAAATAGTCTGCTGGTTTAAAATAAAGACAATAAAAAGAATAAAAGTGTGGCTAGTTTAACAAGATTGTTTTTTATAGCTGCTTGTAGCTATGCCACAACCCATTAAACAATGGGGCATGGCCTTGTGGAAGTTAAACTATGCACATTTTGTGCACAGAATTTGCTCATTGCCTCTGATTTATATAAAACAGCGCTATGAGAAAAAAAATTGATTTTATTCGTATTAAAAAAAGAAACCTGTAAAGAAAGTGTTAGTTAAAAAAAATGTTTACACCCTTTTAGGGATTTGAGATTTTAAAGAATTTTTTTATAAAATTGGTTGGAGATGCTGTTGCTTCTTACCCTGACTTGCCCTATGTTGCTCCTTTATCAAAATCCTGGGATGGCGTCAGCCTGGGTTAGGTCTGTTACTTTGATGGTAATGGCTGGTCTGAGTCCTGTTGGTTGGAATGCTGGTTTGCAGAGGAAATAATCCACTGTCTGCAATACCGGAAGTGACCAAAAGTTCTAAGTGGCAGGAAGAGCTCTAGCAACCGCCTGCTCTACAGTTTATCCGGCGGCCGCTGATGACTTCCGGACACTTGCGGTCTCATTGCCAAGCAGCACGTCTATACAGACATCCCGCAACCGGTATAGACAGCCACGGGACCTACACTTAAAGACAAGCGCATTCCATAGCATCTTCGGCAGCCGCAAACAACAAATGGAACACAGACCTAACCCAAGCTGTCACCTTCCAAGGATTCCGGTAATGGAGCAACATAGGGTAAGTCAAGGTAAGAAGCACCGGCATCTCCAACCAATTTTATAAAAATTCTTAAAAAAATCTCAAATTTCTAAAAAGGGTGTAAACATTATTTTGAACTACCACTTTGTTTACAGGTACCACTCTTTTTTTTCTTTATACAAAAAAAGAAATCACATTTTTTTCTCATAGCATTTTTTTACATTTTTTTTTTTTTTAGCGCAGGGCCATTCAAATACTCATTGCCTCTGATTGGTTGGCCACCCCTGGTCTAAAGTAACATACAACAGTAGATGTACTTCTAATTAATTGGATTCATTATTTTTGCATTCATAATAGAAGTCAGAGGGCCATTCATCTAAGCTTTGATATTGATGCTTTTGATCCAACATTGGCACCAGCTACAGGAACTCCAGTCATTGGAGGGTTAACCTACAGGGAAGGAATGTATATAACCGAGGAAATACATAACACAGGTGAGTAGCATCAATTATATCCCTTTTATATAGAACAGGAACATCAGTATTAATGATTAAGTATTCTATTGAAGTTTTATTGATGTTATATTAACAAGTATATGAAAATAAAAATATATTGGACTGGTCCAACTAGGAGGGACAGAACTGGGGGCACCTAATATGGCTTGTGTCTCCTGCAGCTGCTAAAAAGACAGGGTAGTTTTAGTAGCACTGTAATGAAAATAGAAGATATAATTCTATTGTCTTCCAATAAGGTATAACACTTAGGCAATTCTAAGCAATTGACCTTCCAGCCTACACATTATGGTAACCATTATATATAGTGCTGCGCTCGCCACACTATATAAAATCAGCTCCACTCCGACGTGGATAGTGGGTAACGAAAAAGTCAGAGGACGCGTTCCGCCGCCCCTCGCGGGGGTCGCTGCGCTCACCACGCTTCAGGTTGGCATGGATAGTGGTGGGATACTATTTTGTATGTCCCCAAAAATAGGTTTAAAGCACCCCCCCCCCCACTATCCACGCCAACCTGAAGCGTGGCGAGCGCAGCGACCCCCGCGAGGGGCGGCTGAACGCGTCCTCCGACTTTTTCATTACCCACTATCCACGTCGGCGTGGAGGTGATTTTATATAGTGTGGCGAGCGCAGCGAGCCACCGAGCCTGAAGCGTGGCGAGCGCACACTGAATAATGTAAAGTACATGTAAAGTAATCCGTGTCCCCTCGCTGCGCTTTGGGCTCGGTGGCTCGCTACACTAATAGCCCAGAATAGCCCACTAAGCAAATTGCTTAATGGGCGCCGTGCTAGGAAACAAGTACCGAAAATCCTTGGAATCTTAAAAAAGGTCTTACATATTTGAGAGGTGTAGCAAACTAAATAATGTCAGTATGGATATTAAAATTATGGTCAATTGCACAGAATTGTTAATAATAAAAATAAAATAAAAACAAACAAATAAAATACATAAAACTAAAAATAATAACATGATAAAATAATAAAAAAATATGGAAAATAAATACAATTAATATCAAATAAAAACTATAAAAAGACGTATTCAAATAAAAATAATAATAATTTAAGAGCCAAAAGCGATTACCCATCACCAAAAGAAAGATTTAGAATATAAGGTTATCATTAATAGTGCTATGATAAAATAACTGTCAATTCAGCAGAAATGAATAATCACAATCATTTTTTGGAATGTATAGAATATTTCTTTTAAACTTTTTTCACGCTTTTTTATATGGTGATATCTCTTTATGAAAAATGTCCATTAAATAAAAATACTATACAAGAATAAAAACAAATGGTCATATCGAACCAAAAATAAGTAATCATTGCATGTATACCTAATGCATCCAAGTTCTGCAGGTCAGACCACTACTGGGTAACCTTCAGGCCGGCTGCTGTGTGGTCCTCACAAACTGGGGTCCAGCCTTCAGTACGGACTGTGCATCCTGCGATTGACAGGCGAGAAGAACAAAGGAAGCATGCAGCGGTGGCAGAAGCAGCAGAAGCGGGTCTCCCGATGCTGGGTGCCCCAGTTCCCCAGCAACAGCAGAGGCATCGGCAGGTCTCCTGGCTCTCCTCTTCCTTAGCATCGGCAGCAGTTGCTGCATCTTGCCGATGCTAAGGAGTGATGCATCACTTGGTGCCGGACTCTTCTGTTCTACAGCGCCTGCCAGTGGCGTAACTAGATTTTGGGCGCCCCCCCGCCGTTAAAGGGAGGGCGCCCACGCACCCACCCCGCCGCACCACCCACCCACGCACCCCGCCGCACCAACCCCCGCCCGCCCCGCCGCACCAACCCCCACCTCGCCGCCCATGCAATCCCCCCCAGTCTTACCTGGCTACGCTCAGTACGCGCTGGTCCCGGCTTCCATCTTCTGCTATGAGGACCACCACAAAATGTCTGCCCCCATGCAGCAGACAGTTTCAGAGAACTATCTGCTACATGGGGGCGGACATTTTGTTGTGGTCCTCATAGCAGAAGAAGGGAGCCGGGACCAGCGCGTACTGAAGACTGACAGGTAAGACTGTGGGGGATGGCGGCGGGGCGGCGGGGTGTAACTATAGCACTGCAGCCCCCGGCGCCCGCACATGCACAGCGCCCCCCCGCGGTCACGGGGGCTGTGGTGCTATAGTTACGCCCCTGGTGCCTGCCACACAAACTCAACAGTTGCTGCCACCTCACTCATGCTGCAGATCAAGATGGCAACTGCTGACTTTTACTCCTAAACTGATTGGCTGCGCTTCAGCAGAGTGCGTCCCCGGGCCGCAATTGAGGGAAAAATATGTGCTATAGCGCGTTTTTGCGATCACTGCACAACACGCCACCACCTCCCATTGGTAGGACCCCAGTACACACCAGCTCCCCTTACATGACCGGGGAAAATTGTAAAAAAAATTGGTTATTCGTATTCAACAATACACCTATTTTCGTATTCGTGACACATTCATATTTGTATTTAAAAGTACGAATGTATACACCATCGACAGAATACAAATAGGAAACATCATTCAAAAGATTCCTAATTTATTAAGCGGCCGTGTTCCAATTAGCGGTAAACGGCTAGTTTTCCTGGAGTATTTGGCAGAAGCATGCACCAATGAGTCAGATCCATGCATGCTTCAGTGTAATAGAAAAAAAAAATCTAAGAAATGGCGAAGGGTCCCCCCTCCCCAGCATAACCAGCCCCAGGCTCACAGAGCCGGACCTGGTTTTAAAGTATCAGAGAGAAAAACGAACAGGGTTCCCCTTATTTTTTTAAACCAGCACCAGGCCCAAGGGGTGAGACAGAGAGAGCACTTAGAAAAAAGAAGGGGGCAGGGGGACGAGAGAGCAGGGGAGAGAGGGGGCGAGAGAAAAAGAGACGGGAGACAGCAAAAAAGAGGTGAGAGATGAGACAGAGAGGGGGGATATAGGCAGTGTGGGGGAAGAGGGGGGTGAGAGGGGGGAAATAGGCAGCGTGGGGAAGGAGAGCAGGGGTTTGTGTTTTGTGGTGTCTCCCCCCCCAGTACAAGCTGTGCTGTGGCAGGTCTGCCCATCTGAGTTCTCCTCTGCCCAGGCACTGGCTTTGTTGGCGTGGGTCTCATGTGCCATCTTTAGCAATGGTAGTGCAGGCTCTCTTGTGCAGCTGCGACCTCTCATCTGCGCTTGTGGTGCAGGGTCACGTGTTCCGGAGCCGGGTCCTGCTGCCGCGGTGTCTGCCTGCTCCACCTTCTCATTAGTGCTGGTAGTACCCACTGAAGGGAAGGGGGCAGTAGGATGGCAGTGCAGCCATGTACACTCAGCAATATTAAAGTAAAAAAAACCTGAAAAATAAAAAGGTTGCAGGTGATTGCCTGCCTGGGCCATAGGGCCCCCCAAGCAGCCTGGACCCATAAACAGTGAAGGACCCCAACTTTATACAGCGAGGGGTCCCCAGGTGTGACGGGGGTGTGTATGCTGCAGCAGGGTGTGAATGGGGAGGGTGCTTTGGTTGGGGGAAGTTGCTGCGGCTGGGTGCATGTGAGGGGGGGGTGCTGCGGCCAAATGTGAGGGGAGAGGATGCTGCGGTCAGTTGAGATGGGGAGGATGCTGCCGCTGGGTGTGAGGGTTCTGTGGCCAGGGAGACTGTTAAACCTTGGTGAAGGGTGCTGGTGAGACCCAGGGGGCATCTCTGGGTTTGAACAAGGGTTGATTATGCCGCACTGGGTGATGAGAAGAGGGGGTAGGATCACAGGTGAGACGCTGAAGGGTAGGGGGTGTGTTGCTGGATGAGAAGCTGGTGGGCGTACTGGGTGAGATGGGGGGTGTACCCCGGGTGAGAAGCAGAGGTGGGGTTGCCATGGGTCAGAACAGGGTGGGGTTGCGTGAGGGGGAGGGGGTGTGTGCCGCGGTTGATAAGCGAGGTGTGTTGGTGCCGTGGGTTAATTTTCGGGAGATGGGGTACCCCATGTGAGAAGCAGGTTGGGTAAGAACCTGGGGAGAGCCATGCCTGGTGATTAGAAGCGCTGGAGGGTATGGTTGCACAAGACAATGGGGAGTGTCGCCGAGTAGTCAGAATCACATGTGGGGAGGGGTGGTCATGGATGAGAAGCAGTGTTGCCGGGGTGAGAACTGGGGGTGGGGTGTTGCAGGGTGAGAAGCAGAGGGGGGGGGGGGGGGCAGATTGAGGACTGAGTACTGAGGGGTGTTGCCGGGTAAGAACCAGGGGGTATCTGGACTGATCATAGAATGACTCTAGGTCGACAGTCAAAAGGTCAGCAGGGTCTAAGGTCCTGCCCTACCATCCACTAGACATGGCGGGCGGACACGGTACACATAGACAGTGTCCATGTCGATATATGTCGACAAAGACACCCTAAAAACTTTAAAAACTCATGTCGACCCTGTACCTGTACATGTTTTATACCTGGGGTAGCCAACTCCAGTCCTCGAGAGCTACCAACACTTAATGTTTTCCAGATCTCCTCACAGAATCACAAGTGAAGTAATTAGCTCCACCTGTGGATCTTTGAAAATGTTTCAGCTAGTAATGAGTGCACCTGTTGCAGGTTGTCTTTAAAATGTGAACTGTTGGTAGCTCACGAGGACCGTAGTTGGCTACCACTGTTTTATACCATAACCGAACCAGATGGGGGGGGGGGGGAGGGGGTGGTGCTGTGTGATGGGGGTGAAGTTATAGTTGTGTGAGAAAAGGGGTGGGGTGCTGCTGGGTGCAGGAGGTGCTGCAGGGTAAAAACATGGGTGGCACACTGGGTAATGAAAAGCAAGGGGGTGGGTGAGAAGCGAGGTGGGGAGTGGCCGCCAGACGAGGAGGGGTGGAGGTGCCGCCGCGTGAGAAGCATGGGGAAGGGGGTCACAGGCTGATAAAAAGGGGGTGGGTGTGTGGTGCAGGAGAGAAGCAGGGGGGTGAGTGCCAGGTGAGATGGTAGGATTCGGGGACCCATGGGTGCACAGACCGATGCAGGCCCGGTGACCTACGGGATCCCCGGCGTCCAGTACCTGGTGCTGGAGGTCCCCCGGCTTGGTGGTAGGCGGGCAGGTGGGCTGTGCTGCAGCATCTGTGCACCGGACCGGCAGGGTTGCTTAGCAACCAGTCCAGCATGCAGCTTCCGGGAGTTCACAGGAACTCCCAGCCGGGTTGCTAGGCAACAGTTAGATGCTAGGCAGCGCAGCTATTAGTCCTGGCTGTTACTAAGCAGCCAGAACGCTTTCACATTCGCACCCAGCTAGCTGCCAGCATTTTCATTATTAGGGGCTGGTCGGCTGGTGATTGGTCTGGGTCCTCCTCTTAAGGGGGCTGGACAAGACATCACACGCCGGTGATAGTCATCCTGTGCCCTCAGCAGGATTGCTGCAGAGAGTAGTCTGGAAGACACGGCTAGGTGTCAGACTTGCATTTTCCCTAGTGGAGGTTGGGCATAATTCCTCCTTTGGTTGTTTTGGGGTATCGCCATATTTACTGAATCGTTATTTCATTATACCTGTGTATTTATCCTCTTTCCCGTACTTGTGTAACAATAGGGATTTGTGCTTCTGTTAGGTCCCTTTATTACTGGGGTAGTAGTTAAGTCAGATTTTCCTCTTGGACCTATCCTTGGCGGTCGTCGTGGGCTTAACACCTGGCTGCACCGGATCTAGGGCGGGCTTAACTCGCCCATTCAAAAGTGGTGGCTACAGGTTAAGCCTAGCATCCCACAGTCCACGGCCACCTGTCAGTGAGGGCCAATAGAGCTAGGTTAGAGGATAGCGGCAACGTCCAGTCTGGGCGGCATTCAGTTACCTGAGTTACTCCCTGGATCGTAACAGCGGGAGGGAGGGGGTGCTGCTGCGTAAGAAGGGGTTTGGGGGTGCTGCTGGGTGAAAAAAGGGGGGCTGCCAGGTGAGAAAAGCGGGGTGATGAGAAGGGGGCATGGTGTATGCCAGGTGAGAATGGGGCCCCACCAGGTAAGAAGGGGGGTGGGGGTGCTTCCAGGTAAGAAAATGGGGGCTGCAGGTAAGAAAAAGGGATGCTGCTGGTGAGAAGCATGAGGAAGGGGTCACAGGGTGATGAGAAGGGGGGCGGGTATGTGCCATGGGCACAGGAGCGGGGGTGCTGCTGGCTGAAGGGGTGCTGTGGGTGAGAACAGGGCTACCAGGTGAGAAAATGGGGGGATACCGGGTGAGAAAATTGGGTGCTTCCAGATGAGAAGCGAGGAGTGGGATGGCCACCGGACGAGTTGGGGTGGGGGTGCCGCTGGGTGAGAAGTGTGCGGAAGGGGTCACAGGGTGATGAGAAGGGGAGCAGGTGTGTGCTGTGGGCGAGAAGCAGGGGGATGACCACTGGGTGAGGTGGGAGTGTGACCTGTTGAGAAGCAGTAGGGGGTACCACCGGTTGAAGGGGTGCTACGGGTTGGAACAGGGCCCCCTGGGTAAGAAGAGGGGTGAGGGTGCCGCCAGGTGAGAAAATGGGGGGCTACCGGTTGAGAAAAGCTGGGGGGCGGTGTATGCTGCGGGCACCACCGGGAGAGAGTTGGGGGGATGGTGCAGCCCTACAGCCCATAGGTAAAAACCGCCTGTGTGCCAGTCAATCCTGGCTAGAGTGAAATAGGCTTTACAGACATCAACAGCAGCCAGAGTCTATCTGTTTATTTACCAGGACCTCACTTCTGAACACTGCCCAGTTTAAGGGAGATCAAGCAGGAGCCATAATTGGCCAGGAGAACTGTAATCTGTTATTTGGAGAATATTTGTGAGCAGGGCCGGCGCCACCACTAGGCAGCTTTAGGCATTTGCCTAGGGCGCCGGCCACTGGAGGGCAGTAATGAGCTGCAGGAAATATCCCGAGGAGAGCAGCAGGAGGAAAGCTGCACGTACCTGCCAAGTTATTCAGGTAAGTAAGTCATACTCCTCCGCCCCCCCTGACTGGAGCCCACCCATGTGTGTGTTACACCCCCCCCCCCCCCAAGTCAGCGGTAATCATCTGCTGCCCCATCCCCCCACGCAGCGTGGAACAGATAGGCAGCCGTGGCCACATCCACCCCCGTGCAGCAGGTGGACGCCCTCCCCCCTCCAGTCAAAGGCAATCTTCCTCGACATCCAGCCCCCCCTGCGCCGTGGAGCAGATAGGTGGCAGATAGGTGGCCGCATCCCCCCCCCCCCTGCAGCAGGTGAACGGCGCCCCCCAGACCGGAGCTGGGGGGAGGGGAGTCACCTGTCGCCTGGGGCGCTGAAAGGGCTTGCACTGGCCCTGTTTGTGAGGTGAAACCAACTGTACAGTATGTAAAGGAAGGTCGAGTCTAGCACTTTCAGCACTTAATTTGTCAGGGACTGTGTCTGCTTGATTGCAAGATTTTAAATGATCTTCTCCACAAATACACTTTGTAACATTCTTTTGATGGTGTGCAGGTTCAAAGACCTTAGGATAAAAAGTATGTGCAATCCGTTGTAATTCTGCCAAGTAGTTTGGCTATACAATATTCATATTTGATTTTAATAATTGTGTTTTTAAAAAAAAAACTGGATTAAAAGCAATTCTAATTCTGCTCTCTGTTGCTAATTATATATTATGCTTCTTGCCGTCTGTGCTTTATTCTGCAATTTTTTTTCTTTCAGGAATGTTGTCCGCTCTCGATTTGGTAGAAGTTAATCCAATTCTTGGAGCTACCTCCAACGAAGTAAAAGCAACCACCAGCCTTGCAGTAGATGTAATAGCTTCATGTTTTGGCCAAACAAGAGAATGTGCTCTTGGAATTATCGATGAGCTTCCAACACCTAGTGCAACATTTGAATCAGATAACGAAGAGCTAGTAAGAATATAAAGTATGAAGACAACCTTCTTGAAAGTCTATAGAACCATAGCACTTAGCTACATAGCAACAATGGTTTACAAATATTTCACATTTATTCTGATCAGTTACTATATAGAGACTAATTGCATAAGAAAGACAATACTGTTGGACAGAGCTAGAAAATAAGACAAAAGACCATATACCGTACAAATGATAACTATGTTTAGTTGATACAAAACAGTCACATACTATATACAGTGGGAATACATATGCGTGCCCTCAGTGCCAGATTAAGCCTTCGGGGGGCCCGGGGTACTTTAGCCAGGGGCGCCCCCTTGCACTTGTCATTACTGGCCGCACACTGCATGGGAGTATATTACACTGTCAAAACACAGAGTAAAGGCAGTATAAACTTGGTCAATGGGTAACTGCTCATATATATATATATATATATATATATATATACACATAAATACATACCATATGAAAAGCCTATGTTTGTCCCTCTGCACCTTACTCTGTAGGAGACCTCACAGTCCTAGTGCTGCCTTTGATTAAAAACCCTCCCATGACTAAGCTGCTGCTGCTGTTCTCCATGGGCATGTAATGAGCTCCACCAATTAGAGCTCAGCACAAACCTCTCAGCCTCTGCCCTCTGGTTTAAAGTGTCATGGGACTTAGTCAACTCCCAGTAATGCACTGCACACTTGTGCAATCAGTGTGCCTTGGCTCCCGATGCTCAGCACCATTAATCATTGTCACATTGGCAGATAGGTGAAGCTGCAGCACTACCCCACTCCCATGCACAAAACCTTCAGCACTGACCCCTTGTGCCTCCATTATAATCCGGCCCTGTGTGCCCTGCATATTTACTATCGGGATCCTGGCGTCGGCATTCTGTTCAATGTCAGTGTTCTGGTGCTGGTATACGGTGGCAGGCGAGATTCGGGTGCAAAGATTCTGTCAACTGGGATTTTGACTTAATCCCATAATGTGCTATATTGATGAATTAGATAGTTTGCTTATCTTGAATATTTTTCAATGGATCCTGTACAAGTGCTGCTACTGTACATATTTGTCTTATGGAGCATTATATATTCTCATACATAATTTAAAGAAATTCATTAATGTAGGCCAAAATGCCTCATCATGATTTAATACAAATCGTCAATTTGAAAAGCAAGTTGTTTGCTCCTCAAATACTTGAGATGATCATGGCCCATACATTGTGCAATACATGCAGCAATATAGGCCAGTTATGGTACAGTTACAGTATCTCAATGATATCACGGTACATTGCATCGGACGATTATCACTTTCCTCTTGTGTGCAGTTACCTTCCAATACTGCAATAACTGATGGAGCACACCAGCCAAAGTGACTATTATCTAGGGGATACCTGCTCAGCTTTGTGTATCTTTTTACATTTTTTGTAACTTTTTAACACGGTGTAATTTATAGTCTAAACTTTTTTCATGTTTAAGGCCAGTCCATGGACAGTCAACACTGAAACAAAATAACATGAGAATTTTCTCATTTATATAGAATAAATGCATCAATTTAATCTGCCTTTCTCATACAGGACCTTATAAAGGTCCATTTGCAAGTGTTCACGCAGGGTTACGACGGTGAGCGACTGTGCAGGCACATAAACTGTCATCCGCTTGGTGAGAGGGGGCGTGGCAAACGGCTTGTTTGTTGTCCCGCACTTAAGCCACACCCCTAAAATGTTTAGAGGAGGGTGAAAGAAAACTCTAAAAACTGTAACCTACAGCATTTGCTGTGCTGACAACAGGCTCAGCATGACCTCTCATGCTGTCAGTGAGACACTCCTGCTGAGCCTGCTGTCAGCACAGCACATGTTGTAGAAGTGTGTGCTGCTGTTGCTGAGGAGGGGGAAGGGAGGGGTCAGACCAGGGCCCCTGCGAGGCCCCTCCAGCACGCCTGGGCCCGGGTAATTAGTACCTGCTCCCCCCCCCCCCCCACCCCTCGGCTGCCCTGATTATTCAGACCCCTCTCAAACAATGCACTTTTATTTTAAGATATCAAACAATATCTGATTAGCACTGAAAATGTCAAAGTTTGTTTTCAATGTAATATAATATGTATTGCCAATTTAAGACAAATGATATTGCCCAGGAATGCATCTGCAAATGTTGCTACTTGTTTAATCATTCTATAGTTGCATAGTATATGGTGTATTAAGTATTTTTATTTTACATTTAACTGATGCATCGCTGATGACTTTATGCACTGAAAACTACTGTGTTTCTAGCAGTGGCGTAACTAGAACGTTTGCTTCCCCCTGCAAAATAAGTTTACTGTTCCAGTGTGCGCCATACATACATGATAAATTATATATAAAATACCTATATGTGTTATATATATATATATATATATATATATATATTTCACCATTTCTTGACTGGATCAGTGTGCCTTCTTTCATTGGATTATATATATATATATATATATATATATATATATGAAAAATGTTGGAATACCATTTGAAACATTGGCTCACAACCTCTGACTTTTGTATTTATTTCTGGAGTGCCCCCCTCGCTGTATCTTTGTATTGGAGCGAGCTCACCCTCTTCTCCTGGGAAGGCACCCGGCTGTTTGTGCATTGATTTATGGAGTGCCGGCCATTCCCTGGATCATATATATATATATATATATATATATATATATATATATATAAGCGTGGTATGGCCGGCTGTATGGCTATGGCTCCTCCTCCCTGCTACTATGGCTGTAGCCACATGCAGGGAGGAGGAGAGTGTGGACAGCGAGAGGGGTCATCTTACCTCTGTTGCTTCTGGAGCGCAGACAACTGGTCAACCTTCAGCGCTCCCTCTCGCTGCAGGCCCAGCTTTGGGTAGTTGATCTGCCTGATCAAGCAGCATCTTCCACACCATGACTGCATCATCCTGGACCCGGTGCTTCCTGCAGACTCCGCTGGCGCTGACTCCGGCTCCCCCAAGCCGCTACGGGTACTACAGGCCTATTGTTACGCCACTGATTTCTAGTTAACAGATAGTTACTGACTTTCCATGACAAAACATTCATAGTTGGTGTTACATAGTTACATAGTAGGTGAGGCTGATTAAAGACTTGCGTCCATCTAGTTCCAACTATGTTTATAGTAGCTTATCCCTTGTATAGTATGTTCTGATATTTTAAAGACAGATTGTTACTTATTCATACCCGTGTATTTTTTTAACCAATAAATGTTTATCCAACCTTATTTTAAACGTATTAATTGTGTCTGCCGACACCACTTCTCCAGGAAGAGAGTTCCAAAGTTTGACTGCTCTGACCGTATAGGAATTTTCTTCTTTCCGATGAACAAAATCTTTTTTCTTCTAATCTAAACTCGTGCCCTCTCGTCCTAGATTTCTGTCTAGCAGAAAAAAGGGTGTTTGACAGTTCCTTATATACATGTTGAGCATGTTCCCCATTAAACTTCTCTTCTCTAGTGTAAATAGTCCCAAATTGCTTAATCTCTCCTCGTAGCTTAAATTCTCCATTCCTCTAATAAGCTTTGATGCTCTTCTTTGGATTTTCTCTAATTTCATGATGTCCTTTTTATAGTGTGGGGCCCAGAATTGTACTCCATATTCGAGGTGAGGTCTAACTAATGCTTTGTACAGTGATAAAATTACTTTTGAGTCCTTAGTTACCATGACCCTTTAATTACATGCTAGAATTGTGTTGGCTTTTTTTGTTGCTATATTACATTGAGCACTACACCCCAGTTTGTTGTCTATTTGGACTCCTAGATCCTTTTCAAGTACTGATTACGCAATTCATCCCCGCTTAGGTTATAACTCACACACTGGTAATGTCTCCCGAGATACATGACCTTGCTTTTATCCACATTGAACCTCATCTTCCACTTTTTTGCCCATTCATCTAGATTGTTAAGATCACTTTGAAGCGTGGTGACATCTTCTAATGATTTAATAACTCTGCTCAGTTTTGTGTCGTCTGCAAAGATGGATACATTGCTGAGTAACCCCATCCCAATATCGTTAATAAAAATGTTACATAAAATGGTGTAATAGGTGAATGCATTGCTGTTACTTTGTTTAGAGATCTGTCTATATTTAAATAAAGATATACAATATTCCAGTTTTCATTTGATTTATTTAAGCATGTGCGTCTTATTTTGAGTAATACCGAAATGCATTTAACATTCACTATAAAATGAAAATAAAATAAATTGATAATATCCTAGGTTTTAGGATTTAGGATATCGTGATTTAGTATACAGTTTGCAAGTTCCCAAAGATATATCAGCTGTATTTAATATATACATACAAAAATGGATGGTCCGATGATGCAAACTGTGTCATTGTAACCCCACCCCTGCTTGGCACTGAACAGCAGGGGCAGCACCATGATGATGCAATCAGGCATCTACACCGCAGCACCACCCACCTCTTGTGAGGCCACCACTTTACCAAACTGGCTACCCCCTCCTGCATTGGGCAGCCAGAAGGTTGATATAAATATGTATATTAGGGTGGAGTGAAAAAATTGAAATTGAGAAATTCAAAATCGGCTAGTGTGGAAAAGTTGTGACTTGACCTGAATAAGAAACGGGCAAAAGCTTTTTGATCTGATTCAACAACTTCTGTTCTGGCAAGAGGCCTAAAGTTTCACTTTTTAGGTGAAAATGACGAAACCTATGAAGATGCTCCCATCTAGTTAAAATTATGTCAGGATGTCTTAGATTGGTTCATTAATATACTTTAGCATAGTAAAAAAAACAGTACGAGCTTGTCCTAGTGCAAAGTGACTCACTTTGGCGGTAGAAAAAATCCCTGATAATTGACCCATTTTCATGGTCACAATAGTGAATATTGTGTTTTCTCCTGAACATTTTTTTTTGGAGAGGATGCTCTGTAATTAAAGTGACGAAGAAAAAAAATTTTGGGCAAAAAATCAGAATAAATACCTTTTGCTTGCCCTTAATATAATAATACACACCTGTGTCTTCTAATGTCCAACAAACTCTTTACAGAATGCTCCAGTAAGTTCAGTAAACAATGCATTACGCTCTGTTCTTTAGGTGCAGTATTTAAAACACTTCTGTTTATTGTCTTCACTTGTGGCAGTTTATTTTAAACATGAATTGGGCTGAAAAACAGTTTTGCATCCCCTATGCTGGGAACATGAATGGGCTGCATTACAGCACATAATTATGCCAAAGATAAGCCAATATATTAACAGTTAAATACAATGAAGTGTATTATGAAAGTGGTTCACAAACTGTGTGCCGGGGCACCCTGGGGTGCCTCAAGATACTTGCAAGGGTGCCTTGGATTGGTGATCCAGGACTAATACAAATTATGTATGGCTAATTTAATAAGCAACTTCATAGATGCTGGCTGCCAATCTTGGCCCTCCCCACATAACTGAATCTAGAATCACATATAAACACAATATAGTTCATGTAATATTTGTTTTCTAATTTTCTCAATTAGAATCTTTGGCTTAGGGGTGGCATGAAAAATATTCTGATACTCTAGGGTGCCGTGATTCAAAAAAGTTTGGAAACCACTGTATTATGATTTAATAAACAAATACATCTAATGTTTAGAAAAATAAAATCAAGAACATTGATTAAAAAATAACAGGTTAATCATTCTATGAGTGGTGTCCAGCAGTACATATATGCCAATCACTGTATTATTACTAGGCAGGATTGATCAGCAATACTTTATTTCCTTTTTATGTGCTTATTGACCCAATTTAACAGTCTAATAATAGCGGATATCAATCACAATTGGTTTGTATAAACAAACTCAAAACCGAGCATAAAAAAATAAGAAGACAATACTGTATGTGCAACATCTTTGAAACCTGTTATTATTGAATCAATTGATTTTTATTTTTATAAACATTAGATGTATTTGTTTATTACATCATAATACACTTCAATGTATTTAACTGTTAATATATTGGCTTATCTTTGGCATAATTATATGCTGTAATGCAGCCCATCAGGGGCGGATCCAGGATAAAATGACAGGGGGGGGCACCATGATAAAAGAGGGTTTTCGGTGGGGGAGGGGCGGGGTTAGTAATGCCAGTGTACATGCTAAGAGAGCGGAAGAGAGAGGGTGGGAATGGGATTAAAAATAGGCCCTGGCATTTAAAGTACGCAGGCTCACCATGGCGACAAAAGTGAAGGATGCAGTTTTGCGCGCCGAAGGCGCGCTCCGGAAAAAGGGGTGTGGCCACTCAACAAGGGGCATGTCCTTGAGTGTAGTGTACAACACTTTATACAACTTCTACGCATTATGCAACAAAATACTAGACCCCACTATACTTGCCTCTACACATGATGCCAAATGGAATGAGCCAAAATTCACATAATGCCACACGGATTGAGCCAAAATTCACATAATACCACATGGATTAAGCCAAAATTCACATAATGCCAAATGGATTGAGCCAAAATTCACATAATGCCACATGGATTTTGTCAAAATTCACATAATGCCACACAGATTGAGCCAAATTCAAAAAATGCCACACGGATTGAGCCAAAATTCACATAATGCCACACGGATTGAGCCAAAATTCACATAATGCCACACGCATTGAGCCAGAATTCACATAATGCCACACAGATTAAGCCAAAATTCCCAATACGCTTCATAAACAGGGACATTGTCCATCAAAGGCGCGCATTACACGTTAAGTTACATGCCATTTTGTCCATTATGTATTATGCCAAACACCATAATGCCTATTAAAAATTATGCTTCATAAGTGCTGCTTATCTACATGCTCATTGCCAAGGGTTCCATGCTCATTGCCAGATGTTCCATGCTCGTTGCCATGTGGGATTACATGCTCATTGCCAAGGGAGAATAAATGCTCGCGGTAAATGGGGGACAGCCGCCGCCAGGCAGAAGTGATAGCCACTGATGGTGGCAGAGCCTGGCTGTATTCAGAGCACTGCAGGTCCCGGCTATTTGAAATAATACCCCTTTCACACCAGAAAATGCATTCCCAGGTTGGCCCCCTTTACACCAGCCTAGTCACTGCATTTTCTGGTGTGAGGGGGAGAGAAAACCACCCCTCCCCCTCTTTAACCAGTTATCTCATTTAACCGGCTATATCTTCGGAACCAACTGACCCATTTACATGAGACAAGTATCATATTGATTTGAGTGGGCTTTGAATGATTTTGGTCCAGTGAAACTGAAACGTTTGGTTCCAGAGTAATCTGCCATCAAAGAACATGAACAGCCATGAAATTACATTTCAAAAATAAATGTTTACATGCAATATCTCTGGAACCGATTGACCGATATGGACCTGCCTGGTATCATATTGAAGGCCCAGCGATTTGGAATTGAATGAGATCAGGCACAAGCTTGATGCCAGGAAGGGAACTGGCAGCCGTCGGAACTAGGTGGGGGTCGGAATTGCCGGGTCCCATATTATCCTATGGGGAAAAAACGTTACAGCTTTGCCAGGCGATATCTTTGGTTCCCGGGGGACTAGAGACACAGGGCTGGGCTCGTTGGAAAGCCCTGGTCCTCAGCTACAAAATAAATGACAGGGGGGCACGTGCCCAGGTGCCCCCCCCTGAATCCGCCACTGCAGCCCATTCAAGTTCCCAGCATAGGGGATGCAAAACTGTTTTTCTGTCAATAAACAGAAGTGATATGTAAAATGATACATTAGACAGTTTACACTGTTACTTGAAATACGTATTGTAACAGTTACTGTTTTTCAATAACAGATTGCAACAGTTATTTCTTATTTATGTACACAGGATTGTCTATCTTTGTATATGCACTGCAAAGAGAGCAGCATAAATCCAATTTCATGTATTTCAGTGACACTGTGAAATATAACACTGCATAATGGCCCTTTATCAGACCTGATCACAGTACAGTACAAATTTGGGTACTTGTGTATTATCACGGCACCCGCGAAATCGGCCGCAAATCGGCCTCAAATCACATGCAAAAATTGGATGCGATTTAGCGGGCGATTTTCCGCGATTTGCATGCTATTTCATCCTTGCACACCACCACTATCCAAGTTAGCCCGAAGTGTGGTGAGCGCACGCGGTATGCATCCTCCCGACTTGTTTATACCCCCACTATCCACGTCGGCGTGGAGTTGAACTTACAAAGCATGGCGAGCGCAGCGTGCCACCGAGCCCAAAGCCTGGCAAACGCAGTGACTCCCGCAAGGGGACGCGGAAAACGATCCCAAAGCATGACGAGCGCACGAGCCCCGCGAGGGGACACTGATTACTTGACGTGTATTCCGCGTCTGCTCAAAACGCATCGGGATCGTTTTCCGCGTCCGCTCGCCGCGCTTCGGGCTCGGTGGCTCACTGCACTCGCCACGCTTTATAGAATCAACTCCATGCCAATGTGGATTGTGGGGATATGAACAGGTCGGGAGGACGCGTGCCACACTTTGGGCTGACTAGTGGGGGTGTGCAAGGATGGAATAGCATGCAAATCGGCAGAAAATGGCCGCAAATCAGCCGCTAAATCGCATGGTGGATCGCATCGGCTGCAAATCGGACGCTAAATCATATGCGTTATCGTATGCGATTTAGGGCGCCGTGATAATACACAAGTACCCAAATTTGTTCTCAAAATGGGCAAAAAAATGCTGCACTGCAGGTGGGGCAGATGTAACATGTGCAGAGATCCTGGTAATGGATGAGAGCAAATGACAGTTGACCATTTGCTTTGAAATGCTGGAAAACTGCCAAAAACTGTCATTCAGATATTACCAAGTGTTTGTTCCAACCAGCCCAATCTGACAATCGATCTGTAGATGTATGGCCACCTTTAGATTTGTGTGAGTTATTTTGTTTCTGTGCAGGGTAAATACCGGCTGCATTATTTTTACACAGCAATTTAGATTTCAGTTTCAACACACCCCACCCAAATTTTAACTCTCTCTGCACGTTACATCTGCCCCACCTGCAGTGCAGCATTTTTTTTCTGCCCATTTTGAGAACAAATTTGTACTGCGATCAGGTCTGATTAAGGGCCATTATGCAGTGTTATATTTCACACAGTGTCACTGAAATTCCATTTAGAGTATTTGTGCTTCTTCTATTATAAACACGTTCAGGAGAAAACACACAATATTCACAATTGTGACCATGAAAATGGGTCAATTATTAGGGATTTTTTCTCCCACCAAAGTCATTCACTTTGCACTAGGATAAGCTCGTACTCTCTATTACTATGCTAAAGTATATTAATGAACCACTCTAAGACATCCTGACATAATTATAACTAGATTGGAGCATCTTCATAGGTTTCATTATTTTCACCTAAAAAGTGAAACTTTAGGCCTTTTGCCAGAACAGAAGATGTTGACTCAGATCAAAAAGCTTTTGCACGTTTCTTATTCAGGTCAAGCCACAACTTTTCCACACTAGCCCATTTTGGATTTCTCAATTTCGATGTTTTCACTCTGCCCTAACGTATATATAATATACTAGCTAAGCCTGTTTGAAGCAAAAGCTTTGTGAGCTAGTCTGCCTTGTGATTGCCTCTGTGTTTCTGTATGTGAGAAAGAGATGTAGTTTCACTCGCTGCCAGCAGATGGCAGACGATGAGACCAGACGGCTTATACATCTAAGTGTGGTAAAGGTGGCGATGACAAGTTATCTTGTAGGGCAGCTGATAGAATGACTTGTAGCACTAAGACCTGCTCACTGGGCTGGTTAATGCCACCCCGGAAAATGCAAGCCCCCCCCCCCTCTCCAACATTACCATCAAAGGAGTTCTCTTCCTCTCCCAGGCCCTCGCAGGGTACGCCTGCGTTCCCTGGGGCCCTCCCAGTGTTTCTATGGGTGCGCCCACAATTTTTGTGGGCACGCCACTGAAATGGCAGAGGGTCACCCCGGAACGCCTCCACCTGTCAGTCACCCAGAATATGGCCAGAGAAGGCTACCCTTCACACGTTCCATAAATAAGAAGACACCACACATGTGCACAGCTTAATAACTGCATGCATTGTTTATCAATGTTTGAATGGACAGAGAATTCACCACCCTCCAAAAGTCTCTGAATTGGGCCCACAGACCGGTGCATTTGCAGATGTCCTCGTCGGGTATCAGAAAACAAGTCAGGTTTGGTGGCACACAGAATAAAACATCAAAAGGCAGGAGTACAGAAGGAAGGTTTCAATATTTAAAACATACTACTGGGGCATATTTCTAGTCGAGTGATACTACTGGGGCATATTTCTAGTCGAGTGATACTACTGGTGCATAATTCTAGTCAAGTGATACCACTATAGTAGTAGTTTGTTTATTTATAAGGAGCCACAAAGTGTCCACAGCGCCGTACATAGCAAACAAAAAACAAATTACAAGGTAACGTACAGGGTGTGTTGATAAAATAGGGGTATAGCTGGTAGAACTAAAATCAGCATCAGTTCTGAAATAGGTGTCGAAATTGTCGAGGAGACTGAAGATGAAGTAGAGGAAGGGAAGAACAGGACAGGAGCGCTGGTGAGGTAAAGAGGTAGGGTGAGTATGTGAGGAAGGAGGACCCTACTCATAAGAGGTAACATACTAAAAGGAGGTGGGTGGACGAATGAAAAACAATAGGATAAGTAGGAATGGATGGGAACAGATAGAGGGGTAGGGTAGGCAGGATAGGAGGAGCCAAAGAGGTTAGGAGGAGGAGGGATAGGCTAGTTGGAAGAATGTGGGTTTTGAGGGAGCGCTTGAAGGAGGTTAGGAGGAGGAGGGATAGGCTAGTTGGAAGAATGTGGGTTTTGAGGGAGCGCTTGAAGGAGGTAAGGGAATCAGAAAGCCTGATAGGTGGTGGGAGGTTGTTCCAGTGCAGGGGGGCAGTGCGACATAAGTCTTGGCGACGGGAGTGGGAGGAGGTGATTAGGTGAGAGGTCATGCGGCAGTGAGCGGCCGAGAGAAGATGGGAGGGAGTGTGGATAGAGATCAGTGAATAGAGGTAAGGAGCGGTGGAGGAGGAGAGAGCCTTGTAGGTGGTGGTGAGGAGTTTAAAGAGAATTGGGAAAGGGGGATGGGGAGCCAGTGAAGATATAGACAGAGGGGGGAGGCGGAGGTAGAACGGCAGGATAGGAATATGAGCCTAGCAGCGGTGTTAAGAATGGATTGGAGGGGGCGAGGCGGCGAGAGGTACATAATTCTAGTCCAGTGATACTACTGGTGCATAACTCCAGTCCAGTGATACTACTGGTGCATAATTCCAGTCCAGTGATACTAATGGTGCGTAATTCCAGTGATACTACTGGTGCATAATTCCAGTCCAGTGATACTACTGGGTGCATAATTCCAGTCCTGTTATACTATTGGTGCGTAATTCCAGTCCAGTAATACTACTGGTGCATAATACCAGTCCAGTGATACTACTGGGGCATAATTTCATTCCAGTGATACTACTGGTGCATAAGTCCAGTCCAGTGATACACATGGTGCATAATTCCAGTCCAGTGATACACCTGGTGCATACTGTAATTCCAGTCCAGTGATACTACTGGTGCATAATTCGAGTCCAGTGATACTACTGGTGCATAATTCGAGTCCAGTGATACTACTGGGGCATAATTTCATTCCAGTGATACTACTGGTGCATAAGTCCAGTCCAGTGATACACGTGGTGCATAATTCCAGTCCAGTGATACAACTGGTGCATAATTCCAGTCCAGTGATACACCTGGTGCATACTGTAATTCCAGTCCAGTGATACTACTGGTGCATAATTCGAGTCCAGTGATACTACTGGTGCATAATTTGAGTCCAGTGATACTACTTGTGCATAATTCCAGTCCAGTGATACTACTGGTGCATAATTTGAGTCCAGTGATACTACTTGTGCATAATTCCAGTCCAGTGATACTAATGGTGCATAATTCCAGTCCAGTGATACAGCTGTGTAATTCCAGTTCAGTTATACTACTGGTGCATAATTTCAGTCCAATTATACTACTGGACCATAATTCCAGTCCAGTGATACTACTGGTGCATAATTCCAGTCCAGTTATACTACTGGTGCATAATTCCAGTACAGTGATACTACTGGTGCATAATTCCAGTCCAGTAATACTACTGGTGCATAATTCAAGTCCAGTGATACTACTGGTGCATAATTCCAGTCCAGTTATACTATTGGTGCGTAATTCCAGTCCAGTAATACTACTGGTGCATACTTCCAGTTCAGTAATACTACTGGTGCATAATACCAGTCCAGTGATACTACTGGGGCATAATTTCATTCCAGTGATACTACTGGTGCATAAATCCAGTCCAGTGATACACGTGGTGCATAATTCCAGTCCAGTGATACACGTGGTGCATAATTCCAGTCCAGTGATACACCTGGTGCATACTGTAATTCCAGTCCAGTGATACTACTGGTGCATAATTCGAGTCCAGTGATACTACTGGTGCATAATTCGAGTCCAGTGATACTACTGGGGCATAATTTCATTCCAGTGATACTACTGGTGCATAAGTCCAGTCCAGTGATACACGTGGTGCATAATTCCAGGCCAGTGATACAACTGGTGCATAATTCCAGTCCAGTGATACACCTGGTGCATACTGTAATTCCAGTCCAGTGATACTACTGGTGCATAATTCGAGTCCAGTGATACTACTGGTGCATAATTCGAGTCCAGTGATACTACTTGTGCATAATTCCAGTCCAGTGATACTACTGGTGCATAATTCGAGTCCAGTGATACTACTTGTGCATAATTCCAGTCCAGTAATACTAATGGTGCATAATTCCAGTCCAGTGATACAGCTGTGTAATTCCAGTTCAGTTATACTACTGGTGCATAATTTCAGTCCAATTATACTACTGGACCATAATTCCAGTCCAGTGATACTACTGGTGCATAATTCCAGTCCAGTTATACTACTGGTGCATAATTCCAGTACAGTGATACTACTGGTGCATAATTCCAGTCCAGTAATACTACTGGTGCATAATTCCAGTCCAGTGATACTACTGGTGCATAATTCCAGACCAGTGATACTACTGGTGTATAATTCCAGTCCAGTGTTACAGCTGTGTAATTCCAGTTGAGTTATACTACTGGTGCATAATTTCAGTCCAGTGATACTACTGGTACATAATTCCAATCCACTGATACTACTGGTGCATAATTCCAGTCCAGTGATACTACTGGTGCGTAATTCCAGTCCAGTGGTACAGCTGTGTAATTCCAGTCTTGTGATACTACTGGTGCATAATTTCAGTCCAGTTATACTACTGGTGCATAATTCCAGTACAGTGATACTACTGGTGCATAATTCCAGTCCAGTAATACTACTGGTGCATAATTCCAGTCCAGTGATATTACTTGTGTATACTTCCAGTCCAGTGATACTAGTGGTGTATAATTCTAGTCCATTGATATACAGTAGTATCATAGTTCCAGTCCAGTTATACTACTGGTGCATAATTCCAGTCCAGTGATACTACTGGTGCATAATTCCAGTCCAGTTATCCTACTGGTGCATAATTCCAGTCCAGTGATACTACTGGTGCATAATTCCAGTCCGGTGATACAGTATCATAATTCCACTCCAGTTCTACTACTGGTGCATCATTCCAGTCCAGTGATACATCTTCATAATTCCAGTCAAGTGATACAGCTGCTTAAATACAGCCCAGTGATAAAGCTGCATAAATACAGTCTAGTGATACTAGTGATGCATAATTCCAGTCCAGTGATACAGCTGCGTAAATAAAGTTCAGTGATACTACTGGTGCACTATTCCAGTCAAGTGATACAGCTGCTTAAATACAGCTCAGTGAATAAAGCTGCGTAAATACAGTCCAGTGATACTAGTGGTGCATAATTCCAGTCCCAGGGGCAAATGCAGGATTTTCAGAAGGGGGTTTCCAGAGGGGCAGAGCAAAGCACGGAGATGGACACTTAGGTGACCCATTATATGCCGGGTCAGTTAAAGTATTATAGATAGACCAAATGTATATAAATAATAATAATAATAATAATAATAAAAAATATATATATATTTAAATATATATATACATAACAGCAGTGTAGACCCCTGGGCATAGCAATGTATTGGGGCCCCTACCTATCCTCCAGCGGTAGGGGTGGGGGGTACTATGAGCGGAAGCTTTGATGTCCCGCGGGTGGTAGGGGGTATTATATCAACCGCTCAGCATGTAGGGCCTGGATCAGTAATTTCAACTAATTACCCCTTTACTGCACAGATGGTGGGAGATGAGGTGGGAAAAGGGGGCATTGGGCTGAATGAAGGGGGCCTGATACATAACTTCCAGGGTGGTAGAGGATGTTTAATACGCAGAGAAGAGGTGTATACAGTAGTGGAGTGGGCTTATTATTCATAATTTTCTGGTGGGAGGACAGCTTGCTTGACTGCAGATATCTCCAGTTCCTGGAAATAGATTTCTTACCTTTTAATGGAATTAAAAACTAGAGAATCCCACCTACCAAATGGTATTGGGTACTAGGGGATCAGATTTCAGGAGGCAGAGCAATCTGCCAATGAGTATATAAAACTACATACCAGGTGTGTGGAGCTGGAGCAGTAACCAGCTGCTGGAAGGCTGATATCTCTGGTTATGGGAACAGTAGAGACACGAGGCTAGTGTCCCTCAGAGTGGGAGAGTCCCAGCTTTTGGAATATACCCTCAGCAAAACTATAAGTCAGACAGAACCTGAAATATCTGACTGGGAAGAGCAATTAACAGGCTTGGATGGGGTCCACTGCTTTGAAGTCAGATATCTCTGGTTCCCCAGGGCCAATTTTTAAAATTCTTGTACCCATGGAAAGAGGGGACCCTCCGCTTTCAGACTAAGGCCCTCAGATTCCTGGGGGGTTTTCTGGGTACTCATAACCCCCCCCCCCTGAGTGCGCTACTGAGTCCAGTGATACAGCTGCGTAAATAAAGTCCAGTGATACTAGTGGTGCATAATTCCAGTCCAGTGATACAGCTGTACAATTCCAATCCAGTGATACTGGTGCATATTCCCGGTCCAGTGATATTACTGGTGCATACAGTAGTTCCTGGACAGTAATACAGCTGCATAATTCCAGTCCAGTGATACAGTTGCATATATGAAGTCCAGTGATACTGTAGATGTGTATAGCAACAGAATCACGACCACACATGCAGCATGAATGTAACACAGGTCTTTACTCAACATGATGCAGACACTAAGTAAAAGTGACATGAGATCAACAGGAAGTAAGTCCCCTCAGCATGATCTCATCTCCCAGGATGCAGAGCATACATTTACATCCCCCCTTTTAAACTGGAAGGAAACAAACATGAATGAAAGAAATACAACAATATTAGGTGTGAGTAAAAGAAAATATATAATACACTAAAGTCCTGAAACTTTGGGTTGGGTTTGGCACTCAGCCCGATCTGGTAATGGCATACTGGGAACCTATAGGTATGTCCACTGTGACACCAGAGGGCTCTACTACTTCAGGAGTGGCCTCTGGGGAGGGACTGTCCATGTAATGCGGATCATCACTGACATTGGTTGCAGCTGTGGTAGAAACTGATGAGTCAGGCTGTGTAGAGCTTTCTTCAGGTAGACGTAACAGATGACGACGGTTGTGCTCATAGAGGGCATTATCAGACTGTACCACGTAGCTATTTGGACGACCTGCAGGATGCTGAACCACTGCCATTCTGTCAAATCCTTGCTCGGTTTGCATGTGGACTGGCTGGCCCTGAGACAGTGGTGTGAGGATACGAGTTCTTCAATCACTCAGACACGGAGCAGATGAAACCAAAATACGGTTTATTTTTATCACAGCACACACAAGTAGATAAAGACAGGAGCAAGAGGCAAAATGTAGCATAGAAACCTCCAGGTAGCAGTCTAAGTCCTTTTTAGCATCACAGTTCCAAATCACAAAACTATCACTTATTCCACACAGCAGTGATAGCCGAAACCTGTGTAAATCCACACAGCACGGACGCTCCACACCAGAGCTTAGTAGGATGCCCCCCCCTGGGCAAACAATGTGTTCCACAAGATCCAGTGGTGGGTATGACCCCTGAGCCAGGATTGCGACTAACATGAGGAGCCGGCATGTGTACAAGTCATTTTAAAACCTTCTAATTTCCCACGGTACCTGAACTATCAGTGGACTTGCACTGGGTCCGGATTGGTGGATTCAAGAGTCAGGTTTATCCCCCCCTTCAAGCTGCAGCTGTCCCTCTGCTGCTGCCCCCCTGCTGGGTCCGGTTCCAAAGAGTCTACTAGAGTCCAGAAAGGCACAAAGGAGTGTAAATACAAGGAAGGTAATTTGGTTATGTCCTGATTACCCCCTGTGGACATAACCTTCCTGTAAATAGCAGGGGAATTGGATCCCCCCTGTGGACATTTCCTGTCTGATCATATTTGGGCAATATACAGTCTAATCATATGGTTCCGGAAATACACACAGATTTGGGGAATAGAACAATCTACGGAGAGGAAGAGGGTACAGACGGACTAAAAAGTACATTAATCACTACACCTAATAAAATATAATAATTACAGTCTTACAGTGAGTCTGATACCCTCACAAGTGGTATGATGATCTGTCATGAGAAGCTTTGGCAGCCATTCTGCACTTTCTGGTGGTCAGGGTTGCAGGAGCTGCTTTGCCATTGGGATGCCTGTGCAGGTGCACCATGCTAATAGGCATTGTGCAAGTGATGGGAGTCCATCTTGTGGCGTGTTTCTCAAGTTTGGTAGTGCCAAGTATATGTCTGATCCATCTTGTGCACACTTCTCCATAAGGTGCTTTGCAGAGCGGACTGCATTCTCCGCCAACCCATTGGACGGTGGATAGTGCAGACTACTAGTTATGTGCTGGAAGTCCCATGTGTTCACAAAGTCCTTGAACTCTCTACTCTTGAATTGCATGGTATTATCAGTGATCAGCTGTTGTGGGTGCCATGTGCTGCAAAGTGTCTTTTAAGCTTTACAATGACCATATGACTTGTGGTGCTGGGCAAGTAGTTTATCTCAAACCATCATGAATTGGAGTCAACTAGTAACAGGTACTCCTTCCCCCTCCATTCGAATAAATCAGCTGCCAGAATGGACAATGGAAGATCAGGAATGTCATAGAAACAGCAGATAAGAACCACTTGGCCCATTTAGTCTTCCCCTTTTTGACCTCAAACCATATTTGATCCTTATTTTTTTGTAAGGATATCAATATGCCTATCCCAAGCATTTTTACATTG
This sequence comes from Crinia signifera, assembly GCF_055691185.1. Taxonomy (NCBI): domain Eukaryota; kingdom Metazoa; phylum Chordata; class Amphibia; order Anura; family Myobatrachidae; genus Crinia; species Crinia signifera. The sequence goes on from NC_139228.1 coordinate 76,236,037, forward strand.
TACTACTGTATTTGCCTCTACCACCTCTGATGGGAGGCTATTCCACTTATCCACTACTCTTTCTGTGAAGTTATTCTTCCTCACATTTCCCCTGAATCTTCCTCCCTCTAGTGTCAGTGCATGTCCTCGTGTTCTGCTGCTCCTCTTCCTGTGAAGAATGTCTCCCACCTGCACCTTCCTCCCCCTAGTGTCAGTGCATGTCCTCGTGTTCTGCTGCTCCTCTTCCTGTGACTAATGTCTCCCACCTGTACCTTGTTAAAGCCCTTGATATATGTGAAAGTTTCTATCATGTCTCCCCTTTCCCTTCTCTGCTCTAAAGTATACATATTAAAAACTTTTAGTCTTTCCTGGTACGTTTTGTGATGTAGGCCATGCACCATTTTAGTTGCCCTTCTTTGTACAGTCTCTAATGTATTTATATCCTTCTGGAGATATGGCCTCCAGAACTGAACACAATACTCTAGGTGAGGTCGTACCAATGACCTATACAGTGGCATTATTACTTCTTTCTTTTTACTGCTAATACCTCTCCCTATGCAACCAAGCATCTGACTTGCCTTCTTCATTGCTTTGTTACATTGCCTACCTGCCTGTAAGTCCCCTGAAATAGTGACACTTAGATCCCTCTCTTCCTCTGTAGTTTCCATTATAGTGCCATTTATACTATATTGAGTCTTTGGATTTCTGAGACCCAAGTGCATGGAGCAGCATGTCCTGTGGCTGGTGTGGACGTAAAGCACTGCAGGGTGCACAAAGGGAAACAGCACGGTTAATGTCGCCATACATGGAGGGCCAGAATGTTGTTTCATGGGCCCTACACCTGGTGGCCTCCAGACTGGCATGGCCCTGGTGCATCTGCTGGGTATACTGTAGGATGTTTGAAGGGCAGCCGGGATCAAAAAGCGATGACCTCGCAGGATACCATCAGACACGATGAACTCATCTCTCATACAGTAGAAGGGGTGAAGACAGTGCGGCAGTTCTTTAGAAGAGAATGGCAGCCATTGAGGGTCATGGCAGAGAGACACTGGGAAGGATCATCCACAGCTCTTCCAGCTCTTCCACCTCCACAGCCATGACCTCATAGTCATCCTCTGCATAGTTCATGTCAGTAGTCGAATGATAGGCTCGAGATAGAGCATCAGCAACGTACATTTCCTAGCCTCGCTTGTATATGACATCCAGGTTGTACCGCTGCAGATTGAGCATCATGCCTTGAATACGGGAGGAGGCAGAGTGGATGGGCTTCTTCAGTATATTGATGAGTGGCTGATGGTCTGTTTCCACTGTGACAGGATGGCCATATATGAAATCATGGAAACAGTTGCAGGCAAACACAAGTGCCAACAATTCTTTCTTAATTTGTGCATACCTGGTTTCAGTACTGGTGAGGGCCCTGGAAGCAAAAGCCACTGGCCTGTGGTGTTGGAGGCATACGGCCCCTAGACCACTCTGTGAAGCATCGGCGGAGAGGACAACTGGGTCATGCACGTTAAAGAATTGCAAGACCGGTGGATTTGTCAGCATGGTCTTTAATCAATTAACAGCAGCTGTGTGTGTGTCCAGCCAACACCATTCTGATTCCTGGTGGAGCAGCTGCCGCAGAGGCAGAATGATTTCATTGTATTGCGGAACAAACAAGTAGTTGGTCATCCCCAGGAAGTGCTGTGGTGCCTGTTGGTCAGCTGGAAGCAATATCTGCAGGATGGCAGTGACCTTATTCGGGTCTGGTTTGATGCCTTGACTGGTGAGCACGTGGCCCACGTATGCCACTTCTCTAACTCTGTCTGGTTTGAGCTTGAGGTTGAAAGCACGGGCCCGTTCAAGCACCTGGCGCAGTCGCTGGTCGTGTTCTTCCATAGCACGGCCCCATATCAGGATGTCATTCAAAGAGACAATAAAATAATAAAGAAGCCTCTTTGTCTCTTATTTTAGGAGTTGTAATAGATGCTGACACTGTATTCTTTGTCTTGAACCGGTAATAGATTCCCATCCCCACTACAGTATATACGATCAAGATAATATGAAGCAAGTCTCACAGCATAGGAATGTCTATTTACCAACAGACACCAAATGAGGAGGGGGCGGGTGGGGGAGCAGGACCCTGAAACAAAGATTCAGTCTCTCTCATGTATTGATCTAAAAGATATGGAAACTGTTTATGCAGGTATACAGTGGCGTAGCTACAAATTTTGCTCCCCCCCCCCAAACCCCCTTATACACCGCTCACTTCACTCAGTGTAAGTGGTGTGTGCCCCCCCTCCCACAGTGTGAGCAGTGTGCCCGAGTGTGAGCCGTATCGCCCCCTTCCCTCAGTGTGAGCCGTGTCCCCCCTTCCCTCAGTGTGAGCCATGTCCCCCCTTCCCTCAGTGTGAGCCATTACCTGCAGTGTGAGCCATGTCCCCCTCCTTCCCTCAGTGTGAGCTTTGTCCCCCTCCTTTCCCCTGTGTGCTATCCTCTCATCCCTTTGGGTCACGTACCATTTATTTTCGATTGGCAGCACCCACTGTTGCTCTCCTAAGTCCATTTCAGTGACAGCGCGGCACCTCCTCTCTGCTCTGTCTCTCAATCTGCAGCTCTGGACTCTTCTATTAAAGCAGTTGGGGGGGACAGCCGGCAGATTTCAATCATAGCAGCAGCCAGGGACCCGGGAGTTCAGCGCCACACTGCCTCCCTGCTGCAGCTGCGCGCAGAGCCAGCCTGCTTCGGCTTCCCCACAGAAGTGAGGCGGGGATTTGTTTGTCTGACATGACTGCACGCGGCCAACTCGCCTCCCGTGCTCTGCCAAAGCACAGGCAGCGGCATGCAGCAACATGTCAGTCAGTTGGATTGTCAGTGCACCGGGCGGTTTTGATAGACAAGCCTTGAGAAAGATAGCTTGTATATCGAAACCGGTCGGCCATAGACTTTTTGATGCAGAAGAGGGACTCCACCTTGAGGGATCATAAGGACTGCGGGGACACCTGTGTTTGAAACATCTTGTGCCTTTATGTCTACCCCACTTGGTGAGAGTCCGGTCTGCTTTGAGACCTTGATGTTTTGAATATTTTATTTGGTACTTGTGGACAATCACGGCTCCCACGATGTGCATCGCATAGCAAAAAAATCGCATGCGATCGCATGCGTTTTTTAACAGAAAAGCATCCAAATGCATTGAAATTAGTATCAAACATGTTCAATGGCCCCCAAATGTCATTTTTGAGGCTGTACCATCCCCACTATCAACGCAAACCCAAAGCGTGGCGAGCGCAGCGGTACGCGTCCTACGACCTTTTCATACCCCCACTATCCACATCGGCGTGGAGTTGATAATAGAAAGTGTGGTGAGCGCACACAGGTATCCGCGTCCCCTCGCGGGCTTCACAGGTGTCCGCGTCCCCTCGCGGGCTTCACAGGTGTCCGCGTCCGCTCGCCACACTTCGGGCTCGGTGGCTCGCTGCGCTCGCCACACTTTCTATTCTTGACTCCACACCGACGTGTATAGTGGGGGTATGAAAAGGTCGTAGGATGCGTACCGCCGCCCCTCGCGGGCTCGCTGCGCTCGCCACGCTTCAGGTTCGCTGCGCTCGGCACGCTTCAGGTTCGCGTTGATAGTGGGGGTGGTACAGCCTCAAAAATGACATTTGGGGGCCATTGAACATGTTTGATACTAATTTCAATGCATTTGGATGCTTTTCTGTTAAAAAACGCATGCGATCGATTGCATGCGATTTTGTAAAAATTGGTTAAAACTGCAAAAATCGCATCCAATCGCATGCCATCGCATGCCACTATATATGGCATGCGATGGGAGCCGTGATACTCCACAAGTACCGAAAGCGGCTAAGAAAAGGTATATCCCTTAGCTCAATAGTACAGTCATTTATGAAATCTAATTAGTGGGTTGTCATTATTAAAACCTAGGACTGGGTGTATATTCAAAGCTGTATTAAAAAATAGCAAAGATTGGATGTTTGGGGCTATCCATACACACTGTCCAAGTATTGGATGGCACAATATCCATATGTGGTAACATACACTGCTCAACTGCCTTACAAGAAAATCATATATGCATGATACAACATTGTAACTTAAAACACTAAAATAGGACACTCTTTCTACTTGCAATATATAGATAACAGTGAAAGCAAGCAGCGAGTAACACACAGAGATACTGTTTGAGCGGGGACAATAGCCGGCAAACAGAAAGCGGCTAATAAATCATATGTCCCTCAGCCAATACAGTTATGTGAAAGCTAATCACTGTGTTTTCATTATTATAACCAAGGACTGTATGTAAATTAAAAGCTATACCAAAAATAGCAGGGATTGGATGATTGATATTATAAAAACCGACAGGGTTTTTTTGAGCACTAGGGGCAAGTATGCTGTGTTTTGTACAGAATGCTGCCCTCTGGTAGAGGGTTGCCGCCCTCAAATAGGAAAGCTTTACAAAAAGGAAAACCAGTGGGCGCCTTCTGTACACTAAAATAATTTAATAGACAATACACAAAACATAAATCACAAAAGCATAAAACAATAACTTTTCATGCATGCAAAAAGCAAAAAATATATATTAAAAAGCCATTTCAATGCGATTGCATAGGGGTAAAATATGTAACAAATAGTTACCAAGTCCTGATTGGATGGTGTGGTTGCTGAGGTAGAACCGATGTTACAGTCCCGCAGTTGGTATGGATTTTTTCCAAAAAACACAATGGTAATGTGGGCAATGTTGAATAGATCCCAGATTGGATCGAATAGGGGCCATCATACCTCTTACTCACTACCCTATGTGGGATGCCCAATGGTGGTTAGTGGTGTTGAGCTGTTAAAGCTGGGTGGCACTGTCTCCCACAAGATGGATACTTGTGGGAGACAGTCAGGCAAGTTACTTTGCGGTGTCCAATATTATGCAGCTGCTGCTCCGGCCAGCACGCCGATTGCAGGTAGAAGTACACCGGCTCCTGTGCTTGTACCTCCTTATTGCGGTGAGCATGTACTCGGCTCTCATGTAAGGTCATGGTAAGACAGTCCTCCGTGTGTGCGGCAGGCTGTGGGGAGATGCGCTGTGTCAGCTGGGGATGTCTGCAGCAGGGATCGGGTTCTTGGGGGAAAGACGCGACCAAATAGCTGGTTGATGTTGCCGGTCAAGTGCCGCTGGTGTGCCCCACAGACCCTTAGCTGCAATTGCTCATATAGTACTCCTCACAAAGACGCGTTTCGCCGCGCTCAGGCGGCTATGTCAATTCAGGAATCTGAACACTGTCCAATTATCGGATAACACGACATTTATATGTGATAATATACGCTGCTCTACTACCTTACAAAAATCATCCATGCATGATAAATTACTGTAACCTACAATACTAGAAACACATTGGGGCAGATGTATTAACCAGCGTTAAGTGCAAAAATGCACTTAACGCTGGTTAACTGGGGGGGATTACGTCTGTCCCTAATGTATTACTAGCGCACCTAACGTGTTACGAGTTACGCTCGGCGGGGCTGTCCCTGCAATCCCCCCCAGGGATTAACGGCCGGGGCGATGTATTAACAGCCTTCAAGGCGTTAATTCGCCCCGGCCGCTTCGCCAGCTCAGGGCTAGCGTTGTCCTATCCCCCACTATGGGGACAACGCTAGCCCTGCGTCTGGCTTGGGCTGCGCTGGAGATCTCGCGGTTTTTGCGAGATCTCGCGCATGCCCAGTAAGCCGGGCAGGGGGGTGACGGGGAGTGCGCATGTGCGGGGCGGCGAGGGAGCCGATAAGGAGAGCCGTTAACGCTGGGCATAACGGCTCTCCTTATCGGCTTGGGGGATGTTAATACATCTCCCCATAACGAGTGCCCGCTTCTCCTCGTTATGCAGGAGAAGCGAGACTCGTTATTTCACAAACGTTACAAGGACAATGATACATCTGCCCCATTGAACTTTAACAGATAAAAGTGTGATATATAGAAACCTTATGGAAGGCTATTTAGCCTAAGTGATATGAGTCAAAAATAAAAGATACTTTCTATTGCTACAAATATAGAAAAGTAACTATTGTCTCTGAGAAAATATTCAGAGACAAAGTATCCATATAGGACACCAGAGACAACATACAGGGAGAATTTAACCCTGCAGGACAGAGTCGAGCGATGGTCATTTTTTGTTTTAAATCTTATTTCTACTCTATATTTCCTTCTAATATATTTTAATATTTCACTGATTTTTTTGAAAAATTATTAAAGGTTAAATTCTCTGTACCATTTATTGACTTTCAGTGCACCTACATTATACTTTCTTTTCCTGTTTATGTTATGTGTCTGTATCTAAGTAGTAGGTAGCACCTCCAACTGTCAAATTGTGGGAACACTATCCCTGATAAATACCGATATTGGAGGAGATAAGAAAGTCTCGTTATCAAAAGACTTTTCTGTGTATAAATATAAACCTACCTTGAAATGGTGACAAGTGTAGAAAGAGAACCTTTCAATGTATTTCGGGGCTTGTGTATGGCTTGCAGGTAATGAAATGAGCTATTTCACTAAATAGCCTGCAGCATAGGTTAATATTGCAGTCAGGTGTATGTAATTTACTTGTATTTGGTGTTAATTAGCAGACCCAGGGCGTCCGTACTCAGACGGAAAGTCTAAAGGTGGCCATACACACGCAGATTTATCTTCAGATCTGTCTGGTTGGAACAAAAACATGGTTATGGATGAGTGACAGTTTGTCAGTTTTCCAGCATTTCCAAGCAAATGGTCAACTGTCATTTGCTCTCATCCATAACCATTTTTTTATTCCAACCAGCCAGATCTGAAGATAAATCTGCGTGTGTATGGCCACCTTTAGAGTGGTATGGAGCACTCTTTAGAGTCCGCCTGTTTTGGGCCAAAAATGCACCGTGCGCTTGCTGAGCAAGGCGGTTGCCCCTCTGTGCAGTTTCAGTACACACCCCCGTGTACACCCAGGTATACGCCCAGTTTTGTCTACTTTTCTGGCCTCTCCCCTAAAAACGCCCACATTACGCCCACTGTGACCGTGTGCTTGCGGACATGATTTTTTGCTCGGAAAGGTCCGCTCGTGAGTGGAGTACTGTCGGCGCACATGCGTATAGCGCAGAAGAAAAAAATCTACGTTCCGTCCGAACGCGGTCCGCCCGCAACAGGCAGAAAAAGGGCCAGAATCACAAGTGAAATAATTAGCTCCACCTGTGGGTCTGTTAAAATGTGTCAGTGAGTAATTAGTATACCTCTGCAGCAGATTGGTCGAATGGAAAATGTGCACTGTTGGTAGCTCTCGAGGACTGGAGTTGACTACCACATCTATAGTAACCCATATGATCTGTCAAGACAAAATGCATTTTTGTGTATACCGGTAATTGGTTTTAAATGACATTTTAAGTTGCAATTGTGAAAACGTTTTGTTGTAAGTGTTCTGCATTATTCTGGTATGATAGATAGATAGAGGTTGAGTATCCCTTATCTTAAATGCTCGGGACCACGAGCATTCCGGATAAGGGATTTTTCCGGTTTTTGGAATAATTTTTTTAGGCATACTTACCTGTCCACTGGTGGTGCCCCGACGGTGCCTCGGCTCCCACGTTGTCCCCCGGCGTCCATGGCAGGCCTTCAGCACCATCTCCGGCGTCTCCAGCGGTCCCAGGAGTGCATCGCGCGAGTTCCCAAGCGTGCTGGTGATGTCACCGGCACACACTCGCGCAATGCACTCCTGGGACCACTGGAGACGCTCGAGAGGATGCTGAAGGCCTGCTGTGGACACCGGAGGACTTGGTAAGTCTAAAAAAAGGGTTGGGGGCGGGGGGATACATTTGAATTGTTCCAAAAAAACACGGTTTTTGGAGTAATTCGGATATGGGATGTACGGGTACGGGATACCGTACCTGTGTATATATATATATACTGTATAGATAGGTAGATAGATATATCATCCATCATGGCACTGGCATGCTACTTACATATTTCGCTTGGATGTTCTTACATTTTCCATACCCTTCTATAGCATAGCACAGTGGTTCCCAAATGCGGTCCTCAAGGCACCCATTCGTGCAGTTTTTAAGGATATTCCTACTTGTGAACAGATGGTATATGCAGACTGACTGAGGTACAAAGTCACCTGTGTCTAAGCATACCTTCCAACATCTGTGTCTCGCTAATCGGGACACTCGTGAGGTGGAGCTGTGTGTGCACCAAAAGGGGGTGTGACGTATGGAAGGGGCATGGCCACATTGGATGTCATGGCCTCAGGCCACCCCCCCCTTTTTAGCCCATCTGCATCACTGAATAGACATCTAATCCCCTTCAGGCTGGGGTGGGACTCTTAACTGCCCCCCTGCAGCGGGACACTAGCGGCCCCGAGCAGGACGTCCCCAACAAATGTGATGTTCCCGCAGAGAGCAGGACAGTTGATGGTAGGGTCTAAGCATGGATATTATTAAAACCTAGACTGTTGGGGTGCCTTCAGTACCATATTTGGGAACCACTGGCATAGCCGAATTACTCTATATTTACAGTACTGGCACTGTTTGACACTCTTATATACATTCTTCGTGTGAGCTCTTATACAACCTCTGTGCAGCCCTCCAGTCCTATATAGTCACAGTGACACAGTCTCTGTATGTGTCCTTCTTATATACAGCCGCTGTGAGACCCTCAGACACATACACTGGCCCATATTCTGTCTCACTCGCAAAGGCAAATTCCTTCTCAAATGGACAAAACCATGTGCACTGCAGGTGGGGCAGATGTAACATGTGCAGAGAGAGTTAGATTTGGGTAAGTTATTTTGTTTCTGTGCAGGGTAAATACTGGCTGCATTATTTTTACACTGCAATTTAAATTTCAGTTTCAACACACCCCACCCAAATGTAATCTCTCTGCACATGTTACATCTGCCCCACCTGCAGTGCACATGCTTTTGCCCATTTTAAGAACAACTTTGTACTGCGATCAGATCTGAATAAGGGCCACTGTGTGTAATCCCTTCATACACAGTCTCTGTGAGACCCTCAGACACATACACTGTGTGTAATCCCTTCATACACAGTCTCTGTGAGACCCTCAGACACATACACTGTGTGTATTCCCCTCATACACAGTCTCTGTGAGACCCTCAGACACATACACTGTGTGTAATCCCCTCATACACAGTCTCTGTGAGACCCTCAGACATATACACTGTGTGTGACTCCCTCATACACAGTCTCTGTGAGACCCTCAGACACACACACACAGTGTGTAATCCCCTCATACACAGTCTCTGTGAGACCCTCAGACACATACACTGAGTGTAATCCCCTCATACACAGTCTCTGTGAGACCCTCAGACACACACAGTGTGTGACTCCCTTATACACAGTCTCTGTGAGACCCTCAGATACACACACAGTGTGTGACTCCCTCATACACAGTCTCTGTGAGACCCTCAGATACACACACAGTGTGTGACTCCCTCATACACAGTCTCTGTGAGACCCTCAGACACATACAATGTGTGTGACTCCCTCATACACAGTCTCTGTGAGACCCTCAGACACACACACAGTGTGTGACTCCCTCATACACAGTCTCTGTCAGTCTGAGGCGCTGCCATCAGTGTGAGGAGCCTGTCTCTTGCACTCCTCTCCACCTCCCATCTGGATGCTGCTGCCTCTCACTCCTCCTCCCTACAGATGGCTGCTGCTGCTGCTGCTGTTGCTCTCCTCCTACCCTCCTCTCTTCGTGTGTTTTCTTTTAATGCAAATTGATTCTTGGGAAAATCCAGGATCCCCGGAAAGATGGCGCTGCCAGGCTGCCTCCGGGATATGCCCGACTGTCACTGCCTATGTGTCGGGTAAGAACCAGAGACTCCATGTAGATTTGCTCTACCGCTGCTGTAATAATGTCTGTAGACGTCCACCTCTACATCCCGTTTTTCATGCATGCAACAACCCTGGCACCACCATGGCAGATATGTGACATGGGCATGACAGGCGATCGTCCCGTGGGGCATGTGATGCCAGGGCTTACAGTGCGCTAATTCATATCAGAATATAATTAGCCATGTTCCTGGGGACTGTACTGAAGGGTGCTTTGGCCGGAGTACCTCCCACAGGATGGATGGGGCACCCTTGGGTGGCACACACCTGTTACCACGCGATCTGTGCGTGTGTTCTGCATGGTGGCACAGTCAGTGTTGTGGCATTGTGTCCTTGCAGGATGTCACCTGCACTCTGCCGTTCAGGGCTTGGGTAGGATGATGGCACAGAAGATCCGCCTGGCACTGGGTGCAGGCTGTGTGGTGCCAGGTAGAAGCTACATTATGTGGTCTTGGTGCTTTGTGAATGCAGACAACATGGGGATTTTAGGGAAGGCTGCCTGCTGCACACAGTATGTCAGAACAGGTCAAGCATGGTCTTGTTGTTGGATAGAAAGGATTGGGCCTGAGGCTGCCGATAACAGACATTAATGTCCCGGGATTCGGGTTATGCACTCTTTTGGCCTATGTGCCAGTCTAAGAGCAGGCCACAAACCACTTATGTAGTGCATGTGGACAACCCACCCCTAGCCCTCACACCCTCACCCACCCCTCCCCGTAATGTCACCTGCCCGCCTCTGTTTACCACGAGGATATGGAAATGAAGGGGTTAACACGACCCCTCCACTTATTTATGCGTTTATAGTCCAGCAACTGGTGTGATGTCACATGTCATTAAAGGTGTGTCAGGGACTGTGTGACGTCACTTTGTGGAGTAACCTCTCAAGTGCTAGACTGCTCTGCACACCTTGTGGGGATCACTGACACTGACATTATTCATTCATGTAGTAGAGAGCAACATCCGTGTCAAATGTATCATTGGAAAATGAAAGTAACACCAGATTATTCTGAAATCTTGTTTTAAAAGAAAGTTATTTGGATATACAGAATTGAAATGAGATGAATATTTTATGCTTTAACAGTTTCATTGCTGGTCTGTGTTGTCCAGAGAAGTTTGCTTAGACCAAGTTTATGGATCAAAATGCAAAATATTAGCTGCCAATTAAGTTGAACACTATGGCTCGGAACTATGTAAAAACCGGACCCGGACTACACTCCGGACCGCCGGACAGGACATCAAAATCTGCAGTCCAGAGCTTGTAGGGTCCGGTCTGGGGGGTGTCCTGTCCGGGGGGTGTCTTGTCCGGGGGGGGGGGGGGCCCTGTGATAGCTATCACCAGGGACATGGGGGGGAGGGGAGATTACAGCCTCCCCGGGTGGTCCGGACCGTCCGGTTTTTGCTACATGCCCGGACCATACAGGGAGGCTTTATTCTACCCCTCCTCCTCTACCTGGTGACAGGTGTGACAGGCAGCCCCCCAGGACAGGACACCCCCGGACAGGACATGGCTCTGTTGTGTGCAATAAAGTAATTATTATTCAGAGAGTAATTGAATTTTGTATAAGCCACTATTTATTAACAATAATATACTTAAGAAGATCATAGAAATGTAACTAAAGTAAATTTTTAGTAGAGCAAATTATTCGTTCAAAATCTGATTCATAATTTGTGACATGCCCGATAAATGCTAATTGACTCATAAAATACTGTACTGTATATGTAAATAGTCTTTTTGCAGTTCATCTTCCTACAAAATTATATGTATTTGGAGTTTATTCCTGTCTAATACGGCCTACACACATGCCGATATTAAGGCATTTTCTAAGCGATTTTGCTTAGTTTTGCAAAGTCGCTTAGCAAATGCCCTCACATCGGTGTATGTGTGGGGGCTGTATCGGCATCCGTGCGCGTCCCCGCGCGTCTTTATCGGTGGCCGAGATTGATGGACAGTGTCCATCAATATCGGCATCGGCAGTGTTCTCCCACCGGAGAACACTGTCGCTGTCCGCTCGCTTAGCACACAGAGCTGACAGCTCGCTCTGTGTGTGGGCTGTCAGCTCTGTGTGCTAGGCGATAGCGGCGCAGAACAGCCCGACCTAGCATAGCTAGGTAGCCCTGCACACATCGGCATGTGTGTAGGGCCCATAAGAACGCAGTCTGTTTATACATTTATTTTATATCATGTAATCTGTATATTTAAAACACTTTGAGCTGAACTGGGAGAAAATCTCTCTATAAAATTATTATTATGAATTTATGGAAAAATGTATCATAACAACAGTTTTGGCCAAACTCTGACTTTTTTAAAGCGGCAATCATTTACAAGGCAAAACCATGCTTTATAAATGATCGCCTCTTTAAAAAAATTCGAATCCCCGATTAGGCAGTGCTGTCGCTCAGCACACAGAGCTGACAGCCTACACACAGCACAAGCTGTCAGCGCCAGTGTTCTACGGTAGAGAACACTGAGGACCAGCGGGATTGATGGACACTGCCCATCAATCTTGGCCAGCGATAGCGAGGCACCGGGGACGCGCATTGCTGTCGCTGTAGCCCTTACACACCGATATAGGGGGATTTTCTAAGTGACTTTGACAAACTAAGCAACGTTGCCTAGAAATTGCCTTATATCGCCATGTGTGTAGGCCCTATAGACTTGGAGCACGTTCTATAGCTCCAAATGCGACAACATTGACCATTCTAATGATGCCCTAGCGATTTGTTAAATAAAAATAATTTTCTAAAAATTGCCCATTAGATGGTGCAGCACCCACTGGGCAGCATCATAATGCCATGCGTACACTGCCGGAAACCACCTACATATCTATACATTCTTAACATTATATCATTTTCATATACATTCTTAACATCATATCACTTTCAGACGCTGGGAGGAGAGCCGGAGAGTAACCCTCCCTGTGCGCAGCTACTGAACTAATAGCCTGTGCCATGGACAGCTCCTCCCACAGCTCGCTGTCTCTGTACCAGGGAGCCTCCTTCTGCTTCCTTATCTCTGTGAGTGATGCCAGAGGTCTGACATACCAGATTCCAGCCCCTGTGCATTTTTTTCCCATAAGATGATGCTGGGCTGCTCTCTACAGCGTATAAGCCAATTGAATATTTATTTTTACCGCAACTTTTTTGAAATTTTTGAAATAAAAAAATATATTTAACAAATCACTAGGGCATCATTTGAATAATCTAAAGTTAAAATTTGCATCACATCCAGAAACATAGAAAGCGCTCCGGGTGCCCTCTGAAGTGGGTAACTTATTTTTTGCTAACTATTTATTTATTTATACAGTTTCTTATATAGCGCAGCAGATTGCATTGCGCTTTACAATTGGAAACAACAGTGATTAAACAAACTGGATAGATACAAACTGACATGGAGGTAGGAGGGCCCTGCTCGCCATCTTACAATCTATAGAGATATATAGTGATCAGGGGACGGCAGGGTGCTAGGGTTCTCCATCTTTGGGGATGGGCCCGAGCCACCGATGTCACCATTGGTGGGGGGTGGGCCAGACACGTCAAAGTCACTGCAACTCTGCTAGAGAGCACCAGGCATCTGTGGCGGGGACGGACAGCAGGCTGTTCTAGCAGAGTGATGCTAGAGGGGCACTAATATATAAAGTGAACACTAATAGATATATGTATAACCTTGGCCTGCATGACACTGCCCTCCTCTGGTTGTCCTCCTACCTCTCTGACCGTTCCTTCTCTGTCTCCTCTTGTGACTCCACCTCACCACCCCACTTCCACTAACAGTAGGGATCCCCCAAGGGTCTGTTCTTGGTCCTCTCCTTTTCTCTCTCTATATGTCATATTTAGGTGTACTCCTTAGCTTAATCTCTATGTTGATGATACTCAAATCTACCTTTCATTCCGTGACCTTTCTTCTGCTCTCCTTACTCATGTCTCTCTGCCATCTCTTCTTAGATGTCCCAGCGCTTTTTTACACTTAACATGTCTATGACTGTGCTTATCATCTTCCCACCGTCACACAAAATCTCACCTTCCACAATCTCATTGTACTAGCAATCTCTAGCCCTCAAGTGCGCTGTCTTGGAGTGATCATTGATTCCCTCCTCTCCTTAAAACCACACATTCAGCACCTCTCGCATACCTGCCCTTTCCATCTAAAACATATTTTCAGGATCAGACCCTTTCTCAAACAGGATTCTACCAAGACTGTTATCCACTCTCTGGTCATCTCCAGACTGCACTATTGTGATCTCCTCCTATGTGGAATCCCTGACAAAGGTCTCTCTCCACTCCAATCTATCCTTAATGTTGCAGCCCAGCTCATCTTCCTCACCAAACAAAGTACATCCACCTCCCCTATTCTAAAAGACCTTCACTGGCTTCCCGTCCCTTTCAGAATCCAAATGAAGCTTCTCACACTCACTTACAAAGATCTCACCTACTCTTTTCCCACTTATATCTCTGACCTTATTTGCCTTTACACTCCCATCCATCCTTTCTGCGCTGCATGCTGCCTTTCCTGCCAACTGATTACTCCCTTCCACTCCTACCTCAAAGACTTTTCAAATGCTGCTCACTAGCCCTGGATTTCTCTACCACACTCCCTCAGACTCTCCACCTCCAAGACCCATTTCTTCATCAGACCCAGACAAATCTCACCTTAACTCTCTGTTTTATGCTTACTGACCACCCAATCTGTGTCACTCCTGTTTGTCTACTCTCACCTCATATGCGTTTTCCTTCTCTTACTTAACCATCTTTGATGGCACTTAATCCTGCAGTTTTTTTCAACGCTGAAACTTATTTCAGTGTCCTCTGCTGATGCAGCTCTGGATATGTACCCTGTAATTGTCCTTTATTGTATTCAAATGTAACTCACTGTTTTGCGTATTTGTTTATGTACTCTGTAATTGGGCACTGTGGATCCTGTGTGGCACCATATAAATAAAGTATAATAATAATTGTATATTTATTGTAGCATGGACAGCATATTTCCCATGAAGGTAATGTGGACGATCCAGTCCAGGTTTTAGAGCAGCAGCAGGAAAATTAGATACATTCCAGGTTTTCTAAACCGATGTGATCAAGGTTTGACAGATTAGCAGCACCTGTGGCTTCCTGTTATATGTGTGTCCAGGGCAGGATGTCACTGCTCCCATTGCTGAAAAGCAGCTAGGTGATGTGACAGTAATGTAATTTTACGTTAGGTGCTTTGGACTGTACCCTGACTGTGAAATCTGTGGAAAACCCTGCAATGCTTTAACCTTGTTTGCCGAGCAGTTAACCCGGTATTCAATTTAACGACTACACAATAAAGACCCAGACTTTATCAGGGGATGTGATCCCTTGTCACTATATATATATATATATATATATATATATATATATATATATATTCCAGAAGGTGGGCGGCACTCAGATAAAGAAAAAATCACACAAACTCCATAAGGCAAAAAGAAATGTGTATTAAAGCGCCAAGCACTTTCGGGGTTGCCCCCATCCTCAGGGCACAAAATACACGGGAGAGATGAGAGAGTTGCTGAATGCATGCTTTTGAAAGTTCCCTCGGAGTGCCACTGCTTGATTTCTGTCTGTACTCATTGTATCCGGAGGGCACCAGGGCATTTACCCATATTGTGAGAGTACCGGCCGTACATCTCTGATTATATATATATATATTACCCAATTGTCGGCACCTAAAACTTATATATAATGTCCATATATATGGTGATCCAATATTCAGTGAAGCAAAGAGAAGTTCATCCAATATTTATTTGGTCCTTCAACGAGTTGTCATAGGCAAAACAGCAATATAGAAATGCCCCAATGCGTTTTGTCTAGACAGACTTCTTCAGGGGAACAGTATTAAAATCTTTCAATATGCATTGATTCTCTAGAAAATTCTGATGGGAAAGCTGCTAGCCTTCCATGTAGGAAACAGAGGTTGTATTGAAAGACTTTTCTTTGCTGTTACCATTCCGGGATGCACTGATATCCATCCTTATCAATGGTATTGGTAAATAGCCTCACAGGGAAAGGTTTGTTTGGACGTATCCAAAAACTCCCATGGTTTTTTACTTATGCAGGATGATTATCCCTTATCCAAATATCCGTTATCCAAATTACTCCGAAAACCAAAATATCCAAAATATACTTTTATTTTTAATTTTTTTTTGGTACTTGTGTACTAGCACGGCACCCACGATATTTGGTTGCACTACATATAATCGCATCGCATCGCATGGCATACACCCAATGCACTGCGATGTGATTTAAAATTGTATAAGCCCCCTATACGATGTTTAATTGTATAAGCCCCCTAATGGGGGCTTACAATGTTAAATGCATCCCCACGCCACCCCCACTATGAACGTGACCCCGAAGCGTGGCAAGCGCAGCGAGCCCGCGAGGGGCGGCAGTACGTGTCCTAAGACCTTTTCATACCGTCACTATCCACGTCGGCGTGGAGTTGATTTTATATAGTGTGGCGAGCGCAGCGAGCCACCGAGCCCGAATCGTTGTGAGCGCAGCAAGGCCCGCGAGGGGACGCGTATTACTTTACGCATATTACTTAACATGCAAATAGGCGTATTGAATATCTATGGACACCAGGAATTCTCCTGGTTCCAGGCGTACTGATCTCAATGACTCCATCTTGAAAAGATCCACCCATAAAAGCAGGTTTAGAGATTTCAAGTTTAGAATGGGTTTGAATGACTGATCCGGTTTGGGCACTAAGAAGAGAATGGAGTAAAACCCCTTTCTTTCTTTCCTCCCGCGGCACCGGTACCGCCACACCCTTTTCGAGGAGAGATCTCGCCGCCCCCATAAGGGCTTGTCTTAAGCGAGCCCCTCAGGGTAAGGACGTTGCAAGAAATCTCCTTGGAGGAGACCCTTTCAAGTTGATCCTTTATCCCTGGGAAACTACGTTGAGAACCCAGGCATCCTGACTCGATAGGGCCCAAGCGTCCCGGTACTGCAAAAGGCGACCCCCCACTCCGAATTGAGACCGGGGAGCCTCCAGCCCGTCATGCGGAGGGCTTCTCCTCCCCCTTAGGAGCCGGCTTTTTTTGCAAAGGCACCAAAACGGGATCTGGAACCTTTTCCTTTCCCAGCTCTGTATCTCCCTCTTCCTCTGGAAGAGCCTCTAACTGCGATGATCAAATCATCTACACCAGGGACAGAGACATCAACATCTGTCTGATCCCACACTATCTCCTCCAAACATTCCCCTTCTTCCACTGATCCCATATTAGGGACAGGAAGGGAAGAAAATGACAACCTGGGAGAACCCTCAGATTCCTTAATAAACTGCTCCATAAGGGTATTGTTTAATGTTTGCACCCCTAGAGGAGTATCCTGCATCACCTGAATAAAGGCAGGGTCCCCTTGAGATGGGGGAATTCAGCCCATAGACAACTGAGAGGATGACAATGGTCTGGGAGATCTCACCATTTCATCTCTCTGCCTGTTTAACACCTGCACTAAGGCAGACACAGATTTTCCCAAAGCAACTGTCCACGCCGGCTCTGGTTGCTCAGCCCTCTGGGCTTGCGCTCCACTGGGCACAGACTCACATATAGGGCAAATATCCCCATGGTCCATCTGTTCAGGGGTTAATTTTAAACCACAAAATCTGCAGTTATCCACCCTGGTCAACACTCCCTCCCCAAACACCACAGCATCACACCTTTCAGTCATGTTAAAACAACACAGTGAAAATAAGCCAGGCGTCAGTACAAAGTCGATATACGTGGTCCCGGGGATGGCGTCGCCTCAGGAGAAACACGATCACTCTGTCATCAGGATATATCCACTCCTTCCAGCTACGCACCGTGCAGTAGAAAGGGCGCCAAACAACAGAGTTAGGAAAGAGACCAAGTCCCTGCTACAGTAGGGAGTCCGGGTTTTAGCACCTTTTCTCCCCCTGTAAGCCGCTCCCACTGAAGGGGTGTGGGATATTTGCCCGACAGTCGGGATTCCGACAGTCATCGCTGCACTCGCCACGCTGCGGGCACTGTGGCGAGCTGCGCTCGCCACCTATTTTATTCTCATTCTATGGGGGCCGTGGACCCCCACGAGGGAGCAGTCGGGATTCCGACATCGGAGGAATGACTGTCGGAATCCCGACTGTCGGGGAGCCGTCCGGCACCCCACTGGAGGTTTCTCTGATTCCTGTGACTCCCCTTCAATGAGGATCACATGGAATTGCCCAGCTCTGCTGAGCTCCTGTACCAGGCTGCAACCTCCAAAGAGTTCAGCTTGGAAACCCTTACAAAATGGCGGGCGCCATCACGGGGTGCCCGTCACCCAAGATCCCCCCCCTATGGAGGGAGCCAGCTACAGGGTCCCCCAGGGTCCAGAAGAACCCCTCCAGTGAGGGATTCTCCAGCGCTGCACCGACAGACCAGACAGTGTCTCTTGGTGCACAGGGAGCTGACAGGATGCACTTCTGTCAGCCCCTGCTGCGCTGTCAGTGTGAGAATTCTCACACTGGGCCTTATTCTAGTTCACTGTTTCTGACAAAATCCTTCTTAGATGGACAAAACCATGTGCAATGCAGGTGGGGCAGATGTTACTTGTGCAGAGAGAATTAGATTTGGTTGGGGTTTTACTTCAAAGGGAGATCTATATTGCAGTGTACAAATCAGTCAATATTTTCCCTGCACCGAAACAAAATAACTCACCCAAATCTAATTCTCTTTGCACATTTTACATCTGCCCCCCTGCAGTGCACATGGTTTTGTCCATCTAAGAAGGATTTGGTCAGAAACAGTGAACTAGAATAAGGCCCACTGTGCCTGCACTAACGAACGTGAAACATTAATAAAAAACAAACACCCTAGCTAATCTCTCTATGGCTGCTCTAGCAGCCCTTCAGCATAGCACCCACTCCAGTGAGCACCTAAAACGAACTGAAGATTGCTGGGATGCAAAAGGGAGGAGCCTGCCTCTCAAGTCTTTAGCATAGGTGCCTGCATCCTTCGGACCCTCCTACATCCCAAGGTTGAGCTGTGTCACCAGGATGAGTGAAAGAGAAAGGAAAATTGGTCCAGCTGCGGGAGCAAGTGGACTTCTCCGCATGCCCAGTTTACAGAGGTCAATGCCTTTGTGGGCCAGCAGGTGGGCAAAGCAGTGTGGCAGATGGAGGTCAGATCGCTACATAGAGAACGTCAAGCCTGTCGGCGGCGGAGTAACAGCAAACTAACGATTACTCCCCTCTGCTGGACACGCAGACCACGGCGCTTATGGAGCGTGGTCCATTCCAACCTTCATAAGGCGGCAATCAGAGCCGTTGCCAGGCTCTATGGGAGGCAGTTAAGGTGGGCAATGAAAGACAGACAAATACTTTGATCCGGACGAAAGGGGGCGAAGTGGCACATGGGCACATTGTTGTGGTGTAAGGGAGCGTCTGTTAGCCCTGGCATGATAGCGGTACATTTCAATACTTTGGGAGAAGTATAGTCTCTTGATTGGAAGACAGTGGGGTGCACTGACATGGCAGGGGCGAAAGAGCACTGGCAGGTGGCATAGGTTACAGGTATGGCATCATCCGTAGGGGGCCCAGCAGAAAGCGCTGGAGTGGCAGGAAGAAGGGGCAGCTGAGGGTTTTATAGTGAAGGGGGGGCAGCTGAGGTTTGCAGAGTCTCCCTCGGTAAGGGGCCTTACGACAGTCTTCAGCTGTCGACGGTGGGTGCCAAGGTGCGGGTGATCTGTGGGGCTGGCTTTATAGCGGGTGCCCCATCATAAATCAGTGAGCATCATTGACAGGTGTTGCCTTGCCCACTGTTCTCTGTCCTCTCCCTGCAAGTGTAAATAAGGTTATGAGAATAAAACTGTGGCCAATGATTCAATCCCATATACTGTCTCAAAGTATGATTTCGCCTTGGGGGGGGGGGGGGGGGGGTATTGTATTAGAGTTGGTTTAGCAGGGATGCAGCAGACCGCCCTCTCTCCTTTATTCTGGTGGTATGACATGCTAGTGGTAAATAGCGTGCATGCTGGTTGTATGACATGCCAGTGGTGAGTAGCTGCATGCTGGTGGTGTTACATGCTAGGGGTGAACAGCGCACATGTTAGTGTTTTACCTGCTAGTGGTGAGTATCCTGCATGTCAGTGTATTACATGCTAGCGGTGAGTAACCATATGTCGGTCTTGTATCCTGCAAGTTACTGGTATTACATGCAAGATGTGAGCCGCAGGCAAGCTATTAAATACTGGTGGTGGGTATCCCACATGCTGCAGTTATAACATGATACTGGCAAATATGCCACATGTTAGATAAAGCTGCTTCTTATTAATGATCCAGCTTGGTATTCAAAAAATGTTGATATCAAAACAATTACATTAGGTAGGATCATTTAATTATTATTATACAAAGAAAAAAATATCCATTACATAAATCTCAATTGTATTTTGCCTGTGCCAATCCGATTTTAGTCATGAAATAGGCTGACAAAGGGGGCATAGGTCCCAGATTTAATCTTTTTTGAATAAGTAGCTGGTGTCTTGCAAGGGTTAAAGAGCGTTTCTCAAACAATATGAATATTGAAACCAAATCAGAGGGGGGTCACTTGCATATGACCCACCTGCAAATGACTTTGACCAACAAGGTTTTGGGAAAAATAGGGCACTAAAGTGGGCATAGGTACCAGATGTCATCTTTTGGAATAAGAAGCTAGAGTCCTGCAAGGGTTAAACAGCGTTGGTCAAACAATATGACACTTGAAACCCACAAAGGGGCATCACTTAAATATGACCCACTTGCAATTTCTTTTGACTAACAAGGGTTTGGGCACTAAAGAAGGCCTATAGGTCCCAGATGTTATGATTTTGAATAAGTAGGTGGTGTCCCTGTATTCTGATGGTCAGTACTCCGACATCAGAATCCCGACTGTTTTAATGCCCGAGTCGGAATCCCGACTGACAGGGGCTATTCTCCATTGTAGGGGTCCACGACCCCCATAGAGGAAGAATGGAACCTGTGGTGAGCAAAGTGAGCCACCGAGCCCGCAAGGGGCTTCTTTGCGCTTGCCCCCGTCGGAGCACCGCCAGTCGGGATTCCGATGTCGGGATACTGACCGTCGTTATCCCGATTGGCGGATCACCGTCCTGCAGGGGTTAAACAGCATTTGTCAAAAGAGACGCTTAAACTCCACACAGGGGGTCACTAAACATATGACAACAGATACTCCTGGAGAGGGGCATGTCGGGAGGTATGAGCACAGGGGATGGCAGGTATTCATTCAGAGGGAAGTGCAGGGGCAGAGCATCGTGTCCTCCTGGAGAGGGGCATGTTGGGAGGTATGAGCACAGGTGATGGCAGGTATTCATTCAGAGGGAAGTGCAGGGGCAGCGCATTTGGAGAGGGGCATGTCGGGAGGTATGAATGCAGGTGATGGCAGGTATTCATTCAGAGGGAAGTGCAGGTGCAGAGCATCGTGTCCTCCTGGAGAGGGGCATGTCGGGAGGTATGAACGCAGGTGATGGCAGGTATTCATTCAGAGGTAAGTGCAGGAGCAGAGCATCGTGTCCTCCTGGAAAGGGGCATGTCGGGAGGTATGAACGCAGGTGATGGCAGGTATTCATTCAGAGGGAAGTGCAGGGGCAGAGCATCGTGTCCTCCTGGAGAGGGGCATGTTGGGAGGTATGAGCACAGGTGATGGCAGGTATTCATTCAGAGGGAAGTGCAGGGGCAGAGCATTTGGAGAGGGGCATGTCGGGAGGTATGAACGCAGGTGATGGCAGGTATTCATTCTGAGGGAAGTGCAGGGGCAGAGCATCATGTCCTCCTGGAGAGGGGCATGCCGGGAGGTATGAGCACAGGTGATGGCAGGTATTCATTCAGAGGGAAGTGCAGGGGCAGCGCATCGTGTCCTCCTGGAGAGGGGCAGGGGCAGAGCATCGTGTCCTCCTGGAGAGGGGCAT
Organism: Crinia signifera; assembly: GCF_055691185.1. Classification (NCBI taxonomy): domain Eukaryota; kingdom Metazoa; phylum Chordata; class Amphibia; order Anura; family Myobatrachidae; genus Crinia; species Crinia signifera. The sequence continues at coordinate 76,257,793 of NC_139228.1, forward strand.
GTCGGGAGGTATGAACGCAGGTGATGGCAGGCATTCATTCAGAGGGAAGTGCAGGGGCAGAGCATGGAGTCCTCCTGGAGAGGGGCATGTCGGGAGGTATGAGCGCAGGTGATGGCAGGTATTCATTCAGAGGGAAGTGCAGGGGCAGAGCATCGTGTCCTCCTGAAGAGGGGCATGCTGGGAGGTATGAGCGCAGGTGATGGCAGGTATTCATTTAGAGGGAAGTGCAGGGGCAGAGCATCGTGTCCTCCTGGAGAGGGGCATGTCGGGAGGTATGAACGCAGGTGATGGCAGGTATTCATTCAAAAGGAAGTGCAGGGGCAGAGCATGGAGTCCTCCTGGAGAGGGGCATGCTGGGAGGTATGAACGCAGGTGATGGCAGGCATTCATTCAGAGGGAAGTGCAGGGGCAGAGCATCGTGTCCTCCTGGAGAGGGGCATGCCGGGAGATATGAGCGCAGGTGATGGCAGGTATTCATTCTGAGGGAAGTGCAGGGGCAGAGCATTGTGTCCTCCTGGAGAGGGGCATGTTGGGAGGTATGAGCACAGGTAATGGCAGGTATTCATTCAGAGGGAAGTGCAGGGGCAGAGCATGGAGTCCTCCTGGAGAGGGGCATGTCGGGAGGTATGAACACAGGTGATGGCAGGTATTCATTCAGAGGGAAGTGCAGGAGCAGAGCATCGTGTCCTCCTGGAGAGGGGCATGCTGGGAGGTATGAACGCAGGTGATGGCAGGTATTCATTCAGAGGGAAGTGCAGGGGCAGAGCATCGTGTCCTCCTGGAGAGGGGCATGTCGGGAGGTATGAACGCAGGTGATGGCAGGTATTCATTCAGAGGGAAGTGCAGGGGCAGCGCATCGTGTCCTCCTGGAGAGGGGCATGTCGGGAGGTATGAACGCAGGTGATAGCAGGTATTCATTCAGAGGTAAGTGCAGGGGCAGCGCATCGTGTCCTCCTGGAGAGGGGCATGTTGGGAGGTATGAACGCAGGTGATGGCAGGTATTCATTCAGAGGGAAGTGCAGGGGCAGAGCATCGTGTCCTCCTGGAGAGGGGCATGTTGGGAGGTATGAGCGCAGGTGATGGCAGGTATTCATTCAGAGGGAAGTGCAGGGGCAGAGCATGGAGTCCTCCTGGAGAGGGGCATGTCGGGAGGTATGAACGCAGGTGATGGCAGGTATTCATTCAGAGGGAAGTGCAGGGGCAGAGCATTGTGTCCTCCTGGAGAGGGGCATGTTGGGAGGTATGAGCGCAGGTGATGGCAGGTATTCATTCAGAGGGAAGTGCAGGGGCAGAGCATCGTGTCCTCCTGGAGAGGGGCAGGGGCAGAGCATCGTGTCCTCCTGGAGAGGGGCATGTCGGGAGGTATGAACGCAGGTGATGGCAGGTATTCATTCAGAGGGAAGTGCAGGGGCAGAGCATGGAGTCCTCCTGGAGAGGGGCATGCTGGGAGGTATGAACGCAGGTGATGGCAGGTATTCATTCAGAGGGAAGTGCAGGGGCAGAGCATCGTGTCCTCCTGGAGAGGGGCAGGGGCAGAGCATCGTGTCCTCCTGGAGAGGGGCATGTCGGGAGGTATGAACGCAGGTGATGGCAGGTATTCATTCAGAGGGAAGTGCAGGGGCAGAGCATGGAGTCCTCCTGGAGAGGGGCATGCCGGGAGGTATGAGCGCAGGTGATGGCAGGTATTCATTCAGAGGGAAGTGCAGGGGCAGAGCATCGTGTCCTCCTGGAGAGGGGCAGGGGCAGAGCATCGTGTCCTCCTGGAGAGGGGCATGTCGGGAGGTATGAGCACAGGTGATGGCAGGTATTCATTCAGAGGGAAGTGCAGGGGCAGAGCATTTGGAGAGGGGCATGTCGGGAGGTATGAACGCAGGTGATGGCAGGTATTCATTCAGAGGGAAGTGCAGGGGCAGAGCATCGTGTCCTCCTGAAGAGGGGCATGCTGGGAGGTATGAGCGCAGGTGATGGCAGGTATTCATTTAGAGGGAAGTGCAGGGGCTGAGCATCGTGTCCTCCTGGAGAGGGGCATGTCGGGAGGTATGAACGCAGGTGATGGCAGGTAGTCATTCAGAGGGAAGTGCAGGGGCAGAGCATGGAGTCCTCCTGGAGAGGGGCATGCTGGGAGGTATGAACGCAGGTGATGGCAGGTATTCATTCAGAGGGAAGTGCAGGGGCAGAGCATCGTGTCCTCCTGGAGAGGGGCAGGGGCAGAGCATCGTGTCCTCCTGGAGAGGGGCATGTCGGGAGGTATGAACGCAGGTGATGGCAGGTATTCATTCAGAGGGAAGTGCAGGGGCAGAGCATGGAGTCCTCCTGGAGAGGGGCATGCCGGGAGGTATGAGCGCAGGTGATGGCAGGTATTCATTCAGAGGGAAGTGCAGGGGCAGAGCATCGTGTCCTCCTGGAGAGGGGCAGGGGCAGAGCATCGTGTCCTCCTGGAGAGGGGCATGTCGGGAGGTATGAGCACAGGTGATGGCAGGTATTCATTCAGAGGGAAGTGCAGGGGCAGAGCATTTGGAGAGGGGCATGTCGGGAGGTATGAACGCAGGTGATGGCAGGTATTCATTCAGAGGGAAGTGCAGGGGCAGAGCATCGTGTCCTCCTGAAGAGGGGCATGCTGGGAGGTATGAGCGCAGGTGATGGCAGGTATTCATTTAGAGGGAAGTGCAGGGGCTGAGCATCGTGTCCTCCTGGAGAGGGGCATGTCGGGAGGTATGAACGCAGGTGATGGCAGGTAGTCATTCAGAGGGAAGTGCAGGGGCAGAGCATGGAGTCCTCCTGGAGAGGGGCATGCTGGGAGGTATGAACGCAGGTGATGGCAGGCATTCATTCAGAGGGAAGTGCAGGGGCAGAGCATCGTGTCCTCCTGGAGAGGGGCATGCCGGGAGATATGAGCGCAGGTGATGGCAGGTATTCATTCTGAGGGATGTGCAGGGGCAGAGCATTGTGTCCTCCTGGAGAGGGGCATGTCGGGAGGTATGAACGCAGGTGATGGCAGGTATTCATTCAGAGGGAAGTGCAGGGGCAGAGCATCGTGTCCTCCTGGAGAGGGGCATGCTGGGAGGTATGAACGCAGGTGATGGCAGGTATTCATTCAGAGGGAAGTGCAGGGGCAGAGCATGGAGTCCTCCTGGAGAGGGGCATGTCGGGAGGTATGAACGCAGGTGATGGCAGGTATTCATTCAGAGGGAAGTGCAGGAGCAGAGCATCGTGTCCTCCTGGAGAGGGGCATGCTGGGAGGTATGAACGCAGGTGATGGCAGGTATTCATTCAGAGGGAAGTGCAGGGGCAGCGCATCGTGTCCTCCTGGAGAGGGGCATGTCGGGAGGTATGAACGCAGGTGATAGCAGGTATTCATTCAGAGGGAAGTGCAGGGGCAGAGCATCGTGTCCTCCTGGAGAGGGGCATGTTGGGAGGTATGAGCGCAGGTGATAGCAGGTATTCATTCAGAGGGAAGTGCAGGGGCAGCGCATCGTGTCCTCCTGGAGAGGGGCATGTCGGGAGGTATGAACGCAGGTGATGGCAGGTATTCATTCAGAGGGAAGTGCAGGGGCAGAGCATCGTGTCCTCCTGGAGAGGGGCATGTCGGGAGGTATGAACACAGGTGATGGCAGGTATTCATTCAGAGGGAAGTGCAGGAGCAGAGCATTGTGTCCTGGAGAGGGGCATGTTGGGAGATATGAACGCAGGTGATGGCAGGTATTCATTCTGAGGGAAGTGCAGGGGCAGAGCATCGTGTCCTCCTGGAGAGGGGCATGCTGGGAGGTATGAGCGCAGGTGATGGCAGGTATTCATTCAGAGGGAAGTGCAGGGGCAGAGCATCGTGTCCTCCTGGAGAGGGGCATGCTGGGAGGTATGAGCGCAGGTGATGGCAGGTATTCATTCAGAGGGAAGTGCAGGGGCAGAGCATGGAGTCCTCCTGGAGAGGGGCATGCTGGGAGGTATGAGCACAGGTGATGGCAGGTATTCATTCAGAGGGAAGTGCAGGAGCAGAGCATCGTGTCCTCCTGGAGAGGGGCATGCTGGGAGGTATGAACGCAGGTGATGGCAGGTATTAATTCAGAGGGAAGTGCAGGGGCAGAGCATTGTGTCCTCCTGGAGAGGGGCATGTCGGGAGGTATGAACGCAGGTGATGGCAGGTATTCATTCAGAGGGAAGTGCAGGGGCAGCGCATCGTGTCCTCCTGGAGAGGGGCATGTCGGGAGGTATGAACGCAGGTGATGGCAGGTATTCATTCAGAGGGAAGTGCAGGGGCAGCGCATCGTGTCCTCCTGGAGAGGGGCATGCCGGGAGATATGAGCACAGGTGATGGCAGGTATTCATTCAGAGGGAAGTGCAGGGGCAGAGCATCGTGTCCTCCTGGAGAGGGGCATGCTGGGAGGTATGAGCACAGGTGATGGCAGGTATTCATTCAGAGGGAAGTGCAGGGGCAGCGCATCGTGTCCTCCTGGAGAGGGGCATGTCGGGAGGTATGAACGCAGGTGATGGCAGGTATTCATTCAGAGGGAAGTGCAGGAGCAGAGCATCGTGTCCTCCTGGAGAGGGGCATGTTGGGAGGGGGTATGTTGGGAGGTATGAGTGCAGGTGATGGCAGGTATTCATTCAGAGGGAAGTGCAGGGGCAGAGCATCGTGTCCTCCTGGAGAGGGACATGCCGGGAGATATGAGCACAGGTGATGGCAGGCATTCATTCAGAGGGAAGTGCAGGGGCAGAGCATCGTGTCCTCCTGGAGAGGGGCATGCCGGGAGATATGAGCGCAGGTGATGGCAGGTATTCATTCAGAGGGAAGTGCAGGAGCAGAGCATTGTGTCCTGGAGAGGGGCATGTCGGGAGGTATCAGTGCAGGTGATGGCAGGTATTCATTCAGAGGGAAGTGCAGGGGCAGCGCATCGTGTCCTCCTGGAGAGGGGCAGAGCATCGTGTCCTCCTGGAGAGGGGCATGTTGGGAGGTATGAGCGCAGGTGATGGCAGGCATTCATTCAGAGGGAAGTGCAGGGGCAGAGCATCGTGTCCTCCTGGAGAGGGGCATGTCGGGAGGTATGAGCACAGGTGATGGCAGGCATTCATTCAGAGGGAAGTGCAGGGGCAGCGCATCGTGTCCTCCTGGAGAGGGGCATGTTGGGAGGTATGAACGCAGGTGATGGCAGGTATTCATTCAGAGGGAAGTGCAGGGGCAGCGCATCGTGTCCTCCTGGAGAGGGGCATGTTGGGAGGTATGAACGCAGGTGATGGCAGGTATTCATTCAGAGGGAAGTGCAGGGGCAGAGCATCGTGTCCTCCTGGAGAGGGGCATGTCGGGAGGTATGAGCGCAGGTGATGGCAGGTATTTATTTAGAGGTAAGTGCAGGGGCAGCGCATCGTGTCCTCCTGGAGAGGGGCATGTTGGGAGGTATGAACGCAGGTGATGGCAGGTATTCATTCAGAGGGAAGTGCAGGGGCAGCGCATCGTGTCCTCCTGGAGAGGGGCATGTTGGGAGGTATGAACGCAGGTGATGGCAGGTATTCATTCAGAGGGAAGTGCAGGGGCAGAGCATCGTGTCCTCCTGGAGAGGGGCATGTCGGGAGGTATGAGCGCAGGTGATGGCAGGTATTTATTTAGAGGTAAGTGCAGGGGCAGCGCATCGTGTCCTCCTGGAGAGGAGCATGTCGGGAGGTATGAGCGCAGGTGATGGCAGGTATTCATTCAGAGGGAAGTGCAGGGGCAGAGCATCGTGTCCTCCTGGAGAGGGGCATGCCGGGAGGTATGAACGCAGGTGATGGCAGGTATTCATTCAGAGGGAAGTGCAGGGGCAGAGCATCGTGTCCTCCTGGAGAGGGGCAGAGCATCGTGTCCTCCTGGAGAGGGGCATGCTGGGAGGTATGAACGCAGGTGATGGCAGGCATTCATTCAGAGGGAAGTGCAGGGGCAGAGCATCGTGTCCTCCTGGAGAGAGGCATGTTGGGAGGTATGAGCACAGGTGATGGCAGGCATTCATTCAGAGGGAAGTGCAGGGGCAGAGCATCGTGTCCTTCTGGAGAGGGGCAGAGCATCGTGTCCTCCTGGAGAGGGGCATGTTGGGAGGTATGAACGCAGGTGATGGCAGGTATTCATTCAGAGGGAAGTGCAGGGGCAGAGCATCGTGTCCTCCTGGAGAGGGGCATGTTGGGAGGTATGAGCACAGGTGATGACAGGCATTCATTCAGAGGGAAGTGCAGGGGCAGAGCATCGTGTCCTTCTGGAGAGGGGCAGAGCATCGTGTCCTCCTGGAGAGGGGCATGTTGGGAGGTATGAACGCAGGTGATGGCAGGCATTCATTCAGAGGGAAGTGCAGGGGCAGAGCATCGTGTCCTCCTGGAGAGGGGCATGCTGGGAGATCTGTTATTGGTGTGCATTCCTATAAGCACAGGTAGCTTGTTGTCATTTGCTGCTCCCTCCATAATGCAGGACAGCGTCCGTGACGTGACGGTAGATAACAAGTGATTTTTGCGAGTTTCCCGGGAGGGCACCGGGCCGGCACTGTGCGAAATAGTGTGTGACAGATGCATTTCCTGTGACCATAGATCGCTGGCGGCAGACAGTTGGCTCTGGATGCTCATAGAGGGGGTAACACTACGTGACAGGTTAACGGGATGACTATACAACGGAACACTCGCGCATCTATCTCCTGGGTGTGGGAGCCGGGCGTTGAGGGCGAGAGCCACCCACGGGTCGTTATTGGAGGGCCGTCATACTGCGTTTCCCTCCCCTATTGGCCACCTCTCGAGGGTCACCCAGCTATTGGTTGCCTGCTCCGTCCCTTATTTTTTCATTGGTCAGTTCCACCGTCCGTCTCCCATTGGTCAGTGTAGTTGGGAGAGCGACCGTAAACGATTGGCCTGACATTTTTTCATGCGCATCCATTGGCTGCAGGGGGCGTAGCAGGAAGACACCATAGTCATTACAAGCAGCGGCGTAGCGGATCCCGGAGGGCTCCGACCCTCCCTTCGCTGTCACCCGCAGGAGCCTCCCACCAGCACCTCGCCTCATCGCCCCGGCAACCGCCCCCCGTCAGAGCGACGCCGCCGTGTGGTGTGGTTCAAGCGTGACAGGTGAGCGCGTGACAGCGGCGTGGGCGGGAGTGTGGTGACAGCACGAGGGACCCACGACACCCGGGATGGGGGGGACAGCAGAAGGGGGTTAGATGACATTAAGGTGGGCCACGGTGTACGCATTTGGGGGAGAAGGGGCGAGGCTGAGCAGTGGTGGGGCACCAGGTGGAGGGATGGGTGTCTGTGGCAGGTGTCACTCCCGGAGGGGTTGCCAGCAGCTGGCTGGGCGACACGCACTTACAGCTGGGCTATAGATCATGCGGAGGGATGGGAACAATTGTGTCCTTCTGCTACAAAGTTCCCCTAACAGAGTCTTTGTAAATATTCCCATATATTGTGCCATGCATAGGGGTAGGAACCATCTGCGTATCATGACTGGGGCAGCTGACATTGCCCCCTCCTTTGAGCCTTACACAGATATTGGGGCAGCTCCTGCACCCATACAGATGGCAGACACCCTCTGCTAATAGGTAGCTGCTGTAATGTACATGGCACTGGCTTTATCAGGACTACAGTTCTTTAAACTTTCAAAGAACTATAGATCATGGCCACATGGCATTTTGTTGGCATGTAATCAGTTAATTTCTTAATAATCTAGTTAATAATTTAGATAAAAAGTAGTATTATTAGACTAAGTAAAGGGGGATAAGGGATGATAACTTATTTTTCCCATGGTTTGTATTCTTACTACAGTATGTGGTTATTTTTATATTTTGCACTGGTTTTTAGTTTCTAGTTGTTTAATAATGCTGTATAATAATAATGCTGATACCGCCTAACTTGTGTATAGCATTTTTTTTTTTATGTTTGAGCTTTTGGACTAGATCTACGATCTGAAAGTTTATCAATACCGATGATCAACGTTTTTGGTCAATGTATTGAAAGTGGCAACAGAAATAAATGCAAAACCATTGTTTAAAACTGCAAGAGAAATGCTGTGAATGGCTCTATTTCAATGGCTTGAAACGTGTCCCTTGGGGGTTAAACGGGGTTGAATTTTGAATGGTATTAAATGATTTTTAAAACGGTTTTCACCTGCAATGTGAAAGGTCTCAAGGCTCAGACCCGTTTTAAAGTCCCATTTAAGAATACCGTGTCATTACCTATTTCTGCAATGTGAAAGCAGTATGACCTTGTTCTACCTGTCATAATAGAATGCAGTGTTCTCCCCCAGCACTGTTTTTTTTTCGAGCTCAGCATTGCCCTGGCTGGGCAGAGTGATGCGCATGGCCAGGCAGATCAGTGGACTACTCAGCCAAGAGGTCAGCGGCTATTTAAAAATGTATGCTCTTTCAGTCACAAGGAGTGGCGTAACTATAAATGTAGCTCTCCCCCTGCCAAAAAAATTGTGGCGCCCCCCTCTTCCCTTCTTTAGTAAAACATGACAATGGTGCAGACTGGTTACCTGGACCACTGTGTGCCGCCATGTGTAGTGCTGCAGATCCCCAGGAGTGACGAGCGCCCATGCGGTGTAACAGGGAGGACATCCCGTCCTCTGACATACTATAGCCTTCTGTCACCAGCCTCAGCTTCCAAGGACTGACCGGGGATACTAGAGAAAGTGTGTGCAGGTAATGACACCGGCTGCCTCCAGGGGCAGAGGAGTACACAGTTTGTTGTCACTCAGTAGTAGGCCACCCACTACTACTGAGTGACAGCAAACTGTATTCGTACAGGACAGCAGGTATTTTTCAGTGCGCCCCTGAAACCGCTGGCTCCCCCAAGCCACTGCTGAGGCTGCCACACCATAGTTACGCCACTGGTCACAAGCCAATCAGACCTCACATTCCTACAGCTAATCAGGAGCTCTGATGCCGCTGACCTGCCGGTTGAGTTGTCCACTGCACTGCCTGGCTCCCTCTCACGGCGCCAGGGCTTCCCTCTCACAGCGCGCTGTCTCCCATCTCACTGGGGCTCCCTCTCTCTGGTGCGGTGAGGGGGATGGGTAATCCCCCCCCCCCCCCATGGCATTAAGCATGCAACCCGTAGCAACGAGCATGTAGGTAAGGGACACTTACGTGGCATAACGTTACAGCCTGAGGTATATGTAATGGACATTCTGGCATGTGGTACAATAGGTATTACAGCATGGCATAATGTGTAATGGTCATTATGGTGTGTGGCATAACGTGTAATGGGCATCACGGCATGTAATGGGTGTGTGGCGTGTAGTAGGCATTACAGTGTACATTTTTGGTGCGCATACTGTCCTTATTTTTAGTGTGTGTATGGTAGAGACTTTTCTTTTTTTAAATTGCAGTGAGTGCCAATAGGCAGTGATAAACACACCTCTCTGACCGTGCAGAGCTCCACTTTTTTCTATTGCGAAGACCCCCACCCAACTACTTCTTGATGCCACACGACTCAAAAATACCTTTCTCTAAGTTTTATTTGCTTTGTGTTTCTAAAATGTTTCAACTTTATTATTTGCATAAGTGGTTCCCAAACTGTGTGCTGTGGCACCCTGGGGTGCCTTTGAACACCTGCAGGGGTGCCCTGTGTTGGTGGTCGAGGACCAATTCAAAATAATTATGGTCAATGTAATAGGCAAAACCAGTGCTGGTGGCTTCCAATAAAAAAATATGTGGCCAAACAGAAGCAAATCCTATCACTGTGATCAGTATGAAATCCCGGTGGTCGAAATACCCAGACCGGAAACCCGACTGCCGCAATGCTGACAAGAAGGGGCCGTGGATCCCCCCCCCCCCCCCCCCCCCCCCCCTGCGGACTTGCTTGCCTCTATAGGTGGGAGAAAGTGCCAGCATTTCGACCTCCGGTATTTTGACCGCATCCCCTATCACTCGACGCACTACTGACCCTAAGGATGACATATAAACACAATTTACTTAATTTAATTTATTTTTCTAAATTATACCACAACAATTTTTTGGGCCATGGGGTGCCACAACAACATTTCTGATACTATAGGAGCCATGATTCAAAAATGTTTAGGAACCACTGATTTACATGACTCTTCCAAAGGCTAATTACATTTTGTGCTGTGTTATGTGAAAGATACAAAATAATTATTCAGTATAAACGTGGTAATAGTCATATGGCCATATACTGTAAAATGTTACATTTTTTTTTTTTGTATATTTTTTCTTTTTAGTCTTTCAGCTAGTCGTGTTGTTTTTCGCCTGCACCTTTTGGTTTATTGCTTTGTCTTGTTTGAAACCCAACAGACATTTCATGGTACTACATAAATGCATACGTTATTCAGTAGCTTTACTTTATAACAATTCCCTGGGTGGAGTGTGACATCTATAAACCATGTAGAAAGAAAAGGTTTATTGGTCAGGCCAGTGTTTGCCTACTTTGTTATTCCCAGGTTTGAAAGGAATATTGGTCATGTTAATGATCTAAACAAAGATTTTGTTACTGCCTATGTTTTCTAGGCATAAATGCAATTCTCTCTCCCTCTCTCTATCTCTCTCTCGTAGTTTCTACTTTGATCAATATGATGGGTATTGAAGTGTTTGTGCCAGCAGCTGCCAGTGCCAGTCCCCAGACAGAGCAGTTCAATTGTTGTTCTGTTCATGCGCAAACAACTGCCTGCGCTGACATTTTTTCTCTTAACCCCACCCCTAGCTAGCAAACAGAATTACCAAAAAATTACAGATTTTGGTGCCCAAATGTAGTGTTCATTCTAGCACCCGCTATCTTTGAAAACCCATGCAGTTTCTGTTCCCTGCCTGGAGTGTCGCTGTCTGCTGTGTGTGCCTAGCACAGGTCTGGTTTGCATATCAGTGCTGATATACAGATCACACTGCTAGAAGCACTACAGCAAATAGCGCCACCCCAGGCAGGGAAGAGGAACTGCATGGGTTTTCAAAGATAAGGGGTGCTAGAATGAACACAAATGGCATGTTTCATGTTGCTTGGGTTTATTTTACCTTGTAAAATGGCAATATAAGGAGGACCGTCACTATTCTGTCCTTAAAGACACAATTTAATTGCTCCTTATGTGCAGTAAAATCTATCATCCATTTGAAAATAATTTTACTATAATGCTTCCAAGCCCCTTAGCGTAAGCAATCTGAAATGTGATCTTATTTGCACACAAATAATTAACAAATATTAACTTTTTCCACTTAGTTTTTGAATAATTGCACACTAGAATATCATAATTTATTTTCAGTCTTATTGTATACAGCAGAAAAAATATATAAATTCCAGGCATGTGACAAGGAACTGGATTTGCCCCCCCCCCCCCCCCCCCCCCAATATTTTATGATTGAAAGCCACAAATACTGGTTTGGCCTATCACACCGATAAATTATTTGAATTGGTCCCATGCCATCAGCCTGAGGCACCCTGCCCGAAAGGCTATCCGGGGTTCTACTGCACCCATTTTGGGAACCATTGTGTTATTCACAAAACTTCTATTAATTTCATAGTTATTTTTCTGTATTTACAGTTTGTTATATAGCGCAGAATATTCTGTTGTGCTTTACAACTGGAAACAAGTCAGCCGTATTCAGAGACGCACACACAAGCCTAATTATTGGCACTGTTTGTGTGACTAGGTATTTCATCCACATATTCTAAAGGTAACCCAATGACACTATAAAATGTGCTACAGTTTAATATGTATGTCCTATCAAGACAATGTATTGTATTGGAATCTATTTCAATGCTGTCAATTTAGAAACGGAGTACCATTAGTGATGTGAATTGCGCTGTGGGGTGGGCTTGGTTTAGTTGCTGTGGCGCAAGGTTAGTATGTAAAGGAGGTTAGTTACACAGAGCCGCAAACTGGGTAGACCGGGCAGTAACTCAGATTATTTGTACAGTGGAAAATGAGCATTAATCAAGGTGATTTTTTTTTTCATTTCGATGTTGTTGTTCATAAGATTATTCATTTAAAGTGTTCATATCAGAAACCATATATCAAGAAAAATGTATTTATTGGCTGCTGATAGATGTGCTAAATTATACAGACTGTCAGGTATATTCTGGAATGCTCTGATTCTTGTTTTGACTTGACAGTGTTGTATAGTTCTGTGATTGCCATAGGTTTTCTCACCCTTGGTATGTTTATATTCGGGTACCGCAGACATAAGGCCCATACACGCTGGACGATTTTGAGCTGAAAGCTGCTCAAACTTGGAGTTTTGAACGGCTTTCAGCTCAAAGCCACCCAGTGTTTACGGCCCGGGGTAGAGCGCTGCTGTGCGCTCTCGCATCATCGCCGGGAAAGCCGCTCATCTGCTGGTACCGTATTACCAGCAGATGAGCGGCTTTGTGGACGGCTTAGCAAAGCCGCCTGCCCCCGCTGACAGCACTGGGCAGGGGGAAAGCCACCCAGTGTGTATTGACCTTTTAGGCATACTTTTATATTACACTCATCATGGCAATTGAATTCATTTATTTTGAATAAAGTTTTCTTAAGTTAAAATATATATAATTTTTAATTAATCATTGCAACCTATTTCCATGAATTATTCTGTATATTGGGAGTGGCCTTTGTACTGAGAGCGGGATCATTGTAAACAGCTACTTAATATGGCAGGTGATGTGGAAAACTGTGAAGGTGTTGGAGATTGTAGTGAAGATATAGTAGCTGGTTGTCTCCTGCTTGCTTGCTATGGAAGCTGAATTAGATACTGATTACATTGAAACTTACCAATACTGGGGAGACACATACCTCCCAGCATGCCCCTCTCCAGGAGGGACACAATGCTCTGTTCCTGGACTTCCCTTTTTTAATGTATGATTGCCATCACCCATGTTAAACAGGTTAATTGATAAGAAAGGTGTTTAAACACAGATGATGGTAATCATACATTATGAGTGAAGTCCAGGAACAGAGCATTCTGTCCCTCCTGGAGAGGGTCATGTTGGGAGGTTTGGCGATGCGAGACCGAATCCTGGTAAAAACAATTATTTGCAACTAGCGGTGACTGCAGTGCAGACACTGTAGTGCAGGGGGATCGACCGCTTTAACATACATGTGATTATGTAATATATTTTCTGGCTAGTTCTCCCGGGATCTGAAATCGGCTTCATCAGCACTGCAGCTGCCTTCGTTTGCAACCCATCATATCTTGTACACTTTTATATATGTACAGATATGCTCATAAGGCAGCAAAGAGAAACCAAATAGTGAAAGTGGCGCTGGATTCCTGTTCTTCCACTTAAAGTGCCCTCAGAGATGGTCAGTCGAGATTGTATGGGCAGGAAAAAAAGAAAGAAAGATATACTATATCAATAAAAGTCAATGGACTAAGCGGTAAGTGTGATGGGAAGGCATATAGGTGAATGGGTTCCCAGGTAGGTAACTCGTACCATTACTCACTCGAAAGTGATATGTGTACCAACATATAAAGGTATCTTTATTAGGGTCACCTCCGTGTCGATATACGTCTATAAATCAAAGGCGAAGATGCGTACCGTACTCACATGTACGCACGTAGTGTTCCTCCTATCAGGGTATCTTTAGGGTTCAAGTAGTAGTAGCCCAGACACCATTAGATATATTCTCCAATCCAACCCGGTATATAAAGAAAAGTAGGATTGTCTCAGTAGGAGTATTTTATTAGGGTAGGATAAGTGCAAAATAATACAGCCTGTATTACCAAGATGAAAAGTAAAATGGGACTATACCTGAGGGAGCGGTGTATGGCCACCCACCGCTAACCAGGAGTTCCAATGATACAGGTAGATAGTTGCACAATCCCTCTCCACCAACGCGTTCGACAGTCTAGCTGTCTTTTTCAAGGTAGGAGACTGACCGTGACCAGTGGAGGTATTTATACCTGTGGCTAATGACATAAGGTTCACTCCCCTAAACAGGGAGGGGATAAAACCGGAAGTGTCCGGAAAACGTATTATATGGTATTCTAAGGACCACATTCCGCTCCTGGTGTAAGTGGAGACTTAAAGGAAGTAAAACACTGAATAGTGTTTATACAAATGTGCATATTTATGCAACACAAAGTAAAGCAGAGTTAAAGACCCCCGTCCCGGAAGCGGCAAGCGACACGCATGTGGACCGCATGCGTCGCTTCCGCCGCCGGGTATCTCTGGATGTTTAAAACGCGGCGAGAGGTGGGCGGTGAGTGACCCGCATGTGGACCGCATGCGTCTCTTCCGCCATCTACTTCCGCCGCCGGGTGTATTCCGATGTATTAAACGCGATGGGGGGAAAGCGGTGAGTGAACTGCATATGAAACACATGCGTCACTTCCGGTATTCAGTAACTCCCATCACATGGGGACAAGGGCATAGGGCTGGACCGCACAATGGAACGCACAGCCATGACTTCCATTCCCGGAAGTCTGGCAGCGTTACCCAATATCTTTCATGGGCAGGTCTGGCAGCATTTACCAGTTCCATAAACAGACATACAGTAGGAGCAAGTTTCATCTTTGCTCCTTTGGCCATGGCTAGCCATGTATTGCAGCTGAGAACAATAGAATAGACATGGCTAGCCATGGACAAAGGAGCAAAGATGAAACTTGCTCCTACTGTACTTAGTGTGGGAGATGTGGGCATTGATGTATTAACGCACCACTCTTCCTCTTAATGAAATGTATATAAGTATTAAAGTGCAAGGTAGCAGATTATTGCACATGGATATAATAAATATATATGAATTATTATAGAAAAATACATATATAAAAAATACATATATAAAAAATACTAAAAGCCACATATAAATACCTACACTGTTACAAAAAAATGCATATGATTAAAAACACATACACAGAATACAGGACTATAAAAACCACTTCAATTCAAAATCAGAATTCAATCCATGTGGGGACAGAGTATTAAGGTCATAAATCCACCTCATCTCTTTTTGTGCTAGACGGCAATCTTTTGTATTGTCTCCAATTGTCTTTAATCAGTTCCAACCCCCAAAAGCCTATAATCTCAATTGGTGAGCCATGGTGATGTGTCTTAAAGTGCATGGAAAAGGGGTGGTCAGTGAATTGTCTCTTAATATTACGTATGTGTTCTGCCCACCTTATCTTAAGGGTTCTTGTAGTTTTTCCTACATACAATTTATTGCACGAACACATAATTACATATATGGCATATTTGGAATTGCACGTCATAAATTGCTGGATTTTAAAATTCTGATCATTTAAAAACAGGTCTGTAGTTTTCTTATCTGTGGAGCTGCATGATTTGCACATTTGGCAGTCCCCACTTCTATAAAGACCTTTGCTTCTAACTGAGCCACCTATAGGTTTACTAGTGAAGGCACTTGACACTACTTTATCTTTTACAGTTGGTGCCCTACGATAAATAAAACGAGGTTTATCAGATAAAAAGGTGTTTAAAACCGGGTCTTTCAATAAAAGGTTCCAATTCTTGTGAAAGACTTGTTCTATATATTTATCATGGCTCGACTATTGTAAAATAATCGGGACGTTGGAGTTAGTGATGACTGGTTCATTTGGTCCCTTTGGGGCTAGTAAAACATCCCGCGGGAGTTTCTCCACTTCTTCTAGGGCGTCATCAAGTATTCTTTTCTTATAACCTTTATTCAGAAATTTTTTCTTCATAGTGGCACTGCTATACTCATATGTCTCTGTCTTTGAGCAGTTACGTTTTAAACGGATACATTGACTCTTTGGTACCCCTGTTAACCACCGTTTAAGGTGATTGCTACTGGGGTCAATATAGGTGTTAGAGTCAGATGGTTTTATGTAGACAGAAGTTTCTAAATGGTTATTTTCCACATAAATATTTAGATATAAAAAGTTCAAAGTTATTTTACTAATGTTAAAAGTTAATTTTTATATTCAGTTGATTGGAATTTAAAAAAGTACAAAAAGTGTTTAAAATAGACTCTTCCCCATTCCAAATAAAAAGTATATCATCAATATACCTCCACCATTTGACCAGGTTTGCCCCCCATTCATGGCCCTGCCATACCATAAGGTCCTCCCAGCGTGCCATGAAGGTATTGGCATAGCTGGGGGCAAACCTGGTCCCCATCGCAGTTCGAATTTCTTGGTTATAAAAGGACCCATCAAAATTAAAATAGTTGTTATGCAAGATAAAATCAATGCCCTCTAAAATAAAATTCTGGAGGTTGGGATCCATGTCAGTGGTTACCATGGTATTCCTTACAGCCTCAATACCATCACTATGATTAATGATAGTATAAAGTGAGGTAACGTCTGCCGTTACCAGGTAGCAGTTGTTATCCCATTCTACCTCTTTGATTTTATTTAAAATATCTTTGGTATCTTGCAAGTAGGATCTGTTGCTGATGACCAACATCATGCCTGTTAGATGTTATAGAATTAGTGCCAGCAATTATAGGGCGTCCTGGAGGGTTATCGAGGCTTTTATGTATTTTAGGCAACATGTAAACCACTGGGATCGAATAATCCTCTTTAATCAAAAATTCTGCAGTATCTTTAGTTAAAGTGCCGGGTACTTGTTTCCTAGCACGGCCACAACGATTTCTATCGTGGTGGTCGTGTCGGAAAAAATCGTGTCGGTCGCGCCGGGTGCATACCAAAACGCACACGACGCGACCGACGCGATGTACCCGATTTCTCCATAGGCTTCAATGTTAAAATAATTTAACATTGAAGCCTATGGAGAAATTGGGTCCATCGTGTCCATAGGGTTCAATGTTAAATTATTTTAACATTGAAACTGAGTCCATTTAACATAGGAAAAAATGGGAAAAGGGCCAATATGGGCCATTTCTCATTGGGTATGGCCCCGGCATGTGTGTGAAAAATAATGGCCCCCCATTGTGGCCGCCACCCCCACGATTGACGCGAACCAGAAGCGTGGCGAGCGCAGCGAGCCCGCGTCCTCCGACCTTTTCATTCCCCTACTATCCACGTCGGCGTGGAGTTGAGAATAGATTAGTGTGGCGAGCGCAGCGAGCCCGAAGCGTGGCGAGCAACGCGAGGGGACGCGGATACCTGTCAAGGCCGCAAGGGACACCCCTCGCCGGCTTGACAGGTATCCGCGTCCCCTCGCGGGGCTCGCCACACTAATCTATTCTCAACTCCACGCCGACGTGGATAGTAGGGGAATGAAAAGGTCAGAGGACGCGCACCGCCGACCCTTGCGGGCTCGCTGCGCTCGCCACGCTTCGGGTTCGCGTCAATCGTGGGGGTGGCGGCCATAGAAATGGCCCATATTGGGCCTTTTCCCATTTTTTTTCCTATGTTAAATGGACTCAGTTTCAATGTTAAAATATTTTAACATTGAAGCCTATGGACAAATCGGGTCCATCGCATAGGCTTCAATGTTAAATATTTTAACATTGAAGCCTATGGAGAAATCGAGGGCATCGCGTCGGGCGCGCATAGGCTTCAATGTTAAAATATTTTAACATTGAAGCCTATGGGGAAATCGTAGGCATCGCGTCGGTCGCGTCGTGTGCCTTCTTAAGGCACACGACCGACGCGATGTACCCGAGTTGTGCTTTTTTCAAAGGAAATCGCGGGCATCGTGGTCATCGTGTGCCTTAAAGTTAAGGCACACGATGCCCGCGATTGTGGCCGTGCTAGGAAACAAGTACCAAAGTGCCTAATTCTACATATTTATCAATCAGCAATTTAAAACTCTTAAAAACTTTGAGAAGGGTCCGTCCGTAATTTCTTATGTTTTTCCGTCTCTGAGCTGTTTAAAAACTTCCTCCATATATCTCCATACATTTCCCCCTATCTAAAATAACGACCCCTCCGCCTTTATCGGCGGGTTTTATAATAATGTCGTCATTGGTTTGTAGGGCTTTTAGTGCTTCCCTTTCTTTGCCAGATAGATTATGTTTGTGGGCGGGGAGATTATCTTTCAGAGAAAGTAGTTCTTCATATACTATTTTCTGAAATGTATTTATAAAACATCCCTTGATGTAACTTGGATTAAAGGTTGATTTTTTCTTGAAAGGGGTTATAGTAAGAGTTTGTTCATTAGGGTTATCAGCCTCTGGGGTATCTTTTAGGGCAAAGAATTTTTTCAAAGAGAGTTTTCTTATAAACTTCTCCACATCTACATAGAGGTCGAAAAAGTTCACATGGTTACTGGGACAAAATTTAAGACCTTTCTCTAAGACTGCTGTCTCTTCAGGTGTGAGAATGTATTTACTCAAATTGAAAATTTTAGTACCCAGATCTGGATCCGTGGGAGAGGTCTCAGTACATCTTGAGGGTTTACTGGTGCGTTTTTTTTTTTTGAAAACATAGATTCAAGTTGATTTATATCTGAACGGGTCAGTGCTATTGGGAGCATCTGCATTGTGTCAAATATTTTGGGGGAAATAATCGAATTGATAATTGCCAGTCTGCCTAATAATGATACAGTGAGAACCTTCCAAGCTGTCAATTTGGTCGAAATGGCAGCTATAATTTTAGAAAATTAACGAATATAATTTGGTCAGGTCGGCACTAATTTGAATTCCAAGGTATTTAGAGTGTGATTTGGTGAAGGTAAAAGGGATCTTCAGGTGCTGTAGAGATGACTGGTTTGCTCCCCCCAAAAGTAAAATATCCAATTTAGAAAAGTTCACCTTGTATCCCGAGACTTCTCCGGAATCTATTTAGCTGTAGCAATGCAGGGATGGATTGGGAGGGTTTAGAAAGAAATATCAAAGTCTCATCAGCGAATAGTATGACTTTTAGTTCTTCTGAGTGAATTTTTTATACCATGTACAAGGGGGGAGGATCTATTTGTGACTGCTAAAGGCTCAAATGCAATTGCAAAAAGCAATGGTGATAAGGGGCATCCCTGTCGGGTGCCTCTGCCAAGCTGAAAGTATTGAGAGAACTCCATTCCAAGATATAGCTGATTTGGGGGATGAATAAATAGTTTGAATTACTTAAATGAATTGGGGGGGGGGGGGGGGGGGGGGGAGCGACCAACTGTTTCAACTGTTTTTAATTGCCCACGATACCTCTTCAGTAGTGATCAGAGCAGTCAGGGATATTCGCAAATGGTCTGGGATTTGTGGGAGGGATAGTGAGTGCCAAAAAGCTATATACTGTTGTAAGGGAGGGGGTGAGGAAGAGGGGGGTAAGTCCATTGATTCATTCCCAGAGGTCCGAGGAGGCGAGTATAGCCTCATGTAATAATTTCGCAACACCTCTGCTATTTGCTCATTGGAATCCGTGGCAATACCATTGTCTCGGAGCAGTGGGTGTACAACTGTTTTTTGTGTAGATACATGAAATAGGTTAGTCAGCATGGACCCCACTTTATTGTCGAATCTGTAAAATTTCAAATGTACATTGAAGAGATATTTACCTCCCTGGGTACAGAGATATTCTTCAAAGTGCATTTTGGCTGACTGGTAAGTTAGCCTAGACTCCTGAGTAGGATTTTGTTTTAAAGCCTGGAAGGCCTCAGTGAGGCGCATTTGAAGATCTAGGTATTTTGATTTCTGCTGCCTTTTAACCCTAGAAATGTAAGCTATCATTTCCCCCCCTAATCACAGCCTTAGCTGCTTGCCAAACATTTGTAGGATTGGAATGCATAAAACACTCATTTTCAGTAGAGTAACTCTGCCATGTGGATAACAATTTCTTACGTAATTCCTGCGTTTGTGAGATGGGAAGGGAATCTCCAGCTAGGTTTAATATGGGACGAAGTAGATAGTTCTAAGATTATGGTTAGCAGCCCATGGTCTGATAGGACTGGTGGGTGAATATTAGCGGCTTTAATATTCGGGAAATGAGGATCTGCAAACAGAATATAGTCTATTCTTGACCATGTGCTGTGGGTAAGGGATAAACAGGTGAATTATTTTTTGGTGGGGTGTAAGGACCGCCATGCATCAACCAGGTTGAGCGTCTTGGTAATATATGGCACTCCGATTTTTGGTAACAAAATATGGTGTTTAGGTGGAGGAGATCTGTCCTATTATGGTCACTGTGCTGACTGTAATTAATTATGCACTATTATGGCCTCTGTGCTGACTGTATTTATGCACTATTATGGCCTCTGTGCTGACTGTAATTATGCACTATGATGGCCACTGTGCTGACTGTAATTATGCACTATGATGCCCTCTCTGCTGACTGTAATTATGCACTATGATGGCCACTGTGCTGACTGTAATTATGCACTATTATGCCCTCTCTGCTGACTGTAATTATGCACTATGATGGCCACTGTGCTGACTGTAACTATGCACTATTATGGCCTCTGTGCTGACTAATTATGCACTATGATGCCCTCTCTGCTGACTGTAATTATGCACTATTATGGCCTCTGTGCTGACTGTAATTATGCACTATTATGGCCACTGTGCTGACTGTAATTATGCACTATGATGCCCTCTCTGCTGACTGTATTTATGCACTATTTATTTTTTTACAAAATAAATTTTATTAGAGATGTAATGAATACAAAGAATTGGCACCACAAGAAAACCTATGCAGAGGTTTCATAATAAAAATAAAAATACTAAGCAGTACACTTTACATATTCTATAGACAATTATTTTGTTTTTAAGATATTATTATGTTGCAGTAATAAAAACTAGTAAAGTAAGAGGAAAAGTAAGAAGAAGGGCAAAGGAGGGAGAAAAAGAAAAGCGAAAAGAGGGGGAGTTGGGTAGGGTGGTAATAGAAAAAGGATCCAACCTGGCTGGACAATATAATCACCGGAAGCTCATGCAAACTAGCACAGGGTCATTTCTCAGGTCATTTAGTGAAAAGCCGGTGGGACATTGAAGTAAGTGGTCCAGGTATCCCAGGCTTTAATGAATTTTGGACAAGAGCCTTTCAAAATGCTGGTAATGTTCTCCATAGAATGAATATTCCAGATATTTCAGCCAATGTCGGGAGATCCGAAGATCTCCAATGGTCCGCAATACAGGATCTGGGTGCGAGAACTATGAGTGAACAGTTTAGATGCCTCTGGGATATCCATGGAAAGGAGAAAACAGCCAGCCTTGAAGGGAATATGTATAGATAAAATGGAGTTAACCAGAGCTGCTATATTTTGCCAGAGAGGGATTAAAACCAGACAATCCCACCAAATATTTAGAAATGTGCCATCCATACATTTACATCTCCAACAAAGGGGGGAAATCTCTGCATTCAGTTTGTTAAACCTGACTGGGACATAGTACCACCTATTAAATAATTTGTATGCGTTTCTTTCAATCTTGCACATATCGAGCTAGAGGCTATGTTTGTGTAAATATCGGACCATTCATCTTCATATAGCGTCTCCCCAAATCACGTTCCCACGCCCTTTTCATGCGAGTCTCTGGTGTTTGAACTATGAGGCAACAATAAAAGGTGTAGAGAAGAAATACGGCATTTAGTGGATGCTTTACGGAAAACTAGGTCTTCTACTGAAGAAAGGGGCCTAGCAGTGATTTATGATATGTCCGAGAAGTGGGTCTTCTCAGTTAGCACAGTGACCATAACAGTGCATTATTACAGTCAGCACAGTGACCATAACAGTGCATTATTACAGTCAGCACAGTGACCATAACAGTGCATTATTACAGTCAGCACAGTGGCCATGATAGTGCATTATTACAGTCAGCACAGTGACCATAACAGTGAATTAGTCAGCACAGTGACCATAACAGTGAATTAGTCAGCACAGTGGCCATAACAGTGCATTAGTCAGCACAGTGACTATAACAGTGCATTATTACAGTCAGCACAGTGGCCATAACAGTGCATTATTACAGTCAGCACAGTGACTATAACAGTGCATTAGTACAGTCAGCACAGTGACTATAACAGTGCATTAGTACAGTCAGCACAGTGACTATAACAGTGCATTAGTCAGCACAGTGACCATAACAGTGCATTAGTCAGCACAGTGGCCATAACAGTGCATTAGTCAGCACAGTGACTATAACAGTGCATTATTACAGTCAGCACAGTGACTATAACAGTGCATTATTACAGTCAGCACAGTGACCATAACAGTGCATGATTACAGTCAGCACAGTGACCATAACAGTGCATGATTACAGTCAGCACAGTGACCATAACAGTGCATTATTACAGTCAGCACAGTGGCCATAACAGTGCATTATTACAGTCAGCACAGTGGCCATAACAGTGCATTATTACAGTCAGCACAGTGGCCATAACAGTGCATTATTACAGTCAGCACAGTGGCCATAACAGTGCATTATTACAGTCAGCACAGTGACCATAACAGTGCATTATTACAGTCAGCACAGTGGCCATAACAGTGCATTATTACAGTCAGCACAGTGGCTATAACAGTGCATTATTACAGTCAGCACAGTGGCTATAACAGTGCATTATTACAGTCAGCACAGTGGCTATAACAGTGCATTATTACAGTCAGCACAGTGACTATAACAGTGCATTATTACAGTCAGCAGAGAGGCCATAACAGTGCATTATTACAGTCAGCACAGTGACCATAACAGTGCATTATTACAGTCAGCAGAGAGGCCATAACAGTGCATTATTACAGTCAGCACAGTGACTATAACAGTGCATTATTACAGTCAGCAGAGAGGCTATAACAGTGCATTATTACAGTCAGCACAGTGACTATAACAGTGCATTATTACAGTCAGCAGAGAGGCTATAACAGTGCATTATTACAGTCAGCACAGTGACTATAACAGTGCATTATTACAGTCAGCACAGTGACTATAACAGTGCATTATTACAGTCAGCAGAGAGGCCATAATAGTGCATTATTACAGTCAGCACAGTGACCATAACAGTGCATTATTACAGTCAGCACAGTGACCATAACAGTGCATTATTACAGTCAGCACAGTGACCATAACAGTGCATTATTACAGTCAGCACAGTGACCATAACAGTGCATTAGTCAGCACAGTGACTATAACAGTGCATTATTACAGTCAGCACAGTGACTATAACAGTGCATTATTACAGTCAGCACAGTGACTATAACAGTGCATTATTACAGTCAGCAGAGAGGCCATAATAGTGCATTATTACAGTCAGCACAGTGACTATAACAGTGCATTATTACAGTCAGCACAGTGACCATAACAGTGCATTATTACAGTCAGCACAGTGACCATAACAGTGCATTAGTCAGCACAGTGGCCATAATAAGGGCATAAAACAAGTTAACTGTGCTGCTATTGATTAGGATCAGCTAAAGTAGTAACATGTTTAACAAAGAAATAGTGCTACAAAGTGAAAAAGGAGAGCAATTCTAATATATACACAATAGGAGTTCCCCATGGAAACCAATCGGCTTTGAAGTGCATTCTATAAAATTCTTTATTATGAGGGATTGAGTGTGTTTGAATGTCCGCAAAGGTGAGAAAGGAAGAAGTTTGGGAAATATCATTGAGATATATAATCCCACTTTTCCACCAATAACCTAAAGAGTTTGGGGAACACCCCGGGGCGAAAGCTGGGGTTGTTAAACAATGATACCAAAGGGCTAGGGAGGAGAACAAAATGTAATTGTCTATTGGTCGCGTCCCAGACATCAAGAGTGTGAGAAATTATGTACTGCAGGTGGGGCAGATATTACTTTTTTTACTTCAAAGTGAGATCTATATTGCAGTGTAAAAATAAAACAGCCAGTATTTACCCTGCACAGAAACAAAATAACTCACCCAAATCTAATTCTCTATGCACATTTTACATCTGCCCCCCTGCAGTGCACATGGTTTTCTCCATCTAAGAAGGATTTTGTCAGAAAGAGTGAACCAGAATAAGGCCCTCAGTCCCTACCCAAACCCTCTCTGATTTGGGTCTGTTCCAAAGGACACATTGTGCCAATCTCGCAGCTAGGTAATAGGATTTAAAGTTTGGGACCCCATGCCGCCCTCCGATGAATGTCTCTGAATTACCAAACTGTTCACTCTAGGCTTTTTCTTGGACCAAATAAAGTTCATAAATGTTACGTTGAAGGAGCTTAAAGACATTTGGAGGAAACCGTATCAGTAGGGTTTGAAAATAATAAAGTAGTCGCAGTAGTAAATTCATTTCTCCTTCATACTTCATGGCAGCCATTACATTGGGTTCATCCCTTTCTCTCTCTCAATTAGACAGGTAGTTTTTTTTCTCCTCTGACCATAGTCTTTTTCCTGTCTCCTCTGTCTGTAAACAGGTAGTTAGGTTAGCTAATCCAAAGGAGACAAATTCTAAAAAATACCTGGCAGCGTGGGGATGGCGGTGCCTTGTCCTTTATATATCCGGGCCGGCGGCATGGATAGCTCCAGAGCATATGGGTTGGCGGCGCCTATAACCCTGAGGTAAAACAAGCAGTATGGCTTGGGGACTCACCACGCTCATATGTCCGTGTGGCGGTAGCGGGACGCTCGTGGTGCAGTCCGGAGCGGAGGGAGAGGCGTCAGCAGCAGGTCAGCAAAGTTACAGTTCCCGGCGTGTGTTTGGCTATTACGAGCTGCAGACGCCGGCGGAAGTGACGCGCGGCTTCCGGTGCTCGCGCACGTGTGTGCGTTCCACGAGCGGCCGCGTGCGTTCCAAATACCAGAAGTGCCGGTATTTATAGCACCTGGTCGGTGTAACAGGCGCTGCTGCTGTCTGGCTCTGAGGAGTCAGTGTGTAAGGTGTACGGAGCACTGCACATTATGGAGGATGCCTCTCCCAAACCAAATGTACCGCTGCCCAGGTAAGTCCTCTGTGAGGACTGGTTCTGTTACTTTTTGCTGAGGTTAGGAAAGTTAGTTAGTTCTTTCTTTCTGTCGTTTTAGTGTGCCTGTAATTGCAAAGAAGAAGTCAGCCAAGAAAAAACTGGATAAAATATGCCCTGAATGTGACAAGTCATTTATTGGGGAGGATGTTTTATGCAGAAGTTGTTTGCAGAAGAAAGAAACTGTTTCAGTATCTAATCAAATCGCTGAACTTAGAGAATGGATGGAAAAGAATTTTGTGTCAAAAAAGGAGTATTCTGGCAACAAGAGGTCTAGGTCTCAGACCAGTTTAGACCTGGATGATGATGGTGGCTCAGCTGTTTTAGGTTCTGACGATAATGATGATGGTGGTTCTACTGCTGAGTCAGGGGAAATCACTGAGGAAGAGCGTTTATTTGATTTAGGGTTAGTGGAAGTAGTATTAAAAAACCTCTACAAAACCCCTAATTACAAGCAACCTGCAAAATCTGAGTTGGATACCTTGTTTGAGGACAGGTCGAGGAAAGGCCGGTTCTTCCCAGTCCATAAAGTTGTTAAAGACATTTTGGCCAAGGAATGGGGTAATGTGGATAAACGAGTAGGTTCCTTTAAAAGGGTTGAGAAGATGTTTCCTATTGAGGATGAGGACTTTCTAAAATGGAGTAACATCCCCAAAATAGATGCGGCAGTTTCCGAGGTAACTACTCGTACAACCATACCGCTAGAGGACGGTGCGTCCTTAAGAGACCCTATGGAAAAGAAGATGGAAAGTGCATTGAAGCGTTTGCACATATCCACTGCAGTGACAATGAAGTCAGGGGTAGCCATAGCCTCACTTTCTAGAGCTTTGAGAATTTGGTGTGCGAGTTTGCAAGATGACCTGCAAGACAGAACGTCTCGTGATCAAATGAGTAAAAGTCTGGCACAAATCCAGATGGCCATAGACTATATTTGTGAGGCATCGCTAGACGCTTTGGATTTCTCGGCCAAGTCTCTGACATCAGGAGTAGTGGCCAGGAGAGCTCTTTGGCTGAAATCTTGGGCGGCAGATTCGCACTTCAAGAAAAAGTTGGCAACACTTCCAAATGAGGGATCCTTCCTATTCGGAAGTAAACTTGACCTCATGATTCAAAGAATGTCAGGTGGCAAATCTGTGAGGTTGCCACAAGATAAGAGGGGTAGGTTTCAATCATACTCCAATAGGCAGTCTTATAGACAAGCCAGGTAGGCCATTCCGCGACCGATATGCTGCAGGTACAACGCGAGCATTTTTTCGCCAATACATCAAGAAGAGATGCGAAAGTTCTGCCGCAAGCCAAAAGCAGTGACGCCAGAGCTCCCATGGAACAAATTCCAGTAGCAGGAAGGCTGTTGGAGTTTGCTCATATATGGGCGCAAAACATTACGGACAAATGGGTGCTGGAGATAGTGGCACAAGGTTACCGTTTAGAGTTTCTTTCAAAGCCAAGATTGGCAAAATATTTAAGTTCAAGAATGCCTCTACAGGAGTCAGAAGAGGAGGTTTTAAAACTGAGTTTGCAAGCTCTTGTCGACACAAATGCGGTCGAAAAAGTCCCAGAGGTAGAAAGGGGACTAGGCTATTACTCCCGTCTGTTTGTAATAAGCAAAGCATCAGGGGGGTTCAGAACTATTCTCGACTTGAGAAGTTTAAACGATCGCCTAAGAAAGAAAAAATTCCATATGGAGACAACCAAATCGATCCTAATGGGGATCAGAAGAGACGATTTCCTAGTGGCAATCGATCTAAAAGATGCATATTTTCACATTCCAATCTTCCCAGGCGACAGAAGATATCTAAGATTTGCCATAGGAGACAGCCATTTTCAGTTTACATGTCTGCCGTTCGGCCTCACCTCATCACCCAGGGTCTTCACAAAGGTGCTAGTTGTCCTAATAGAAAGGTTAAGACAAAAGGTGTCTGTATGGGCGTATCTGGACGACATATTGATAGCAGCACGCTCCATAGAAGAATGTATGGTAGCACGAGATCACACTATCAAATTTCTTCAAGATCATGGGTGGATGATCAATTACGAAAAGAGTCGACTCGTTCCTTCCCAGTGCATTCAATTTCTAGGCATCCTGGTGGACACGGTGTCTTATCAAATATCCCTCTCAGAGAAAAGGTGCGAAAAAATCCAGCAGTTGATCTCACGGGTCAACAGCGAACCTCGCATATACCTAAGGTCCGCAATGAGTTTACTGGGGATGATGGCCTCAGCAGTGGATGTAATTCCTTGGGCAAGATGGAGGATGAGGCCACTCCAATGGTTCCTTCTAAGGTTCTCCAAGAGTCACGTGTCATTAGACCAGTTAATAAAAATCCCAGAGGCAGTAAGAAAATCTCTGGTATGGTGGAGTCACGAGCAGCTGAGGGAAAGAAAAAGAGCGCTAGAAAGCCCAACGTTCGTAGTGATAACCACGGATGCCAGCGCCTCCGGTTGGGGAGCACACGGATTAGGCAAGTCATGCCAAGGAAGGTGGTCACTGCCAGAAAAGAAGTGGTCTTCAAATCACAGAGAATTGAGGGCAGTGTGGCAAGCAATGAAATTCTTCGTGGAAGACATCAAAGGGAAACACCTTCGGGTGTTTTCAGACAATATCACTACGGTCTCTTATATCAACCGTCAGGGGGGTACAAGAAGTCAGGTGCTGCTGGACGAAGTAAGAAACATAATGTCTTGGGCAGAGGTAAACCTTCAGTCTATCTCGGCTCTGCATATTCCAGGAGAAGAAAACCAGGTGGCAGACTACTTGAGTCGCAGTACATTAGTTTCAGGCGAATGGGAACTAAAACAGTCAGTCTTCCAGTTAATCGTGGAATACTTCGGCATGCCAGAAATAGACCTCATGGCATCATCAGTCAACAAAAAGGTCCCTCGGTTCTTTTCAAGATTCCAGACGAAGGGGTCGTGCGGGATCGATGCCTTGTCACAGAGCTGGGATTATGCCCTAGCCTACATATTCCCACCCTTCTCCCTTGTGCACAGGGTACTCTGGAAGATCAGGACAGAGAAATGTCAAGTCATCATAGTCCTGCCCTTTTGGCCCAGAAGGGCTTGGTTTCCGATGCTGGAGGGCATGGCAGTAGCAGGGCCTCTGTTTCTGCCAGTGTCACTGGATCTGCTGTCCCAGGGACCAGTCAAATGCCAAGACCCTCAAAAATCATCATTGACGGCGTGGAAATTGAGAGGCAGCAATTGAAGGAGAAGCATTTGTCAACAGAAGTAATTGAGATATTGCTCCAAGCAAGAAAAAAGGTGTCATCAGAGATTTACTATAGGGTCTGGAAGATCTTTGCCAAATGGTCTGAAGGGAAGTTTCAATTTCCTAAAGCAAACATAGCGCAGGTCTTACAATTCTTATGTGATGGTTTCAGCAAAGGATTGGCAGGGTCCACGCTAAAGGTGCAGACATCAGCATTAAGTGTGCTATTGGATCGTAAGCTTGCGGATCATAGTCTGATAAGGAGATTCTTTCAGGCTATCAAGAGGATTCGCCCGAAGATTCGGTCTATGATTCCACAATGGGATCTTAATTTGGTCCTGAATGGTCTCATGTTACCGCCATTCGAACCATTGGATAGAGCGAACCTCAAATTCATGACGTGGAAAGTAGCCTTCCTGGTAGCAATCACCTCGGCTAGAAGAGTCGGAGAGCTTCAAGCATTAAGTATACTAGACCAATATTTGAAAATTTTTCTGGACAAAGTGGTCCTAAAGACTAAGCATTCCTTTCTGCCAAAAGTTGTATCATCTTTTCATTTGAACCAGGAGATTATATTACCATGTTTTTATCCAAATCCGACAGATAAGAGAGAAGAAAGGTTACACACGTTGGACGTGGTCAGAGCTATTAGAATTTATTTAGACAGGTCTGCAGCGTTCAGACAGTCAGAAAATCTGTTTGTGATTCCGCAAGGGGCGAAGAAAGGATTCGTTCCTGCAAAACAAACGATTTCAAGATGGCTCAAAGATGTAATTGTTTTTTCCTACAAGAAAGTGGGGCGTCCAGTCCCTGAAGGTATCAAGGCACATTCCACACGGGCAGTGGCGGTATCATGGGCAAGAGAGGCAAATGTGTCAGCCAGAGAAATATGTCAGGCAGCCACGTGGTCATCTCTACACACGTTCTCTAAACACTACGCTCTGGATGTGGCGGAAGTGCGGTTTGGAGGTGAAGTCCTGAGGCAAGCCTTGGCCTGAGGTATTGTATGCCCTCCCTACTGCTTTGGTACATCCCAATGTAATGGCTGCCATGAAGTATGAAGGAGAAAGCAAGGATTATACTTACGATAATGCCTTTTCTTCGGAATACTTCATGGCAGCCTATATTTTTTAGCCCTCCCTGTTTCTGTTTTTTCCCTAGGACATGGGCGGAGACATTCAAAAGACTATGGTCAGAGGGGAGGTGCTCAGTTATATAGGTTATGGAAGAGGAGGAGTCTGGTCCTAGGGGAAAAAAACTACCTGTCTAATTGAGAGAGAGAAAGGGATGAACCCAATGTAATGGCTGCCATGAAGTATTCAGAAGAAAAGGCATTATCGTAAGTATAATCCTTGCTTTTGGTAGCATTAACTCTGCCTATCCAAGAAATATGATAACCACCCCAATAAGTCTGATCTTTTTGTAGTCGAGCAATTAGTTTGGGATAGTTAGCCTAATATAGTTGCCAGTCATTTTTTGTAATAGAGATGTTGCCTATGCCAGCGAAAATCAAAGGATAGTGCTAATGTATCTTTGACATTTTGTGGGATATAAAAGTCCAGTACTTCTGTTTTTTTTGTGGGTTAGTTTTGTAGCCTGATACAGCTCCAAATTCTTCAATTTCACGAAACAAATGGGGAAGGGAGTGGGTTGGGTCAGAGATCGTGAGCAAAACGTTGTCTGCGTAAAGAGAGAGTGGACGGAAGACAGTGACCCGGACAGCAGGCTGGGCACCACATCTCTTCCTGGACAGCGGGAGGGTAAGCGCTCTCAGTGAGAGCTCAAATCGCTGTTCTGTTTGTGATCCTGTGGGTAGCGGTCACAGTGCTGGCGTGTACACTGCCTCCCATAGTACGCATTCCACTAGACCACCAGGGACTGGAAGCGCAGGCTGGAGACAGTTATCCACAGAGGGAAACTGTCCTCCATTTTAAGATAGGCTCCATGTTACCGGTGGGGGAAGTCAAGCATAGGAGGAGGTGGTGCCCGCCTACGGCCCCTCCACCCAGCTTTAGGTACCAGTTCACCTCAGTGCTGGATGCCTATTTGCTGCAGATTCGTACTTCCAGCTCCTCTCCCAGATTCTGGCAGCCATCTTTACCGCTGTGCAGACCCTGGAAGGCTGAGCGCTGCTCCCCTGTAAAAATGTTTCCTGCTGACAGGTTTTTACAAGCATTCACTCTCACTTAGCCTCTGGTTAAGGTGGTGGACATAGTGCATTATACAGTAGCGGGTGTGGACTCTCTCTCTCTCTCTCTCTCTCTCTCTCTCTCTCTCTCTCTCTCTCTCTCTCTCTCTCTCTCTCTCTCTCTCTCTCTCTCTCTCTCTCTCTCTCTCGCCAGTGAGGAGCACCAGCCAGCATCCCCAGCACTGCGTTCATGTTCTTCATGGCGCAGTGGGGTTGTCTGATCAGGATGCGCAGGATGGCCTGTGTGTTACTTGCCATATTCCAGCGACTCATTCCACCCCACAGTCCCAGCAGCCCCCATGGGCAGCTTTTACACAGTTACTGGGCACTTTAGTGGATAGACTGTCACCCGCAGCGGGCCCTGCCCCCTCACCTACTCATGCAGTTCAGACACCCCTCTGTGGGTGGATTCATTGTCTGAGACCATGCTTTCTTTAACTCCGTCTCTGGCTCCTCAGAAAGCTCCTAAGGGGATTGCTCAGGGCTCTAAAAGGCCCAAAAAGATTAATCATCTCAGTCTACATTAGTGACATACCACTGATTCTTCGGAGGGGGAAGCTGATAATGATGCGGACACTTCAGATGGTGATCCTGAGGTGAGGTAGGCGGCTAATCTGAGGAGGATGAGACCGCACCAGTGGCGCAGAAAGTGGGCATATTTAAATAACGCAAGGTGATTAAAGCTGAACTACCACATTTAGATCACTTAATGGGGATTAGAACAGGGATTTGTAAAACCCCAGGAAAGAAATTCCCAATTCCTAAAAGGATGACCAGTTGATACCCTCTGCCGGTGGAGGACTGTAAGTTGTGGGAAACTCCACCCCCAGTGGACTCCCATGTGACCTGGTTGGTTAAACCATCGGTGCTACCAGTAATGTCGACTGCCTCCTTGAAAGACATCACTGATAGGCGTTTGGAAAAGTGTCTGAAATCATTATTTTCCCTGGCAGGGGTGGTTAACAGACCGACTATTGCTTCGTCCTTGGCCGCAAGGGCCATTCAGGACTTGTTAAAGGTGATAGAGGATGAACTTTCTGCGGATGCTTCTGAGGAATGATCTGCATGCCTATCACATGTGCATCAGGCTGTGGCATACATTGCGGAGGCCATGATTGATGCTGGACAATTAACTGCTAAAGTGTCAGCGGTATCAGTGCTTGCCAGACGCATCCTCTGGTTGCATTCTTGGAAGATGCACATGGAGTCCAAGAAGGCCCTGGAGGTTTTACCCTTTTGTAGCAGAAGTACTGTTTGGAGAATAGCTAAACAAAGTAGTAGCTTCTCTGGCCGCAGCCAAGACTGCATGTCTACCCTCAGCCTCTAAATCTTCTCTGCCTAAGGTCCGTTCCTTTCGTCCCACGGGAAAGAGTAAGGGACAGGTGTTTGGCAGACAGTCTGGACAATCCAAGTCTATGAAGCCCAAGCAGAGACAGCCCTGGGCAACCAGACAGGCTACTCCCAAACCAGACAAGCCCACCATCTGACGGGGCGGGCCTCCCCCTGGGGGATCCCTCGGTGGGGGGCTGGCTACTCTTCTCGGAGGAGTGGCTCAAGACGTCATCAGACGCTTGGGTGAGAGAAGTGGTGACCCATGGCTACGCCGTATCATTCAAAGGGCGCCCCCAAAGCAATGCTTGCCCACTAGTCTACCCAGAGACCCACAGAAAAGGTCCTGTTTACAGCTGGTAGTGGAGTCCTTACTACAATCCTAGGTAGTAGTGCCTGTACCTTAGCATCAGCGAGGCCAGGGGTATTATTGTACCTTATTTTTAGGCCTGAAACCAAACGGGACATTCAGGCCTATACTAAACTTAAAATCACTGAACAAATCAGTAAAGGTTTCCAAGTTTCGCATGGAGATGCTCAGGTCCATTGTACTGGCGATGGAACCAGGGGACTATATGGTGTCTTTGGACATCCAGGACGCGTACTTACTGTACATGTTCCCATTGTGCTGTCCCACCAGAAATTCCTGCGTTTTGCGATTTTTGCTAGACCATTACCAATTTGCGGCCCTCCCTTTTGGGTTAGCCACGGCCCCCAGGGTCTTTACAAAAATTGTGGCATTGATGTCGGCATCTCTGAGACGGCAGGGGGTCAGAGTGCTCCCATGCTTGGATGACCTGCTAATTCTGGCCAACTCGCAGGAAACCTTGTTGAACCATCTTTAACTGACACAGAGGGTCCTTCGGTCTCACGGTTGGTTAATAAACTGGAAGAGATCAGCTCTGGTGCCTTCCAGACAGATGATACATCTGGGAGCCCTGCTGGACTCTCATGCCCAGAGAGTGATCCTTCCTCCGGAAAAGGGACAGCAGGTTCAGGCAAGAATTCAGAGTTTTGTTCGGCTACATCATGCAATGAAAATCCTGAGCCTGATGGCTTGCACTTTTGACATGGTCTAATGGGCGCAGTTTCACTCTCGCCCTCTACAGAGACTGATCCTAGCCCCATGGGACGGCCTTCCCCAGTCTATACGCTCTCGAATGATTAGCCTAACTCAAGAAGTGTGAACATCTCTTCAGTGGTGGCTGTTGGACTTCCATCTGAGCGTGGGAAGACCCTTTTGGATCCCACAATGGGTGATCCTTACTACAGAAGCAAGCCTACAGGGTTGGGGAGCCGTAGTAGAATCCCGATCCTTGCAAGGAAGGTGGTCCTGGGAGGAGTCCAGGTTGTCCATAAACCTGTTGTAGCTACGGACTGAATTCAATGCCCTTCAGTTGTCCCAGGATCTATTGCAGGGCCAAAATGTGCAGATAAGGCCCGATAATGCGACCACGTGGCCTATATAAACCACCAAGGAGGCACAAAAAGCATTAAAGCAATGAGGAAGGTATCCAAGATCCTCCAGTGGGCCGAAAGTCATGTGCTGGCCATATCGGCGGTATTCTTGCCAGGAGTTCTGAACTTCCTGAGTCCCCAGGACAGTTACGCGGGAGAATGATCCCTGCACCTGAAGGTGTTCTCACAAATAGCCGAGAGGTGGGGCACTCCAGACATGGACCTGATGGCTTCTCGGTACAATCACTAGGTGCTGTTCGGTTCCAGAGCCAAGGATCCTCGGGCAGCATTTACGGACGCTTTGTCAGTTCCTTGGAACTTTTGTCTGCCTTATGTTTATCCGCCAGTGTCTCTTCTTCCTCGAGTCCTCAGGAAGTTCAAGCAGGAGGGAGGAGTACTATCGGGTGTGGCACACTTATTTTGCCTGGTGTAGGGCAAGGTCGCTCGACATCAAACAGTTTAGGGTGGCTAGATTGTTGTCCTTACTTCAGAATGGTCTTGATAAAGGTCTGCGTCTGGCTTCTCTGCGAGTCCAGGTATCCACCTTATCGGTGTGCTTTCAGCGACAGTTGGTCACCCTTCCTGATGTACAAACATTCTTTCAAGGGGTTCTGAGGATTCAGCCCCCGTACACTCCCCCGGTTGCTCCGTGGGATTTATCTGTGATCCTTTCTGCTCTCTCGCGGCTCGCCTTTCGAACCTTTGGACTCAACTGAGTTGAAATGGCTTATGGTAAAGGTGGTGGCAATTGCCTCTGCCAAGAGAGTCTCTGACCTAGGGGCGTTATTTGTGGTTCCTGCCCTAAATTCCAAGTTATCCATCAAGGAGAGATCCTTAGACGTGGTATGGGCTCTTTGGATCTATGCTCAAAGAACTGAATCCATTCGGCGTTCAGACGCCTTGTTTATTCTCTATGGGTTCCATAGAAGAGGGTGGCCTGCTCACAAGCAGTCCTTAGCACGTTGGATCAGGATGGCAATCCAACAGGCTTATGAGAAGGCTTACCTCCGTTGTCTTCCTCCTATCTCTGCACATTCCACTAGATCAGTTGGTATGTCGTGGGCTGCTAGGCGGGTGCTTCCGCGGATCAGCTGTGCAAGGCAGCTACGTGATCCTTGGTCCACATGTTTCTGAAGTTCTATGCCTTCGATACATTTTCTTCCCAAGATGATGTGTTTGGGCGCCAAGTTCTTCTGGCCCCTCAGGCGTCTTCCCACCCTTAGTATACTGCTTTTGGGACATCCCGATGTAATCCCTGTGGGACCCAGGAACCCCGAAGAAGAAAAGAGGAGTAATGGTAAACCTTCCTTCGGTTAACTCCCTTTCTTCGAGGTTCCTGTTCCATGGCTCTCCCAGGCATCCATGGCTCTGTCCCAGGCATCCATGGCAACCGCCAGATTCCCTGTGTTGGTGGACACCGGCGGAGAGGAGCTCTAGCTGTCTGAGATGCAGGTGTGTCTCAGATGCTCCTGCGTCTCAGTAATTATTGTGGCAGGGTACAGCAACCCTGCCCGTGTCTGCTTCATGAAGACGGGGTTAGGGGGTTCGGTAGCACGTGCGTCTCCTGCACAAATTGGGTTATGCGGACCCAAGAGCGTCTGATGCACAATAAAGGAGGCATTTGCCAGTGCTCCATGTTACATACTGGCAAATGAA
Organism: Crinia signifera; assembly: GCF_055691185.1. Taxonomy (NCBI): domain Eukaryota; kingdom Metazoa; phylum Chordata; class Amphibia; order Anura; family Myobatrachidae; genus Crinia; species Crinia signifera. The sequence continues at coordinate 76,292,286 of NC_139228.1, forward strand.
ACCCACACTATCCACGCCAGCCCAAAGCGTGGCAAGCAGATTCGTTACTCGTCCTCCCGACCTTTTCATACCCCCACTATCCACGTCGGTGTGGAGTTGACCTTATAAAGCGTGGCGAGCGCATTCGGAATACATGTAAAGTAATCTGCGTCTCATCGCGGGGCTCGCTGCACTCGCCAAGCTTCGGACTCGATGGCTCGCTGCGCTCGCCACACTTTGTATAATCAACTCCACGCCGACGTGGATAGCGGGGTTATGAAAATGTCGGGAGGACGCGTTACACGTCCCCTCGTGGGGCTCGCTGCGCTCTCCATGCTTTAGGCTGGCGTGTATGATGGGGGGGTGTTTCAGGAACACCTTCACACCTGCCATATCATACATCTGAGACAGTAATGACGACGTGTTAACTGGTAACTGGATATTAGTTAATAATAAGAAGAAAGCAACTTAAAGTACAATAATATAGAAATTATCAAGAAGAAAGAAAAAAATGAAACCTTCGTCTGCGCTGAATCAGGGATGCTGACTATGCTGGCCGAGGAAACCCTATGCTACTTCTGACAGGGACGCTAACAACGCTAAGCGGCCGCGGGAACACAACGCTACTTCTGACTGACTACGCTGGCCACACGAACACTACGCTGATTCTGACATGGACGCTACGCTAACTACGTAACGGGCGCCATGCTATTACACAAGCACCATAGGTTATCATCCAGACGCCACAATCAAGATTTATGTTGGAACGAAAGGGAGTCTATAAAAATGTAAGGGCTTGCATGGTCTGTCCATGAAAATGGGGAAATACCTGCTGCCGTAACCGAGGAGGCAATTGATCTCGAGACCAGAATCCTATCTATTCTAGAGTACAATTGGTGAGGGCCATCATAATGTGTGTAGTCTCTGGCCATCAAATTTTTAAGACGCCATGAGTCCAAAACAGACAGTTTGGCCAGACCAGTGGTGAGGTTGTGTGAGGTGTGTATTACTTCAGAAGAATGTTTTAGAGGTTGTGCTGCGGTTTTGTCAACGTTAGGATCTAAGACCGAATTAAATTCTCCACCTATCAGCAAGTGACCTTGGAAAAGTTTTTCTATTAGTTTAAAAAGTTTTGAAAAAGAAAGGGCTTTGGTTAACATTGGGGGCATAAAGATTAACTAAAGGGATTTTCTCTGAGCCGGAGTCCGCGACCTTCTTTTCCAAAAAAATAAAATCTTGAAAACAAGATAGCCACTCCCTGTTTCTTACAGGAGGCCGATGCAGTGTGTGTGCAGGAAATACCTGCCCTTTAATTGGGAGTGATCACCAGTCAAGTGCGTCTCCTGCATCAGGGTTATGTACTTATGTACTTTGTAATTTTGCACTATAATCGCCACTGTGCTTACTGTATTTATGTCGTTTTGTAGAGTAATGTCCAGTGGAGATACAGTAGTTGTGCACAATATCAAGGGAGACAAAGGGCCGTGGTTTTGTGATTGAAGACAGAGTTTGGGATAGCAGGGTGTGTAGAGAGTGCCTTGTAATTCCCTGATTAGTCATGCTAACTTTCCAGGGCATTCACAATGCAGAAAAGTGGAGGGAAGAGGACTTGTGGAATTACAGAAGTGCAACATTGCTGGCAGCTGCATCGACCCACGTAGTATGGCATCACATAGCATTATCAAGATTACACACTGTTGCCGCTACCTGATTTGCCATAAGGACAAGAGACCAGGTTTGTTAGTGTTTAGGGACATTTCTTAAAGTCCTAACTTGAATTTCTAATTCACAATCCTATTATGTGTCTTCAATTTTTGCTGCATTATCCCCCCCCCCCCACACACACACACACACGCGCACACACTTTAAATGTCTTAAATCAAGTATAACATTAGAATGGTCAGAAAAACAACATAAGCTGGGTACATGGACAATATATATTTTATTTTTTTACTGGTACCATCGGGTCGGAACAACCAAATGTTCATTTAGTTCAGTATGAATGGATATATACAGTGTTACTTGCCTATACCGTAGCCCTCTGGCTGCTGTCATGATCAAGTGTGTATGTACTTGCCAATGCTGACACCACCACCTGGTCCTGTCTACTGCGGTGTTGCTGGGTACACTCATAACCTATTGTGTATACAGATTTACACAACACTGGCTCGTTTCTAATTTTTTGATCCAGAGGTATATTGGACTTTAAGTGTAATGTTTTAGCGGCAGAGAGGTTGGCTTTAATATATAGACTATGTTGAGTTGTATTGTTTCGCTACAAATTTTGTTTGAAAATAGATTTTGTTTATGCTACACAAAATTATTGCAAAAAATGTATACCAGCAAACTAATATACTGTACTTAATAACACCATCTTGTGGATGTCAAGCCCCATTTTATACAATATTGCTCATTTCCTCGTCTAAGCAATATTGTTTAAAATATAGCTTTGATATGTATACTAAATATTGTCAAGGATGTGTGCTCCCATGGGTTGTTAATGATGCCCTCAGTCATCCTGCATGTACAGATGAGGGAGCACATCATTAACGAGGGCTCCCCCTGTCTCTTCCTCCCGTCGGTAATCTCTCCAGGTACACACATTGGGCCTTATTCTAGTTCACTCTTTCTGACAAAATCCTTCTCAGATTGACAAAACCATGTGCAGTGCAGGGGGGGGCAGATGTAAAATGTGCACAGAGAATTAGATTTGTGTGAGTTATTTTGTTTCTGTGCATGGTAAATACTGGCTGCTTTATTTTTACACTGCAATATAGATCTCACTTTGAAGTAAAACCCCGCTCAAATCTAATTCTCTCTGCACAAGTAACATCTGCCCCACCTGCAGTGCACATGGTTTTGTCCATCTAAGAAGGATTTTGTCAGAGTGAACTAGAATAAGGCCCATTGCGTAGTGTAACCCGGCTTCAGTGTCCACATTTTAAAATTCCCAAATCAGTAATGTAAACTTCTACACAATGGTTTTGCCTTTTTTTTAGACTGCATTTTCTTGGTGTGTTTTTTTTGGGAGGGGTGGCGGGGGTATTTTGTGTATTGTCTGTTTACTGACCACTTTACTTATCTATATTTACTTATCTCCACAGGTACAAAAAATAATCACCATGTCTGAAGAGGAGCATTTTATTTTCTGCTGAAGAGAAAAATAGCTTTTGTATCTGCACACCAAAGTGTGACACCCTGCAAGCTTTAACATGGATAGTACCCAGGCAGATTACACAAGTCGTAGTCTTTTCAAGAACTTAACTTACCATGGACGGGTTAAAAATAGAGCCAAAATAAATCAGGATATACGAAAATCATACAAGTTTCATGGACAACTGTCACCAAAAATGAAAGAGAAGACCTGTGCTGTTGTTCTCACTAGGCTGGAAGATGTGACTGGGTCCTGTATTGTGGAGAGTCAGGGTGGGACATCACCCAGCATCTCATGCTGGGTGGATGAATTTGGAACTCTAAAAGTTCATACTGGGCTTCCCTCACAACCACGTAGGATAAGTTCAAAAGCAAAGGTTTTTCCAGGGGTTTCTACTGTGACAGGTACGATAATGGATTTTCCAGAACCCCGAAAACGTAGGCTAGCTTCTCTAAATGCTGAAGCAATGAATAACTTGCTTTTTGAGAGAGCTGATGGTTTTTCTTCCAGGAAAGTTAATAAGGATCTAAATAAATCTGATGAACACTGCAAATCTATTGATTGGACTTCCTTAAAAAAGCCAGGTCATCAACCTGTCGGCAAGAAAAACAAGCAGAGTTGCATACCCCACCTTAGGTCACCATCAGATGAAGTGTTTGGTGATGGCATAAAGAGAGAGGTTAATGAAGTGTCTTATTCTCCGGCTCCAAAGAGGTTGGCGAGTTTGAATGCTGTAGCTTTTTTAAAGCTTACTAATGAAAAAGTCCATCCTTTAAAACAAAGGAGCAAGTCAAGCGGAGACGGTGGTCGTTGTTTAAACACTTGCTTAAAGTCTAAACTGAAATCCACAAGATCTCCTAAAAAGATCTGTATTAAGTCTAAAAAAGATTTATTGCATCATAAGTCTGAGGATCGCCATGGTTGGCATGGGGGATCTGAAGTTGGATTTCTGAAACCGGAGTGTCAGGAGTCCTTCGATAAAATGGATCGTGTTCATGTGGAACCGTCTTCCAAGCACTGTAATGGCTCAGAACCTTTGTACCACAGACTGCCTTTGTTAATGGGAGGACAGGCTTCTATGAAGCCGGAGTATGGAAGACCAGGAGAAAAGTCTCCAACTCCCAAACAAGACTTCCAGCAGCCTTCATTTCCAGTGCAACAGCTTCATCATTTACCAGTTCCAGGCAGTCACAAAGATTGCATTTGTCTCTGTGGCTCTTCAGACATAGCTTCTTTGGACGGAACCTATATTTCTTATGGCCAAAGCGGATTACCATATGATGGGTATTCAGATTTCTCCATGTATCCAAAAGATGATGTTTTTTCACAGCCAGTGCACTGTGAAGAACTCTTGGTATCGCAGAGCTCTTTACACCGCAGTGCAATGTTTGAGCATCTTCCCTGGTGCAATTCTCGTTATTCCCATGGAGAAGACACTGGGACCAACACAAATAGTCTTTACGGTGTAATAAGGCTGCCACTTGGCAGAGTTGGCAACACTCACACAGGATCTAGTAGCTATCCATATAAGAAACCTTTAACAGCAGGTATGCAGTTCTCATCCTAGTCTTACTCCTGTTTTTATTTAATGCTTCATATTATACTGTGTGTTCTATTCTAATTTAATGTTCATTATGTGAAATGCATGTTATGTTGCAGATAATTAAATGGTAAAGAGGTAGTATTAGTTGAACAAGAGACTGGAACAGATTAGTTCAGAAAACCGCTGTAGAAGCACAAATTTAGCAAAGTTTCCAGAAAAAAAAAGTACTTATTTCCTAGCACGGCACCCACGATCTAGATTGTATATGTCGGGCCAATATCGCAAGCATTGCATGCATCTTATGTGTTTGTGCGGCATAAGATGCATGCGATGCGATCGACGAGATTTTTACATTGGAATCAATGTGAAATGGTCCCTGAGACCCAATTTTACATTGATTCCAATGTAAAAAGCCCCCCAAACCCCAATTTTAATTGCTAACCCCCCTCATGGGTGAAATCCCCCCCCCCCCCCCCCATTGTTAACGCCAACCCGAAGTGTGGCTAGCCCACGAGGGGCGGCGGTATGCGTCCTCCGACCTTTTCATACCCCCACTATCCACGTCGGCGTGGAGTTGATTTTATATAGTGTGGCGAGCACAGCGCATTACTTCACAGGTATTACGCGGGGCTCGCTGTGCTCGCCACGCTTCGGGCTCGGTGGCTCGCTGCACTCGCCACACTATATAAAGTCAACTCCACGCCGACATGGATAGTGGGGGTATGAAAAGGTCGGAGGACGCATGCCGCCGCCCCTCGCGGGCTTGCTGCGCTCGCCACGCTTCGGGTTGGTGTTGATGGATCTTTTATCTTATGGCATCTTATGGATCTTATGCATCTTATGGATGCATGAGATCCATAAGATGAGATCCATAAGATGCGATATTGTACATACAATTAAAAATCTTTTCAATTGTATAGATTGTATGCCTTAATTAAGGCATACAATCTTATGCGATGGGCGCCGTGCTAGGAAATAAGTACCAAAAAAACTATGGTCATTAAAAGGCAACAGTCCAAAGTTCAAATAGGGGAACCACACCTACTTCCAGTTGGTGTGGCCGCCCTATATGACATTTAAACTGTGCTGCATCCCCAGCTCTCGAGCCGCCACTGGTAACTGCTCTAAAGCTACTTTTATTCATTAAAAAAGTTAAAAAAACATTAGGTTATTTAGGAATAGACTACTAAACCGCATACACATATATTAAGTGACATTAGGGCTGTTTTACAATACAATTCAGCATTACTTTTCAGTGCAGAGTTTGCACTTAATCAAGCTAAATAATTATTAGCTTTTGTCTGTCTTGTTAGACAGTGTAACTAGCTGTCATATTTCTTTGTGGGTTAATACTGTAAATGGCTTTATTTTGTTTACAAAGTATTTGGCGATCATTGCCTAATAATTCCTTTTACAATGGACGATAGTGCTTAAATTTGAGAGCAGATTCAGTGAGAGTGATTAAAAAAAATTTTTTTTTAAAGCACTTTTTCTTAATTCTGAAACACTATCTATAGGTTGATTTGGATAACGAATTAGTTTGTATTTTATCCAAAATGTTTTGGGTACTTGTGTATTATCACGGCGCCCGTTACGTAGTTAGTCCCTGTCAGAATCAGTTGAGTGTTCGTGCGGCAAGCGTAGGCAGCGTCCCTATCAGTATCAGCGTAGTGCTTCTGCCCGTTCACGTGATAGCCGCTGGACCACCAGGACTAGTCATGTAGTTTTGCATGTTAAAAAAACGCTGTTATGCCAGTATAATCTTATGGAAGCGCCAGCTCCGTGTAAAAGGGGGGCGGGGCTTTACTCAGAGCGGGACCAGGCGCGCTTTCTTAATGCTTCCTGCTTCTTCATGCTCCCTGTGGGCGCCATTACAGCTCCTCAGCGGCGTGGTGGATCCTGAGTCTTGTCCGCGGCAGAGACAGCAATTTGAAAGCTATTTAGCGCTGCAGCGCGACATAGCATTGTATTTGCACTGTGTATAGATGATAGCACTGTGTTTATTGCATACCAGCTCTCTCTAATCCGTGAGCTAAGGTTATAGGGTGTACTGGTCCACCAAATAGGTCTGTTTTTCTACCCCACTGGCTAGTTAAGCACCTTCTTTTTACACTCTGCATAGTCTCTAACACATAATGTCTATAGACCCTCATACTGTGTACAAATATCAGTGTGAGTGCAGTGTGTGTGTTGTGCTATTCTGTGGTAGAGGTGCAGCTTCATCATGGTGAAGAAACTGACCTGTATGGTATGCAGCACTAAGTTCATACCAGCTTCACAGTCACAGGTTACCTGTGAGCCGTGTATGGTACCACAGCCAAGTGGTGTAGGTCAGTGGTGTACCCCCACAACTTGTTGGTGCGTCGCAGGTGGATAGTCAGTAGCCTGCTTGGGCCAGCAGCATTAAAACGCTGCTAGACTCTGTCTCTTCCCAGCTGTCTACTAATACTCAGCAGACACAGAGAGTGCAGAGAGAATTGGCCATTTTGTCTGCAAGGGTCGATATTCTCACCCCTCCTCCTGCACAGTCTCATAAGAGGCCTGCTACAACAATGGCCCCTGATACTGAGGATGATGAGGACATCTTAGAAGAAGGGGAGCAGGAGGATGAACTTCCTCTGGAGGAACCCACTGAAGGGGATCCTTTCTTTATGACCCAGAAAAGACAGCCAGTGTATTTTCCTGAACAAGCGCAGTTAGAGAACACTTTTAAAGGTGCCTGGCAAAACCTTGAAAAGAGGTTCCAGCTCTCAAAGAGGTTTGCTAATGCATACCTCTTTGATCCTGCGGGTAGAAAGAAGTGGGAGGAGCCACCTATTGTGGACTCATCAGTTTCCCACCTTTCAAAGAAGGTACTGTTACCAGTCCCGGGTGTATCCGCACTCAAGGACGGTGCGGATAGAAGACTTGAAGCTACGCTAAAGTCCATGTACACAACTAGTGGGGCTTCTCAACGCCCAGTACTGGCCAGTTGTTGGATGGCTAAGGCCATTTATACTTGGTCCATGCAAATCCAGGAGGGTTTGTTAGGGGACATGTCTGTGGCTCACATAGGCGAAAATCTGCGTCACATCCAGGACACGGCAGAGGTGCTTTGTGAGGCGCAGAAAGAATTGGGTGCAATAAACGTGCGCAATTCAGCCATGGCTGTGTCGGCCCGGAGGGCACTGTGGTTGCGTCAGTGGGTTGCTGATGTGGATTCTAAGAGGAGTGTGGAAAGCATTCCCTTCACAGGTGAAAGGCTCTTTGGAAGTGAGCTTGATGATTAGATTTCCAAGGCTACTGAAGGAAAATCCACTTTTCTCCCGTCAGCACCCATGGTTGTAAAACGCCTTTTCACAGGCCAGTCCTTTCATGGGTCTAAGTTTCGGCCCAAGGCTAGAGGTGCCTCCAATGCCAACCGAGGCACAAGAGGAAAATTTAGGAAGCCTAACCCCTCAGGTCACCAGGACCATAGAAATGCTGCAGCTTCTTCCAAGCCTGCTGCATGACGGCATACACCCACCACGAGAAATTCTCGAGGTGGGAGCTCGGCTGTCGCACTTCAGCCAAGTGTGGGATGCCTCGTGCCTAGATTCCTGGGCCCAGGAGTCTTTTGTTGCTAGGCTACAGGCTTGAAGATACTTCAAGTCGGCCCTTCTAGCCTCAAGGGAGGATCGGATTCTCCTACAGGGCTTCACAGGCTCCTTCAGTCAAGGGTGATTTTTACCGGTTCCAAGGCAGGAACAAGGTCAGGGATACTATTCTAACCTGTTCCTTGTACCACAACCGGACGGTTCAGTAAGGCCCATTCTGAATCTGAAATCACTGAACCCCTTTCTTCGAGTGTTCAAATTCAGAATGGAGTCACTATGTTCGGTAATTGCCAGTCTGGAACGAGGGGAGTTCCTAGCCTCCATAGATGTGAAGGACGCCAACTTGCACATCCCAGTTTGGCCCCCGCATCAAATCTTTCTAAGATTTGCACTGGGAAACGACCACTACCAGTTTCAGGTGCTACCTTTCGGGCTGTCTACGGCTCCGCCCGTCTTTACGAAGATCATTGCGGAAATGATGTACCTTCTCAGGCTTCAAAGGGTAAATGTGATACCTTACCTAGATGACCTGCTAATCATGGCAGGTTCAGAAGAGGATATATGGAGATCTGATACAGCGCTCGGGTATTTACTGAATTTATTACAATATTAAAAGAGATGAAATACAAATTATATACAATACATTACATATGAGAATTCTCAAAAATGAAAAAAATGATGATAAAACTGTATTTAAAAAAGGATGATTTCCAGCTAGCAATCAATGTCGGGGCAAAAAATGGATAATTTTAGTCCAAATCAACACCAGGATGTATAGTTACCATATATTATGGGTGACCTTAAATGGGAGTGGGTTTTCAGAGTCCCGGAGATTTCCCGGTGGTGGATTCCCGAATCTCTCACGGTTGGTGAAATAATGAGGCAGTCCTTAAGGTACGGCTGGTACCAAATGTATTGGCTGCAGATTTCAGGGGATCCAAAGTGGTAGATACAACAAAACTGGTCCGGGTATGGTGTCCTCTGAGATTCCAAGGTTGTGAGATGGATGGCTCTCCAATAGAGTGCTAAAGCAGGATCTGGTGGCTCAACGCGTTTCGGCGTGTTCACACGCCTTCATCAGGAGTTTCCAGCTCCTGATGAAGGCGTGTGAACACGCCGAAACTCGTTGAGCCACCACATCCTGCTTTAGCACTCTATTGGAGAGCCATCCATCTCACACCCAGTTCCATTTCAAAACCTTGGAATAAATACCCGAGCGCTGTATCATATCTCCATATATCTTGTTCTTGCACTTTTGGGAGCCTTACACCCTCCCGATACAGCAGCTATAGTTACACTGGTGGTTCCTTTCTTTTTATACTAGGTTCAGAAGAGGCCTTGAGGAGTGCACTCTAATCTGACCATGCAGCTTCTAAGAGACCACGGGTGGATTTTAAATATACAAAAGTCCTCGTTGATCCCGAGCCAAATAATTGTGTTCCTAGGCATGATTCTGGACACGACGGAACAAAAAGTGTTCCTGCCTGTGGAAAAGGCCACTGCACTACAGCAACTGGTGAGAGAGGTCCTAACAGACACTCTGGTTTCAGTTCATCTTTGTCTCAGGTTGTTGGGCAAAATGGTGTCTTCGTTTGAAGCTATCCAGTTTTGCCGTTTTCACTCCAGAACCTTCCAGCTGGATATTCTGACAAAGTGGTCAGGGTCCCCCCTGCAAATGCACAGGAAGATTTGCCTGTCAACACAGACTAAGCTCTCTCTACAGTGGTGGCTCAATTCGCCCCATGTATTGGCGGGTCGGTGTTTCCAGATCCAGGACTGGCTTCTGTTAACCACGGATGCCAGTCTAAGGGGTTGGGGAGCTGTGACACAGGGAGTCCGTCTCCAAGGCTGATGGTCTCCACTGGAATCCAGGTTGCACATAAACAAGCTGGAGTTAAGGGCAGTTTACTATGCTCTTTAAAAGGCGGCTCCGATGTTACAGGGCAGGGCGGTGCAAGTCCAGTCGGACAATGCAACTACAGTTGCGTATATCAACCGCCAAGGAGGGACGAAGAGCATGCCTTGCATGAGGGAAACAATCAAGATCTTTTCCTGGGCAGAGCACCATGTCAAAGCACTGTCAGCAATCTTCATACGGGGAGTCGACAACTGGGAGGTGGACTTCCAAAGTCGTCACAACCTCCATCCCGGGGAGTGGGGACTTCACCCTCAAGTGTTCAGTGCCATCGTGAATCATTGGGGGCTACCTCAGATCGACCTCATGGCCTCACGGCTGAATCACAAGGTGGACAGGTACCGTGCATGGACCAGGGATCCAGGGGCGGTAGCTGTGGATGCCCTGACTTGGTCGTGGGATTTCCGGCTAGTGTACCGGTTTCCTCCACTCCCATTACTGGCGCGGGTGCTGAAGCGGATTCGGCATCAAAGGGCAGAAGCCATCCTAGTGGCACCAGACTGGCATCGAAGGGCCTGGTACTGTACGTGGACATTAAGGCCATGCAAGTGGAAGACCCATGGCGTCTTCCTCTAAGAAAAGACTTACTCCTCCAGGGGCCGTTCGTCTATCAGGACTTACAGCGACTGCGTTTAATGGCCTGGAGGTTGAGCAGCAGATCTTAGGCCGCAAGAGCCTACATCCCTCGGTCATTGCCACCATGACGAAAGCGAGGAAGCCAGTTACAGCTTCTCACTACCATGTAATGTGGCCTGGTGTGAGAAGAATGGCTTACCACCAGCCGTATTTCATCTGAACAATCTGTTGAGATTTCTTCAGGCTGGCTTGGAGCTGGGACTCAGATTGGGTTCCTTGAAGGTCCAGATCTTGGCTCTGTCATTATTTTTTCAAAAGAAACTGGTGATCTTGCCTGAGGTACAAACTTTTCTACAAGGGGTTCTGAGAATTCAGCCCCCCTTTATACCACCCACTGCGAATACACTAGGAGACAGGGTAGGGATTGTCACGGGTGTGGTGCACCAAGGGAGAAAATAACTTTTAGACTCTAAAATATACCTTTTATTTGGTTTATTTAAAACTGCGAAATATATACAAACTAACATGAAACATTGAACAGTGATTACAGTGATTATTTAAAAACTGCGCGCGTGCTGTATTGGCATGCAGTACCTCCTAGTATGTTGATCACTTCTTCTGATATCACCTCTAGTACTGACCCTTAACGTATCTGATGGCTTGATATAGCCTTTGTAACAGATATCAACGGGTATGGGTGCATACATCAATATATCGGGTGATCCGGGTTTGTGCTGGGTGTCTGGATTACTACTAAGTGTGATTGTGTCCCTATGTTCGTGCTAGGGGTGGCAGCAGTCAGTCGATGTTTATCAAGGAACAATTCCTTATTTTGGAGAGTGGTAAGTTCAGGTTGGATCAATTTCCAAATCTCCTGGTGTGTATAGATTTGGTGTACGTTTTTAGGGGCAGATTGGGTAAAGCTCCCAAAAGGTCCAGTGTGTGTAGCCCTGGTGCACACCCAGATTTGGAGATAGACCTTTATTGGGTATGCAGTAATGCGCCTTGGGACTTGGTTCTAACCTTTCTGAAGTCCTCTTGGTTCTTTCCATTGGAAGAATCTGAGTTAAAACATGTTACTTGGAAGACTGTGGTCCTGATGGCGTTGGCTTCGGCCAGGCGGGTGTCTGAGCTTGGGGCGTTGTCATGTAAGAGCCCTTACCTGGTGTTTCATGAGGATCGGGCGGAACTCCGGACAAGGCCACAATTCCTACCAAAGGTTGTGTCGGCGTTCCACCTCAACCAACCGATTGTGGTTCCTTCCAGCGCGGCACATCCGGATATACCTCTTTCCTTGGATGTGGTTCACACTCTAAAGGTGTATGTTAAGCGCAAAGCTAGAATCCATAAGACGGATAGTCTTTGTGCTTTATGATGCGCAGAAAAAGTGCTCTCCTGCTTCTACGCGGACCATAGCACGTTGGATTTGATGCATGATCCAACAGTCATATGCAAAAGCTGGTTTGTCCCTTCCACCATCGTTGAAGGCCCATTCAACCAGATCCGTAGGGACTTCTTAGGTGGCTGCTCGGGGGGATCTTGGCCCTGCAGCAAGGCCGCAACTTGGTCAGGTCATCCCACATTTGTAAGATTTTACAGATTTGACACTCTGGCCAGGGAGGATTCCCAGTTCGGACAAGCGTTTCTACAGCAGACTCCGCACATACCAGCCCATTCTGGTAGCTTTGGGACCTCCCCATAGTATAGAACCCAGTATCCCATTGGACGGTAGAGAAAATAGGATTTTCTCGTAGTCCATATGGGATACTGGGAGCCTTTCTCTGTGCGGCATTCCTGCTGTAAGACACTGTTACTCTTACTTTTGTTAGGGCTTGTTGCCTTGTTGTCAATTATGACCTTATTCAAAAGTTATAAATGACCTCAGCTGTTGTTATGATTCACCTCTTTTATTATTTTTCTGTTTGGTTTGGGTGTGCTGTTACGAATCTCACCACGTTTACTTATTCACATACTTCCTCACATTACTCTCCCTCGGTAGTTTTTCATTAACTGACTAGTGGAGGGAGATAGAGGGGAGGAGCCATTGCACCCACACTGAACGTTTTAATGTGCCTGTCTCACCTGCGGAGGATCTCTATCCCCATAGTATTGAACCCAGTATCCCATATGGACTACGCGAAAAGGATTTACCGGTAGGTACCCAAAATCCTATTTTTATTTGCATGAAACAAGGTTTCAGAACATGAAACCATTTGTGTACAATCTCAGGAACAGTGTTTGAATGTTACAGTAAGCAATCATTTTCTTGAGTGCCAGTTACATGTGCTGTTACAGAAGTCCCCAGTAGTGCCAGTTACGTGTCATGTCGCCAACAGTACTGTTACAGAAGTCCCCAGTAGTGCCAGTTTAATGTCATGTACCCTGCAGTGCCTGTTGTGTGTCATGTCTACAGCAGTGCTTTCGCTTATTTTGCAGCTAACTTGCCAGTTTTATTCTCCTCCCAACTTTTAGGTTTTCTGTAATATAATATTTTGAACAGAAAAGGGCATACAGACCTTTTTGGCCGAGCAATGTGCTTCAGCACAATTGCACAGCACCCCCCCCCCCTCCCCCCAATGCTGGATGCTGAGCAGGGGTCTTACCTATTTTGTAATAGGCAAAGCCCCGCGATCGGTGGAAAGCCTGTGCAAGCCTTGACTTTCCCTGCACGTGATAGCGACACCCGGGACTGTGCATCGCCATCGCTGTGGGGCTTACACACAGAGCAATCAGTGCTCCATTTCTAAGCGATATAGTTAGTAGACCTTCTGGGTGTTTACCCAATTCGGCCAGTAGCACGCAGCAGAAATGCCCGTCATGTGTTACCTTTCTGCTGTTATTCAATGGTGAGCAACCATCAAATGATTTAACCTTTGTGTGTGCACTTGCGAGCAGATGTGTAAGTGTACACATCAGCTCACAGCGTAGCCAGGATTTGTGCAGCGGGGGTGGCTCCGAATATATGCAGCCTATCGAGCAGGTCTGAATCGGGCCCTTTATTGTCATCTATCATCGTACTAAAGGTCATGACTATCAGAGACACTCAGGTTGGAAGCTGTGATGATTTGGCATGGAATGGCCTTAAATATTTATATGCAGACTCCTATTTCAGACCAATGAAACCAATTCTAAACTTGTGCCTCATATTGCTAAGACCCGGATTCTTAGGTTCTAACCTATTCTAATAGCTCCCATTATACTCAATATGTTAATTGTGCTGTTATGTTGTATGAAACAGGGAATAACATAGATTTAATTTCTACAGGATCTAATATGACCCAATCTGGGAGTTAGTACCTAATATGACCCACTCTGGGAGTTAGTACCTAATATGACCCACTCTGGGAGTTAGTACCTAATTTGACCCACTCTGGGAGTTAGTACCTAATATGACCCACTCTGGGAGTTAGTACCTAATATGACCCACTCTGGGAGTTAGTACCTAATATGACCCACTCTGGGAGTTAGTACCTAATTTGACCCACTCTGGGAGTTAGTACCTAATATGACCCACTCTGGGAGTTAGTACCTAATATGACCCACTCTGGGAGTTAGTACCTAATATGACCCACTCTGGGAGTTAGTACCTAATATGACCCACTCTGGGAGTTAGTACCTTATATGACCCACTCTGGGAGTTAGTACCTAATATGACCCACTCTGGGAGTTAGTACCTAATATGACCCACTCTGGGAGTTAGTACCTAATATGACCCACTCTGGGAGTTAGTACCTAATATGACCCACTCTGGGAGTTAGTACCTAATATGACCCACTCTGGGAGTTAGTACCGAATATGACCCACTCTGGGAGTTAGTACCTAATATGACCCACTCTGGGAGTTAGTACCTAATATGACCCACTCTGGGAGTTAGTACCTAATATGACCCACTCTGGGAGTTAGTACCTAATATGACCCACTCTGGGAGTTAGTACCTAATATGACCCACTCTGGGAGTTAGTACCTAATATGACCCACTCTGGGAGTTAGTACCTAATATGACCCACTCTGGGAGTTAGTACCTAATATGACCTATATTGACTCTTAGAACCTCAAAAGACCTGTGTGGAATGAGTAGTTTTCATATGTATTTATATATACAGATGCGTATCATACACAGCATGACTGACTGCTCCTGAGATTCGAGGGGGCGCGTGCTCGTACCTGAGTATCTGGGGAGCCAGCAGTCTCATGTTTACTTCTGTGTGCAAATAGATCCCAATCATGCGGCATAGAGCTTCCGCGATGCGAGAGCAAAAGATGCAAGTTAGTAGCGGAACACATCTGCAGTGGCATCACAGGACGGCACAGGCTGCAATGGGCTAGGGCTATACCAGTGCCAGCTCATTTAAAGGAGTCTGGTACTGTACTGTAATGTTACTGCACTGCAGTCATGGCTTTCATAGCGTTCATTCTAGCTTTCTGCACCTTTCAAATTCTGTGCAGTTCCCCTTTTCTGCCTGGGATGTGACCTCTCTGCTTTGGTGCTTCTAGTCTAAAAAATACAAACCAGACTGTACTAGAAACACCACAGCAGACCGCAACACCCAGATAGCAAATAGAAAGGCGCAGGCTGCTAGAATTAACACTACTTTAATCTGGGGTCAGCATACATCTCCCAGACTCCTGTAGTGACAAAAACAGGGGCCAGGGTGTAACCCCTGCCCTGTGAAGGGGTTGGGATCATTTGGGCTACAGCAAGTTGGTCAACGGTCATTAGGTCGACACCATTGTATCCACATGGCTATAGGTCGACATGGCATTAGGTCAACGCAAGCATTAAGTCGACGTGGTCTAGTTCTACAGTCAAAAGGTCAACATTGGTTTTTTTACTTTTTTTTTTTTACCCGAATATCGACCCACAATCGACATGGACATTGATTAAAGTGCACCGCTTCCCCTCGCATTCGGTTGCGGTGCCTCGCTGCGCGTGACACACTATTTTATTCTCCCACCAGGCCCTAGTGGATGGTAGGGCATGAAATACCGCCTGGAGGCTCAAAGTCAAAAACCCCATGTCGACCTTGAACCATGTTGAGGTGTCGACCAACTTGTATATCTGTAAGAAATGTTGCATGGGTTTGTTTTATTTTCATTCAATGCATTTAATTCTTAAACTGGAATTTTTAAAAGCTATAAAATCCTAAAACCTCATTTTAGTTTTTTAGATTCTCAAACCTGGAACTTGTTAATAACAGATGAAATAGCAAAAGTAATGTGTCTTTGGTAACATCCATAGCTGGATTTATCTGTCTGGTTATTGCATTCCATCAGTAAAGGAGCCCACACACGCACCGATCCCGGTAGTGCGATGCTATGCGATGGGGTGCATGCTCCCGCGGCACCTCATCGCACAGTACAAAAAGTATGTGCTGCACATACTTTTTGTACTAGCTTTTTATAGCATCGCATCGCATGCACATCGCATGCACAAGGCATACGATGCGATGCTATGTGTGCTAGTTAAGCCCAAAACGCACGCCGGGATCGATGCGTCTGTGGGCACCATAAGGATGCCGACAGTCACAAGACTGACACTCCTCCTAAACCTGCTAGCTAGTGTCTAACTCCTGTACCACTCTGCTTAAACCTAACTCGCCCCGCAGCCTTACCCTAACCCCCTTCTAAGTGCATAAACCTACCCGCCCCCCGCACTACTGATCGGGTTACCGGCTGTCTGTATTACGGCATTGGTATCCTGATGCTTTTCGAGGTGCTGGTCTATACATTCATCCTAACCCTGTCTTGTTACATGAATACCGCATTGTATCATAAAGTATATGTTTATTGCATTCTATTATGGCACATAATTCTGTTTTCTGGTAATCTTTGTAAATAGCAGCTGTCTGTAAGAATACTTACCTGACCCCAGGCGAGATTCCCTGCTTCGGGATGCCGTTTTCAGATTTCTGAATGACAGCATCTCAACTATCGGTCATCTGTATATATAAATAAAGTCTATATAGTATCTAGTGTATATATAATAAATCTGTATATATGTCCCTGTGTAAGACCAGAATTCTTTCTTTTAAAGCCTCTCAACCACATAAAACCTTCATAACATTATGGTGATACATTGTTATATGATAAATGCGTTTTATCCCAAGCCAACCAAGGTTCCGTTACTTTTGATCAGTGTAGTTACTTGAGGACATACAGTATATTTAAGTGTTGCTGGACGTGTTTGTTACACGTGGTTAGAACACACTTATATGTGTATTTTGATGAATTGGGCGTCTATTTTTCTTCTTTAGTCCACTGTCTCTTAGCGTACATAAATGTAATACTTTCTCAGCAGGTTTGGGTTGATAGGTAGACCGTTAATAGGTTGACTTGTATATGGACGACATTACAGTGGTCGACTCGATTTTTGTGATTTTCTAGTTTTGCATACATCCACATGGACTATGATTGGTCATTTGCTTTAAGCATGGTGGGTGAAGCACTATTTTTTTTTTTTTTTGTGCTGAAACCTTAATTAAATTAAAGAAACATAAAAAAACGCATGCCGACCTTTCTTCTGTCTACCTTTTTTGCATGTTGACTATTTAGGGTTGACCTAGACAAATCCTTATTACTGGTTACCTTATGAACCACATACAGATGGAGCGGGCTCTTGCAGGGGATGGGGGAAGATTCGCCATCCGCCATCCCCCGCCAGCCGCCGCAAGGGGACGCGCGCGCACGCATCGCCTTACAACGGGGTTCCCGCTGCCTCGCCGAGGGTCGCCCCGGATCCTCGCCGCGCCCCCCCCCCCCCCCCTAACCCTGTCCGCCTCCCTGAAGCGGAGATGGACAGGGTTCCTGTCACCCCGCCGACGGGAAACTGAGATGCGTCTCTTCGCCAGATTCTGGCGCAGTGCCAGCAATGAAGAGACCAGCTCCACCTGTACTCCTTAACAGAGCATATTATATTCATTGTTTATCTACATAAGGATCAGTGGACTAATTATGAGCGCCGACATTCGTATACAGTGGGACGGGCGGCACCCTTTCTTAAAAAAATCTATAAGATTCTTTCAACTGTTTTATCACTGCATAATTTTTCTTTATCTCCTGCCATTTAGAAGGATACAAGTCACTAGACCAGCTCAGCATAACAATCCCCACAGCAGGTCACCCTGTCTCTCCTGCTCACCCGCTCTCAGGATGCCCGGTTCCCAGTGCCCCCCCTGCTGCTGAGCCTGTCCCCTACCTACAGACACCTAACTCGGAACCTCCGACAATGGCCATGCTGAAAACTGCACGTGAATGCCCACAGAGCTCCAAGCCCCCAAGTGGCTCCAAATCGGGTATTCGGAACACAACGGGGTGTGTCCATGCAGCTGACAGCAAAACAAGCAAAAGCCACCCCAAGCAGCAAAGGATCAGCAAAAGAAGAGCTACAAATGGCTGGATACCTTTGGGAACCGCTTGTGAAAAAGCAGTTTTTGTGGTGGTATGTGTTTCATTCAATTCTTAAGCCACCTCTAATGTGGAGTGTGAATAGAGTTTAGCAATTTTATATCTAATATACAAAAGTATAAAGTAAAGGCAAAAAACGTTACTGAAACACAGATAAACCTGCAAAAGTATTTTGGACTTGAAAGTTGAAGCATTGGAGAAAATTTAAGATAAAGGGCTAAAAGTAATGGCCTCCAGGTTGCCGGAGGTTCGGGTTTTTGTGGCGTCTGCCTTATTTTTATTTTTTAAAGCAGCATTTTTTTTACAAGGCAAAACCAACTGGCTTTGCTTTTGCTGCTTTAAAAATAACGTGCAGACTCCTGGGGGCAACAGGGAGGTGTCTTAGCACATATATGGGGTATAGTCTGTTTTCTGGGCGTGTTATAAATGTGTTGTGGGCATTTCTGTAAAAGTGGTTGCACACTCAGATGCTCAACCGCTCACTTGTGAGGCCATGCTTGGATGGAGAAACTGCAACTGCCATGGGCCTGGACTCTGCAATCAGACTCACCAAGCAGATACTGATGCTGAAAATTCATGTCTCAGTCCTTAAACATTTGGATGTACGAAATGACACCAGGGTTGGGCTTTCTATTGGCATTTGCACAAATTTAAAGATGGGTGACTGACCCCAATTGAAGCAGCACTGTAGATGCTTATGTGTCCACCTCTTAAATAGGCTCTGTCTGTCCTGAATGTCAAGACTTTAAGCTGGCCATACACTAGTGGGATTAAGCCGCTTTATTTTATCTGATGGATTGGGTCCAGAGATCCGATGAAAAGTGGCAAATTGGCTCTTTGTGGAGTTTTATATCTGATTCTGATCTAATACCTTGTCCCGTGTGCGTCGGATCAGACAGTCTTCGGTAGCATTGTATGGGATAGCATATGATCTATCGTATTTAGTCCTTTCGCATACGATATATCGTATATGTGATCCAGCCTCAGGGGAGCTGCGGGGTCACCTGCCGGGATATCGCATGTGATTCTAGCATGCGATACATTGGCCTAGTGTATGGGTGCCTTCAAATTACCAGCTTAAATCTTTATATTGAGGTGGGTTTAAGGTCTGGGAAATCTCTTCTGGAAGTCTGTTGTATTTTCAAGGTGTAACTCGCATAAATGGGACCTCCTATACTTGTTCTTTACACTCTGCTTTTTCTTTGTTCCCAGAATGAGCCTGAGCCTGCCCTCAGAAGGAGTTATCAGGCTGTGGAGAGGAATGGAGAGATTATTAGAGTCCGCGACACTGTCCTTTTAAAATCTGGTCCCAGGAAAAAATCCATGCCATATGTGGCAAAGATATCTGCCCTCTGGGAAGAACCCAAAACCGGTACTGGAAAGCTATACTTGCCAATAGAGATGAACAGATTTGAAGTATTACTCCATGAAACATTTGTTTAAGTTTTTGCCAGACAAATTTAGCATTAGGTGTCCACTGTCATTCCCTCACAACCTCACATAGAACAACGTCTTCCCTGTTATCATTCCAGCTCTGTTATAAGGCTAAATTGTCTAACATTTACATTCACAAAATCTTTGCTGAATGGCATTACATGGAATGATTACAGAGAAAGATTGGGTCAATATAGTCTCACCTCTGCAAAACACCATGTGCTCTGAAGTTGGGGCAAATGTATCCTGTTCAGGAAGAGTTATATTTGGGGAGGGGGAGGTGTGGGGGGGTCGGAACTGAAATCTAAATTGCAGTTAAAATATAAAGCAGCCAGTATTTACTCTGCACAGACAAAAAATAACTCCCACAGGGGCAGATTTATTAAGCTTGGAGAAGAGATAAACTGGAGATAAAGCGGAGAAAAGGTAAAAGGAGATAAAGCACCAGCCAATCAACTCCCAACTGTCTTTTTTAAACACAGCTGATTGGCTGTGCTTTATCTCCTTTTACCTTTTCTCCGCTTTATCTCCAGTTTATCTCTCTTAATAAATCTGCCCCAGATCCAAATACACTACAATGATTTCGCACAATTTCATTTGATTACGACCTTTCAGGCCGATATATGATTTGTAAAGTGGCAAATCGTATGTATTTTCTATCCGATCCAATTGAAGTGCAGTCCCGCGAGTGTCAAATACGGCACCATCGATTTATCGGAATCTGATGGATGTGGTTTTTCACCTTTTTTTGTGCCGAGAGGCGGTTTTTCATGCCCTACCATCCACTAGGGCGTGGTGGAAGAATAAAAAAGTCAGGGTCAGCCATATAGTTGAAGTGTATGGGGCCCTTAATTCGCTCTCTTTCGGCACATGTTACATCTGGCTCAGCTGCAGTGCACATGGTTTTGTCTTGCAAATTTGTCTTGCAATCAGGTCTGAATTAGGCCTTAGGTTCTCCTGATTGTGTGGTACCTCTGTTTTATACTGCATATCTTATATAATTAAAGGCTAACTCTAATCCTCACCTCTATGGTGGGAATTCAAGTGTTTTGCTCACTGGAGGTCACTAGATAGTTCCTGTTGGAGCTATTAAAGAGTTGTTCTGTTTGTGCAGAAACAGCCATCAGTGCTAACTTGACTGTTCTGATGTTCTGTCATTTTGACGAGCAGGTACTGTAACTAGTAAGGCTATAAGTGTTACAAACATACATTTCTTCATATACAGTGTTACTGTTATTAAAGCATTGTTTCTTTTTCAACCAGGTGAGCTGATGATGAGTCTCTTCTGGTACTACCGGCCAGAGCACACTCAGGGAGGACGCAATCCCAGCATGCACCAGGTGAGTATGCTAACATACTATAGCGCCACCTAGCTGCTCATGTATGTATTGCTACTTATTTATTTACTTCTTTAAACAGGTAGTAACATGATCAATTCACTTGCAAGCAAAGCTCACAATGTACTGTTGCAATAGCGTTGGAAACACCTCAGTGTCATGCCTAATCACCTCCCATTTGACTTAAAATCAGGAATATATTTGAGCAAGCCAATTTTAGTCTATTCTAGAATATGCATTCTTGGGGATACTATGCATCATGTGCCCGCACTAGATCTGCCTGCATCACTAGAAGTTAAATTGACCCATATTTATAGTTTTGGAGTGGAAATGTCCCCTGTGAGACACTTTTCCAACCAGCATTTAGGTTTTATAAAACCCTTGTCATGTTCTGAGATACCTGAACAGCACTTATAGTTTGATAACACAGCAAATTACCATTTCTCCCAGAAACGCCTCTTTGGCTTGGCTAGTAAAATGTTGCGCCATCTAGATAGCAGATAACTAGCAAACAGCATGATAATATTTGCTTGACACACACGTATATCCCTGCTATACACCAATGAAAAGGCTAGCATGGAATACGGAGTTGCTGGATTGGTTAGCATATTCATACCCGTTGTAATTTGCCCATCTTTTGTATAACCAGGGGCAGGATTATTGGACGGGGAATTATATATATATATATCAGGGCTCGACAAACCCCGGGGGCCAGGTCGCCACGGCGACCAGATTCTGCTTCCTGGCGACCAGATTTTCTTGGGGAGGAAGCAGAATCTGGTCATGGCGGGGTGCACTTGCGGTAACAGCCGGACAGAGGGGCTTTCAATCTACCTGGCGGTATGAGAGCTAGTTCAGATGCCCATCCCTGTAGCTGCTCGTGCCTTCCCTGGCAGCTCTGCAGAGAACTGAGCCGCCTCACTGCCGAGCACCAGAGCTGCCTGCTCCCGATAGCCCCCCTTAGGCAGCCAGAAGCCCCTTCCTCCGGCGCAACTCTCACCCGGCTGCGCGGTCAGACACTCAAAGCCTGTCTGTTTGTGCTGCTCTCTCCGTCACTCACTGCCCGCCGGAGAGAGTGCACCCGGCGGCACAGACTGCACTGCAGGTCCGGGTCCTCCTCCGCTCTGTGCTGCTAAGCGCAGGGGGAGATCTCAGACACTCCTCCACTCCCAAAAGCGGCACTGGCAGTGAGGCCTCGCTCCAACACATGGACCAGAGGCTGAGACTCCTGAGAGGGGGAGCTTCTGCTGAGGGGACCAGGTACTAAGCACAGTATGTGTCAGGGAGGGGAGGCTCTGCAGGCTGCAGCACAATATGTGTCAGGGAGGGGAGGCTCTGCAGGCTGCAGCACAATATGCATCAGGGAGGGGAGGCTCTGCAGGCTGCAGCACAATATGCATCAGGGAGGGGAGGCTCTGCAGGCTGCAGCACAATATGTGTCAGGGAGGGGAGGCTCTACAGGCTGCAGCACAGTATGTGTCAGGGAGGGGAGGCTCTGCAAGCTGCCATATCAACCCCTATCCCCTCTCACAGTACAGGCTGCTGGGCTGCCTAAAGAACGCATCAGCGCACAGCGCCAAACTTAGGAAGAACCCATATGTTGCATAATATGTAATATTCATTACGACATTTGGTATTATATGTGATGGGCATTACAGTGTTTGGTATATGTAATGGGCATTATGGTGTGTGGTGTAATATGTTTTTTTGTAAAAAGGGGGATAGCGAAATTATACCGGTGCACAGGTTATGAAGTTTCAAAATATGATGGTAGAAGAAATGTGGTGTAATATGTCATAGGTATTACGGTGTGTGGCATAACGTATAATGGGTATTATGGCATGTGGTATAACATATAATGGGTTTTGTGACATGTGTAAAAGGCATTAGTGTAAATTTTTGGTGCGCGGCTTTGGCACGCACTGTCCCTATTTTTAGTTTGTCTGGCTCCTACTTTTTCATCCTGGCTCCTAGATTTTAAAGAAATTTGTCAAGCCCTGATATATATATATATATATATATATCTATCTATCTATCTATCTATCTATCTATCTCTATCTCGTGGTGGTAGGGCCGCACTCCGGCGACTTTTCAGAATAAAGAAGACAGACGCCTGCTTACATCCGTCTGTCTCCTTTATTCTGAAAAGTGTCTGGAGTGCCGCCCTACCACCACGATATATTTGGGGATGTGCTTGTCTTCCAGGGGAAGGCACCTGGTGCTGCTGATTCTACACTGAACCGTGGAGTGCCGGCTATCCCACAAGCTATATAGATAGATAGATATATATAGATATATATCTATATACATATATATACATATACATATGTCTAGTGTCTGTTTGTGTGTCTTCAAAACACTGCCATCTGTTGGCAGCGAGTGAAACTGCATCTTTTTCCTATCAGCCTATGGTGGATGCTGGTACATTGGGGTATGCTTGGGACTGGGTCTTTTTAAGGAAGTTGCTGGTTTTTTTTCTATTTTTTACACAACGCAGCTGCTGACGGCTCCCTCACCCAGCGGACAGTGAATTAACCTGTTGGCGCACTCACCGACCACCTCCTTGCGCTTGGTGGGAGCTGCGGCCGAGTTGCAGGAGCAGGTAAGCGGGTCTCCACTCGCGGGGACCCGGTGTTAGGGGCTCAAAGCGCCGGGTGTGGAGGCATCCCCGGTGGGCTAGCAGTGTGGCTGTCGTTTCTGTTGTCTTCGCCAGACCACCATGGTTTATCGCCGCAAAACAAGGCTTAATGGTGGAGGTCCTGGGGGGGGGGGCCTCACCTCCATCCCCTCTGCGACATTGTGGCCTGGTTTTCCTGCTGTGGGCTGGATCTCCTCCCTTCCTCTGGGCAGCGGTGCCCATTTATTTATTAACAGACCTGTGCGCTCAGCTGACCAGAGATCCAGCGCCTGCCTCACTCAGAATCTTCGCTGTCACGTGTTTCCCCCATACCCCACTTCGCTTGTTGGCGCTAGTGTGGGTTACAAAGTGACTCCAATTTTCGAAGTCTGTACTGGGTCTGTTCTCTCTTTTCTTGCTTATATCACTGTACTTTCACTTTCAGCTAACATATATACAAGTATAGCCCTAACTAAGTATATATAATTTGTGAGGGTTTGCAATTGCAAAGCTGTATAGCATAAGGCGGTTTAGTATTTTTCATTATGTCTTAGGCTGTTTATTTGTCATATAAGCTGTATAGCAGCCACATAGGCTTGTTTGCCATATTACTATTACTGCTCTGTTCATCTACAGCAGAAGTTCATTGTGTCTTTTCTAAGTCACATTATTCAGCATCACCTTCCGCTTATTTGTTTATAAGCTGCTATTAGTACAGTACTTATGGTTTCACAAGGCGTTTGTGCAGATCACAGCCCATATGTGTTTGTGTAGCAAACAGCGTGCAGTCCTATATAAACTGTATCACTATGCCTGCTAAGGGGTCAGCAATTTCTGCAGGAATGGGGCTTCTCCAGATCTGCATGCTTGCACTTCACGCAAGGAAAATTTTAGGATCATACAGTCCTTTGTGAGCGTTGCATCATGGGGGACCCTAGCGCGCTATCTAGTAGTGAACCGGCTGTCTGTGAGCTGGAATGGGCTTCCTCTTTAGCCTTGGCAATGAGAGTGCTTGCTTCCCAAATCAGTCTCTCTTGCCTCGGCTCCTCCAGTGCAACAGACCCTGTCTGTGGCTCAGGACCCACAACCTGCTTGGCCGCAGGGTCTAACCCAGTGAGTTTAGGGGTTGGTCCAGGTGTCAGGCTCCCTGCATCAGGCATTAAGACCGTCTCTTCGCAAGGCATTGCCTTGTGAATCCTCCCCATCTTCTCAGGTTGAAGAGTCACAATCTGAACAATCCTCTGCAGAGGACTCTGAGGCTCAGGATGATGACCCGTCACCTTCTACTGAAGAACATATGATGCAGGTCAGAGTGTATGCACTCATTAAGTCAATTCAGGCAGTGCTAAACGCCAAGGACAATGAGTCACTGCTCCCTCAGACACCCCTTTTTAGGCGTACAAAGAAGGGCCCTGAGGTGTTTCCTCAGTCGACCTAATTGAATAATTTCTTCAATGAGGCATGGAAGCATCCTAATAAGACATTTTAAAGTCGCTAAGCACATTGCTTCCTTCGATCCCCTATCTGAGTATAGGAAGGTCTGGGAGCTACCCCCACCGGTGGACTCCCATATTTGCCAGATTTGGTTAAATCCACCACTCTGCCTATCTTACGTTACCTCTCTCGGGGACCCTGTGGACAAAAAACTGGAACAGTTCCTCAAGTCCATTTTCATGCAGCAGCATGAACCTCTTTAGCTATAGGCTTTTGGGCAGACGCCCGCACTGAGGGCTTACAGTCAGGAGCACGGCGCTCTGTGCTTCTGTCTCTGGTTGGTTGACGGTATCAGAGAATCCAGTACATACCTGGGCGAGGCTACTGTGGATATGGGGATATTGCATCGAAGATATCAGCTGTATCTGTGGCTGCTCGCAGAGCTTTATGGTTGCACTCTTGGTAAGTGGATGGCGAGCGTGTTCTGTTTGGACCTGACCTCTCTAAGAAGCAAGCTCCTGCGACCAGCGATCATAAGGGGGCTAAAAACGGGAGCGCGCACCGGTTATCGCCGGTGCACACTCCAATCGCTGGCAATATGGTTGCTCAGCGACCATATTGCCAGCCATTATAGCTCGTTTGTATGCACCTTCTGTCCTCTTTCAGAGGCATTGTCTACTGTCTGTACCTTTCTGCAAGGCTTTTACATATTCAGCCTCCGGTTCTTCACCCAGTTCAACCTTGGGATTTACCTTTTTAGTACTACGCAAACTGCAGGGTGCTCCGTTTGAGCAGCTAGAATCTGTAGAACTTCCTTGGTTAACATGACGACTTTTTTCTTTTTGTTGGCCATCGCCTCGGCCTGCAGAGTTTCTTCTATAGCGCACACAGATTCCGCAGCGTTTTACAGAGAAAATTTAAACATATCAGTCCCTGCCCCAATGGAGCTTACAATCTATATTCCCTACCACATGTACACGCACACACAGACATTCTAGGGTTATTTTTTTGGGGAGCCAATTAGCCTACCAGTATATTTTTGGATTGTCGGAGGAAACCGGAGTACCCGGAGGAAACCCACGGGAATATGAGGAGAATGTACAAACTCTGCACAGTTAGAGCCATGGTGTGAATCGACCCCAGTGCC
This sequence comes from Crinia signifera, assembly GCF_055691185.1. Taxonomy (NCBI): domain Eukaryota; kingdom Metazoa; phylum Chordata; class Amphibia; order Anura; family Myobatrachidae; genus Crinia; species Crinia signifera. The sequence continues at coordinate 76,318,401 of NC_139228.1, forward strand.
GTGAGGCAGTAATGCTAACCATTACACCATCCGTACTTTTTAGTGTTTTATGAAGACCGAGCAGTGTTGCACACTCGCCTGGATTACCTACTAAAAGTTGTCAAGTTTCTAATATTAACCAGGAAATTGAAGTTCCTACTTTTGTTGCTGAGTCTCCTGCTTCCTTCTCTTCCCTGCAGACCCTGGATGTTAGGGTTTTGCAAGTCTACGTTCAACAGACTGCCCCACTTTAAAAGACTGATTCCTTGTTCATTCTCAACGATGCTCAAAACAAGGCTGGTCAGCTTTGAAGCAGACATTGGCGTGGTGGTTGCGCTGCGCCTGACAATCCTACAGGTTTATCTGTTTGCACAAAAGCCAGTGCTCATTCTACTTGGTAAGTCTGTGTTTTTATTGGCTTGTTAACTAACTAGTCCCTGAGGACAGGGAGGGATATGAGGGAGGAGAAGCCACAGGCTGCACTTCTCTAAAGAAGTTATCTCCTTGGTGTCCGGGTCCTCCAGTCCCCATCATACCCCAATGTACAAGCGTCCACCATGGCTTCAGAAAAAAGGATTTTACAGGTAAGACCCAAAATCCCCTTTTCTCTCTCACACATGCACAAAGACAGAGGCAATCACAAGGTAGCAGACAAGCTTTCTAAGCATTAGTTTAGAGCGGGCTTACTAGTACTACAAAAGGCTGTATTTAACAGAAGAGGACTTAAGAATGACAGATGTGATCGGTCCTTTGTAAAGTTGGCGTCCAAAGAAAATAGACAAATTTGTTGCAGTTTTTTCCATGTTCTCTACAATGAAACACAAAAATGTCAAAATGTTATAACAAATTACGCAGTATTCTTTTTTTTTTTTTTTTTTTTGTAAATGTAAAACTCCTTTTCTATATCGGACCTAGTACTGTTCTACATTCCCTTTTTTTTTTTTCACTTAACCAAACTAAATTCCTTGTTTTCCCAGTATGAGATCTTTGCCTCCCGTCATCAGGATGAGAACAGTATTGCCTGTATTGAGGAAAAGTGCTATGTCCTGACATTTGCAGAGTACTGCAGGTATGTGCTGCTCTAAAACATTAATACAATGGTCCCCAAACTCAGTGTCATTGGGACATTTGCAGGAATGCCATGGGATGCTGGTACTGGACCAAGTGTACTAGTGCCTTTGGCTTCCTATCATAAAATATGTTGATAAACAGTTTTGAACACAATTACACTATTTAATATTTTTCGCTGAATTTCAATGCCGTTTAGGCGAGCTATGACGGCAAGCAGTATCTATTCCTTGCTGTCATATCCTGCCCTCAGTATTCAACCCACCCCCCTTCACTTGCCATTTCCTCCACGCTTTATCTAAAAAGTGAGGTTGAAACGGCGAGTGTGGCCCTCAAAATGGCAAGGCTCATGGCTATATGCACCATGCTTACTGCATTTTTGGTGAACCTTTTCCCCGGAACATTGCATACGGCGAGGGGCCGGTGAGGGGGTTCACCAGCAACGATGGCTTTTCCTCAGCAAAAGAAACCATCCCTGCTGTAAAAACCCCCTTGCCACCGCTCGCCGGGACCATTGAATACACCCCAGTGTCTTCTGCTTTGCAATAACGGGGACTGACTCATAATAACCAAGTTGTGCTACTGCTATTCAATGCCTCTTTTGGCTGCCATTTATATGCTCACTTTCCCCTGCACCACAAAATCAAGGAGGCTCGAGCTGTAAGGAAATGTCACCAATGATCTAAGGAAATGATCTAGTTCTGCAGTCTGGGGATGTGTAACATAGTTAGTCTGTTGTGCAGGCATTGGTTGAATTGTTCCTCCTTTTGATATTTTATAAGGTCCCTGGTTCTTGAATGATATAAAGCAATGCACATAGTACAGACACATAATGCACAATTGGTGTAGGCATATTGGATGATAACTTCCATGGATTATATATTCCACCCTCACAAGGTACCAGCTGGGTGCACTGTGTAGGACATCACTTGGTGGAATAGGTTACCCCAAGAAGAGATGACACAAAATGGGTCTTTTTTAGTGTTACACTATGGGAGGTAAAACTTACAAGGGCCCAATGCACATATGGGAAATCTGACACTTTGTAGTAGGATATGGGAAGATCCACTTGAAGCACATCCTGCCTGCAGAGGAACTAGCAGCGGTAACCATATGAAGTGCACTGCATAGGTCACCACTGGTAGGACACCGTTCCTTCTATTTGGAAAACGTATACTTCTGCCGGACATGAGGAGCATTTAATGGACGTTTAAGGAACATGCAACGAGATCAATAAAATAATTTGGTTGAAGTCAGAAATAGTGAATTAGGAACCCATTTTTAAACCATCTTTACTTGAAGCGTTCATTTAAAAGACATAAAAATAAAATCAATGTAGTTCACAAAGGACAAAAAGGAAGAGAAACAATAGAATGGTTCCGTTTCCAGATTAAACACCAAGGGCAGATTTATCAAGCTCGGTGAAGTGATAAAGTCTCCGGTTTTTATCACTGGCCACTTAGCTCCTACCTGTGAAGTTACATGCTGTTTTTGAAAAAATGCTAGTTAGGAGCTGATTGGCCTCAGTGATAAAAACCAGACACTTTATCACTTCACCGAGCTTAATAAATCTTCCCCCCCAAGTGTTTATGTTACTTAATATGTATTACCAGTTACTTATATAGCGAACACATTCTGCAGCGCTTTACATTCCCTGCCCCAGTGGAGCTTACATTCTATATTCCCTAGTTCATTTTGGTGGGAGCTAGTTAACCTATTGGTATATTTTTGGATTATGGAAACCCACGCAAGCACGGGCAGAATATACAAACTCCACACAGTTAGGGCCTTGGTGAGAATCAAACTCATGTCCTCAGTGCTGTGAGGCAGTAATGATAACATTACACAAACTCACACCAGATATGAAACCCATTTACTCAACAACAAAAAAAGAATTAATCCGAATAAAAGAACAAATACTGTAGGGCATGTATTGAACAACCAAATTTGAAAAAGATTGGAGTAACCAATTTTCAAACATTGTAAATTGGAAACCTTTGTGATTTTGGGATTTTGAAAGAAGGTGATGAGATACAAATACAACGTTCCTTAGCGTGACATCATTTTGCATGCTTTTTCTCACCCAATCCATAGGTCAAATGTGATCTAATTCAGTTCTAGAAAGAAGCATTGTATTGGGAGAGGATTCTATCCTAATACAGTATGCAAAACTATTTCACAGGATGCTAATATTATTTTTTTGGAACCTTTCTGAATACCTTCAGACAATAAAACCAATGTGGCCAAGGGGAAAGGGACTAACTAAATAAATAGCAAATTTACAAACCTTAACCCAGAATTTCTTAATATCAGGACACAGCCAAAGGCAATGAAATAAGTCAGTCATTGGCTCTTTGTATTTTTGGCATGTTTTTTTCAGCAACGTAAGAATGCTTTCAAAAATATAAGTGGTAATAGTTTGCATTTTGGTAATAAATGTAGAGAAATCTAAATGAAATGAATGTTTAGTGTGATCACCATTTGACTTTTAAAATAGCATCGGTTCATCTAGGTGCACTTGCATAAAGCCAGGGATTTTGTAGGATTATAGTCAGATGTATGCTTAACCAATCACACCAAACAAGTGATCATAATCAACATTTTCATATGTAGGTTAAAGCTTTCATTAACTTAAACAGAAACAGCTGTATTAGGAGGCTTGTAACTGGGTGAGGAACAGCCAAACTCTTCTACAAAGTTGAGATTGTGGAATACTGTTTTATATCACAGTACAATACACCATGATCAGACTGAGCACAGCAATGAGAGACAAGCTAGTAATGCAGAATGGTCTTCAAGATGTTCTTTTGAAGAAGCACAAACAAATGGGCAATGATGAGGACATAGACTCACCCAGTCAAGGAAACGTGTGCATCATGCTTGCTTCATTTCAAACTCTGAAGATTTTCAGCAGTGCCATCATCTCCGAATTGGCAGAAATAAGTGGGACCCGGGTACTTCCATCTACTGTTCAGAGAAATCTAGCCAGAAGAATTGTGGCCAAAAAAGCAAACATTTGATGTGGAAACAAGGGCAAACAACTCAACTAGTAATGAAAGCATAGCAACTGGGGTGCCGGAAAATGGCAGAAAATGCTCTGAACTGAAGAGTCAAAATGTGAAATCTTTAATCTGTAACAGAAGGCAGTTTGTTCACTGTAGGGCTTTAGATTGGTACAATAATGGGTGTCTGCAGGTAACAGTGAAGGTACAGGTAGGTACTTATCCACTATGCAGTACCATCAGGGAAATGTATTCTGCTGGGAAAAGGTTTTTAATTCCACACTGAGTGCTCTTTTTGTTCGTGTTCATATGAGTTATATTTTCATATTATTTACCACTTTTTCAATACATTTGTTTTAAATCAGTATATTCACAGAACAATGGTGCTACCCTTCTCCCATATAATAGTTCACAAAAGGAAAAAGAGAAAGGATGGAGAAATGCTGGGTGCACTCAGAAAATAACTCAAGAAGACATCCAACTGAGATTTCACAATTTCTTAAAATATAACTTTTATTTACATATTTTAAAAAGAGGTGTACTAATTACCCCTCCTGATTAAGACAATAATAAAGATGTGCAAAAAAAAATTCTATTGATTAATCCTCTTATATTGTATGGAGTATCTCTCCTGAGTTGACAAGTTGATAGCAGTTTGTTATCCATGAATTATTAAACAATGTTGCAATCACTGATTATTATTATTATTTATTAACAGTTTCTTATATAGCGCATACATATTCCGCAGCGTTCCTCGTGTGCAACAATTATTAGTGACACTTTGTTTCCTTTTATTTATACACCGTGTTTGAGTTCATACACTGTCAGAGTTGTGATTTTTAAACAGTCTGCAAAGTGATTATATGTGCATTGTCTTCCTTCATTGGCTTAAGACAATAAATAGCACTTAACTGATGCTGCTTTCCCACTGCCAAACCTGCTCTGACCCGGTTTTTTAAAAAGTTTAACCCCATTCACATGTTAAATATCCTTATTCTTTTTTTTTTTGCACATCTTTATTATTGTCTTAATCAGGAGGGGTAATTAGTACACCTCTTTTTAACATATATAAATAAAAGTTATATTTTAAGAAATTGTGAAATATCAGTTGGACGTCTTCTTGAGTTATTTTCTGAGTGCACCCAGAATTTCTCTCTCCTTTCTCTCTCCTTTCTCTCTCCTTTCTCTCTCCTTTCTCTCTCCTTTCTCTCTCCTTTCTCTCTCCTTTCTCTCTCCTTTCTCTCTCCTTTCTCTCTCCTTTCTCTCTCCTTTCTCTCGGAGGAAAGGGGATTTTTGTAAGAACTTACCATTCGAATCCCTTTCTCTGAGTCCATCCTGGTGACACAGCTTCAACCTTGGGATGTAGGAGGGTCCGCAGGAGCAAGGCACCTATCCTGACTTCTTTGAGAGCAGGCTCCTCCCTCTGCATCCAAGAGTCCCTCAGTTCAACTTCTAAAGCACACTGGAATACGTTACTCAGTACAACGCCTAAACATTTTATAATGCACAATCAACATAACCAATAACATGACAATGCATGAACAGTATACTTACTGAGCGTAAGGGAAGGATCGCTGTGTCAACAGGATGTACTCAGAAAAAGGGATTCTAAAGGTAAGTTCTTCCAAAAATCCCCTTTTCTCTTTCGTCCATCCTAGTGACACAGCTTCAACCTAGGGACGTTCAAGAGCTGGTCCTTTGGGAGGGTACGCTTAGGCTTATAGTTCTCATAACTGCTTGCCCAAATGAAGCATCCTCCGACACGAACTCATGGAACCTATAGACTTTGGTAAAGGTATGAAAAACATATGATCAGGTGGCAGCCCTGCATGACTTTTCTACTTTGGTCCCATAATGCACAGCCCAAGAAAACTAACGTGGTATAGTCATTAATCCTATGGGAAAACAAACAGCCTACCATAGTGTAAGCAAAGGCAATCACTGATCTTAACAATCTAGCAAAGGTCTGCTTGAAAACAGGCCACCCTCTCTTATGTACGTCATATAGAACAAATAGCAAAACAGTTGTTTTTGCAAACATCCTTTACACTGTCCACATTAATGCGCAGAGCGCAAAGAATGTCTTTTTTTTTTTTTTTTTTGTCTCCTCAGGAGGAGAAAACTCCTGGTTTAAATGGAAATTGATACTACCTTAGGTAGACAACTTCGTTACTGTTCTAAGAACCATCTTATCATTATGAAAAAACAGAGATGGAGACTTGCAAGGCAAGGCCCCCAAATCTGAAATTCGCCTAGCTGAAGCCCAGGCAAACAAAAAGTAATTTTCCACGAAAAATAGAATCAGCCGAGCTTAAAGGCTCCAACGGAGGTTTTAGTAAAACCTACAATACCAGAAACAGGTCCCACTGCGCCACCGGCTGCCTATATAAGGTCTTGAATCTTTTAACTCCCTGTAAAAAGGTCTGTACTTCTGGCCAAGAGCCACTCTATTCTGAAAGAATATGGATAAGGCAGGCAGCTGAACCTCTAAAGACTGCAGGCTAAACCCAAACTCCATCCGTCAAATGACCTAGAACCTAGATGTGTGTACCTTCTGCCGTTCACGCCACCTGATCTAAATCTTCCAAACACAAAGGAGATTAACTGCCAATACGGCTTGCGACCCAAAGCATGGTTTGGATAACAGCAACTGAGAAACCTGTCTTCTTTAAAAAAGATGTCTCAAGAGCCAGGTTGTCAAATCTAAGATGAGCAAGGTCCAGGTGTAGAAGCAATCCTTAATTGAGTAAGTCTGGGCAAAGAGGAAGACAACCGTATTCCGTCGACAACCTCAGTATGTCTGAATACCACAACCTCCTGGGCCATTCCGGAGCAAAAACCGTATGACTTGCACAGCCTGGCTCTACTTAAGAATCTGAGCAATAATTAGAAAACAAGGGGAACACATAGGCCAGGGTGAAACACCCTGGAACTGTCATGGCAACCACTGCCCCCACGGTCGGACCCGTAGACCGAGAGCAGAACCTGGAGACCTGACGCTTGTGTCTGTATGCGGTCAAGTCTATCTCTGGGAGACCCCAAAGAGATACTGTTTCCTGAAAGACTTCAGTGTAACTACCAATCTCCTCACAGCACATCTGCCCTGTTGAGGATGTCCGCTTCCACATTACGGATCCACGGAATGAACACCACTGAAACATCTGACATGTTCACCTCTTTCCACTGAAAAATCTGCAAGACTATCTGCATAGTCATCCTGCTGCAAGTACCGCCCTGATGAATTAAGTAAGCCAAAGCCGTGTTCTTGTCTGAATGTATTCATTAGATTTGGATTTTTCTTTGGACCACATACCTTTTAAAATCTGAGGTGCAGGATCATCACCTTCCCATCCCCTGAGACTGGCATCGGTCGTGACGACCAGCCAATCCCAAGAGCGAAGGAAAACGCCCCATTTGTACAGATTCCAGATCTGCCCACTTGATCAATGAGCTCCTTGAGAGCCTTGAGAGAAACCACACCTACTGGAAAGTTTCAAAAGATGTTACCATATTTCCCAACAGTTTTAAACTCTGCCAAATTTTTAGATTCAGCGATTGGAGAATCGACCGCACCAACCGGTGAAAGTTTATTGCCTTAGACTCTTTAAGGAACACAATGAAGATGTGCGTCCAAGATCACATCAAACAAAGAAATTTCTGAGAGGGTGTTAGATGAGACTTTTAAAGAATCAACATCCACCCCTGAGATCTTTTTACTAAAAAAAGTGATTCAACGTGCACTATTTGCCAACGGCGAACAGTGAATGACGGACAATTAGCCGTCTGATAGTCTCCGCAATTCGCTGTGGTTTTTCAATGGGTCTTTAAATGTGATTTAATTCGATGTAATGTATGAGTGTATTCAATGATCAGATTGTGAATTGCTTTCTAAGTGATTTTCGCTGTGTCTCACAGTGTAGCAATCGCCATCTTTTTATGGTGAACTGGAATGTGAACTTTAAAAAAAAAATTTTGTTTTTTAAATTTGGTGTAAAAAAAATCAAGAATTTTATTATGTGAACGGACATGCTATTTTTATTCATGTGCTTACAGCACATGAATATATTCAATTTTAATATTTTTTTTATTTTTCCTATTTTACACATAAAAGCAAGCAGGGGTCCGGGAGTCGAGAGCTGCTCAATACATATTCACTTCACAAAGCTCCCGCTCATTACATATGCGGGAGCAGTGCAGTGGCTCCCTACCCCAGTCCCCTGCCAGCTCTCGCAGGGGGCAGCTTCTGCTGCCTGTGTCCCCGGGAGCCCTGCTTCTGCCCCACAGTGTCTGGCTCAGGCAGGGAGGCTTCCATCTCCCTGCCTGGCGCTGTCCCCCAGCTCCCTGCGGCATTTGCCGCATGGGTTAAGAATCGCCGTCAGGGGCAGCGAGCCCCTGCGGCGTTGAATAGGGCGACAGGGAGGGCTGGCAGCGATTCGCTGCACATGCCGAGTATTCTCATTCAATACTGCCCAATGACTCCAAACATATAGACAAAAACATTAATAATTATCTTCAGAAGAACAAGGACTTCTGGAACTGATAAGGCCCCACGGATTCCTGATGTCAACATAGTCTATCTGGGATTAAATGATATATGGTTAGTTGTTCCAAGATATTTAGAAGAACCTCCCTGCCAAGTTCCTTCAAATCTTTGTGCAAGTGAACCTAGAAAATTGATGCTGTTTTCAAGGCAAAGGCTAATCAAATAAAAAATAAAATAATTCGATTTAGATACTTATTCTGTTCATTCTATCTATTAACACTTTTATTATTAAATGCATGTTTAAGCTGGTTTTCCTCACCTGCCTAAACCGTTTTCATAGAACTGTAAATTCTAAACGTTTCCGTGTATGCTATGGGTGGAATCATACGGAAGGATGTAACGAAGGAATGCAACCAAATATAAATGGTTATATTGGGGAGAGTCATGTCATAATACATGTCAAAGCTTTTGTTTAGTTAAGTGTGGAACACAAGTGTACAGCAAGTTATATTGTATAGATATGACCTTGCTGGAGGGAATATTAAATTTTGAAATCTGGTCCGCATGCAACGGTGTTAATCGATGAGCAGTGTATGGTATACAGCTAGCCTTGGCAAATCAGAGGTTTACCAGTGGACTTTGTGGATTCTTCCTTTGCTCCTGCCTTGGGCTTGTTTACTAAAACTGCCTGCCTGAGGGCAGAGGCGGGGTATAGGAGGGAAGGAGCCTGGTTTGCCCGGAGGCAAATCTTTTAACCCGTTTGGTACCTCAAGCGTCAGCCCTGTTTCTTCCATGGATCTCGAAGAGAGATTTAACGGGTATGAACAGAAATCAAATTTTCTCAATTTAAACAATTTTTAACAATAAAAATTCATACTAAAATATAAAAGCAATACATTAGTATCAATAATCTAATAGGGCGAAAATCCACTGGACAATATGTATGGGTATATCCCAGGGGTGCCGGATGGGGTCCAGACAGTCAAAACCCAGACGGCCACCGGCTATTCTCCCTCGTGGGAGGAACCATAACTGATTTAATGAGCCATTCGCGGCTTCACTGTACCGATACAATAGGTGGCGAGCGTAGCCACCATGCCTGCAGTTTGGCGAGCTCAGCGAGCCCGCAAGGGGCTTTGTTGCGCTCACCATGTCGTCTGGGTCCGGCCAGTCGGGATAATGACTGTCGGAACCCCATCCCACACCCTATCCCAGGGCGAATACTTTTTCCAATATCACTAGGCAGCATGTAAATATTACCCATTCCTATATCATAAACGGTCGTATCCAAATCTCTAGTGCTTTAGGAACATCCTGTGGTCCCACAAATGTTAGCAATATGATTGTTCCTCAGGTAGAGCGCAGGTTATCGATCAATATTATACCTCAGTTATTCGATCCTGTTGTGATTTAGGAACATGCTGCCAGCACAAGGACGATTCCTCTGGTGTCACAAAGATGGTCAAAGAAAGCTTTCACGCCAATCTGGATAATACTTGTCCCAGTGGAAAAATATACAGCTCAACGCGATTCCCTGGTTAAATGGGATACCAGATTCTTCAGGAGCAAATGAATTGAGGCCCTATATATACCCCTTCTAATTAGGAAAGGGAAACACTTGTAATAGGGTTTGATTAATAACCATGAGAAAACCGTCAATAAAATTGCACATTAATTCTATTCGGAAAGTTCCACATGCCACATAAATATATATCCTAGAAAAAAATTCTAAAATATAAACCGTAAAACAATCACAATAAGATACCGGTATTTAATTCAGTATAAAACTGATACTGTTTGGATAAGTTAATCTGATTTGTTCTAATGAGTCATGTGATAAGAATAGTTCAAAGACCTTCCTGGATTTGTATAGAGAAGGGGAGCAGAGGTAATTCACATGGATCCCTAACATCATTTCTACCTGCTATGAAAGCGCAAGGTCATTCAAATCCTCTGATCTCCTTCATAAAGGGTCCTTGATCGCGCTCCATTGCCGCTATATCCCGTTCCCTAGTTGCTGGGATACAGTGTCTGCGTCACCACTTCGTCAGATCACGTGCCCATGAGAATTGTGGGAAATGTAGTGCATAAGGATGTCAATAGCGGAAATCCCATTTGCTAATGTCCAGTCACGTGACACGGATGTGTGTGGAAAAGTGTGTATTGTGGTCCATTGTAATTCTATTATCACTAAAGCTGTGTACACATGGTGCAATATATTGCTCAGGGACCAGAGATGGTCGCTGATGAAAAAGGAGCCAGCGACCATTAGGAGGCTGAACACGGGACCGCGCACCCGGCAATTTATCGCTGCAGCACAAACAAATCACTGGCATATTGCACGGTGTGTACACAGCCTTAAGGCGCCCATAGACGGTCCGTTCCCGGACCGTCCGTTTAGTACTATGCGATGCGCGCTCCCGTGCATCACATAGTACGGTACAAAAAGTATGTGCTGCACATACTTTTTGTACTAGCTAAACTTCGCATCGGATCGCAGTGCACACCGCATGCACTAGGCATGCGATCCGATGCGAAGCGTGCTAATTGAGACCCGAACAGATCAGTTTAACGGACCGTGTATGGGTCCCTTAAGGCACTTATTCTGGTTTACTTGCAAAGGCAAATTCCTTTTTAAGTGTACAAAACCATGTGCACTGCAGGTGGGGCAGATGTAACTTGTGCAAATAGAGTTAGATTTGGGTGGGGTTTTACTTCAAAGTGAGATCTATATTGCAGTGTAAAAATAAAGCAGTCAGAATTTACCCTGCACAGAAACACAATAACTCACCCAAATCGAATTCTCGCTGCACATATTACATCTGCCCCATCTGCAGTGCACATGATTTTGTCCATTTGAGAAGAAATTTGCCTTTGCAAGTGAACCGGAATAAGGGGCATAGTCACGGAGAAGCCAGGTCACATGACTTAGATTCATAAGAATCCTGTAGTTCTTATTTTCAGTATAGTCATTTTAATTGTCACATACAGTGTCACATAAATGCAATGACAGTAATGCATATGCAGATTGATCTCTGAACCCTGACGAGGTCCGACAATAGAAAGGGACGAAATAGGTTGGGTACTACTTTCCTCTCCATCCCCACTGGCATCAAATCATATAAGCTTGTCTATTTTTATGCTATTGTATGGGTTCACTATTACGGTTATCCTTTTTTTTTTTGTGTGTGTGTTAATGTGTTTTTAATAAATGTGTTTTAAAAACAATATCACGCTATGAGCATTTGCAGGGAGAATTTTTTTGGTTTGGTTTTAAGGGTCCTTGCATGGCACCTGACGGGAAGTTCGCCTGGATGTAATTAATACCTGTGTGAGTTATTCCTATTTTTTTTTATTTTTTTTTAGCTGTCACGGGGTGATCACTTTTAGTTTTGTTTCATTTAACAGCCACAAGATGGCGATGTGTACCTATCTCTTAGCATACAAGCACTTTCAGTGTGTAAACTGGCGCAAAGCTATTTTTAATTAAGTGCACATTATTAATACACTCCTCAAACTTTTTTCCCTGGTCGTATTTTTCTAAATGGGAAAATGTGGAAGAAGGGAGGAGATAAAGTTTTGAAAGATACTGCTACGAGTTATAATTTATTAACAAAAAGTGTCTGCGGCGCTAGGGAATACCCATTAAAAAAATGGGTACTTCTTTCCTAGCACGGCGCCTGCGATTTTGATTGTATCCATCGGGTCCTAAAAAATTGCGTCCATCGCAGGCAACCAAATCGCATGCGATGCGATCGATGCGATTTTTACATCGGAACCAATGTAAAATGGTCCCTGAGACCCGATTTTACATTGGGCCCAATGTTAAATGCCCCCTAGACCCCAATTTTCATTGTATACCCACCCTGATGGGTCAAATGCCCCCCATTGTTAACGCCACCCCATGATGAACGCCAACCCGAAGCGTGGCGAGCGCAGCGGCACGTATCCTCCAACCTTTTCATACCCCCACTATGTACGTCGGCGTGGAGTTGATTTTATATAGTGTGGCGAGCGCAGCGAGCCCGAAGCGTGGCGAGCGGACGCGCATTACTTCACAGGTATTTCGCGTCCCCTCACAGGGCTCGCTGCGCTCGCCACACTATATAAAATCAACTCCACGCTGATGTGGATAGTGGGGGTATGAAAAGGTCGGAGCCCGCGTACCGCCGCCCCTCGCGGGCTCACTGCGCTTGCCATGCTTTGGGTTGGAGTTCATCGTGGGGTGGCGTTAACAATGGGGGGGGGGGGGCGCATTTCACATGTAAAATACCCATAAGGGTGGGTATACAATGAAAAATCGGGTCCATTGGCCCATTTAACATTGTTCCCTATGTAAAATCGCGTCCATTGCATCGGTCGGTTAACTTAAGGCATGCGATGGTCGCGATTTTTTAATTGTCGGGGAAAAGGCTAAAAATATCCCTGAAATCGCATTGGTCGCGTCCATCGCATACCTTAAGTTAAGGTATGCGATCACCTGCGACGGGCGCCGTGCTAGGAAACAAGTACCAAAAAAATGTTGGCCAGTATTTCAGGAGCAGATTTATTAAGCTCGGTGAAATGATAGTGTCTGGTTTTTATCACCGGCCTAACTGTGAAGCTACAGGCTTGGTTTGAAAAATGACAGGTAGGAGCTGATTGGCCGGTGATAAAAACCACTTTATCACTTCACCGAGCTTAATAAATCCACCCCATAGTTACAGATAGAGCCATCCTCATCTAGCCAGAGATGCCTAGAGAGCCGGAGCTGTTGGACTTAGGGGGGTATTCAATAATGTGCCACGACTGTCAAGCTGGCCCGACAGCCGTGACCCTGTCTCGTTCTCGGTCTGCTCGACTGAGAAAAAGCAGGCATGATTCAATGTGCCACCTGCAGTGGGACGAGAAGGGGGCGTGGCCGCGAGCTGCGGATGGGAAGAGGCGAGCTGCAGCCGGTAGCTAGTCACTTCCTGGCCGTTCTCGGCAGAACGACCCCGACTGCTTGTGAAGTCGGGCTCGTTCTGCTGAGATACCCTGCTCAATGCTGTTGGGGAAGACCACATTTGAATAGGACCCCATAGCCATCTCCCCTGTCGGGTGATTGCATTACCCCCCCCTATCCTTCAACTATCCTTCTCCGGAGAGCCATGGCTCTCCGGAGAAGGATAGTTGAAGAAGACTCCATCTGTTTTAATATCTGATTTGACAAGTAAATTGCGTACATTTCTTAAATGTTAATTGGTTGTCAGTCTTGACAATCGGCCAGTGTATTTTTTTTACTACTTGTTGAATCTGTATAGATCTGATCAGATTTTTCTAAATCTTTAGGTTTTTTCTTAAGTAGATCATTATGATCCATATTTAAAACCTCGATTTTGGAATCAACCCCTGCAGTGGTGGTATTTTTTCTTTAGGGAGCGCTCCCCATTGGGCAACATGTTTTTGGGGAGATTGCTCCCTTACCCCCTTCCCACACACACACACACACACACACACACACACACACACACACTGTGTTTCCCGGGGCCAGGCATTCCCGCTGAGCACTCAATCAGCCGATGCCTGGCCCCGACCTCATTAACCTGGCTGTGTACGACGTAACGTTAGCAAGATCACGCCGCACACAGCCGGGGGAAGGAGGCAGCATGCGTCATGGTGCGGAATTACCATTTACAGGCTGACTACGTCTGCACATACCAGCCAAATGTCTTCTGTTATATGATCAAATAATGCCAGTTGATTCAAAAATGAAGTGGTGTCCAGCAAAAAGTTTTTATGTTGTACAAGGGGCTGCAGGATCTAATCTAAATAGATCAAAATGGGTTATAGCAATGATCCTCGAGATGATTTAGGCCTTGATCCACCTTAGGGAGGGTGTGAAATAGCATCCAAATCTACTCCCAGGGTAAGAAGATTTCTTAATTCTTGTTTAAAAGTTTGTCAGATCCTTGTCAAGCAGACGGTAGGTAGTAACGTCACTGAGATGTCGCATGGCTTCTGCGATCTAGGCATCATGATCCTGCAGTACAATGGCCCTGCCTTTTTCCACTGGGCGATAATTAAATTGCTGCTGTTAGACAATGTTTTAATAGCTGCTCGTTCAGCCAATGATAGGATGGGGTGGCATTCAATTCCTGCCCCAGTAGAGCTTACAATCTATATTCACGATCACATGTACATATGTGCACACACATTCATTCTTGGGTTAATTTTGTTGGGAGCCAATTAACCTCTGTGTCTTCCCAGTGCAGCTAGATCAGTGATAGCTAACCTTGACAATCCAGCTGTTGTTGAACTACACATCCCAGCATGCCCTTCTACAGTTTTACTTTATTTGGCCATATTAAAACTGATGCAGGACATGCTGGGATATGTAGTTCAACAGCTGCAGTGTCAAGGTTCACCATCACTGAGCTAGATGTTTAGTCTCCACGTCTATGATCTTATCTTTAGTTAGAAGGGATTCTTTCTTTCCTTGTTCAGTTACGAAGCAGCATTAAGTCGAACGAACATTTATTTAAAATCCCTACCCACTTCTTGCAAAATAGGTGATCATATCGCCCTATAGTGGGACAGTTTTTCATACAAAATCCTCTGGGAATCATTTTAGAATGATAATCGCTGAGGCAAATACCATTTAGTTGGAAGTCATCTCCCATTTTTTCAAACTTAATAAGGGGGGTATTCATTCCTGGTCGTGCTCCCGCAGCCATCTCCCGATGGGGGAGATGGCTGCGGGGCCCTATTCAATGCTGTCTTCCCCGACAGCATTGAACGGGTTCTTCGCAGAACAGGCCCGACATCACAAGCTGTCGGGCTCGTTCAGCAGAGAAAAGCCGGAAATAGGCGAGCTCCCGGCCGGAGCTCGTCTATTTCCGTCATCAACTCGCGGCCACGCCCCTTTCTCGCCGCTCGGCGGCCAGGACATTGAATCCCGACTGCCGAGCTCCAGTCGAGCAAAGCGAGAACGGGTCAGGGGCACGACTGTCGAGCTTGCTGGACAGCCGTACCCCTGACATTGAAAACCCCCCTAAATCTCTATAGATAATTTCCAGAGATGTTGATTCAGATAATTCATTCAGGCATTCTTTCTCAAGAATGTTTTCAGCCTCTGTATTGGTGTAGCTAAAAATATATCCTACTGTACACAATGTAGGGTTGAATGGAATATCTGCATCCACAATGCCTCTTTCAGCCATACTAATAAACAGACACTTCACTTTACCCAGATAAGCATTCAGGGAAAAAAGAATCTTTCATCACCAGAATAGTGTATTTACTGAAAGTGTGGTAACTGAATCCAGCAGACGTGATGAAAAATAATACGATAGGTAGCGGGGTGCCTGGTCAGTTACACACAGCCGCCGGATGGGAAGGCGTGAACGGCGGACACCTCAGCAATCCAAGCACAGGTGGTGTTTTATAAGGTATGAACTTTTCTATGTTTTTGGATCCTGGTGATACAATAAACGACTGTACTGTCATTGATTTCTGACAAAAATGAGTGCCATACCTATGCATCTATTATTGTGTGTGTGAATATATATATATATATATATATATATATATATATATATATATATATATATATATATATAATCCTCAATCTCTCAAGAAATTAATGACTCAGGCAGCACTCATCAGGCTTGAATTAATTTGTATTAGTAGTGCATTAATGAATTACCATAATAAAGTAGATCAAGTTGCTAGAGAAACTTTGACGTCTAAAAGTGCAAATGAAAAATGACTCCATGATGTAAAAGTACTATGTGATGAGTGATCAAATTGTATGCAATTCTAAACGTTGCGGCCTCACACTGGTCGTCTACTAACTATTAGACATGTACAAGATACACTATTAACCAGATTTTAGGCCAGTGCGGACTTGCCTACATAGGTAAGACCCAGCAGGCGTTCCAAGAAAGCATGACCTCTCATTGGAAGGCGATGAAAATTGCAATTAATTCTGGTAAGGGCAACCAAATTAATTCTGGTAAGGGCAACCAACCGGTCGCGCAACACATTTTGGAAGCAATCCGTTATAGGACGATCGGCCATGTGCCGGCAATAGAGGCTTATTTCCTTCTATAGGAGTTGTATTTTCTTTTTTTCTCTAGATAAAAAATGACCCTTCGTCTTTAGCATATAACTGTTTCATTGCTATGATATATGTAATCCAGCTCTGGTCTATTTGTAAATGGCTTTATTTGCGCAGTTGAATAGGAACCTCTAGCAACATGTCTTGAATTCTATAGTGAACTAAAATTGTATAAATACTACGAATATTACGTTATAACTGTTCTACATCTATAGCAGGAACTTTATGACTTTGTATTGTTTTATTGTATTTCATTACTTGGAACGGGTTGCCATAGTTACCTGGTTAGCGTGCCAACTTATACGGGCCGCTTGTTGATGATGTTACATGTGGGACTCCGGACAGGGCAGAAATGTGTTGCTGTCCTCAGCGAGGTTGGTTTATTTATGTCTTTGTTAGCCTGATGACAACATGTTGAAACGTTGCTGGTTTTTAATTAAATACTTTCTACATTTATTATGAAACTTGGAGTGCTGCACGCTTTGTCTCCTGTATAATGCTGTTGTGTAGTGGAATTGGTGGATTGCTGTGCCACATATATATGTGTGTGTGTGAGTAAAATGATCCTATGTTTGTCCACTATATATCATTTTCATACATATCTTTATCACCATTGCGCTTTAAAATTATGATTATTACAGGAAATGGTCTTTATAATGGGCTTATGAATTACTGTCATTGCACTTATGTGATACTGTATGTGATGCTTAAAATGACTATACTGAAAGAGCTAAAATAACTACATTACCCAGTATTCTTATTAATCGAAGTCATGTCATGGGCTTCTCCGGGACTAAGTGAGAATAGAATTACAATGGACCACAATTCCACACACATCCGTGTCACGTGACCGGACATTAGCAAATGGGATTTCCGCTATTGACATCCTTATGCACTACATTTCCCACAATTCTCATGGGACGGGGGTCACGTAACCGGACGATGTGGTGATGCGGACACTGTATCCCAGCAACTAGGGAACGGGATATAGCGGCAATGGAGCGCGATCAAGGACCCTTTATAAGGGAGATCAGAGGATTTGAATGACCTTGCGCTTTCATAGCAGGTAGAAATTATGTTAGGGATCCATCTGAATTACCTCTGCTCCCCTTCTCTATACAAATCCAGGAAGGTCTTTGAACTATTGTTATCACATGACTCATTAGAACAAATCAGACTAACTTATAGAAACACTATCAGTTCTATACTGAATTAAATGACTTATTGTGATGGTTTTACAGTTTATTTTTTATGTGCTTTTTTTATTGACGGTTTCCTCTTCAGGTTCCTGGTCCCACAGGAATGACATCGGGTTTGTAGGCAGATCCAGAGGATTAGTCACCAATCTCCAAAGCTTTGGGGCCTTGCTCCTCTCCCCTATAACCCTGCGTCCGTGCACAGAACATCAGTTTTTTGTCTGTACCTGGAGCAGGTGCGCTATTTTTTTTCTCCAGGAATTGCCTTAGGTTATCCCCAGCTTTTTTTTTTTTTTTTTTACTAACGGTTGGTGCTGGAAGTCAGAATTACTCCTGCGCTGCCACTCTGACACCCTTGCCGGTGTCCATTATTTCAATGCAGCTAACGATGCCTACCGGGGACAGTGGACGGAAGTGCTCCCTGATGTTGGCACAGCCAGAGCTGCGCTTCCAGGACCGTGTGGCCGGAGATTTGGGAGGGTATGTGCTTTCTACGCAGAAATCGCTGTCCATGACCGTGGACATTGCACACAATAGCAGGGGCTCCACTATACCACCAGGGTACGGAGCGCAGGCAGGAGACTAATCCCCATCGGGCAAGGAATTGGTCTCCATTTGTACACAGGCTCATTATACCAGCGGGGAAGACCAGTAAGTGGGAGATGACGCTTGCCTGCAGTCCCTCCCCTCGGCTTTTGGCGCCAGTTTTACTCCAGTGCTCCTGCCCAAATGCTGTTTAAATCAGCCCTCAAAGAAGTCTTCTCTGAAAGTTGGACAGGTCTACTGTATGCCAGGCAAGTCTCCCCTGTAAACCAGTCGCTAGTGACCTACTCTGTTGCTGACCATGTAGTGTTAATAGTGCTCTACCGCTGTAGATTGTACTTGCTGTTGCACTTTTAATTTCTGCTGTGTGTGTGTGTGACTGCAGAAATTGTGTTCATAACATCAAACAAACATCTGCTAACTTTGTTATAACTGCTATTTCCCTACTGCTGGTGTCAATCACTACTGCTCACCTGGGACCAGGTGTACTAAGGGCCAGGGTTATTATAGTCATCCATTTAAAGGCATAGAGGCTCATTTGTGGCCGATACGAGTGTTGTTTGCTAAACATGACTAGCAAACGCTCTCCTCCTACACTGCTTTCATGTGTTTTATGTGTAGCAGGGTTAACTGAGCAGGATATTATCCACGAGGGCCGCTGTGCCAATTGCTGCGGTTCTGCAGGTCTCTCAGTGGCCTCCCCATCAGACTCTGCCTACCCCATAGGCTGAGGAGCCTTCTTGGGCAGCATTTTCACAACTTATAAGTACCCATTTAAATCCAGTTGTGGCCTCTGCGCCTCAACTTGTATCACCAGTTGTTCCCCCTTGGGTGGAATCCCTAGCTGGTTCTGTACAAGCTTTGACACAGGTTGTCAAAAAACTTGCAAGAGGGTCTAAAAGGCCTAAACAAGTGTTGTTATCTCAGACACTGAATTGAAAGGGGAGGAGGTAGATACCTCAGAGGAACGTGACACAGACAATCTATCTGTGATCATTATAAATATTCCAGATCTAATAACAGCAATTAAACCAGTACTTCTCCCTGATGAAGAAGAATCTGCCCCTGTTACTAAGAAAACTGTATTTAAATCACACAAAATAATTAGATCTAAGTTGCCTCACTCTGACAAAATTATGAAAGTCCGACATGAACAGTGGAAAACTCTGGGGAAAAAATTGGTACTTGTGTATTTGCCGGGCGCCCAATTCGTATACGAACGCTGGTGTTCTGAAATCGCATCGCATTGCATGGCACAGTTTCGTGCCGTGCCATGCGATCTCACTAGTTAATGGTACTTGTGTATTAATATGGCGGTCGCCGCGATGCGATTGAAGGTGAAGTGACAGTGTAATGGATGCAGAACCTGTCAGTTTTCAGCTTGCCGCAGACAGAGGAGTCGTCAGTGGTATTTTTCCAGCAGCACCATTTGCTGCCACGGACAAAAAATTGTATAAACGGACACCCAATGCGCCTCAGCATGAAGGAGTGCACGTGGCACTGCCATATTAAATTGTGCCGTAAGATGGTGAGCCTGCGTGAGGCACATTGGTTCCTTGGTTGCCGTTTACCTTTTTTGGACACTTGTAAGGTTTATTTATTCATGGGCGGAGGGGCTCACAACTATCTCTTTCTGTGAGCGTCAACTTAACTTGTCCAATAAAACAGTATAATAATCTTATGCGTGAGACCTGCACTGTGGACCTGATGATGCGGCCTGGGGAAAATCGTAGAAGTCGACGAGAGTCTCTTTGTACAGAGGATGAGCCATGTGGGACGGATGCTGCCTCAGCAGTGGCTATTCGGAGGCATTTGCAGAGAGACTGGTGAGTGCTTTGCGACACCTGTACAAAGATGTGAAGCCAGTACCCTGATGGCCGCCATAAACCAAAGCATTGAACCGGGGATGAACATCTACGCCGATTGCTGGCGTGCCTATAATATGTAGCAGCTGGAGCAGGCAGGGTACCACCATGCTCTGGTGAACCACTGGTTCAATTTCGTAGATCCGGAGACAGGGGTTCACACACAAAACGGCTGTGGGGATCCTGTAAATGGCGCAACAAACGTCAACGAGGCACCGCGTGCCAGAATCTCGAATCCTACCTGCAGGACTTTATCTGGCGAAAGGACTGTAGGCGCACAAAACTCTTTTGAGCGTATTCTTTATGCCCTTTCACTTCTACCAAAGGCTGATGGAGAATCAGAAGAATGACTGCTTTATTATTTTCTTTTGTCATGATAAATTGATATTATTATTTGTTAATGTGATCTTTTCTTCTTTATTATTAACTAAAATACAGTTAACACATGTCATCATTAATGTCTCAGATGTATGATATGGTATGTGTGAATGTGATCCTGAAACACCCCCACTATCCACGTCACCCCGAAGCATGGTGAGCGGACGCATTACGCGTCCTCCCGACCTTTTCATACTTCCACTATCCACATCATCGTCGAGTTGATTTTAGAAAGTGTGGCGAGCCACCGAGCATGAAGCGTGGTGAGCGCACACTGATTATATTACATGTGTTCCGTGTCCCTTCGCGGTGCTCACTGCGCTCACCATGCTTCGGGCTCGGTTGCTCACTGCGCGTTTGTCACACTTTATAAACTCAACTCCACGCCGACGTGGATAGTGGGGGTATGTAAAGGTCGGGAGGACGCGTAATGTGTCCCCTCGCGGGGCTTGCTGCGCTCGCCACGCTTCGGGGTGACGTGGATAGTGGGGGTGTGCTTTATCCCATTACATGACATAGACATGTACACTGAGGGTGTTGTTCTAAATCGCAACGCAAGCATAATCGCATGCAATTTTGTGTGACATGCGATGCGATCCGCCTCCAGGGTGCAGTGCATAAATTAACTAGTGAGATCGCATCCCATCACACGGCACTAGACAACCCCCTGCTAAGTCAGACAAACCTACAGTCTGATGGGACAAGCCTCCCTTTGGGGGACCCAAGGTCGTGGGCCGTCTTCTCCTTTTTTGCCCAGGAATGGCTCAGAACCAATACTGATGCTTGGGTAAAAGAGGTGGTGACTCATGGATATGTGGTGTCCTTCAAATAACGGCCACCACAGCTCTTTTTTTTTTTTTTTTTTCATACGAGCCTTCCAAAATCTTCACGAAAGGCAGCTTGCATAAAGCAGATAGTGGAACCCCTACTCCTATCGCAAAGTATTGTTGCAGTACCTCCACAGCAAAAGGGACAGGGTTATTACTCAACCTTATTTTTGGTACCCAAACCGAATGGAACATACGGACCCATTCTCAACCTTAAGTTTGTGAAGGTATCCAAATTTCACATGGATACGTTGCATACCATTGTTGACAATGGAGCCGGGGATTACATGGTGTCACTAGAC
Source organism: Crinia signifera (assembly GCF_055691185.1). NCBI lineage: Eukaryota > Metazoa > Chordata > Amphibia > Anura > Myobatrachidae > Crinia > Crinia signifera. Next base: position 76,340,124 of record NC_139228.1, read on the forward strand.
ATCCAAGATGCTTTTTTGCATGTTCCCATTGCAGCAACACATCAGCAGTTTCTCTGCTTCGCGATTATGGGTCCCTACCGTTCGGGTTAGCCACTGCTCCCAGAATCTTCACAAAGATAATGGTGGTTATCATGGCGTCATCAGGGCATAAGGGTGACTGCCTACTTGGATGACCTGTTACTAATAATTTCCAAATAGGTCCTTCTCAGCCTTCAAATCACTAGGACTTTTCTTCAGAGACACTGGTGGCTGATCAATCTGAAGAAATCTGCTTCCATCCAGACAGATGATACACCTGGGGGCTCTCCTAGACTCGGAGCCCCAGCTTCTTTTCCTACCTCAGGAAAAAAGTTGCTTTATGCAGGAAAAGATTTGTCAATTTCTGCATCCGCACAGGGTCACTATTCATCATGCCGTGCAGGTTCTAAGGCTCATGGTGTCTTCATTCTACATGATTGAGTGGGCTCAACTTCACTCTCACCCTTTTCTAAAATGAATCTGACAGAGATGGGATGGTCACCCGCAACATCTTTGGTCTCTCTAACGTGGTGGTTGGACAAGAATCCTCTCACTGTGGGGCGTCCCTTTTGGATCCCACAGTGGGTACTTCTGACCAAAGACGCCAGTCTGTATAGATGGGGCACTGTAGTCAAATCACAGTCCTTCCAGGGAATATGGACTAATGCATCAATGTCCTGGAGCTGAGAGCACAATACAATGCAGTAGCGATGGCTCAGAGTCTACTACAAGACAGACCTGTCCAAGTCCAGTCGGACAATGCAACAACAGTGGTGTATATCAGTTGCCAGGGTGGTACCAAAAGTGTAAAAGCATTAAAAAAAATATCCAAGATCCTTCTGTGGGCCAAAGTCATGTACCAGCCATCCTGACAGTGCTTCTCCCGGGAGTATTAAATTGGGAGGCGGGCTTCTTAAGTCACCAGGACATACACCCAGGAGAGTAGTCTCTTCATCCCGAGGTGTTTCACCTAATTGTACAGAAGTGGGGCAAACCAGGTGCAGACTTCATGGCATCCCACCACAAGGTACCATTGTTCAGGGCAAGGTCCCAGGACCCTCAAGTGGCTACTTATTTTTCATGCTGTGACTCTATAGGTTACAACACTAAAGTCGGTACTTGTGTATTTGCAGGGCACCTACTAAGCTATTTGCTTAGTGGGCTATTCTGCATAGTGAATTCACATCGCATGCAATTTTGCGGTGCAATGCGATTTTCCTTAGTTAATTTTTACCTTTTTAAGGTGCCGTACATATGTAAATTGGGTGCCCTGCATATACACAAGTACCCTAAAGTCTTTAGTACAGCTAGACAAAACATGGTCTGGATTTGGGATTGCATCTGGCATCCTTAATAGTTCAGGTCTCTGCATTATCAATATGGTTTTAGAGACAGATCGCATCTTGCCAGATGTGTGTACCTTCTTTCAAGGGGTACTTAGAATTCAGCCACCATATATGCCTCCAATTGCTCCTTGGGATCTTTCGGTGGTACTTAAGGCTCTTTCTTAGCCTCCCATTGAGCCTTTAGCGTTAGTGGACTTAAAATGTCTCACGGGTAAGGTGATCTTTTCTACTGGAAATTGCCTCTGCCAGGAGAGTTTGGGATTTACAAGCATTATCTTGTCGCTCTCCATTCTTGGTTTTCCACATGCCTTCCCATCTGCCGAATGTAGTGTCCAAATTCCACAGTAACTAAGAAATTGTGGTTCCGGCTTTTAATGCTTCATCTTTATCTTTGAAAGAAATGTAGTGCAATCTCTTCAAACCTATGTTGCTCATACATAATCTATTAGATGTTCAGATTCTCTGTTTGTCATAAAAGAGGTATGGCCAGCACACAAACAGATGTTGGGTCGCTGGATCAAACTGGTTATTGTCCATGCTTATGAAAAAGCAGGTCAACCAGTTCCTAATTCTCTCTAAGCACATTCCACTAGGTCAGTGGATCCCTCGTGGTCTGCACGTTGGGCTGTTTCTGCTGAACAGCTGTGCAAGGCAGCAACATGGTCCTCGGTCCACATGTTTCTGAATTTCTATGCCTTTGACACCTTTGCTTCTCAGGATGCTGCTTTTGGTCGCCAGGTCCTTTTTGCCCCTACAGGCCTCATCCCACCCTAAATAATACTGCGTTTGGACATCCCTGATGTCATCCCTGTGGGACCAGGAACCCTGAAGAGGAAATTAGGAGTTACATTTTTCCTGGAGGTTCCTGGGACCACAGGGTGCCCACCCTGATACGCCTGGGGTGGTGGGGACGTCTGCAACTTGGTCATTGGTCCCTTTTCTTTGTATGAGTAAGTATGATTCAGTGTCCATAATCTCTCTTCTTTCCTTCTCTGCTTCCTGCTGGACTTGTTACTGAACTGATCTGTGCACGGAGGCGTGGTTGTAGGGGAGAGGAGCAAGGCATGCTTGGAGGCCCCATAGCTTTGGAGATTGGTGCCTTCGGATCCTCCTACAACCCCAATGTCATCCCTGTGGTCCCAGGAACCTCGAGGAAAAGGAGTTAACCGAAGGTAGGTCTACCATAACTCCTAACTTTCTCATTGTTACTAATCCACCTATTGCAGGTGCTTCCCTTTCCTAATTAGAAGGGGTATATATAGAGCCTCATTTCATCACAAATACACTTGCTCCTGAAAAATCTGGTATCCCATTTAACCAGGGAAATGCGTTGATCTGTATACTTTTCCTCTGGGAGTATTATCCAGATTAGCATTCCAGCTTTCTTTGACCATCTTTGCGACGTCTAAGGAATCATCCTTGTGCTACTATCGTGGGATTCCAGCATGTTCCTAAAGCACGACAGGATCTAATAACTGAGGTATAATATTGATCAATAACCTGCGCTCTACCTGAGGAATAATCATATTGCTAACATTTGTGGGACCACAGGATGTTCCTAAAGCACTAGAGATTTGGATACAACCGTTTATGATCCAGGAATGGGTAATATTTACATGCTGCCTAGTGATATTGGTAAAATTATTTTTCCTGGGATATACCCATACATATTGTCCAGTGTATTTTAGCCCTATTACATTGATACTGATGTCTTTCTCTTATACTTTATTATGAATTTTTATTTTTAAAAATTGTTTAAATTGAGAAAACAGTCTTTTATACTTCATTCAGCCTGCGCTGGTATACTTTTTCCTTTGTATATCTCCAGTAGGGTGCTGACTACCCCCATACCAAGTGCAGTTGTTTGCGTACCTCAAATAAATATATATGTGTGTGTGTGTGTGTGTAATATTATATATATATATATATATATATATATATATTCTTTAAAACATGTGTTTGTCTAGTGTATTTTTTTGTAATATGCATCTTTAGAGAAAGAAACTATATTGTTCTGACTGTGCAATTCCTTTTAGATTTTGTGCCTTGGTAAAGCTTCGAAAGGAGGGCTGCTCAAACAGGAAGGCCTTGATTGTCCCTCCCTCAGAAGAGTATTGCACCCCAGTACATCGCAGGGTTCCAGACAGCACCGACCCAGAGCTAGTATTCCTGTGCCGACATGTGTATGATTTCAGACATGGCCGTATCTTGAAGAACCCTCAGTAGTTACAGCTTCCGAAGGACACATTGACATGCATTAGCGGCGTCAGAGTACAAGGTCTCTGCGGCCCAAGACTGTTTCAGATATCGTCCCAGCAGCATCCCCAAGCACAGAGGGGAGATGGGAAACTCCTTGTAGTAGCCTCTTGGCTCTGGATTCAGGAAAAGACACTGGCTACAGCACTCAGCAGATGAAAGCACAGCACTTCGTTAGAGATGAGCAGTAATAAAAAAAAGAGAAAAAATATAATAACATAAATATATATATAAATATAAAAAAAAGTATATATATTAAATATGTATATATATATATTTTGGGGAAACATAAGCCAGTACATCAGGTCAGAAGTCATGTTTGCAAGGATGTGTGTTAGTGCATGACTGGACCAAGCTTGGTTCAAATGCCTTAATGTGTCACACAGGTCTCTGTCAACCCCAGACAGGTGTCACTACTTCTGCCAGGTCAGGCAGATTTTGTTTTCCTTTTGTGTTCTTGCCTTTCTCATTTGTGTTTAAAATGACCTGTTGCAGACTGAGAATGCCCTCTTTTATTAACTTAATTTATAATATTATCCAACAATTAAATCACCAATTTGTTAGCATTTTGCCAGCACTTCCCATTTATGTAAATTCCTGAGTAGATATTCGCTATCGTCATTTTTTTGCCCATAATTTTTATGCATTCAACCAAATTATTTTTCTAGTATTCTCTATGATAAAAAAATTCTCTCAGCTGTCAAACTGGCTTGTTTTTTCAGGCCATTCTTTTAGTGGAAAGAAAGTAAATTGGTTACTGAATAGTGTGTGTTTTATTACACAGCAATTGTCCCCTTTTCTCTATGTAAGGGGGAAAGTAGTAGTACAAGGTAAATGTAACTTGTGTAACCAGTACTGGCTTGCTCTGTGTCTGATTCAAGTTCACTAACTGACCAATCACATTACTCTTGTTCTAAGAAACTGCTACCTGATTGCTCAATATATTTGCCATTTGCCTTATGTGTATACAATCTAGATATACTTTTGTTTATCAGAAGAACCAGCTATTCAATTTTATTAGTAAAACAAATGAACAAAAACACCAAAAAAAAAACCAAAGGACATTTATACCTGAACACATTAAATTAAATATGAATAACTGGTAGATAGTCTGTCGCTTGCACTAATTCTAAGGTCGAATTATCACACTGTTTTCATACTTTTGCAGTTATCACTGATTTTAAATTAGAATTATACATTTTCAGTTTTAATGCCCAATTTTAAACACAAAAACTAGGGTTGCAGGGACACAAACCTTAAAAAGTTAACAAAATGTTAAAAAGTATTTAATGCTATACAAATTCTGTGTAGCCAGAGAGCATTTGGATATTTGTTTTATTGATACCAAAGAGGTAGATGGCAGAAGCTCTATGTATAAGACATTGCTATCTATTCCTGTGATTATTTTATTAAATTCTATTTTCAAAATTGGAAAAATTATGCGAAAATTCTAAACTGACCAAGAACAATACTATCAGTTCAGTGCTTTCTAAATAAAGGCACTCTTATAATTCTGGCACCATAAAGCAAATAACCGTATATACTCGAGTATAAGTCGACCCAAATATAAGCCGAGGCACCTAATTTTACAACAAAAAACTGGGAAAACGTATGGACTCAAGTGGGACCCTCACTCGAGTATAAGCCGAGGGGGGGCTTTTTTTAGCATGTTCTGAAAAAGTAGGCTTATACTCGAGTATATATGGTATAGTGTTGTGTTTTTGTAGTTTATATCTACAATTCTAAACCATAGCAAATCTACAATTCTAAACCTTGGGGACAATATTTTTGGGGTATATATAGAAGCTTAGGGTAATTGAATTTAAAACTTTTTGACACTGTTGGTGATTCTAGAGATAGTCTATTAGAAAAGTTTACTATAGATGAAATAGAATCCAGAAGGTTCCTGGCAAGTGAGAGTATGCCTTATGGAGTATGGTGATAATTACCCTTAAAATGTATTTTAGGAGACCATTAGTCACATAGGCAGGACACATGGGCAAAGTAACCTTAGTAGGATAATACCATTTTAGAAGGCGAATTCCACCACATTCTAACAAGATACATTTTGTAGAAATAAATGACATGGAATAAAGTTCAGTGTTTTACTTACTGGCCTTTCATGGTTAGACCAGGGTATCCTTCCTCAAACTCTCTTGGAGCAGAATTATTAAGCCTGGTGGAGTTATAGTGTCCGGTAATAACGTTCCTCCCAATCAGCCCCTAACTGTGAAGAAACAGTCTGAGTTTAACAAATGACAGTTATGAGCTGACTGTCTGGGACGTTATCACCAGACACTTAAGCACAAATTAGATGTTTTTGCAGAAAACCTCTTTAATGAGTTAAATAAGGCACAATCAATCAGGGGAGCTGATCTGCTGGTATTACTGGCACCAGGTTGCTGTGGTAATTGTATGATTCACTATGTGAGAGGTAAAACTTTTCATTGTTTTCAAGTCATTTAATTCCAGGCAAAAGGTTTTGTTTTTTGTCATGTTAAAATTCTTATCCAAAACATGAAATGAACACTTGAACATTAAATTGGTCAACATCGGCTATACTAATGTGCACTAGGACCTATACCTCCTTTATTAAAGTGTAAAACTTGGCAAGTCCACACAACTTTCAAAGTTTAAGATGAGTTGTGTTTTCTGTGCCAAAATGTATAATCTGCTCTTGATCATTTTACCTGGTAAAAATATGCCAAGATCTTCCACTCACTAATTTATGAGTATCAATAATTACAAGCTACTCCGAATCTGCAAATTACTTCTATATAAGCCTATTTTGTTTTCAAAGATAATAATGGCAACAACAAAAAAAAGTATAATATATATTATAAAATACAAGTAGCAGTTGTCTCCAAAGTATTTTTCTAATGTTGTGTGGGATTTCAGTCTTGCTTGTTCCAAATATTTTTTGTGAGCTTTCTAAAATTAATTTCAATTGGGTTGTCTGTCTTTTACCAAAATAACTTGGGGTATTCACTTATATTTTACAGGGGCTTTTAGAGGATGGTGATTTTATTTTAGTTTTAAAGTAATTTAATCTTTATTTAGAGGAGTAACACCTGACGCCTCCCTAACTGACATTTTCGGGGTTTTTTTTGCTCTTAACCATTTGAGAAATTACATCATGAACGATTTTCAAACTTAATGTACCAGAGTTTGCAGCTTTAAGTGATGTATTATGTTGAAGGTTTTTGAATTCATTTTGTTACAATGACTCGTTTGAATAATTTAGCATCTAAGCAATTTGTGAGGTTTGTCAGATTATTCAGTTTTCTCCTCTAGAGTTTAAAATTGTATACAAGCATTTGCCTAGATTCCTTAATAGAGAATGTTTTTTATTTATTTATTTTTTAATTTGGATACATGCACACTTCTGCAAATTTTTGTATGTTTAGTAATTCATTCTAATGTGTAGTTCTGAAAAAAATCACAATGTCTTTCTATAAATTGTAGACATTTGTTCTTTTGACTCTTATATTATAAAACATCAATTTGCAGCTGGTTTATTAAATGTCCACAGAAGTCCATTTCTTTATGATAAACAACCCTCCAGAGTTTCAGAGGATAACTAAGCTCCTCAATGGGTAATTCAGCTACAGGTAGAAGGAGAAACTCATGTTTTGATTTATTATCAAATAGAGAACTCAAAGTCAATTCAGTTATGCCATTTGGCACATGCTATATTAACACCACCACCTGAGCGTGTCAAAAGTTTGTCTCTTATTAAAATAGAATTATGCAGTTAAGAAGAATGTACAGGTCAATCTAGGGCCATTTTTTGTTTTTCATTATGGTCAATTTACAATAAAAAAACATTGTTTACATGTTTTAAAGCTTCAAAGAAAAATTAAACCGCATTTATGAATTGGGATATGTATGCTGTAAGAAGCCAGGGCAGATTTGTGAGGTGATTGGTGGAGATTCATAGAGAGCTGTATAAAACAGAGAGGATAAGTGAAGTTGTTCATAGCAAATCAGATTGTATCTACTATTTTATAGGGTGTACTACATACATAATAGCTAGAAGCCAATAGATTACAATAGGCAACTTCTCCACTTGTCCTCCGTAGAAGGTGTAATGTGTCCCCAATTAGCCTACAGAATTATACACCTAACATGAGACACCACAAAAGAAGGAAGGCCTGTGCTATTGAAATTGAAAAAAATATTTATATTATAAATAATACAATACAGTTTTAATATACTGGCCGACAGAAATAACAAAACTGTTATTAGTAATTGTACTAAATAGACTGAGGCTTGCATAATTTATCTAAATGTCATTATTATTATGTTATATGTCCATAGAAGCAGGATGTTAAATGCTTTGCATAGCTCTCACATCTGGAATTTTGGTAGAATCTGATTAGCAAGATGTAAAGTCACACTTTCCTCAGCTGGGATTTTGTTTTAGTTGTAAGCTGACAGGATGGTAGTCAGACGGAAGCAAGTTGAACACAAATTTCACAGAAATGCCCAGAAGGGAAGGAAATGCTTTAGTGTCCTTCCATAGTAGTTGTAAACATGTTAGTAAGGAAGTAATACTTGGTCTGTTTTAGCTGCTTTATATGGTTTATTCTGAGGAAGCCGCCGACGATACTTAAAGGCGGTGAAACGCGTCAAGGACCCAAGGGACTTTGTAACTTACCGGTGGAGAGCCAGCTTGAATCCCTTAAGGTACTTTCAGATATAGCTGTATTCTAGGAGGCACCAGCATCTGGGAAATACATGCGGTGATTGGAGGCATCACTGGACTCGATAACCATATAAAACAGCTTTTTTTTTTCAATTTCAATAGCGCTGCCTTCCTTTTTTATTTCTGCCTAATTTTCTAAAAGGACAGCGTATCCCTTTAAGGCAGTAGCAGAATTTAAATGAATGATCAGACCCAAAATCCGCTCTTTGTTTTTATACCTAACAGGAAATACTAATCTCATTAAATGTGCATATACATACGTTTTTTGCTGAGCAAATTATTGAGGCATTCCTTTTATAAATTTTTTTGCTGTTTTTCATACATTAAATACCAATGCATTGTATAGGGGTCTTTCAGTTGGTACTTTTATAAAGATACTGTGCATGATTTTTTTCATTGAATGTTAATTTTCACATTTTTTATTACCGTTAAAATGCTAAACTGTACACTTAAAACTATTTTAGGGCATAAGTAAAAAAATTTTTTTAATATTCATGACTACAAACAATATGATTTTAAAAACATCTGTTTTTTTAATCATTTGTGTTGACTATTCCTGAGTCTTTAGGACACGTTTATTAAAAATTTTCAAACATTCAGTAAACTGATAGACCCTAGCCACATTTCCCCATTTTACTTCTATTCACGTGTGCGCGGAAAATATATTAATCATTTTTTGGTAACAAAAGAGACCATGAACTATGTGACAGGACCGTTTTAAAAACAAATAGTTTGTATTGTAGAATGGCACTCAATTATTGTACAATTATATTCAGTACTGAGCAAATGTTTTGGCCAGGTGTGGGCAAATTGCTACAGTAAGCTAAAATAAGAATGCTTTCTAAAATAGAAGTGTTAATAGTTTATTTGATCAATTAACAAAATGCAAAGTGAAATTTAAATCAATATATGGTGTGACCACCGCATCAATTCTTCTAAGTACACTTGCACACTGTTTTTGAAGGATCTTTGCAGAGATCTTCTGTGGATGAAGGCCTGCTCAACTCCTACAGTTTCTTTATGTAATCCCAGACAAACTCATAATCTCATCATTTCCAGGATTCAAAATTCTTCTTTATGCTCAAGATAGTTCTTAACATTTGCTGTTTGAGGGTTTTTCTCATGCCACTTAATAAATTTGGAGCAAGTCAGATGCCCCCATGTTTGTAGAGGATGATGTATAATACCTAATAAAGTTTTTATTTCTCAGCATTGAGGACACTATTAATACTGTCCATATCCCCAACTTCATTTGCTGAAGTGATGCCCCAACTTGCAAGGAACTTCCACCATACTTCACCATGGTGTATGACATGTGACCTAAATCAGTTTTCCATAACTTCACCTTGGTAGCCGAGTTTTTAGTGGTTCCTCGCCCAGTTTAAAGCCTACAGAGATATTTCAATTGTTGATGGGGTTTAAACCTACATATGAAAATAATGATCATTATCACCTGTTTTGTTTGATTGGTTAATCATATTCCTGAATATAATCCTACAAAATTGTTGACTTTATACACGTGTGCCTAGAAGAATTGATGCTGTTTTGAAGGCAAAGGGTGATCACAGTAAATATTGATTTAATTTAGATTTCTCTTCTGTTCGTTCTTTGAATATTAATAATTGATAAAAAATAAATTATTAACTTTTGAACACATACTTTGTAGCATTATTTTCACACCTACATAAAACTTTTGCACATCATTTTATATGTATAGCAGGAGCAATAAAATCTCTGAAAGTAGTCCTGTATTCACGCTTCCATGAAAACATACATGTTTAAATAAATCTGTGTTTTTGCGAGAAAATAAATTTCGATTTGCTCTTGAAAAATATTCTCCACAAATTAGATACCCCCCAATGGCTACATTCCACCTATAATTGTAATTTATGCAGCAAAACTTTTGCTGGTGACACTTCTGCTAGGCAAGATCACAACAAAATAGATCTGAGAAATGGTATGTAAGAAAAATCTATATTGCTAACTGTTATTTGTAAAACAAACTGGAATGCAATTTATTTTAAATGTATTACATTTTCAAAATGTATAAGTAATTTATTTTACCTAAAACCTTAGAGACATGCTGCGAAGTACACCACAAAACATGTTGAAAAACATGTTTACGACATTTAAGCCATAAAATAACTTGGTTTGGCTAAAGATTAAATAATATATAGTACTAAAAATAGTATATAATTTACACAAAATGCACCTCTGTCAGGCCTTTTATTTAACAAATATCATATGTATATTATCTGGAAAGTAATCCCTTTTTTTGTTACATATGCACTGTTTGGGTATTAAACCAAGAGGTTTAACACTTTTCACCAACTGCAGGTGCAAACGTAAAGTTTAAAAATGTTAGTTTTTGGATCAAAGTTTAAGAAAAAAAATGCTGCAATAATAATAGCACTATCTATATAAATGTTGCAACTTATGTTGAATCAAAGGAATAAAACCTATCCAAAACAATGTAATTAAAAGTTTTTGGTACTTGTGTAGTTTCAGGGCGGCAGTGCCCGCGGATCGCATCATACTGTATGTGATTTGCATGCGATACGATTTAGCACATCCCCACTATCCAAGTCAGCCTGAAGTGTGGCAAGCGCAGCGAGGCCCACGCGGGGATGCGGTACGCATCCTCCTGACTGGTTCATACCCCCTCTATCCACATCGGCGTGGAGTGGATAAAGTGTGGCGAGCCCAGAGCGTGGCGAGGGAACACGAAAAATGAGCCCGAAGCATGTCGAGGGGAAGCGGATTACTTGGCGTGTATACCGCGGCCCATTGCCATGCTTCGGGCTCGTTTTTCGCGTCCTCGCGGGGCTTGCCGCGCCCACCACACTTTATAGAATAAACTCCATGCTGACATGGATAGTGGGGGTATGAACAGGTCGGGAGGACGCGTACTGCGTCCCCTTGCTGGACTCGCAGCGCTCACCACACTTCAGGCTGACGGGGATAGTGGGGGTGCCGCCATGAAACCACACAAGTACCAATTTTTTTTTATATGAAAAATATGTACAAACATCAATGGTGTATATATCATTGATCAGACCAATGCGGGTATCGGGGAAGGTGAGTACAGTTTTTGTGGGGTTTTTTTGTTTTTTACATTTCCCCAGCAGGTATTCATCTCTGCGAGCCATCAGGAGCAGGACTGATGTCGAGCATCATGATCAGCAGTCAATGTCAGCGTGATCGGCACTCAGGGAGGAAACTAAGAAGCGGAGGGACTGGAATTCCAGCAGCTGCACAGAGGGCAATTCTGACTTAGGATGTTACCACTCCACAAAAGTGGTTAAATATTTACCATCTTACCAAATTAATCTAATGCCTTGTAAAGGACTACATATTAATATCTATATTTCTGTGTATGTATTTATATGTATCTATATGTATATGTGTGTGTATATATATATATATGGAAGAGGTGTCTGGCGCTAGGGATTAGAGTGGTGTAATGTGTCACCCTGCTGCCAAGCCACCATGCTGGAGGGATGCCAACCTCCAAATTTTAGCACAAACGAAGAAAGAAGCCTGTGGCGCTCAAAAGTACAGATGGAGCGGGATTCATCTGTCCAGGGGATGGCGATGGCGACGCCAGCCGCCATCCCCTGCCCCGCGCCATCTGTATGCCGGAAGGGGATGCGCGCACACGAGGTGCGCGCGCGCCCCCTTCTGACGGTGCTGCCCTCGGTCACCCGGTGCCCACACCGGGCGACCGCGCCCCCCCGCCCCCTCCTCGGGTCCCCCCCCAGCCCCCTTGAGCGGGAGGCGGACAGTATTGCGTCCGCCTCGCCGCCCGGATACTGAGACGCGCGTGCGTGGGGGACGCACCCGCGTCTCAGTCAGATGGAGCGCCGTGTTGCTGGCGATTCGCCAGCAACACTGAGGCCGGATTCATCTGTACACAATAATTGAATAAAAATACACCTACACAAAACAATACATATAATAAAAGGTATATACACAAGTAATACATATACCAGCTAATACTTGATCGCTTCCAAAAAAAATCTTTTATTTTGATCAGAGAACGTATTTAATCCCTTTTGGGTGCCAGTTGAAAGCTGGTTTATTTGTGCAGCTCAGCCTCAGCTGTATTAAATGGCAAGTGTCTTTCAATAACTTGGAGCCATTCAGTAAATAAATATATAGTAACAATGTCTCTGTTTGGAATTGAAACAAAACAGTTATATTACCTCCAGTGTTCTGGGTACAAAAGCCAATTCATAATCGGCAACAGTTGTCAACTCCAGCCGCACTAGGGAACTTGCACGGTTCAATACAATGAGCAGGCACTATATTAGATAGCGTCACTCGCTCCGTTTGGAGTCCCTTTTGTTATATATTGTTTTGTGTGTATGTCTATTTAATACATTTTATTCAATTATTGTGTACCTTTGAGTGCCCCACGCTTTCTTCCTTCATACATACATATATATATATATATAGATACAGAAGTACCAACACACTCGCCATTCCTAGGAATGGGGTGCAAACAGCACCCACATCCCAGGGTGGGGTGCGGTGGCCAGTGACCACACACTCTAGTAAATACAAACACAGGGGGCCCAGCACTCACTACAACAAACTAACTCACCTTAACATTCAAATCAATAAATAAATAATGGGGTTTTAGTTCATGAATTGATCAATGCATTTAAGCTTGCAGTCCATCGCCAAGGGACCCCATTTCACTGCAAGTTCTACACTGATCCTAAAAGAGATCTTTGCACCTTGATAAAAAGGCCGGACGGCCTTGAAACGTCGGCTCTACAACTGCCTCTGGTGTTGTCATTTCTAAGAGTGCCGCCGTCAGGAAAAATATATATTCACCTATTTCTCCTTTCCTACTTAACCAATATCAATAAATGAGGTACCAGGGTTATTTATTAAATCCGAATCCCTGTATACCTTTGCGGCCAATGCCAGATTTCATAAATATGGCAAAAAATCTAGCAAACTCCTTTCAAACCTACTTAAAGGTCACCAATCCCCATCTGTAATTCACCCCCTAAGGCGACCAAATGGCAGACACCCTAAATAAATTCCATAGCAACCTTTATCCAGCTCCGACTTCAGACCAAAACCAAGCCACAGAATTCTGCGAAGGCCTCCCCATCCCCCACCTATCGCCTAATTCAGCAAAAACCCTCTGCAGTGAATTTACCCTGACTGAAGTCCAATCAGCCATAGCCAGCCTCAAGCCAGGGAAGGCCCCTGGACCAGATGGTTTAACCGCTGACTATTACAAATTATTAGCCCCCAAAATAGCCCCAACTCTTGTAGAAGTATACAACTCAATCCTTACTACCAACTCCACTCCTTCCTTCTTTATTATGGCAACTATAAAACTATTTCTTAAACCTGGAAGGGACCTTTCATACCCCAGCTCATATCGCCCCATATCACTCCTAGACATAGATTATAAAATACTCACCAAAATAATTGCCGAAAGACTAAAGCCCTATTACCAACTCTAATACACCCTGAACAGACAGGATTTGTAATGGGAAGAAACCCAGTCACCAATATAAGAAAGGTCCTGTCAGCTTTGCAGATCTCCCAGGGGGGCTGTGTCGGACGCCCCCCTAGCGGTTTTAGCTCTGGACACGGAGAAGGTGTTTGACATGGTCCACTGGGACCATCTTTATGTTGTAAATTCTAAAGTAAATTCTCATTCCCTAGCAAATTCATTTCCCTTCTATCTACGTTATATAAAAATTTCACTTCCAGGTTAATGTGTAATGGTATACTCTCCAACCCATTCCTCATATTGAGAGGAACTAGGCAGGGATGCCCCATATCCCCCCTCCTGTTTGCCCTGAAACCATTGGCCATAGCTCTACGGTTTTTTCCTCTCAGCCTACAGTGTCATTCACCCTGAACCCTCTCTCCTCTTCTTTAAGTCTCACTCCATCCGTCTGTACTACCCCTACCACCTCTGTGTCGCTGCAATCTACCATCCCCCTGGCCCTATCTCCCAATTTCTTGACAACTTCCCCGCCTGGCGCCCACACTTCCTCTCCTCTGACCTACCTTCTGTCATTCTTGGTGACTTTAATATCCTCTTGGATAACCCCACTGATTCTGGCACTTCCAAACTCCTCTCTTGGCCTATCTCAGTGGACTACCTCTCCCACCCACATCCAAGGACACTCCCTCGATCTCGTCTTCTCCCGCTCTTGTTCCCTCACTGACTACACTATTTCGGCTTTTCCTCTTTCTGACCATCTCACTCACTGCTTCCCCCTCCCCCCCCCCCCCCCCCAAGCGCATTGTCTCACGACATAACGTCAACACACTTGATATTGCTGCCTTCTCGGACACAGTGTCCTCTTCTCGCCCCAATCGCCACCATGGGCAGTATTCAATGAGGAAAATTTGCCGTGTATTATGGTGAAGTTCTGCTTTTTTCGCGTTGGTCGGAGAATTTTGGTCTCAATAAGCGAACAACCCTATTCAATGTGATATTTTCGCTGTCGGCGAACCGTGAATAATGGATGGTTCTCCATCTGATACTCTCCGCCAATCGCCGTGTCTTGTCAATAGGATTTTGCATTGAGATTCGCCGTCTCTCGCCGTCACTCGCCATGAGTGTATTCAATGAGAAGACGGAGAATACATTTCTAGGTTAATTTCTCCGTACCTCTCCGTGTATCACTCGCCATCTTTTCATGGTGAAGTGGAATGTGAACATTTAAAATAATGTTTGTTTTTTTTATTTGGTGTAAAAAAATCAGGAATTTTATTCTGAGAAGGGGCATGCTATTTGTATTCATGTGCTTAAAGCACATGAATATATATTTAATAAAAAAAAAGTTTTTTTTTTACACATAGCAGCCGGCAGGGAGCTGAGAGCCGCTCATTAGATATTCATATATTCACTGCTCCTGATCATTACATATGCACGATCGGGTGCAGTGAATACCCGGTCCCCTGTTGACTCTCCCGGGAGCCCACCTCCCCCCCCACATACGTTCTGGGGCATGCAGGGAGACTTCCATCTCCCTGCCTGCCGCCGTCCTCAGGCGTCCGCCGCAGTGGTTCACATTCGCGGTCAGGGGCAGCGAGCCCCTGCCTCATTGAATAGGGGGACAGCGAGGCTCTGGAACACGGTGACTGTGCAGCAAATCCTAAACAGGATTTGCTGCACGCCGTGAATATGTTCATTGAATACTGCCCCATGTCATGACGAACCTCGCTGCCTCCCTCTATAACAACACCCTATCTTCGGCATTGGACTCTGCCTGCCCTCTCTCCTCTATCCCCCTTCGATGCTCCAACCCCCAACCATGGCACTCGCATATCACCCAATTCCTCAAAAAGTGCTCTCGCACTGCTGAGCGCTTCTGGAAGAAATCACGCTCCCTCGCGGATTATCTCAATTTTAAATTCATTCTTTCCTCCTTCAGCACTGCCCTTGCTCTGGCCAAGGAATCCTACTTAAGTCCCTCATCCTTTCCCAATCATCCAACCCCCCGCAGGCTCTTCGCCACCTTCAACTCCTTGCTCTCCCCCCTCCTCCAGCTCTTCTGTCCTCCATTGTAGCCGCTGATTTTGCTACCTACTTTTCAACCAAAATCTCCTCTCAGGATTGCCATCACTGCTGCCATGACCTCTCCCTCCTCCCCTCCTACATCTCCTCTGCCCTCCTTCCCACCCCTGTCCTCATTTAACCCTACCACTGCCGCTGAAGTCCATTCTATCCTTCAATCCGCTTCTCCCTCCACCTGCCCGTTCGATCCTATCCCCTCCAATATTATCCGTCGTCTCAGTCCATCGGTCTGCTCTCACCTGGCTCACTTCTTTACTCTTTCCCTATCCTCTGGGATCTTCCCCTCCTCCTTCAAACATGCTCTTGTCTCCCCAATTCTCAAAAAAACTAATCTGGGCCCCAACTCTCCGTCCAACTACAGGCCCATCTCCCTCCTCACTTTTGCCTCCAAACTCCTAGAACGTCTGGCCTATAATTGTCTCCAAAGACACCTTACTGCTAACTCCATTCTAGACCCCCTCCAATCCGGGTTCCGCCCTTTACATTCCAATGAAACTGCCCTGACCAAAGTCACTAACAATCTACTATCGGCTAAATCCAAAGGCCTCTTCTCTATCCTCATCCAGCTTGATCTGTCGGCTGCCTTTGACACTGTTGACCATCCTCTCCTGCTCAACACCCTCCGCTCCTTTGGCATCACTGTCATGGTCTTATCTTGGTTCACCTCGTACCTCTCCGATCGCTCCTCTGTCTCCACTCTGATCTCCTCCCTCTCACCCCCCACATTCGTGCTCTCACAGTCTTGCCGCTTTCACCTCCGCAACATCTCGCGCATCAGACCATTCCTCTCCACTGACGCGACCAAAATTCTCATTCACTCTCTTGTCATCTCCCGCCTTGACTACTGCAACATTACTCTCTCCGGGCTACCTCTTGCCCCTCTCCAATCCATTGTTAACGCCGCTGCTAGGCTCATCTTCCTCTCCCGCCACTCTACCTCCACCTCCCCCCTCTGTATTTCTCTTCACTGGCTCCCCATTATTTTCCGAGTTCTCTTTAAACTCCTCCTCACCACCTACTCTCCTCCACCGCGCCTTACCTCTCTTCACTGATCTCTATCCACACTCCCTCCCGTCCTCTTCGCTCTGCCGCCGACCGCCGCCTGACCTCTCACCTAATCACTTCCTCCCTCTCTTGTGTCCAAGACTTCTCTTGCGCTGCCCCCCTGCACTGGAACAACCTCCCACCACCCATCAGGCTTTCTGATTCCCTTACCTCCTTCAAGCATCCCTCAAAACCCACTTCCGACTAGTCTATCCCTCCTCCTAACCTCTTTCGCTCCTCCTATCCTGCCTACCCTACCTCTCCATCTGTTCCCATCCGTTCTTACTTATCCTATTGTTTTTCGTTCGTCCACCCACCTCCTTTTAGTCTGTCAACTCTTATGAGTAGGGCCCTCCTTCCTCACGTACTTACCCTACCTATTTGCCTCATCAGGTCTCCTGCCCTGTTCTTCCCTTCCTCTACTTCATCTTCAGTCTCCTCGACAATTTCAACACCTACTTCAGAACTGTTGCTGATTTTAGTTCTACCAGCTATACCCCTATTTATGCTGTATTTTATCAACACACCCTGTACGTTACCTTTGTCATTTGTTTTTTTGTTTGCTATGTATGGCGCTGTGGACACTGTGGCACCTTATAAATAAACAAACTACTACGCCAATCTCCCACTTATCAAGGTATAACTATAGGTACACCCGACCTCCGCGTATCCGTGTTCACAGGTGATATGCTGCTATTCCTGACATCCCTTGAATATTCTCTTCCTGCAGCCTTTTCTATAATACAAACTTTTAGCTCCTTTTCGGGATACAAAATAAATGTGAACAAATCCGAATTGATGATTTTGAGAGGCCCTCCTGACAGGGAAGATCTTAGCACTATCAAATGCAAAACTACACAAATCAAATATTTGGGAGTGCAGTTCCTGCACACGTTTCTAAGCTATACAATTTAAACTATACACCGCTAATCATGTCCCTATCCAGGTCAATGGACACGTGGACCAGTTTACCCTTATCCCTGTTAGGAAGAGCAGAAGTCATTAAGTTCCTGATACTACCAAAACTCATGTACATTATACAAATGCTGTCCATAAAGTTATCCAGGAATTGAATTCGCGCATGGCACGGTTTTTGTGGAATGGGAAGAAGGCAAAAATAGCCCTGCACAAACTGCATCTTCCCAAAAGCATGGTTGGCCTGAACATCCCAAATCTAAAACAATATATAAAAGCCTTGCTCTGTCGTTTCACAATAGGATGGCTGCTGGAACTAGATAACTTCTCAGAGTACGCAATTGATCGTGCTATGTTCGCCCCATTCTCCCCCAGAGCTGTGTTACACTCCCCTCGTGCAAATATCGCCTCACATATTCTAAAAAACCCCTCTCTTCACTGACACGGTTTGGTGGTCTGTCTCCCGCTCACTGGAATGCGAGCCTACCGCATCCCCCTGGCTACCCATCTGGGGCAACCCTCTATTCACACCAGGGGTGGATAGCTCCATCTTTCATAGATTACAAAATAAAGGTCTAAAGAAAATCTCCCAGGTCTTTGACCCTGGGGGACGCTTATATTCTATTTCAGAAATCCAGCTAATTTATAGCCTTCCCTCAAGCAGCTCCTTCCCTCTCTTTCAATTACGTCCAGTCACTCCCAATTATCTACCCTTTATCTTTAGCCTCCAAGAAAATGCATTCTATCACCACTAAATTTCAATTGGGAAAATTTAAAAATACACATATATGGACAATTGTCAATAATACCTGCTGAACGCATCTGGAAAGAATGAGCACAAATGGTATAAGGATATTCCTTTATTGACTGATCACACAACAATACTATCATAAAACAATCAAAAGTCATCAGCCCTTCAGGAGGTACAAGTTAAATTTGTCCATAGAGCGTTCATTTTCCAACAGAGGAGTTACTATGTCCCTGAAGAGACGGGAAGCTGCATGAGATGTAAATTCCATATTGCCTCCTTTATCCACAACTTCTGGACCTGCAGACACACAAAAAGATTTTGGTACAAATTGATATACTTTATACGGATCAATTTTTACATACAAGCCCATCTAGACCCCCTTCCACTTCTAATTTCAAACTTTGATGGCTGGCTCCTCCAGCCATCTGATCTCCACCTACTACCTATCCTAATGGGCCCCATACATCAGCAATTAATTGTGACAATCGTGAGATCTGGAGATGATTGCCTCAATTAATTTTAGATGTGTGGGCTCCCCCTTTTGGCAATCCCAATCAAAAATTAATAGGGATCGCCAATTGATTGCTTAATCAGATTTTTAAACATGCTTAATCTGGTATTATCTGCGTGTGGGCATTCCCAATTCGTCTTCATCTATTTACATTATGAACAGCTGAAATGACAATCGATTGGGCAATTTCCAGATATGAAGATGCAATGCTGCTGATCACTGAAATAAATCTGTAATATGTGGGCAAGTGAAATAGATTGTAGAATCCATTTATCTGGGCAAAAAATCCCTGGATCTGGAAATCTATTCATTGTGATTGCTGATGTATGGGGCCCATAAGAAAGTAATTCTAAATTCTTGGATCACTTCTCCTATTCCCAACGTCATGGAAGTGGAACAATTATTGCTTAAATATATGTACTATAACCGGTATGATATCCTAAGACACTCCGAAATCCCTGTATCAAAGTTCTACAATACATGGACTCCTTTCATCCAGAGTCGCCCTCCTGCATTAAGAAAATCCCTTTATAACCTTTTGAAAACTACCACCAACACCCTCCATTCTGGGACAAATTAACTGCATAATGATGCATTAGTGTTGCTTTCGACTGTATTACCTACCCCTACATACTTTCCTAATTCCTTCTCCATGTTTAGCGAAAAATTTGAAAAATGTTTGATTCGTGATATTGTTAAGACCGACTTACCGGTGAGCACAGAAGGATCAATTGCTCGAGAAAGCTGTTTTCCCAAATTTATGTTAACGCTCATTATGTTTGTTGTACAAACAATCCTATGGGATGCAGTTAAAATCCCGGCGGTCGGGATCCCGGCGTTCAGAATCCCGACGCCGGAATCCCGACCGCCGAAATGCAGACACATTCTCCCTCCTGGGGTGTCCACTACACCCCTGGAGGGAGAATAAATGAGTGTGCCGAGCGTAGCGAGGCACCGGGCCCGCTGCGTGGTGAGCGCAGCGAGCCCGCAAGGGGGGGCGATCCACGTCCCCCCCTTGTCGGGATTCCGGCGTCGGGATTCTGAACGCCGGGATCCCGACCGCCGGGATTCAATACTGAATCCCAATCCTATATGTGAACCAAAATAAACATATCTAAAAAAAAAGAGGTACCATTTGAAAGATGCCACCTAGTGTGTGGGTTTGTGTATATATGTGTGTGTGTTAAATTAATATATATATATCTCCAGAGAATCCCCAGAAGGGGATAAATAGCACTCCCCAGACTTTGAAGAATAAGCTGTAATAACGGTAAATGGGTTTATTCTATATTATCCTGCAATAGCCGATGTTTCGGTCCTACATGGACCTTTCTCAAGGCTGGCAGTCAATTGAATAGAAGAACAAAAAAGCCACAAGTGGAAACAGGAAAATATTCCTGTTCCTACTAGTGGCTCTTTTGGAATACTGGCAGTAGTCCATTTTTTCTGGATGGCAGCCCAGCTGTTGGCTCCTTTTGGGTGTGAGTACAGGTTTGTGTTCTTTGGTTAGATAGATCTGTTGAAATAGCGGCAATCGGAGACCGGCAAATTTCAAAAAGATTTTTATCAGGTAAACGTAAAAGTGTGCCAATGTTTCGGGGAGTATTTCGCCCCCTTTTCAAGGTGCAGAAGTAACAATAAAATCAGACGACTCTTACCTTTTAAATAATGCAAGAAAAAAGTGACCACTCTCCACCATGGCATCTTCCCCGGGAGCTGGTGCAGGAAACACAGCACATGTAACTTCCTGTCCAGACCCTCCCGACGGGGGATTACGAGTGACTGTTATCATGTGTTGCCTTGGCAACCTCTGTAAACAATAAATCATATGTGAAATCCAATACAGTACTTTAAGCCAAAAATGCAATACAGTCCTTGATATAACAACAAAACGGGAAACCCATGTCATAGTTACATAGTAGATAAGGATGAATAAAGACTTGCGTCCATCGAGTTCAACCTGGGTTTTAATATCTTATCCCTTGTAAAAGACAGTGTGAGTCATTTTTAACTCATGTTTTTATTCAATAAATGCTTGTCCAATGTTTATTTTAAACGTATTTATTGTGTCCGCCGACACCACCTCTCCAGGAAGTTCCACAGTTTGACTGCTCTGACCGTCAAGAATTTTTTTCTTTTGAGGGAACTAAATTTTCTTTCTTCTAATCTAAACTCGTGCCCTCGCGTCCTAGATTCTTTTCTTGCAGTAAAAAGTGTGCTTGACAGTTCCTTTTATTGGCCCTTAATATATTTGTACATGTTGAGCATGTCCCCCCTTAAACATCTCTTCTCTAGTGTAAATGTCATTGTGTCAGTGCATATATAAGCATCCAATGTGTTGTAGGCTAAATTAGAGTTGTCTTAAATATATTGTATACTATATGTCAAGCATACAGCCAGGTTTAAACTTAAATATAGCTCCTTTGGGTATACAGGAGTCAATTTGTTAATTTTTAAAACACGTTCCAGGGCATATTTGTGTTTAGACCTGCCAGGTGTACCGTTTTAAGTTAAAAAATCCATCTTGCATCTCTATAACATTTAGCTCTGTCGCCTCCTTTAGGATTTATGGGAATATGGTCAATGACTTGTTGGTGAAAATTGCTTACTCAAGATGGGATGGAACTGCACAGACTTAGTACTGTATATCCAAAAATCATTAAATAAACCAACTTATAAATGTATAAAACTTAATAACAAGTCATTAATAGTGGGGCTGGTGGTGCTCCCAGATTCCAGTTACTAGTAGCTATAAGCAAAAAATAGTGCTGAAGGCACTGAAGAAAGGAACTCTTTGCTGGGGCACTTTTTTTGTTATATTGTAATAATAAAACAGCTTTTATTAAGACAGTAAAAAATAATTTAGACAAATAAACAACATATTACATATACACACAGTTTTTAAAAAAATCAGGCAAAAATTACAGTGGGGATGAAAATCTCCTTCATTCAAATATCCTTAATAATGGAGATTTGTAATGCAATTTACCCCTGGAACTAAACTTCAAACCAGCAGTGAAATCATACCGTGGATAAGCAGGTATTGCACTATTGGAACTGATATCCTTATAAAATCCTGTAATATCATCATGTATGTCAATGTCCTTCACGCTCCTGTCTTTATTGTGACACACCATGGATAATTTATCTTTGAAAAATGGCAGACTGTTGTCTGTTGACGCGATGGTCCATAGAGCTTTAGTTGCCCCCCCAGAATAATCAATTGTATGTGGTAAATACAATAGTATTGTGTCAAATAGTGTCACTTCTACTTTTCTGAAAAAAGCTCCCGGCTGTTATCAGTGCATACAATGCACCAGCTGTAAAAGTATGTTGACTGGTCCTACATTCAAAAATCCTTTGTCTCCAAAATTATATAAAAATAAATATGTCCTCTCCTGCACTTCATCAAGTCTTATCTATCTACTAACTTGCCCATGTGGGCTAGGATACATGTGAAAGATCATTCGCCCATTATGGGACAGAATGGCATTGCACCGCTCTGCCATTAAATCAGCAATTTAACCCCTTCCGTGGTGGGTTTTTTTTAGGGAGCGCTCCCTAAAAAAACCAACGACTGCCTCCCCGGGTTTGGGTGAACTGTCAATCAGCCACTGCCCGGCCCTGTACCCCACCACCCCATCCCTTCTCCCAACAGCCGTCTTGTGTCATAACCCGGCGCCAGAGTCTTCTATAGAAAAGCCGGAGGGGAGGAGGTACGGCAGAGGGGAGGGAACCGGGCAGCACTGAAGCTGCCCGGCTCAGCAGCGCTGCCCGGCTCTAAACCATGGCAATCCTGAGAATTTTCCGGGCTTGCCAGACTGGACACTGAGGCACAGCCCAGAAAAATCTCGTGATTGCCACTGAAGGGGTTAAGGTAGACTTACAGGCAAAATATCAGATCAATTAGTCTCCAAGCATTTTGCTACCAACCATGCAGAAAGCGATCTTCGCCAACAAGTCATTGACCATATTCCCCTAATTCCTAAACTGTTGTTACTGATGGAAGCAAGATGGATTTTTGAATATAACACTGTACACCCGGTAAACAAAAAGATGCCCTGTAACGTATTTTAAAAATAAACAAGTTGACTCCTATATACGAAAATGAGCAATATTTAAGTTTCAACCTTGCTGTATGCTTGACATGTAGTATACAATATACTGTATTTATGCTGACTCTAATTTATCCTACAACACATTGGACACTTATGTATGCACGGTACTTATGTAGTATCTGGGCTGCCGATTTTTTGATTGTATGCCTTAAGTTAAGGCATACAATCAGATGCGATGCGATATCGCATCGCATCGCATCGCATCGCATCCGATATCGGATGCGATGACCCGATTTTTCCATAGGAATCAATGTTAAAATGATTCCTATGGAAAAATGGGTCCTTTTCATACCCCTACTATCCAAGTGGGCATGGAGTTGGATATAAACCTGTGGCGAGCGTAGCGAGCCACCGAGCCCGAAGCGTGGCGAGCGAAGCGAGCCCCGCGAGGGGACGGTATTCGTCCCCTCGCGGGGCTCGCTTCGCTCGCCACGCTTCGGGCTCGGTGGCTCGCTACGCTCGCCACAGGTTTATATCCAACTCCATGCCCACTTGGATAGTAGGGGTATGAAAAGGACCCATTTTTCCCATTGAATTCCATGTTAAAATGGACTCAGTCCATTTTAACATTGATTCCTATGGAAAAATCGGGTCATCGCATCGCATCGCATCGAATCGCATGGTCGCATGCGATGCGATCTCCCGATCCGACCCGATTTAGAAATCGGCAGCCCAGATACTACATAAGTACCGTATGCACAATGACACAGGTTTCTCCTGTTTTGTAACAAGTACTGTATTGCTTTTTTGGCTTATGTGATTGAATTTCTATGTTCTCTTAATTGCACACGTTATTTCGCTTATGATTTATTGTTTACAGAGGCAACACACGGCAACAGTCACTCGTAATCCCCGTCAGGAGGGTCTGGACAGGAAGTTGCATGTGCTGTGTTTCCAGAACCTGCTCCAGGGGAGGATGCTATGGTGGAGACTGGTCACATTTCTCTTGCATAATTTAAAGGTAAGAGTCGTATTATTTTATTGTTACGTCTGCACCTTTTAAAAAGGGGTGAAATACTTCCTGAAACTTTGGTACACTTGCTCCTGGGCAATAAACAGAGGACAAAGGAACTTGCTTTCTTTGAGCCAGTACAGAAGAAAACTGTACACAAAACCAAACATTAAGGATTAATAATAATGGTGTCCATTTTGATGGAATCAAAGCGCTTTAATACTTAGAGTATAGTAAATATAGCAGCCTGCGGGTTGCAGTCCCCTGCGTGTTTTCTTAGATTTACCTGTAGATTTTGTAGAAGAATCTGTAATCTATTGAAAATGCAGTGTCTGTAAACATGACCTTTAAAAACAATACATGAAGCAAAGTCAAAAACGATTAATTCACCTTCCTCCTTTCCTTGTAACGTAGAATGTGTGGGAACCATCCGAATGGAGCGAAGCTTAACCACTTTAAAAATTAGACTTATGGACATATTTTGAATTGGACTGTAATCCAATTGTAAGCAATTTGTAAAATGCATCATGAACTACTTATACCTGACTATATTTCTGTGTATAGGCTTAATTTAATGGTGTGAAATGAATGATCATTTAATAATGACATCCTTTACACATACAGCTTTGCTAAGGAGTGAGTGGGTCTGTATTATAAAATGTCACAAAACACATTTTCCCTAGTGTACATTTTCACAGTAGAATGTATACTTACGGATGATGTAATGGTTAGCATTACTGCCTCACAGCACAGATATCATGGGTTCAATACCCACCATGGCCCTAACTGTGCAGAGTTTGTATATTCTCCCCATGTTTGCATGGGTTTACTTCGGTTTCCTCCCACATTCCAAAAATATACTGGTAGGTCAATTGGCTTCCAACAAAAATGAACCCTAGAATGTCTGTGTACATGTGGTAGGGAATATAGATTGTAAGCTCCACTGGGGCAGGGACTGATGTGAATGTTGATCAATGTAAAGCGCTGTGGAATATGTATGCGCTATATAAGAAACTGTCAATAAATAAGCCAATGTCACCACTAAATATTTCTAGGCCCTTCTAGCATCCTGTTGTGGGTCGCTTAGAATGTTCTAGTGTTATCCGAGAAGTGCTTTTAGATTTTTTTTATTTTTTGATATCACTTAAACTGTTAAACATTTTTTTTAAGTGCAGTTGGTAGTGAAAAATACTAAATACATGTAAACCTTATTTTAATTGATGATTTTGTAAAATGCACTTTTATTGGTCTCCCAGATCTGTATGTCAATGTTTACAGATGGAATGGTAAACATTCAAAACAATCTGTGAAAAATATATAATAGAATGTGAATTCTTTCAAATAAAATACAATAAATGTCAACAATTGTATTGATTTTAGAAGTTATATATTTGTGTTTTGATTCTTGATTTTATTTATTTTTTGTATTGTCATTTTACAACTGTTATGTGAAATCATGCTTTTATTGAGGACTTTCCCAGCATTGCTAACAGGAAAGCTAGTTTGGCATGGCAAAAATATCTCTGCAACAGTACCTTAGGGAAATATTCTTGTTAAGAGGTTTGTGATCATAATGTAATCTTTTTATTGCTTTCCTTTGGAATGCTGTCCTGTAGTTGACAATCAATATGTATACAGTGAGTATCTCAGCATCACACTTAGTGCTGGGTAAATTATAACACCTACAGTAAATGGGTAAAATGGTCTATGTTGTAAAAGTTATGTCTTTTATCCTTGTTTAAAATGCTCTATTTAACCTGTTTTTGGATCCAGGCACCGGCAATATCCGGTTGACATACTTCAAACATAGTGTTACCATCTCCACACAAGCCTGTCCTGTCTAATCAAAATGTTACACTTGATTAAATATTACTTGTTTAAATAAAACATAATCTGGAGTTTTCTGAAGGTCTATTTTCAGTATTTGTTTCTGTGTTCATTGGAAACATTAATTTAAACAATTATCTTACAGTAGATTCCATTTTTGTGTGGTCTGGCGAAATAATATAGACAGACTGTATGTATTTTGCCACTTTCCTATATGTTGTGTATATTCATACTTTCGGGTGTTTTTTTTTTAAATGCAAATAATTTGTATTGAAAATTTTGTATATTTGGACAAAAGAACTATTATATACTATTGCGATCCAACGGAGCAAGAATTGGATACTAAGCAAATTTAATTCTATAAATACAAAAAGGAAAATCTAGCAGCAAGGTGCTAGCAGTGATTCAAAGTATAAGAGGTGAGGGAAGCCCAGGTGGCCAGGCAATTATATCATTAGACGCGGAGAAGGCTTTTGACCTGGTCACCTGGGATCACTTATTTAAATGCCTGTCCCGATACGGATTTCCACCCCCATTTATAGTAGATCTGCTTAAGAATCTGTATTGGCACCCGCGGACCCAGATCGCCTGCAATGGGTATATCTCTGCTCCGTTCGAGATACAGAGGGGCACTAGACAGGGCTGCCCTCTGTCCCCCCTCCTATTTGCCCTGGTGCTAGAGCCATTAGCGGTCGCATTACGCACTAGCCAAAGTTACAAGGGAATACAAGTAGGCGATAGAACAATATAAATATGTCTCTTTGCTGACGACATGCTCCTGTTTGTCTCAGACCTGGAGTCCTCTATGCCGGCCATATTGGACATAATTTCATCATTTGGGTTGTTTGCTGTATATAGGGTCAATGTAGGTAAGTCCGAGATCCTAAAGGTGGGTGGCCAAGAATCACCCCGGGGAGGATCCCCGATACTTGACCGATTTAAATTACCAGAGACTCCATTAGATACCTAGGAATCAACAAACCGAGTAATTTATCTAGATTATACCAATTGAATTATACCCCTATAATTGAAAAAATTGTTGCCAAGCTGGAAAACTGGAGGAACCTCCCACTATCTATGATGGGCAGAGCAGCAGCCCTGCAATCCATAATATTCCCAAAGTTGTCTTATTGAATTCAAATGTTACCCATTAAATTAACAAGGAAAGATATAGCCAAATTAAAATTTGGAGACTGTATGATGCCTACCATAAAATTTTTATGGCAGGGGAAGAAACCGCACATTGCTAGACAAAAGACATTCACAAAAAAGGTAGAGGGTGGGTTGGGGGTCCTGAACATAATGGCATTTACCCAAGCAGTGTTTCTAAGATACAATGGCCATTCTTACACACATAGGGCTCTTGAGGGAGAATTGGTGGCGCCTTACTCTTTAGCGACACTATTACATATGCCACGAAAAGCACTCCCAGCTGGGTTTCTAGTTGGGTTAGCAAGAATCTGCAATTTGACTTGTGTTGATTGTCTGTTTCAGTTAAATAAATCCATTTTGTTTAAAAGCCTTCACGACAGTATGTTCTTTTGTGTTTTTAAAAATAGACACCTTACCAGAGTGTTTGCAGCACTTTCTCTACACTCCTCACCCCTTGAAAAAGATTATTTTTCAAGGGGAGAGAAGTCAGGAGAAGTGTTGCAAAGAGGAACCATACCTGTACATAATAGAACTTTAAATTAACAATAAATAACATATTGAAATGAAATGACACCATACCATGTTTTTTAAAATTTACTGAAAATACTGTTTTAAATATATTAAAAGTATAAAAGTGAACACCACTGGGTTTATCAACAATATCAGGCCAAGAAATGCCCCTGGGCCAAAGACTTTACAAACCCCCCAAAAAAGGGATCAGGCCAACAAATTCACTAGACTATACTAGAGCCAATAGAAGTGATGACTCACAAAATGACCAAAGAAGAGACAGCAAAGGTAAGGACAGTCTTCAGTGAAGGACACACAAGAGTGACTGATATCGCATCATTCTGGAGTCAGGGCCAAATGACGTATCCAAGCAGACATTAGAGTTTACATGGATTTGAAAACGCATGGAAGAGCAATTTTTTCAACTGTAATAATTTCGAAAAAATTATTTATAAAGTTTAACAATTCATAATGGTAAAAAAACAGCATTATCCTGTGCTTGTGTACTCAGCATAGCTGAGTACACTCCAGTGGACAGAGTGCTGGTGGTGACTGATGTGACCGGGTTGGGTGAAGGGGCTCCAGTCATGTTAGGAGAGGCAAGCTGCGGAGGAATTCCCGGCGGATTACTATAGGGTTTGTGGTAGGGATACTGTGGCGAGGGTCCATAAGATGCGTAATGCATCGGGTCCCACATTAATTTCAGGTCATCAGGAATGTTTATATCCCGAATTATTGCATCGTACACGATGCGTTTGAATTTTCGACGGGTGTCATCATCCATTGAACGCATCTCTGAGTCTACTGTATTTGAAAACTGCCGAATTGAATCAATAGGCTTATAAAGCCTTGCCTCTGCAAATTGAAAAAATTGCTCAGAACTGCCGGCTACAGATATTTTGGCTGTCTTCTTCCTCTGCCTGGGTGGTGGCATTGCCAGGGGGGTGGAGGTTGAGGTTTCTACTTCCTCACACTCAAGATCTGCAGCCTCTCTAGTCTCGGACGTCTCCACAAACTGCTCCTGAGTAGCATCCTGTAAAATAAAATAAAAAACGTAAGGACCATGAATAATGATGACATGTCGCATATCTATATGTGTTCAAACTTACCAGATCCTGGCTCTCCTCCTCTTGCCTAATTGGAGGCACAGGATCCATGTTATTCTGTCCATGCGTTTTCGAATCTTTCTCCAGCAGGAAGTGCATCTGGTCGTAGTACCATAACGTCGGCTTGTACACGTCATCGGCACCGCTCAAGAACTCTGAGATTCAATCACTTTCGCGTGCTCCTTCACAAAGACTGTCCTCAAATTCGCTATTTTCTTCTTCACACATTCCATGGTGGCATCACTTCGGTTGGCTCTAGCATAGGCCAGCAAAACATTGTAGGCCTGATCCCTTTTCTGCTTGTTTGAAAAGTCTTTGCTGGTAATTTGCCACAGGCATTCGTGGGCCCGATAGATGTCAATGAACCCAGTGGTGAATTTTTTGGAATAATTTTGCTTTGTCATTTCTGTGTGAATAATATGGTAGAAAATGTAAATACATAATTAACATACTGTATATGCATCCACCATTATGTACATAACAGTCCAAACTGAAACCACATGTACATGCACACACATTCACTGTTGTTTTTTTTTGTTTGGTTTGGAAAGACAATTTACCCCATCAACCGTCGACATGCAAGTAAACACATGACTGGCTTTTGCAATGTTCCATCACCCCAGGACATGCAAAAATGAAACACATGACTAGATTTTGCAGTGTGCCATCACCCCTGGACATGCAAGTAAACAACACGTGGCTGGTTTTTGCAGTGTGCCATCACCCCTGGACATGCAAGTAAACAACACGTGGCTGGTTTTTGCAGTGTGCCATCACCCCAGGACATGCAAAAAAACAACACATGACTGGCTTTTGCAATGTGCCATCACCCTAGGACATGCAAGAAAACATCCCTCCCCAAACAACCTCATGCTCAGATACTTGCCTAGGGGGGGGGCAAGGGGTGCAGCTGCCGGCACATGACACCCTCACCCATAAGCATGCTTTTTTTATAACATTGGCGGTGGACCCCTCTCATTACCACCCCACCTGTAATCATGCGTTGGTGGATCGGATAGTACTTACCAGCGCCAGAGGGTTCACAGCGCGTGATCTCTGGCAGCATCAGCATGTGCAGAATGGAGAGGAGGGCTCAGGGAGTGTCCAGATGAGGAAAATCGCTGGTCACTAGAGCACAAAAAAAAGACCCCACACAAAAGGCCCCCGATTTGCAGGGTCTTGCTAAGCTATATGACTAGATTGATGGGACATGCTCATTCTTCTTCTTACAGCGATACCGACATGCGGGGCCGCGCATCTATATAGCTATAGCCTACACACACACACACAGATGTATGTTTACTTTCTAAGCTACCTAGACAAATCGCTTAGAAAATGGCTCCAAATCGGTATGTGTGTAGGCCCCTTTATAGTCACAAGTGCAGGAGTGAAATTACTTGAGAGTATTGTAAAGAGATCTCAGCGAAGTTTACACACCAAGATATTTTAAGTGCATAGGGTGCCATTTTTTAAAAATAATGATAATTGCTAAAATATCATCAAGTGCCAATTTGTACTCTGGATCAACAACTTGTAGAACTGTGATACTGGTTGGCCCATATGGCTCTTGCCGTGACAATGTACAGCCTTGTTGTGTTCCATTCAAAAGCCGAACAAGGTCCAAGATGTCCTTATTAACCTTAACACTGGCAGAGGGCTCGCTGTACAATGCCAGAATGATATATGAACACACAAACCCATGTGCTCTAACATCCTTGCTTAAATACTGTTGCATGCCTATTCAGCATTGTTTAACAGGAACATCGCAAGTGTAGATGATTTGGGCTGCTTAATAAATCAGATTAATCATTTTAGCGGTGTCCCAAGCTTCACGGGCGAACACACATCCCACCTGGTCAGTATGCCGGCGGTCGGAATCCCGATTATCGAAATAACGACGCCAGAATCCTGACTGCCAAAATGCCAACAAGGGGAGCCGTGGATCGCCTCCCCCCCCCCTTGCAGACTCGCTGTGCTAGCCACGCAGCGAGCCCGGTGCCTTGCTATGCTCGGCACACTCTTTTATTCTCCCTCTATTTTTTTATTTATTTACAGTTTCTTATATAGCGCAGCAGATTCCGTTGCACTTTACAATAGTAGACAGTGATAAAACAAACTGGGTAACAACAGACAGACTTGGAGGTAGAAGAGCCCTGCTGCAAGCTTACAATCTATAGGGATATAGGAGGGAAACACAAGGACAGGCACCAGTAATAGCATAGCAGTCCCACCAAGTCCAGAAGGGAAGCTATATAATACATAAGTGCCTCAGAGGGTTATGCGTGTAGAACTTAAATATGATAGGCTTGCCTGAAGAGGGGAGTTTTAAGGGAATGCTTTAAAGTTTGGCAGCTAGTGGAGAGTCTTATTGTGCGTGGAAAGGCATTCCATAGGATGGGAGCAGCCCAATGAAAGTCCTGTAATAGTGAATGGGAGCTAGTGATCCGTGCAGAAGAAAGACGTAGATCTTGTGCAAAGCGGAGTGGTCAAGATGGGAGATATTTGGTGATAAGTAAAGAGATATATGCTGGTGCAGTATGGTTATTAGCTTTATATGCGAGTAGAAGTGTTTTGTATTGAATACGGCAAGATACAGGCAACTAATGGAGGGACTGGCAGAGCGGATCAGCAGACAATGAGGGTCTTGCAAGGCAGATCAGCCTAGCAACAGCATTTAAAATGGATTGCAGTGGTGACAGTCTAGGAGACTATTGCAATAATCAATGCGGGATATAATGAGTGCATGGGTAAGAGATTGGGTAGTGTCTTGTGTGAGATACCATTGTATCTTGGATATGTTTTTTAAATGCATGTAACATGATTTGGAGACAGATTGAATGTGGGGAAGAAAGGACAGTTCAGAGTCGAGGATGACCCCTAAGCAACAAGCTTGTGGGGTAAGGTAGATTGTTGAGTTGTCAACAGCGATGGAGATATCAGGATGGTAACTGTTCTTAGTTGGTGGGAATATAAGTAATTCCGTTTTGGAAATATTGAGTGGAGTTGGCGAGAAGACATCCAAGATGAGATGGCAGTGAGACATTCAGAGTCTCGGCCCACAACCATTGGTGACAACTCTGGGGTTGATAGATAGATTTGAGTATCATCCGCATGAGAGGAAGTACTGTATATATTGAGAAAAGCAGAGGACCTAAGACTGAGCCTTGCGGAACTCTGACTGACAAAGGTAATAAAGAAGAAATAGAGTCAGAGAAGCGAACACTGAAAGAGCGATCAGATAGGTAAGATGTGAACCAGGAAAGGGCCGTATCATTAAGACCTAGGGAGTGTAGTGTTTTTAAGAGTGTGATCCACAGTGTCAAACACAGCAGAAAGATCTAGAAGAATAAGTAGTGAGTAATGGCCTTTAGAATTAGCAGTTACCAGATCATTCACCACTTTAGTCAGTGCTGTCTCAGTGGAGTGTTGAGAGTGAAAGCCTGACTGAAGCGGGTCTAATTGGGTGTGAGAGTTAAGAAAGTTAGTGAGGCGAGAGTAGACAAGTCTCTCCAGTAGCTTGGAGAGGTATGGGAGCTGAGAGCAGTGGCGTAACTATATAGGGTGCAAGGGATGCAGTTGCTATGGGGCCCGGCAGCTTGGGGGGGCTCTAGGCAACCCACTGCACTCTCTATAGTTGGGAGTCCAGCATGTTACTTACTGGATGGAGGATGAAGGTAGGAAGCAAAGCTGCTTCGTGTTCAGACTCCGAAAGGTAGCGGCAGCGCTGGCGGTGCACAGCTGACAGACTGTCACTGTACAAGGTGGCGGAATTATACAGACAGTCCCGCCGGGCCCGGCTTAGTGTACACTGTGTTCAGGTGCGCTGTGCGCATGTCTGACTGTGCATCTACGCTCTCGCTGAAATTAGGAAAATGGAGGAGTGACGGAGTTGCCTATTATATTACTACAGCAAACAGCTGAGCAAGTTAAGTGTCCGGTCTCCATTCCCCAGCC
This sequence comes from Crinia signifera, assembly GCF_055691185.1. NCBI lineage: Eukaryota > Metazoa > Chordata > Amphibia > Anura > Myobatrachidae > Crinia > Crinia signifera. The sequence continues at coordinate 76,372,856 of NC_139228.1, forward strand.
AGCCGGTCCCCTTCCCTCCCGCCCGGCATGCGATAGTGTCAGTCTGACTTTAACTGACTAGTCCTCATGGGTGTCAGCTGGCTGCCCACTCTCCACAGCCACAGGCAGTCACACAGCACTCCAGCATAGGCGGGCAGCCAGCAGGTCACAGGGGGGAAGTAACGGAGGAGAACCTGGTATGGATCCTGCCTGACCTCCACCGGCAATAAAACAGCAGGGCGAGTTGCACGGCTCGTCCCACCAGTCAAGTCTCGGCCCTGCTAGACAGATAAGGTGATAGTGAGCTTCTGTGAATTGCCAGGCTGACACCCAGCCACCACCCCCCTCCCCCCCTCTTTTCAATCCTCTTCTCCTTCCAGGGATTCCTCACTGATCATGCGGGGTCAGGCACAGAACAATACTGTACAGGGTTCTCAGGTCCTGTGTTTTGAATCTACCAGCCATCCTATTCACCCTGGGACCCAGTCTCTCCATCCCCATCCTACCGCCCTGAGTCTCTCCATCCCCATCCTACCGCCCTGCATCTCTCCACCCCCATCCTACCACCCTGCATCTCTCAATTCTACCACCCTGCGTCTCTCCCCCTGCCCCATTTTTTTCATGTGTAGACAGATGTGTTTTTCTCTTGGAGGGGGGGCTTTCGCTTCTAGTTATGCCCCTTGCTGAGAGATAGGATGATAGAGAGAGTTAGGGTCAGAGTTGTGTTTTTTCAGAATGGGAGTAATCACTGCACTTTTGAGCAGAGATGGAAAAGTACCAGTAGCAAGAGAGAGATTGCAGATTTTAGTTAAGGTTGGAATAAGCACAGGAGATAGATTTTTAATGACTTTTAATACCTAGTGCAGGTATAGGATCAAGAGGAGAGGTAGTAGAGTAAGAGGATAAGAAGAGTGCGGATACTTCCTTTTCATTTGTAGGCTCAAATGAAGAGAAAGTGCCAGAGGGTTCAGGTGGGGAAGAGAGTGGGGTTAGAGGTTGTGGAGCATACCATTTCATCTTGGATGTTATCAATCTTGTCCTTAAAGTAGGAGGCAAGTTCTTTTGCACTGATGGTAGCCGGTGGGGGAGGGTACAGAAAAGACTTAAAGGTGTTCAAAAGTCGCTTAGGGTTGGTGGCATGAGAAGAGATGAGAGATTCGTAGTATGTTTGTTTGGCAGTGTCCAAAGCATTGCAGTAGGAATGGTAGCTAGTCTTATATGTGAGGAAATCAGTCATATTACGAGATTTACGCCATTGTGTTCTACTTTACGTGACTGATTTCGCAGTTGTCTTGTTGTTTTGGAGTGCCACGGTTGGACATCCATAGAGGGACAAGGGGCCGGCATTGCGGTGGTCGGGATGCCGGCATCAGTATTTTGTCCGCCGGGATTCCGACCACCGGCACATTGACCGCATCCCGGTAACATGGGCTTCTAAGGAGTGTTGAGAAATACTCCTTATAATGGGCAACCCTTACCAGTTTTTAATAGGCTATTCTTGATGGAGAAGCCTTGCTTGCCTCAGAGTTCTTCCTGAGTGAAAGGCCCATCTACCACTGATGCCTCTTCCACAGGTAGCTTAGTAAAAATCTATATTTTTTAAGATATGCCACAATCACCTCCGCTTTCCCTTGATTAGCGTTTCCCAGGGAGCCCCCTGATAAGTTTAAATAGCCTAGAATAATAATAGTGAAAGCAACATTATGTTAAAATAAGAATGCTTTTTTTAAATAGAAGTGTTAAAAGTTTATTTATCAATTAACAAAATGCAAAGTGAATGAACAGAAGATAAATCTAAATAAATCAATATTTGGATTGACCACCACATCAATTCCCTTAGGTACACTTGCACACTGTTTTTGAAGGATCGCCGCAGGGAAAGTTGTTACAGACGTCTTGGAAAACTAACCTCAGATCTTCTGTAGATGTAGGCTTGCTAAATTCCTATTTTTTCTTCATATAATTCCAGAAAAACTCATAATCTCATAATATCCAGGATTCCAAATTCTTCTTTATGCTCAAGACAGTACTTAACACTAATAACATTTGCTGTTTCGGGTTTTTTCCTGCCTAATAAATTGGGAGCAAGTCAGATGCCCTCCTGCTGGTATAGGAAATGTATAATATCTATTGTACCTGCATTCCTCAGCATTGAAGACCAGTATTAATCCTGTCCATATCCCCAACTCCATTTGCTGAAATTCTGCCCCAACTTGCAAGGAACTTCCACCATACTTCACTATGCTGTACAGTATGTGACATAAAGCCTCAACTTTGTAGCAGAGTTTAGTGGTTTCTTACCCAGTTTTAAGCCTGCATAGCTGTTTCATTTGATGATGGTGTTAAAACCCACATATGAAAAGAATGATCATTATCACCTGACTATAATCCTACAAAATTCCTGACTTTGTGCAAGTGTACCTAGAAGTATTGATTTTTGTTTTGAAGGCAAATCACACTACAACAAAAATCATATCAGCCGATATTGGAAAGAAATTAATGGACATATCATAAATACACACAAAAAAAAGGAAAGCACACTACTAAATAAACATACACTAAAACACAAATAGATCCTTAAATATTTATGCAGTTTTTCAAATTTCTGGATCATGCATTATTTCCGCATCCCTTTATTCTGCATTTTTATATGATTGCGCTTAGTTAGGAAGAACTTTCTCCCCATATATTTTTAAAGAAGACAGCAGAAGTCACAATGATTGCACACATATGTCAATCAAAACATAGAAGTAGCCAACATAATATGTTAAATGATATATTGAAATGTACAATAATAGGTGTGTAGGGAGCCGTACACGTGTTTCTCACTCAATTTCTACTTTCCTCTCATCTTATATCATAGGATAAGAGCGTCGGGGATACATACAGACCTTTGCCACATCACAAACACACTGATATTTCTCAACATTGCAGTGCACATGGGTCAGGGAGTGAGAGAGGAGTGAAAAATAGACAGGCAGAGATAATTATGTGGTTAAGTATCCATTAGTCTCTTTAGTAAGATTATTAACTACACGGTATCCTTGCTATGGATTATAATATTTTCTCATAGGTGTATATATAATCATAAGATATACAAATAGTGTGGCGCTCAATAAGAAACAAGTTTATAAAAAAATTCACAATTTATTGTACACCATAAGTCATATGCACAAAATACAAATCTATACCAAAAAAAAGCCTACCATGGAGTATCCAATCAAGAATTCAAAAAATATATATAAATAACGTTTTTATATTAATAATAGCATGCACAGTCTTTTAGATAGATTTTGAACCAATGTATAATGCGCTAATATAGCAGCCTAAGGTCCCACTACCAATTAATTGGTACAAAATCATGTGCACTGCAGGGGGGGGGGGGGGGGGGGGCAGATGTAAAATGTGCAGAGAGAATTAGATTTGGGTGAGTTATTTTGTTTCTGTGCAGGGTAAATATGGACTGCTTTATTTTTACACTGCAATATAGATCTCACTTTGAAGTAAAACCCCACCCAAACCCAATTCTCTCTGCACAAGTTACATCTGCCTCACCTGCAATGCACATGGTTTTGTCCATCTAAGAAGGATTTTGGCAGAAAGAGTGAACTAGAATAAGGTCCTATGTCCCTACCTACAGTATATCATTAATGAATATATTAAGGTGGGTCCCATTATTGAACCTTGTGGGACTCCACTTTGGACCTTACCCCAGCTGGAATGCATGCCATTTACCACCAATCTGTCTCCAATTATGCAACCAGGTTTTAATCTAATTACAAATGTTATCTCCTAACCCTAAATTACCTAGGTTTATTAATAACCTTTTATGAGGCAATGTGTCAAAAGCTTTAGCAAAATCAAAAAGTATAACATAAACAGATTTCCATAAATCCACCCCCTACTAACTTCCTATAGAAGTTAATTAACATAGTCTGACATGATCTATTTTTTACGAAACCATGCTAAGCCTTACTTAACACCTCCTTTTTTAAGAAATATTGGATACTATCTCTAGAATTGTCAGGGTCAGTTTTGCTACCTTTCTGCCATATTGGAACTACGTTAGCTATGCGCAAGTCCCTTGGTATCGTCCCCCAGTTTATTGATTCCTCAAATATCAGATATAATGGTAGTGCTATGGCAGAACTCAAGATGCTATATCAAGATGCTAAAATATAGCATCCTACGGTGTATTTAATTCGGGCCAGGAGATTTGTTAGGTTCTGAAATCTATTTTTGACTATTTCCTCACTCAAACATACAGTTTGGGAGCAATCAAGAGCCGAGCCTTTAATCTGTGGGAGATCCTCTAAAAATTCTTCCCTTGTAAAAACGGAAGCAAAACAACTTAATTGAATATTCTACTGTCTCTTTTCCTTCTATTACCAGGGTACCCTGCTTATTTTTTGGTGGGCCAATATATTCCTTCCTTAACCATTTCCCGTTTAGAATTTTTTGGGATTAGATTTGCTATCTGTGGCTATTTTTCATTGTCCTTAATTTAGCCATCTTGATTGTATTTTTACATTTCTTATGACATTCTTTATATGCAGCAAATGATTTGGGTGTCCCATCTTGTTTAAATGCCCTGCTTTTTTTTTTTTTTAGCAATTTGCTGTTAAGCCACATCGGTTTCCTTTTGACATTTGTTCTTTTATTTACCCTCTGAATAAATTTATCACTGCCCTCCTGCAGTATTTTTTTAAAGTTTGCCTTTTAGTAGTATCCATACCTCTAAAAAAAATTCCTTCCAGTGTATTTCTTTTAAGGACTCCTCAAACTTATCAAAGTTTGCTTTACTGAAATGAAGGACTTAGTTGCTCCAAAATATACGTATCTGTTCAAATTTTAAACAAACATGGTCATATTGTGAACACTCCTCCCCTATGTCTCCCTTATGGTTATGTTAGTAACAATGTCCCCATTGTTGCTTATCAAGCGAGCCCTGATATTGTTATTTATGGTTGGACTTTCAATAAATGTATACAAATAGTGGCCATTTAGGGCATCCAATAAAACATTTCCCTTAGTGGTGCTACTTGACCTACTGTTTCTTTCATATTTATTTCTGGTTAGTTAAAGCCACCAATAATAATAATGTCCCCTAAGCTGCCCGCTTTTCCCACCTGTAGAAAGAGGTCTTTGTCCTCCTCCGTATTTATGCCGGGTGATTTATAACATGTTCCTAAAGTTTTTTTAGCCCCGTTAATATCTGTGATTTCTACCTATACCGATTCTACTGACTCCATTGTGCTTTTGTATATGTATTCCTTTTTGTATGGTTTTAAGGATGGCTTAACATATAAACATACCCCCTCCCCTTCTACCTAATCTATTTTTTTCTAAACAGACTCCCACTCGTGATTTATCCCACCAAGTTTGGGTAATACCTATGAGATCAAAACCTTCCTCCAAAACTAGGGTCTCTAGTTCCCCCATTTTACCAGTTAAACTCCTAGCAGTCAGATAAAGGCATTTCAGGTCTTGTTTTTCCTTTGCCCTTGTTGTAATACCGGTTACAGTTGCAGAAAGGATAAATCAGTGTCATGGACAATATGTGTATTTGGCTGGGTGACGCTCATACACCTTTCATATACCATGTTCCTCTTTTCCTCCCTTCTCTTTGCTTCCTCCATAATGTAGCTGTTTTTGCCCTCTATTCTACACTCATGTATTGGTTTACTGTTTTTTACTATTCACGCCCTACCTACCGCCTGGTTTAAAATATCCTCTAGTCTTCCCACCATTCTACTCCCAAGCACTACTGCCCCCTATTTGTTCAGGTGCAATCCATTGTGGCAAGAGATGGCGCCTGACCCAGAAGTCCATCCAGTTTTCTAGAAACTCATATCCCTCCAGCACCAATCTTTGAGCCACACACGTTAACCTCCCTAATCTCCTCTGTTACCCTGGGCTAGCTCGTGGCACAGGCAATATTTCTGATCATATTACCTTAGATCTCCTCACCCTAATTTTATTGTCTAGATCCATAAAGTCTTTTTTGAGGACATCCCATCTCTCACTAACTTTGTCGTTGGTGCCAACTGCAAGACTGCTGGGTCTTCTCCAGCCCCTCCCAATAATCTGTGCACCCGGTCCACGATATGATGTACATGAGCACCGAGGAGACAACAGAATACATCTATCGCGGTCACAATAACAGATTGCTAACTTTCCTAATAATTGAAACCCCTACCACCACTTTCTGACTTGGATCCATCCTCTCTTAATTACTCTCCATGACAGAGGGGGTATTCCTCTGGTTGCTAGAGTGACCCTTACCTGCCAGCTCCTCACTCCCAACCATAGTTTCCTTGTCCATTCTGGCATACTGTATCTACTAGGGTTTGGTAGCTCAGAGCTTGCCTGCTGCTTCCTCCATCATCTATTCCCCCTAGACTACCTAACTTTTACCCAGCTACTAAGCCTCTTTGCTTTACTCAACCTCTGACCCTCCCCCTCCTGTTCCTCTAATGCAGGGTCAGTAAGCTGCAAACTCTGCTCAAGGTTAGAATGTTGCAATGTGTTGCTCTTGATCCTTAACATTGGCTTCCAGAGCGATCACCTGCTTGCATCTTGTACAGACATACTCGCTTTTGATCACATGGGCCCTTATTCTGATTGAGTGGAACGGCTGCGTGTTCGGTCGGATGACTGATGTATTGTGTTTGCGCATGTGCAGAGGCTTGAATGCATGTCTGAACACGGCGTGAATTCCGTGCAGAAAAGGATCATATGGAACCATCCGAGCAGGGGGTGGAGAGGGCCGTGAATGGCTGTTTGAGCTCATTACCATATTTGTATGCCCTGCGTTTCATGGGCGTTCCCTTGAAAATGCTGGGCATACATATGGTAATCCGGCCGTGAAGCACATGCGGGGGGGGGGGGCAGACAGCTGACATAGCTGGATGTCAGCTGCCCGCCCATATGCCTGCTTTCACATGGAAAAAAAATTCTGAGTGGTTTGGAGCACTCAAGGTGCCCATACACGTACCAATTACCCGGTACTTTTTGTGCTAAAATAGTATCGCATCACATGCACAACGCATGCACAACGATGCTATTTTAGCACAAAAAGTACTGGGTAATCAGTATGTGTATGGGCACCTTCAGGGCTGCCTGGCCACTCGGTCCATCATTCCATGGTCGGCGACTATCGGAGAATGGGGGAGGTGTTTGCATGAAACATCCACTCGCGGTCCATTTGCTTGGCGTCTTACCGCATTCGGACAGTGTGAGCGATCCGTATGGTAGGCGGGGCTAAGAACACTCACTGGCTGTCCGAAATACGCATCCGTCCGAATCAACTACAATAAGGGCCATTGTCCATCAGCAAATACAGTACATCTGACAAGATGCACACTGATGGAGATTCTCAACAGTGTTCCCACACATTTTACCTAGTTGGAGAAACTGCTACTAAATCACACCACTTAGTATTAAATACCAGTGCAATAGTATTACAGAACAGTAATTAGAAAAAAAGGAAATAGCAGCGCTAAAACAATTAAAACAATAAATTGGATGATCTGTACATAAAGAAATGTTTTACTTGGAAAATAACACAACATACAATATAAAAACAGCACACCTGAGTGTGTATATAAAACACATTTATAAGTGTCGGGTACCCCAATACCACAATGGGGAGAATAATGTGAAGAGTCCGGTCCTAGTATGCCCAGAATAAAGAAAGGGGATGAATATTTACCACTCCAGTCAGAAATTTGCGATAAATGAATTTGTAGGTGGAGAATGTCCAAATGTCCTTGTATCCTGGTGGTCGGCCCAAGTTGGCACAAATAACCGTACCACTGGAGATGTTAGGAGGACGGTTGTTTGGTCACCTTTTGCATATGGAGAAATGAAGCAATGATCCTGGAGTGGATAGACGTCTCGATGGAGTGGTAGTTTGGAGAAAAGTTGAATCTTCCGCTGGGCTGGTTCGGACTCCAATTCACAGGTAAGGGTGGCAATTGGGGTTAGGAGCACTTCCTGACGCGTTTCGCCGGTCCTGCCAGCTTTATCAAAGGAATAGTGCTCATGGTATCTAAACTGGGTATATATACCCTCCATATTGTGGTCACATGACAAATCAATTAGACCTAGATCATCCAATTATAAAATGTATATATAATAATAGAGTGTTGATATAGGAGGCAGACCTTAGAAACACATTGCTTTTAGCTGGTTAGGAAAAAAATAAAATAATATTTATTTAAAACATGCATAGATAACATTGTGCAACAGGGCAAACGGAATACTTCCGGTTTATAAATGATCGCTGCCAATCATTAGTAGCAGAGACAGGGAGGATTTCCCAGTTCACAGGAGAGCGAGTCACGTGACCGCGATTCCTGTATAGGAAACTACATTACCCATGTAGTCTGGGTCGCGTGTCACGTGACCGCATCTCAATAGACAGCGTTTGGTGCTGCAGCCGGGCGCATAGTCCGTCTGATTGATCGTGGGGAAGACTTCCCATTATTACGTGAGGACAGGTCACGTGACCGCGGCTCCTGTTGAGAACTACATTACCCATGAAGCCAGTCGCGCATCACGTGACCTATACCTCAAGCAGCGATGTAATGTGGGCTGCTTACAGCGAGCGTAGCCCTATTCACTGACATGATGGTCACGTGATTAACGTGTATTGGTGGTCATGGTAACAGGCACGCAGTAAAGATGGCTAAAGGTGCTGAATAAAGCCCTATTCAAAAATATATAAGAATCATGTGACATAATGGGCGGTCGCCCAGCGCTGGAGACTACAAACCCCATAATTCCCGTTATACTTGTGGCATAACTAATAACAAATAAACATGGGAGATAGAGAATTAAAATAATGACACATTATGTATGGCATAGGTTTATAAATTCACTATGGAATATACTCAAACGACCGTAACATTGATATTTCATAAACTTTAATTTGAAATTGTAAACAGCAAGAGTAGCAGATACTAAGTAGATGTGTATTGAGGTGCAATGAACCCTCCGATAAACATACAGCAATTTAAGCTTTTCCTGAGTGCATGGGGGAATTAAATTGCCTATAATGCCCATGGGTAAAACGGTTGGGATGCCTAGTATGTAGCTAGTAAAGATAAGTAGGAATAAAAAAAAAAAAAAAAAAAAAGGGAGCCGAAGAAGGGGCAGATGGACTGGTTCACGGGTTTTTAGTTAGTTTGGATGCATTGAGGTATCAGATGACCATATTCAATTCCACCATTTCATTAAGGCCATCTGGATGGATGGAGCCCATCAAATGCATCCATAAAACCTCTTGTTTACATAATTTTCTAAACCGGTCTCCACCCCTAGATGTGATGGCAATGTGTTCAACGCCCCATAGTTTTAAACTAGCTGGATCTCCATGATGGATTTCTGCAAAGTGGCGGGGTACACTGTGGGATAATGAGCGGTTAAGGATGTTACGACGATGTTCTAAGAACCGTATTTTAAGTTTTCTGGTGGTTCTTCCCACATAATGGAGTCCACACCCACAAGTCAGAACATACACTACATAAGTGGTGTTACAGTTAATGAAACTGTTGATATTCCAGTTTTTTTCTCCTATTGGTACGGACAGGGTTTTGCTCTTTTCAATATGCGAGCAAGTGATGCATCTTGTGCCGCAACATTTAAAAAAACCTTTTGGTTTTGAGGGGAGCCAGGAGGAGTCTTTAGTCGAGGAGGTTGAACATAGTTTTTTTAAATGACTAGGGGCCAACATATTTTTGAGTGATTTGTTTTTCTTAAAGATAAAACGTGGTTTGTCAGGGATATTGTTTATTAGGAGAGGGTCCTGTTTAAGGATATTATAGTTTTTTTTGAATAATGGCTTTGATTTCCGGACAATATTTGGAATATGTGGAGATGTATGCAACTCGCACATCCTGTTTACATCTTTTTTTTGTTGTGCATTTTGGTTTTAAGAGAGACGGCCTATTCATAGCTGAAACCTCCAGGAGAGCATTGTCAACCAGAGGAGGAGGGTATCCTCTTTGTTTAAATGCAGATGCCATTGATGAGGCTTGTCGGTTAAAGTCAGATGTTGAAGAGCAATTCCGCCGAAGGCGGATAAATTGACCCTTGGGGATGTTCCTTTTCCAAGGAGGGTAATGCTCACTCTGGAAATGTAGGTAAGCCTGCATACCTACTTCCTTTATATAGTTTTGTGTGACAATCTTGTTGTCAATTACTTCAAGGGCCACATCCCTCCTCCTCTGGTTGACAATGCTCTCCTGGAGGTTTCAGCTATGAATAGGCCGTCTCTCTTAAAACCAAAATGCACAACAAAAAAAAGATGTAAACAGGATGTGCGAGTTGCATACATCTCCACATATTCCAAATATTGTCCGGAAATCAAAGCCATTATTCAAAAAAACTATAATATCCTTAAACAGGACCCTCTCCTAATAAACAATATTCCTGACAAACCACGTTTTATCTTTAAGAAAAACAAATCACTCAAAAATATGTTGGCCCCTAGTCATTTAAAAAAACTATGTTCAACCTCCTCGACTAAAGACTCCTCCTGGCTCCCCTCAAAACCAAAAGGTTTTTTTAAATGTTGCGGCACAAGATGCATCACTTGCTCGCATATTGAAAAGAGCAAAACCCTGTCCGTACCAATAGGAGAAAAAAACTGGAATATCAACAGTTTCATTAACTGTAACACCACTTATGTAGTGTATGTTCTGACTTGTGGGTGTGGACTCCATTATGTGGGAAGAACCACCAGAAAACTTAAAATACGGTTCTTAGAACATCGTCGTAACATCCTTAACCGCTCATTATCCCACAGTGTACCCCGCCACTTTGCAGAAATCCATCATGGAGATCCAGCTAGTTTAAAAATATGGGGCGTTGAACACATTGCCATCACATCTAGGGGTGGAGACCGGTTTAGAAAATTATGTAAACAAGAGGTTTTTTGGATGCATTTGATGGGCTCCATCCATCCAGATGGCCTTAATGAAATGGTGGAATTGAATATGGTCATCTGATACCTCAATGCATCCAAACTAACTAAAAACCCGTGAACCAGTCCATCTGCCCCTTCTTCGGCTCCCTTTTTTTTTTTTTTTTTTTATTCCTACTTATCTTTACTAGCTACATACTAGGCATCCCAACCGTTTTACCCATGGGCATTATAGGCAATTTAATTCCCCCATGCACTCAGGAAAAGCTTAAATTGCTGTATGTTTATCGGAGGGTTCATTACACCTCAATACACATCTACTTAGTATCTGCTACTCTTGCTGTTTACAATTTCAAATTAAAGTTTATGAAATATCAATGTTACGGTCGTTTGAGTATATTCCATAGTGAATTTATAAACCTATGCCATACATAATGTGTCATTATTTTAATTCTCTATCTCCCATGTTTATTTGTTATTAGTTATGCCACAAGTATAACGGGAATTATGGGGTTTGTAGTCTCCAGCGCTGGGCGACCGCCCATTATGTCACATGATTCTTATATATTTTTGAATAGGGCTTTATTCAGCACCTTTAGCCATCTTTACTGCGTGCCTGTTACCATGACCACCAATACACGTTAATCACGTGACCATCATGTCAGTGAATAGGGCTACGCTCGCTGTAAGCAGCCCACATTACATCGCTGCTTGAGGTATAGGTCACGTGATGCGCGACTGGCTTCATGGGTAATGTAGTTCTCAACAGGAGCCGCGGTCACGTGACCTGTCCTCACGTAATAATGGGAAGTCTTCCCCACGATCAATCAGACGGACTATGCGCCCGGCTGCAGCACCAAACGCTGTCTATTGAGATGCGGTCACGTGACACGCGACCCAGACTACATGGGTAATGTAGTTTCCTATACAGGAATCGCGGTCACGTGACTCGCTCTCCTGTGAACTGGGAAATCCTCCCTGTCTCTGCTACTAATGATTGGCAGCGATCATTTATAAACCGGAAGTATTCCGTTTGCCCTGTTGCACAATGTTATCTATGCATGTTTTAAATAAATATTATTTTATTTTTTTCCTAACCAGCTAAAAGCAATGTGTTTCTAAGGTCTGCCTCCTATATCAACACTCTATTATTATATATACATTTTATAATTGGATGATCTAGGTCTAATTGATTTGTCATGTGACCACAATATGGAGGGTATATATACCCAGTTTAGATACCAAGAGCACTATTCCTTTGATAAAGCTGGCAGGACCGGCGAAACGCGTCAGGAAGTGCTCCTAACCCCAATTGCCACCCTCACCTGTGAATTGGAGTCCGAACCAGCCCAGCGGAAGATTCAACTTTTCTCCAAACTACCACTCCATCGAGACGTCTATCCACTCCAGGATCATTGCTTCATTTCTCCATATGCAAAAGGTGACCAAACAACCGTCCTCCTAACATCTCCAGTGGTACGGTTATTTGTGCCAACTTGGGCCGACCACCAGGATACAAGGACATTTGGACATTCTCCACCTACAAATTCATTTATCGCAAATTTCTGACTGGAGTGGTAAATATTCATCCCCTTTCTTTATTCTGGGCATACTAGGACCGGACTCTTCACATTATTCTCCCCATTGTGGTATTGGGGTACCCGACACTTATAAATGTGTTTTATATACACACTCAGGTGTGCTGTTTTTATATTGTATGTTGTGTTATTTTCCAAGTAAAACATTTCTTTATGTACAGATCATCCAATTTATTGTTTTAATTGTTTTAGCGCTGCTATTTCCTTTTTTTCTGTTGTACCACATTCCTACAGGAGTAACTAACCTGTTTTCAGCAGCTGCTCAGAAGCCACTTGTGTCAAAGCGCCCCCCCATCTAGACTTCACCCTTTTAGGGTGTCCTCTAGTCCCTTTCTTTGCTTTTCAGAACAGTAATTAACAGTAATCAAATGAAAATGTACTTATCTGTCCTGCAGACAGCCTGACCCGTCTCACAGTGGGCCAGATTCACTAAGCTTCAAAAGTGATAAAATGGAGAGTGATAAACAGCCAGCCAATCAGCTCCTGCCTGACATTTTTTAAACACAGTCTGTTACATGACCGGTAGGAGCGGATTGGCTGGCTGTTTATCACTCTCCATTTTATTACTTTTGAAGCTTAGTGCATTTGGCCCAGTGTCCGGTCATGCTCTGTGGTGCGAGATTGCGTGTCCATCTTTATGTGAAGATTGCTATTGAGTACTGTGTAGACCCTTTAACTGGTCAGGTGCCTGGGCCCCTAGCAAGGAGAAAATAACAACAAACAAAACAGTGGGGACCCACACCTCTTGCAACCCGGTTTAACCTCTTCTTGGGCTTAACTCCACACTTAAACAATGGCACTTGAACCAATGGCAGTTGAATTTGCTTTAGTCCTGATATGAGCCATTTGTAGTAGCAGTCTGCAGCTCCCTACAGTAGGATCATCCTACTACAGGGAGCTGCAGACTGCTGCTACAAATGGCACATATCAGGATATTTTACCACTATCAATGGCCAGATGCACTATTGCCATTGATGGCAATTGCAACAATGGCCATCTCTAACCAACAGTTTGTTCTATTTTACAACTTTTTACTGGGACCTAACAATAGTCTTAAACCAGCAAGATGAACTGTCAACAATGCATTTGATATCAGCCATCTGTAGCTGTGTCTTATAGGTTTTAATATACAGTACCCTAATGTGAAGCACTACCTTTTTGTGTTATGGAGAGCAAAGAAAAACTTATGTAAATTAATTTTAAAACGACATCTGATTGGCTGAGGAGTTCAGAAATGAGAGCTTCTGATATTGGTTGATGCAAATGAGTTTGAAAATAATCACCTCTGGTCTTTGCAATTTTAACCAACAGTAGGGATGTCCATCGACCATCAATGAGTCAATTTACCGATGGTTTATGGCTGATGTTGAAACTTTTGCCATGAATGGGGGAGAACCAGATGTTTTCCCTTCATCGAGGGCTCGGCAAAACCAATGTTTTGATTTTTTTTTTTTTTTAAAGTGCTGAGACACGGAGCATAGCTCTGCCCCAACACCCATGAAGTCCTGCCCCCATGTTTTTATTGGCCCACAGATCAATCAGTCAATAAACCCTATGTTTTTGCTTCTATCCCAGCTGTGTCACCCCAGTTTGTCTGCCCCGTACCTTTAGAATGTAAGCTCTAATGAGCAGGGCCCTCTCTCCTCGTGTGCTTTACTTAGAATATATCTCTGCCACTGTTATAATTGCATCAGTGTCCACTGTTGCAACTGTCTTTTTTATTTACCATGTACAGTTCTTGTCCTAATTTGCATTTGTACTGTAAATCACAATCTTTCTTGTATTGTTCTTTGCTCATCTATGTATTGTCAGGCACTGCGGAACCCTTGTGGTGCCTTATAAATAAACGATAATAATAAAATAATTTAAAAAAAAGGGGAGATCATCAATAGGTAAAAACATTGATGGTCATCCAATGCATATTTTAACACTAGCAATGGAGAGTTGCACTATTCCCATCGAAGCAAGCATCGATGGCAATGGCAACGATGTCCATCCCTAACCAACAGTTTTTTCTATTTTGCAACTTTTTGCTGGGACCATCTAACAGTAGTCTTAAACCAGCAAGATTTTTTGGTACTTATGTAATATCTGGGCTCCCGTTTTTCTTATGAGACCGCGTCCCCTCGCGGGGCTCGCTGCGCTCGCCACGCTTCGGGCACGGTGGCTCGCTGCGCTCGCCACACTATATAAAATCAACTCCATGCGTAGTTGGATAGTAGGGGGTATGAAAAAATGGGGTGCATTTAACATGGGAGCCCAGATAATACATAAGTACCGATTTTTTTTATTATTTTTTGGAGCCTGAGGTGGTGCTACAAACACCCAGTGCATGACCAAAATCGTGCATAGGGGGCATACATCCATATGGACCCGCTCCCAAAGGAGAAGGGCCCCATTACTCCCCTAACCCCTCTCAGCCAAAAGGCCCAAGAGGGTAAAATAGGGATTGGTGGGTCCTTACTGAAGCTCGGAGAGACCCACTTCCCTTAACCCCTGGAATGGTTAGGGCAGGTGGGTCCTCCTTGCCAAAGCTTGGAGAGACCCTCTGTGGGTTTCCCTCCACCTTGCGGCTCAGGTTCGCCCTTGGGGGCTGCAGCTCTTCCATGAAGGAAGGGATTTGGCACATGGGGAGTGGGGATCCCATAAGGGTCTTACTTATAGCCCAAAAAATGTGACAAAACAAATGAAAATCAGATGAAAATTGACAAACGAGTGAAAAATAGTGATAAGTAAATAAATAAAAGGACCCCAGCTAAAAGTCCATGGTGGGGGTGTGAATAATTGTTCTGCCCAAGCCAAAAGTCCCAGGGCAAGGACATGCAATGCATACTTAAAGGGAAGTGCACAATGCTAATGACAAAACATGCTGGTGGGGGACACCAGTGAATGTTTAAGGCACCTCTGAGTTTCCCCGGAAGCATGCTATACACAGTGGCGTAGCTACGTTTTGGGTGCCCCCCCGCCGTTAGGAGGGGGGGCTCCCCCCGCCCCCCATTCAAATCCCCCCCAATCCCCCGCAGGCTTACCTATTTCGCTGGTCCCGGCGGCTCCGTTCTTCTGCTGAGGACCACCACAAAATGGCCGCCCCCATACAGCAGACAGTTTCAGAGAACTGTGTGCTATATGGGGACGACCATTTTGTGGTGGTCCTCAGCAGAAAAACGGAGCCGCCGGTACCAGCGAAATAGGTAAGCCTGCGGGGGATTGGGGGGAGGTGTAACTATAGCACCGCAGCCCCTGGCGCCCCCATATGCACAGCGCCCCCCCCGCGGTGGCGGGGCTGCGGTGCTATAGTTACACCACTGGCTATACATCAGTCTCTAAGCAGCCAGCCAATCAGTGTCCAACCAAGCATTTCTCTGCTCCACCAGTGGGCCATTTCCAGCCCACGCAATGGGAATGGATACTCCACCAAGCTTTTCAATGCATCTCTACCCCGGGGACCATAGTTACCCCAAAGAAGAAGAAAACACCTACTCAATCCCTATATTTATCGCCTCCCAAGTATTGAGTACTGAGTACTGGGCTTTTCACTGTCTCTCCATCAGGGGCTACGAACCCCTGGAATTAGAGCAATCTACTAATTTGCAGCATTTCATGTCCTCCTGGTATTGAATACTAGACCCGGCATTTCAATGACTCTCCCCCAGGGGCTACAAATCCCCAGGAAAGAGACCCAACTACTAGGCCCGATGTTTCTCACCTGCCTACCAATGGGGCAGCGTAAAAACCCTGGGCAGGGTGAGGTACTCAATTGAATATTTCTCTGCATCATAACTAGGGAAAACTGTTGAACCCAAAATGTGCTCGATACTAAGTTCAGTCTTTCCCATTCCTGCCAGGGTCCAGTTCATACCCACTGATAGGAACATATACTACACTTGATCTTAGCCAAAAGGCAGAGAAGCTCAAATTTAGTTTTACAATCACTTTCACAAATTTAAATGCAAAGTTTTTATTCTTGTCATTATCCGTTTCTATCACAGCCACAAAGAAACTCCCGGACTACGCACAGACTGCAAACACTGGAAAAATCATTCTACGATGAGAAATCATTCACTTGTGAATGTATTTGCAGATAATTGACGATCCAGCAGGCTTGTACTTGGTGGGATTTTACTCTGGCAGGGTGACGTATATCTCATTGCAGGACTCTGCAATTTAGCAGAGCAGCAATGAGATCTGAAAAAAATCTATAGTCCGGCTTTTCCTATCTAATTGTGATCATCTCATTGTTAATTTTTAACAGCCCGCAGCAGTACATAATTATCACCAACCCTCTGTTGCTTAATAATATTTATGTACATATACTAGGGATGTGTGAGTTTGGATTGGGGAATCCGGACACCCCCAATACAAACTCATGCGCCGAGCCTGCTCAGGAATTCCCGCCCAGATCCGGTTGTCAGATTACGCAAGATCCTGACCCTTTAAAGGGGCGTGTGGCTGGACACCATCTACGCTCCAGTCTAGGAGAGTAGAGAAGCAGCACGTGCTTTCTGACAGCCTGCTCGCCCACCCACCAACCAGTCCAGTGGTAGTGCTGTCTGCTGTATATGCTAGTCCAGTCCAGTGAAAGTGCTGCATAAGTCCAGTCCAGTGGCACTGACTGCTGCCTAAGTCCAGTAATTCTGCTGTTAAAGTCCAGTGTCAGGGCCAGATGTATCAAACTTCAGAAAGTGATAAATGGAGAGTGATAAACAGCCAGCCAATCAGCTCCTAACTGTTATGTTACAGACTGGGTTGGAAAAATGACAGGTAGGAGCTGATTGGCTGGCTGTTTATCACTCTCTATTTATCACTTTTTTGAAGCTTGATACATCTGGCCCATAGTGCTGCATAAATCCAGTCCAGTGATACTTCAAAAAGATAATGGAGAACAAAAATATGGAGGATAAAATAGTGGGGAAAAAAGAACCACTTCCTCCTAGTGTTGCAGTTGCTACCACTAGTCATGACATGAAATGCTAGCAATGTCATCTGCCAATGCCTAATGTCATCATAGAGGGCATGTAAATCCAAAAATGGATTTCAGTAGTCCAGTAGCTTTAAGACAAAAAATAAATGTAAATCCTTTGAGGAGAAATGAAAGCTTGCCAATATGCCATTTATGATGCGGAAGGGCAAAGAATGGCTACGTCCCTCGGTTATGTTCATGACTAGTGGTACAGCTTCACATGACAATCTAAGCCCTCCTCTTCCCCACACCAGAAAATTTAGGAGAGTTAAGTTGTCATCAAAAACACATCAAACAACTGTGCCTTCTATAGATATGGTATCACAAATCCCCAAGGAGAGTCCAAGGGGGTTGCTGGTTGCGATGCCTGACCTTCCCATCACTGTTCGGGTAGAGGTGGCTCCTTCCACCATTTGCATGCCCTCTGCATATGCTCGAAGAATCACCCACAGTGCAGTTACTGATTTTGATATTGAAGGTGTCAATGTTGTACACCAGGAGGAGGATATTGATGTAGCTGAAGCTAAGGAGGAAGTTGATGAGGAGAATGCTACTGATGGTGATGTGGTTTGCTTAAATGAGGCACTGGGTGTTGTCCGTGGGATGCAAATAGCCGTCATCATGCCTGGGCAGAAGACCAAAAAATCCAACTCTTTAGTCTGGAATTATTTTTATCTAGATCCGGACAACAACTGTCTTGCCATATGTAAAGCTGCAATAAGCAGGGGTAAGGCCATTGGCCACATAGGGACATCCTCTCTCATGCGCCACCTGAATTTAGTTTATAAGTCACTGTTTAGTTCAGAAACTGTGGCTAGGACTGTGAGCATCCAGGGACACCTAAATCCCTTGATCCTGTTATATCCAAGCACCTGAAAACTACACCAGCAAGTCAATTCTCATCAATTTCCTCCTTGATCCAGATCGGAGGTAGTCCTGCAGGCCATGTCACTGGCATGAGTGACTCCTCTTTTATCCAGGATTTCTCTGGAGGATCCTGCAGAGCTACTGTTACTGCTGGGAGTCATTCATCATCCCAGAGGGGAAGTCAGAACACTGCTATGTCTTTCACTAAACAATTGACTGTCCAACAGTCATTTGCAATGAAGAAGAAGTACGACTGAGGTCATCCTATGGCAAAGCGGATAACTGCAGACTTAACATCTATGCTGGTGTTAGACGTGCATCCGGTATTCGCCATCATTGTAGTGGAATTTAGACGATGGATGGAGTATTGTGTCCCTGGTACCAAATCCCATCTAGATTCCACTTCACTAGGCAGGCGATACCCAAGATGTACAGAGATGTCCAAAAAGGATACATTGGGATTGGTAAACTTTTTCAGACCAATTCATGTTTAAATAAAGTGCCACAATTAAAAACAATAAACAAGTAAAAATACTGTACCTAAATAACAGAGTGTAATGCATTCTTTACTGAACTTACCATAGCATTCAGTAAAGAGTTGGGCATTAGACGACACAGAGGTGCACTATTTTATTAAGGGCAATTTACCCTGATTTTTTGCCCCAAGTTTTTCTCCTTGGTCACTGCAATTACAGAGCATCTTTCCCCCCCCCCTCCACCATAAAAAAAAAAGAACTCTTTTGGGTGAAAACACACAATATTCGCAACTGTAACCATGGAAACGGGTTAGTTATCAGGGATTCTTTTCTCCCGCCAAAGTCAGTAAATTTGCACTAGGACAAGCTCGTACTGGAAGCGAATGTGCAAAAGCTAAACGCTTTTGCACATTTCTTATTCAGCTCAAGTCACAACTTTTTCACACTAGCCGATTTTGAATATCTCAATTTCAACTTTTTCTATGCTTTGTGGTGAAAGAAACCGTGTGGAGCCTTTTCTCACCACTTTGTTCTCACACAGACACATGCAGCCAGCCTCATGCAATTACCTGAAGCCTCACGTAAATACCCATGTAGCCATTCTCAGTTTAGTGCTGGTGTTGAGTTCATACTACTGCTTACTCTCAAATGATATGTGGCATATAAACTGCTTATGTCATAGTGTTAATCTGTTCTCAAGTTATACAAATTGTACATTGATTGTTTGGAAATGTTGGGCTGCTCCCACCCTATGGAATGCCCTTCCACGCACAATAACACTCTCCACTTTCCTCCAAACTTTCAAGCGTTCCCTGAAAACTCAACTCTTCAGGCAAACCAATCATATTTATATACCGCACACATAACCCTCTGAGGCACTTATGTATTATATAGCTTCCCTTCTGGACTTGTAACTTGGTGGGACTGCTATGCTATTACTGGTGCCTGTCCTTGTGTTTCCCTCCTATATCCCTATAGATTGTTAGCTGGCAGCAGGGCCCTCCTACCTCCAAGTCTGTCTGTTGTTACCCAGTTTGTTTTATCACTGTCTGCTATTGTAAAGCGCAACGGAATCTGCTGCTCTATATAACAAACTGCAACGGAATCTGCTGCGCTATATAAGAAACTGTAACGGAATCTGCTGCGCTATATAAGATGCTGTAACGGAATCTGCTGCGCTATATAAGACACTGTAACGGAATCTGCTGCGCTATATAAGACACTGTAACGGAATCTGCTGCGCTATATAAGATGCTGTAACGGAATCTGCTGCTATATAAGACACTGTAACGGAATCTGCTGCACTATATAAGAAACTGTAACGGAATCTGCTGCACTATATAAGACACTGTAACGGAATCTGCTGCGCTATATAAGACACTGTAACGGAATCTGCTGCACTATATAAGACGCTGTAACGGAATCTGCTGCGCTATATAAGATGCTGTAACGGAATCTGCTGCTATATAAGACACTGTAACGGAATCTGCTGCACTATATAAGAAACTGTAACGGAATCTGCTGCACTATATAAGAAACTGTAACGGAATCTGCTGCGCTATATAAGACACTGTAACGGAATCTGCTGCGCTATATAAGACACTGTAACGGAATCTGCTGCGCTATATAAGACGCTGTAACGGAATCTGCTACGCTATATAAGACACTGTAACGGAATCTGCTGCGCTATATAAGAAACTGTAACGGAATCTGCTGCTATATAAGACACTGTAACGGAATCTGCTGCGCTATATAAGAAACTGTAATGGAATCTGCTGCTATATAAGACACTGTAACGGAATCTGCTGCGCTATATAAGACACTGTAACGGAATCTGCTGCGCTATATAAGACACTGTAACAGAATCTGCTGCACTATATAAGAAACTAACGGAATCTGCTGCGCTATATAAGACACTGTAACGGAATCTGCTGCGCTATATAAGACGCTGTAACGAAATCTGCTGAGCTATATAAGACACTGTAACGGAATCTGCTGCTATATAAGACACTGTAACGGAATCTGCTGCACTATATAAGAAACTGTAACGGAATCTGCTGCTATATAAGACACTGTAACGGAATCTGCTGCCCTATATAAGACACTGTAACGGAATCTGCTGCGCTATATAAGACGCTGTAACTGAATCTGCTGCGCTATACAAGACACTGTAACGGAATCTGCTGCGCTATATAAGACGCTGTAACGGAATCTGCTGCCCTATATAAGACACTGTAACGGAATCTGCTGCGCTGTATAAGAAACTGTAACGGAATCTGCTGCTATATAAGACACTGTAACGGAATCTGCTGCACTATATAAGAAACTGTAACGGAATCTGCTGCTATATAAGACACTGTAACGGAATCTGCTGCCCTATATAAGACACTGTAACGGAATCTGCTGCGCTATATAAGACACTGTAACGGAATCTGCTGCGCTATATAAGACGCTGTAACGGAATCTGCTGCCCTATATAAGACACTGTAACGGAATCTGCTGCGCTGTATAAGAAACTGTAAATAAATAAATGTGTCTGTATAGGCATTGCTGGCAGGGTTATGTAGAATGATTTGTAATCCATCATACACCTTGTTTAGAGAATGTCACCATTTTATATATCTTTTATCTCTGATGTAGGAGACAAACTACTACATTTTGAGGGGTACAAGCACCACTTGACGAATGCGTATTTCCCACCTCTGACCATCTTATTTTTTAAATCTTTTCCACTTTGTAAATTCTATTATAGTTTTTTGGTATACTTTCGAGCTCGAAAACGGATGGTTTTACCTTCACCGGACAGATCCACCGGTGAATAAAGCAGCTTCAGGCTTTTAACGTTCATGCCTTGTATTACAAATATTTCCTCAGAAACATTCTGTTCATATCTCTTCTGAAATATACCCTTAAATTTGGAAATGTGGACATGGTCACCAACAGCTAATCATGCAGCACAATTTTTTTTAGTTTTAAAGCAATCGCCATACTTATAAGGGATTCACGTTGTACACTTTATTGTTCTATGGTACTGTATGTGTGATTACAACTGTGGACAAAGTCTTGTAAAACATCTACACGTGTGTTTTTCAAGTCCTATTGAAGCCACAGCTTTTACAACACTATTGATTGTGAAGTGCTGTATACCATATTTATTAGAAGGGAATGTTTGGTGTGTGAGACAACCTCACCCACTCACAGTTTTCTGGCGCTTGTATATGAATTTTTTGCCTTTATCAGTTTATGGGAAATATATCCACTGCTGCTGCCGGTGTAACAGTGAGTCTGCTAGAACTCCCAAAAAAAGGAGAATTGAAAAAGTTTTTGTATACACCATGCTCTGCGAGCTGGATTTAATGAATAAAATGAAATACCGCTGAATAGCACTGGCACTCAGTGGCAAACGCAGGATTTTCAGAAGGGGGTTTCCAGAGGGGCGGAGCAAAGCACGGAGATGGACACTTAGGTGACCCAGTATGTGCCGGGTCAGTTAAAGTATTATAGATAGACCAAATGTATATAAATAATAATAATAATAATATATATATATATATATATATATATATATATATATATATATATATATACAGTATACACACACACACACACACACATATATATAAATATATATATATATATATATATACATACATACACACATATATAGGGGCGTCAACAGCAGTGTAAACCCCTGGGCATAGCAATGTATTGGGGCACCTACCGATCCTCCAGCGGTAGGGGTGGGGGAAGCTTTGATGTCCCGCGGGTGGTAGGTGGTATTATATCAACCACTCAGCATGTAGGGCCTGGATCAGTAATTTCCACTAATTAACCCTTTACTGCACAGATAGTGGGAGATGGGGTGGGAGAAGGGGGCATTGGGCTGAATGAAGAGGCCTTGATACATAACTTCCAGGGTGGTAGAGGATGTTTAATTTGCAGAGGAGGGGTGTATAGTGGAGTGGGCTTATTATTCATAATTTTCTGGTGGGAGGACAGCTTGCTTGACTGCAGATATCTCCAGTTCCCAAAAATAGATTTCTTAGATTTTAATAGAATAAAAAACTAGAGAATCCCACCTACCAAATGGTATTGGGGACTAGGGGAGCAGAGTTCAGGAGGCAGAGCAATCTGCCAATGAGTATATAAAACTACATACCAGGTGTGTGGAGCTGGAGCAGTAATCAGAAGCTGGAAGGCTGATATCTCTGGTTCTGGGAACAGTAGAGACAAGCTACTAGTGTCCATCAAATGGGGAGATTCCCTGCTTTTGGAATATATGCTTAGAAAAACTCGTCAGACAAGACCTGAAATATCTGACTGGGAAGCAATTAACAGGCTTGGATGAGGACCACTGCTTTGAAGTCAGATATCTCCGGTTCCCAAGGGCCGATTTTAAAAATTTTACCCATGGAAAGAGGGGACCCTCAGCTTTCAGCCTAGGGCCTTTAGACTCCTGGGGGGGTTTCTGGGTACTCAGAAACCCCCCCTGCGTGCGCTACTGCTGGCACTGGACGCACCTTAGTTGTATCAACTGTTTTAT
Organism: Crinia signifera; assembly: GCF_055691185.1. Classification (NCBI taxonomy): domain Eukaryota; kingdom Metazoa; phylum Chordata; class Amphibia; order Anura; family Myobatrachidae; genus Crinia; species Crinia signifera. The sequence goes on from NC_139228.1 coordinate 76,396,209, forward strand.
ATATAAAATAAAAAGAAATTTAATACATGGTTAATCAATCAATAGCATGATTTGCACGTATATGAATACATTGAGATAAAAATACAAATAATATAAAATTCGAAATGAATAAAAATATGGATAGCAATAAACATCACGTTTGCAGTGGGTCTCCGTATGTCCAGTTAGTGAGGTTAGTAAGGGGTTAATTGAAATGGGTTATGACAATTCATCAGAAATAGCAGCAAGTTGTTGGATTCGAGCAGGTTTGGAAACACTGTGGTTTGTTGCGCACAGCCAATTAGCGTATATAGCTGACACGCATGAGACAGTTATTGGCCGCTGTAGCACAAATGGCAACACAATGAGTTAGTTTGTATCTCACCCTCCTTGAACGATGAAACTTTGTTTAGGAGGACGGGGAGCTCATCCAGTTTGTAGCTCTACCCTGTGGGAAGCCGATAAAGATGGAGCCTTGTATGGTAAGTAGGCTACCGGAAAGTTCGCCCTCTGGAGTGAGGGGCAGCGGGAGATCCTGCTCGACCGCTGATTCGAAATCTGTGGCTGCTGCCTTGAAGATGCGGCTCATTGGGTCGGGAGCGCGGCAGACCAGCTGGGGGACTGGAGCGTGGAGACACGGCAACTGCGGGCATGAGGCGGAAGTGACGTCGACGCGTTTCATCTCTATGGTAACCAGAGACTTTATCAAGACGGATGGTAGCTTCCTGCTAGCCGCGTTTATTTAAAGGCTGCAGTGAACAAGGTGATTAACCAATTAATTAGTTCATTGTCAATCAAAATCACTCATAAATGTATATGGTGCGTCCAGTATTTGTTCAACATACATACAATTAACATTCAATAACAATTCTATTACAGCGCATTTTTTTGAAGATAGATTATGCACTATTAAAATGAGGTATAACGTAAAGGAGGCATTTACTTTAATAGCGCATATATTATTTCAGGTGATACACCTTTGCCTAAATCACATGTCCATAGGTTTATTCGGAGGATTAGATGACTAGCACAGGGATAGACTTATGGTGAAAGACAGAGTTACGAGAGATAAGGTAAGTATTCAAGTGAACTTGATTCTAATAAGTTTTAATATAAATAGGAATGCAATAGAGGTAATAATACACAATAACAATGAAGCTGGTAAATAATGATCAATAAAAAAATAGCTAAAAATCTACTAAGAATATATATATATATATATATATATATATGTGTGTATGTGTATATATATATATATATATATATATATATATATATAGTGGCAATGGGGGGATGGCGGCACTCGGCAATGAAGAAATAAATTCACCCGCACACAGGCAGTTAGAGCCAACGTTTCAAAGCCTCCTCTGCTTTTTTATCAAGGCAAATACAGAGAACGTTCTCTGTATTTGCCTTGATAAAAAAGCAGAGGAGGCTTGGAAACGTTGGCTCTAACTGCCTGTGTGCGGGTGAATTTATTTCTTCATTGCCGAGTGCCGCCATCCCCCCATTGCTACTATATGCTGCGGACCACCCAGTGGATCCCCACTCTGGAGGGCACTGGATTATTGTGCTCATAGTTTGCTACCTTGGGTGTGCCTGCCTAGACTGATATATATATATATATATATATATATATATAAAAAAAACGGGGATAACCCCTTCACTGCACTAAGATAGTAGGCCGCACCTCTATAAGTCCCCCCTGTTAGTGGGGGAAGGAGGACAACAGATACAACAAAGATATAGAGTGCGCCTTTGTTTGTGTCACCACCACCACCAAAAGACAGGTGTATAATTGACACTTTTTTGTAATTTTATACAATTTATTAAAATGAATAAAAAGTGTTTTCAGCAAAATTTCATCCGTATGCAGTCATATTTTCCATCATTCCAATAACCCGACGCGTTTCGTCATAATGACTTCATCAGGGGTATAACAAAAAATGACTCGGTAGAAACAAGCTTCAACTTAAAAAAGACTGGTTCTTCTTTAATTCTTGAACCGACTAAAGTTTTAAAATTCTGTAATAATTATATAGCAACATAATTAGAAGGTGAGCTTTTTGATGGTAAATTCATAATAATAATATTTCATAATAATTTCATAATAATTTCATAATAATTTCATGAGGAGGTAAAGGGAGGTATAGGTACATACCGATAACGATGTTGAAAGGGGGCAAAAATAGGGTGATGAGTGGAGAATTCAGACGAATTCACCTCTCCACTCATCACCCTATTTTTGCCCCCTTTCAACATCGTTATCGGTATGTACCTATACCTCCCTTTACCTCCTCATGAAATTATTATGAAATTATTATGAAATATTATTATTATGAATTTACCATCAAAGAGCTCACCTTCTAATTATGTTGCTATATAATTATTACAGAATTTTAAAACTTTAGTCGGTTCAAGAATTAAAGAAGAACCAGTCTTTTTTAAGTTGAAGCTTGTTTCTACCGAGTCATTTTTTGTTATACCCCTGATGAAGTCATTATGACGAAACGCGTCGGGTTATTGGAATGATGGAAAATATGACTGCATACGGATGAAATTTTGCTGAAAACGCTTTTTATTCATTTTAATAAATTGTATAAAATTACAAAAAAGTGTCAATTATACACCTGTCTTTTGGTGGTGGTGGTGACACAAACAAAGGCGCACTCTATATCTTTGTTGTGTATATATATATATATATATATATATATATATATATATATATATATATATAGATGCATTATAAAAATTATTATTAATGTGTAAAAAATCACATACAGAAAAAGTACAATCTGTACACAAAATATATATATATGAGAGAGTATTTTTATTTTTATATTTGATATTATAATAAGTATATTCATATTAAATCAAACCGAAAATTATCTATAAATATATGACAACTATTTCAATCTATCTATGTATATTTTGTGAAGTGAATCTTTATTGAGATCTATGTATTTTCTGTTTCATACATAATACAATACATCTGTTATTATAATACCGGAACTTCCTTCGTCTCTGGGCTAATAGCAATCATAGACATGCTGGATTACTAACATTGCTGTAACACTATATAGGTTAAAGTAAATTCAAACTGCAAACTTGACAGTGTTTAATACCTTGTAATGGGCCTTTTTTGACAAACTGCACTGTGTGACATTCTGGGGCTTTTCATCCCGTTGTACCGTCAAACTTCTTATTTTCAAAGCAATTATCGTTTAATATCAAATTTATATGACATTTATATAAAATGTAGGTACTTGTGTACAATCACGGCTCCCACGATGTCCATCATATAGGAAAAAATCGCATTGCATGCAATCGCATCGCATGCGATTTTTAACAGAAATGTATCCAAATGCATTGAAATTAGTATCAAACATGTTCAATGTCCCCCAAATGTCATTTTTGAGGCTCTACCACCCCCACTATCAACGCGAACCCGAAGCGTGGCGTGCGCAGCGAGCCCGCGAGGGGCGGCGGTATGCGTCCTATGACCTTTTCATACCTCCACTATCCACGTCGGCGTGGAGTTGAGAATAGAAAGTGTGGCGAGCGCAGCGAGGCGAGTGGACACGGATACCTTCACAGGTATCCGTGTCCCCTCGCGGGCTTCACAGGTGTCCGCGTGCGCTCGCCACGCTTCGGGCTCAGTGGCTCGCTGCGCTCACCAAACTTTCTATTCTCAACTCCACGCCGACGTGGATAGTGGGGGTATGAAAAGGTCTTAGGACGCGTACCGCCGCCCCTCGCGGGCTCGCTGCGCTCGCCACGCTTCAGGTTCGCGTTGATAGTGGGGGTGGTACAGCCTCAAAAATGACATTTGGGGGCCATTGAACATGTTTGATACTAATTTCAATGCATTTGGATGCATTTCTGTTAAAAATCGCATGCAATCGCATGCGATGCGATCACATGCGATACGATCGCATGCGATTAAAAAAATGCTTAAAAACTGCAAAATTCGCATCCCATTGCATGCCACCGCATGCCACTACATTTGGCATGCGATGGCATGCGATGGGAGCCGTGAAAGTACACAAGTACCAAAATGTATATTAAAAAGGGCTGTGCAATCAGGGTGCTTGGAAATGGGCATGTTGCCTGTCACTTTTAGTTTGATAAAAAAGGCATTTGTTATACAGAAGCTCTTTGCCATAATATTTTTTTCATAATTCAATAGCTATTTAAACCTCTCAAACTAAGCATAGCACACCCACAACACTTTTTGCTGTACCCATTTTTCCGTTGCACGTGGCAGAAAGGCTGGCTCATTTGCCCCTAGGCTGGAAGTTGTCAGCCAGTCCCTGTATAAGGATCAATCTAATGGCCATGAGGGGAAGCAGTGGTCCACCTGCTCTGGTCTTGTAAGAAATTAAAAGGAAATTGAGATAAATGTGTAGTGTCCTCTAAGAATTATAAAAAACATAAAAATTAACCAAAACTTGTACTTGTGGTTCTCATTAGATTTTTTAAAAGCTATTTTTATAAACAACTGGGCCAAATCTATGTGAACATTGCTGCCCTAAACAAATGAATTAAAATGCTTTTATTGATGTACCTCATTTTTTTTCCTTTAATATAATTCTAAGAAACTCATGTCTACATTGATCACTACTCATTAGGTGTTCCAGTGCTGTTCCAAACATTCATTTTATGACTAGATGGAGAATTATTTGCATAAACAGGTCATGTTTATATGATCTATGGTTTTGTGTCACGAAACAGTATCTTTATTACTGCTGTCAACTCGCTTTTCACAAAGCTATTGCAGGAAGAGGAAAAACAGGTTAATTATTATTTCATTTGCTATATCTACAACAAAGATTTCTGCAATGAGAGGACATGACCCTTATGTGCTGAATAGACTCATTGCTGGCCCTGCAATCAACATGGATTTATGGACAAGTGGTCAAGAGGGAATATGGCAATAGACCAAAGAGGCATTTGAAAAATCAAAATTCACATTCTCATTTGAAAAGGTAATTATGCATTCCGTTATTTTTTCACTGAGCAGAGCATCAACGTGGTGTAACGGGGTTCAAGGGGCGATTCAGTGAGAGTGAAGGGGCTAGTATAAAATCAGCGACTAAAAAATCCGAAAATGCACAGCTTTTTACAATATTGTTAATGGATTTTATACGCAATACATCAGTTAGCATTGGATATATCATATTTTTAGCTATTTATATAGCTAAAAAAGTATACAAATTCCACTTCAATATACAGTTGTTGTTTTTTTTATTATACTCAATTTACAGTGGGACATTTTGCACAAATACCCAGAAAATAACTGTTCTCAACTGCATCTACAGATATAGTTGCTTTTATTGCCCCTGTGACTAGTCATGGGTGCAACCAGGGGCGAATTTAGGGGTCAGGCCGCCCCTAGGCACAACATTTTTGTGCCCCCCCCTATTTTAATGTAATCATATATGTATATGCATTGTTATTTATATATTTCATTAAAATGTAACTGTAGCCCACCTTAATATTTTTTTAAGCACTCTGGACTGCTCACTGTACGGAGGACTCGGAGGGAGGGAGGCACTTATTAGTACAGTGATTAGCACAGTGTCTCCATCAGTCTCTCTCCGGCTCACATACTGTGAGTGACTGAGCGCAGGGAGGATCTGCACACCGCTCAGCTCAGCTGCTGGATAGCAGCCAATAGACTGTGGGTGTGTAGAGTAAGCCAATGGGTGGGAGCCGGCAGCAGTGAGCCTGAGCTGTTTCGGGACGCGCAGGGGGACCGTCGGATCCAGCCACTAAGCGGAGATGTAATGTGCATGGCAGAGTGGGTTGGCAGTGGCGGGTGACGAGCGGCGCTGCCGCCGACATATGATAATTTATGTCTGTGGCGACGGCACTCGTCACTCGCCGCTGCCCACCCGCTGTGCCATGCTGCTATTTAACAAAATGTCAGCCTGCCTGACGCCCTTAATTGGTGCCGCCCTGAGGCCGGTGCCTCACGGGCCTAGGCACAAATCCGGCCCTAGGTGCAACTAGTTTTTTTGCAATGCATGTGCACAAATAGCCTGATTCAAACTCAGTTGTAATTTTGCAAACTTACAACTGCTTTTGCTAAGCTGCGGCCACCCTGCTCGCCAGACCCTCCCAGCAATGTGCCTGCAAAGCTCCAGCACATTACTGGGACCCCTGGTTGTCACAGGCACCACAACACTCCCCCTAAGCCAGGCATGTCCAACGTTGGCCCTCCAGATGTTTTGAAACTACACATCCCAGCATTTTTTAGACATTTGTAAAAAACGGCCAAAATCGCATGTTTTCCAAAAAATCACACATGTACTAGGGTTCGCATCCAGATGTTTTCCCATTGTAAAGTATCTAACTTGCACATGCAGTAGGGTGCGATATTTGGTACGTTACCAAAAATCGCCCAAAAATTAGACCAGGTTCTGACTGGCGAATTTGACAGAACCATGCACAGATCATTGTGATCTGTGCATGGTTCTGTCCAAAAAAATACAAAAAATAAAAAAAAATGGAAAAAAAATGACGTGGGGGTCCCCCCCTTTCTGAGCATAACCAGCCCCTGGCACAAAGAGCCGGTCCTGGTTTCATAAAATCACAGGGACAAACAAGTTGGGACTCCCCTGATTTTACAAAACCAGCACCAGGCTCAAGGGTCGGTCCTGGTTCCCAAAATACGGAGGACAAAATTACTAGGGGTCCTCCGTATTTCAAGAACCAGCACCGGGCCCAACCAGCCAGCAGGGTAATGCCACAGCCGGGGGGAGACATTTTATATAAGTCCCCCCGGGCCAAAGCATTTATCCTTCTGACTGGTCAACATGGGAAGGGGTCCTGGGGAAGTGGGGACCCCCCCCCCCAAAGAAGGGGTCCCCCTCTCCAGAACTTACCTGCCCATGTTGAAGCCTCGGGCTGTCCTCGATGCCCCTGGGTGGTAGGCATCGAGCTGATAATTGGTGTAAAAAATGGATAAAATCCTATTGTATATTGCTGTGGAACTTTGAGTCCCAGCAAGCCTGCACCACATGCAGGGACTTGGAGAACCACAAGTCCCAGCATGTGGGGCAATAAAGGGCCCGCTGGGCCCACAGTAGTACAAATCGTTAAATAAATACTCTTACACACTGACAGTAAAACTTTATTACACACAGAGCCCATTTATCCAATACTCACCTATGTTGCCACAAAGCATCAGTCCCCTTAAACATATAGAATTTGACGGCAGATAAGAACCACTTGGCCCATCTAGTCTGCCCCTTTTTTTAAACATGTTACCTCAAACCATATTTGATCCTTATTTTTTTGTAAGGATATCAATATGCGGTACTTATGTAGTATCTGGGCTGCCGATTTCTAAATCGGGTCGGATCGGGAGATCGCATCGCATCGCATGCGACCATGCGATTCGATGCGATGCGATGCGATGCGATGACCCGATTTTTCCATAGGAATCAATGTTAAAATGGACTGAGTCCATTTTAACATGGAATTCAATAGGAAAAATGGGTCCTTTTCATACCCCTACTATCCAAGTGGGCATGGAGTTGGATATAAACCTGTGGCGAGCGTAGCGAGCCACCGAGCCCGAAGCGTGGCGAGCGAAGCGAGCCCCGCGAGGGGACGAATACCGTCCCCTCGCGGGGCTCGCTTCGCTCGCCACGCTTCGGGCTCGGTGGCTCGCTACGCTCGCCACAGGTTTATATCCAACTCCATGCCCACTTGGATAGTAGGGGTATGAAAAGGACCCATTTTTCCATAGGAATCATTTTAACATTGATTCCTATGGAAAAATCGGGTCATCGCATCCGATATCGGATGCGATATCGGATGCGATGCGATGCGATATCGCATCGCATCGCATCTGATTGTATGCCTTAACTTAAGGCATACAATCAAAAAATCGGCAGCCCAGATACTACATAAGTACCCAATATGCTTATCCCAAGCATGTTTAAATTGTACTACTGTATTTGCGTCTGATGGTAGGCTATTCCACTTATCTACTACTCTTTCTGTGAAGTAATTCTTACTCACATTTCCCCTGAATCTTCCTCCCTCTAGTTTCAGTGCATGTCCTCGTGTTCTGTTGCTCCTCTTCCTGTGAAGAATGTCTCCCACCTGTACCTTGTTAAAACCCTTAATATATTTGAAAGTTTCTATCATGTCCCCCCTTTCCCTTCTCTGCTCTAAAGTATACATATTAAGATCTTTTAGTCTTTCCTGGTACGTTTTGTGATGTAGGACATGCACCATTTTAGTTGCTCTTCTTTGTACAGTCTCTAATGTATTTATATCCTTATGGAGATATGGCCTCCAGAACTGAACACAATACTCTAGGTGAGGTCGTACCAATGACCTATACAGTGGCATTATTACTTCTTTCTTTCTACTGCTGATACCTCTCCCTATGCAACCAAGCATCTGCCTTGCCTTCTTCATTGCTTTGTTACATTGCCTACCTGCCTTTAAGTCCCCTGAAATAGTGACACCTAGATCCCTCTCTTCCTCAGTAGTTTCCATTATAGTGCCATTTATACTATATTTAGCCTTTGGATTTCTGAGACCCAAGTGCATGATTTTGCATTTTTTGGCATTAAACTGTAGTTGCCATTCTCTTGACCATTTCTCTAATCTACCTAAATCCTCATTCATTTGTTTTACCCCTCCTGGTGTGTTTACCCTGTTGCATACCTTTGTGTCATCTGCAAAAAGGCACATTTTACCCTCAATTCCATTTGCAATATCACCAATAAAGATATTAAAAAGCACCGGTCCAAGTACAGATCCCTGGGGTACTCCACTTGTAACCTTTCCCTCCTTTGACTGTACTCCGTTTACTACAACTCTCTGTTTTCTGTCCTGCAACCACGCTCTTATCCATTCAACTATCTTAGAATCCAATCCCAAGCTTTCAAGTTTATTTAACAGTCTCCGATGTGGGACAGTGTCAAAAGCTTTACTAAAGTCTAGATAAGCTACATCTACAGCCCCACCTTGATCTATTACTTTAGTCACCCAGTCAAAAAAGTCAATAAGATTTGTTTGACATGATCTTCCCCCAGTAAACCCATGCTGTTTTGAATCCTGTAAATTGCTGGTTTTGAGATATTCTACAACTCTTTGTTTTAATAGTGTTTCCATCAATTTCCCTACTGCCGATGTAAGGCTCACTGGTCGATAGTTGCTTACCTCTTCTTAGCTTCCACTTTTGTGCAGTGGGACTACATTCGCTGTTTTCCAGTCCTCTGGGATTACTCCAGTAGCTAGTGACTGGTTGAATAATTCTGTTATTGGTTTTACCAGCTCCCCTTTAAGCTCTTTTAGTATCCTTGGATGTATCCCATCTGGCCCCATTGATTTATCCACTTTCAGTTTTGAGAGTTCATTGAGGACTTTCTCCTCTGTAAATGTACTTGTCTCTCCCTCAGTTTTCTGACTATACTTGCAACTTAACTGTGGCCCCTTCCCCTCTCTTTCAGCAGTGAATACTGAGCAGAAATAATTATTACTATTATCTGCTATTACATTGTCCCCCTCAAGAAAACTTCCACTCTCTGTCTTCAGTCTAATTATTCCACTTTTTGTTTTTTCTCCTTTCACTTATATACCTAAAAAAAGTTTTCCCCCCTTTACCCACTGACTGGGCTATTTTCTCTTCAGCCTGTGCTTTTGCACATCTGATTACCTTCTTAGCCTCCTTCTGTCTAACAAGATACACCTCTTTGTCCTGATTCTTCTGCGTCTGCTTAAATTTCTTAAAGGCCAACTTTTTTGCTTTCACAATACTTGCTACTTCTTTTGCAAACCACAATGGCTTTCTTTTTCTTGTGTTTTTCCTAACTCTTTTGACACAAAGTTCTGTTGCTTTTAGAATTGCACTTTTTAATTTTTCCCACTTATCCTGCACTCCTTCCAAGTTCTTCCACTCTGTCAAAGAATCCCTTACAGAGTTCCCATCTCTACAAAATCAGCCTTCCTAAAATCTAACACCTTTGTTTTTGTGTGCGATGAGTCAGTCGCTGTCTTTATTTTGAACCATACTGCTTGATGGTCACTGGATCCCAGATTTTCACCCACATTTATGTCAGATATTCTGTCACCGTTTGTAAGTATTAAGTCTAGTATTGCGTCCTTACGAGTGGGCTCCCTCACCAATTGCTGGAGGGATGCTCCTTGCAAGGAATTCAGCATGTCCCTACTTCTGGTGGAACTTGCAACAGGCAGCTCCCAGTTTACATCAGGTAAATTAAAGTCTCCCATGATTATCACCTCTCCTTTTAATGCCATTTTATTGATGTCCTGCAATAGGCTCTTGTCTAGTTCCTCTTCCTGACCTGGTGGTCTGTAGATTACCCCAATACGAGGAATCGCCTTCTCCCCTGTTTCTATGGTCACTCAAAGGGCCTCCGTTTTTTCTTCAATACTTTGTATTAAGGTAGTCTTTAGATTTTTTTTCACATATATTGCAACCCCTCCTCCAATTTTTCCCAATTCTGTCCTTCCTAAATAAAGTATATCCTGGTATAGCTATGTCCCAGTCATGATTTTCATTGCACCATGTCTCTGTAATAGCCACAATATCCAGTTCATCCCTTGTCATTATTGCAATTAGTTCTGGGATTTTATTTCCTAAGCTCCTAGCATTTGCACACATAGCTCTTAAAGTTGTGTTTGTGCTTCTCCTGCTGCTAGCTATGTTCAACTTTCTGCCTTTATCTATTCGGTTTTGATTGGCATTATCTTCTGTTGCAGTGGATAGGCTTCCTGTTCCATTTGCCTGCAGAGACAATACCTCTAGGTTGGGGGAGCAGATTGCTTCATTCTTATTTGGTTCACTGCCCCCCTCTGCTAGTTTAAAAAGTTGCTTATGAAGCTTCCAAACTTCTCACTTAATATTCTCGTTCCCCTTGAAGATGGGTGCAGGCCATCACTTTTATATAAGGCTCTGTCTTGCCAGGTAGCTTGACTTTGACCTAAATATCCAAATCTCTCCTCGTTGCACCAATTCCTTAGCCAAACACTGAAGTTTCTAATTCTCAGAGTTCTATCTTCCCCTTGGTGTTACAGTTACAGTGGTTGCCACCTGTTTTAGAGCAGTTCCTAACTTTCTAAATTCATCTTTTACGGCCATGACTTCAGCATTAACCAGGTCATTTGTGCCTAGGTGGACAAAGACATCCACCTCCCCATCTTTTCTTGCTGCCTTTACAATTCTTAGCATGCGTTCTTTATCTCTTGGAGCTGTGGCTCCAGGTAAGCACCTTACTTGTTTCTCTACTTTAGTAGCATTTCCCAGATGAACTCCTCTAATGATGGAATCTCCCAAAAAAAGTGCAGTCCAGTAGTATCCACTTGGGTACCTGTGGATAGAAAACATACTCACCAGCCTTCTTCAGTGCTTCTCCGGGAGCCCTGCACAACTCTAACTACGCTACGGTCTTCTGTTTACATCTGGGGCTCCGCCCCCCAACCGGGACTTAAGCCAGGTCTGAAACAGCGCTACAGAAGGTGTTAGCTGTGCAGGAGAAAGCCGGCTCACCCCACTGTCAGTGTGGGGTGAGCTGGCTCTGCAGCACAGAGACCAGCGCTGGACCCTGGATTGGTAAGAATGTTGGTGTAAAAGTGAAGTGTGTGGTTGTGTGTGTAATAAAAATATACTTTTCTGTGTGTGTGTTTTATTTTAACATTCTTTTTACAGGTGATCTGATCTGAGGAATCCGCCGACTCACTTTAGGCGGAGAAACGCGTATGTAAGCCTCAAAGAAGGAGACCAGTCATTGCTGCTAATTCATATACTACTGGCAAAAAGTTGATTGAGTGAAGATAATCTCTGATATTGTGGACCTGGTAACTTTGGCAATCCTGGGTGTGTGGAGTCCAGTATAAAGAGCTGAGAGGGGGCACATATACCCCATATGAAAGACTGCCTAAACTACACCAGGAAGGAATACCTTTATAAAACATCTATATGGCCAAAGGGAAAAATTAACTCTTTGAAGCGGGACTGGTAATCATGGGATTCCATTGCCTCATTTACATATCTAAATGCAAAGCCATGATTACCAAAGCCTCATTATAGTTATCATATAGCCTCAAAATAAGTGATATTGAATTTTATGTTTTATGTTGTCCGTCTTGTCTGTCTAGTTTTATTGTGTTAGAAGTGCACTTCAAAATTGTTTTTTAATTGATGATATTTGCTGAGAATAAATACTGTATATCGTGTTTATTAATCCAAATTTGTGCTTATTGTCCTGGGTTTAGTTGCGTCTCTTATAAAGGGAGCTGGTGATAAACTCACCGACTCCTAACCCTACAAGTTTCCCTTAGAGCTCTGACCGTAAGGGGCAGCAACTTGGACCCAGAGTAATAAAAGGATTCCCCCAATATAAAATATTAATATCAGCGCTTCTGTGTGACATATTGTCACCCCTCCAGACCTTTTTACAGGTGGACTGCAAGTCCCAGCGAGCCCATTAATGCCCTGCATTCTGGGACTTGTGGTTCTCTAAATCCCAGCATGCAGGGGATGTCTGCTGGCACTTGTAGTTCACCTGCATGAAGCAATGTTAGGAATGTGTGATTTAGTCCTATCAGGCCGGCATCCACTGGCCACGGACTCCGGCGACAGCCCCGGGCTTCAGCCCTGGACGGGTGAAGCCTGGGGGGGACCCCTTTATTGGGGAGTCCGCACTCCTCCAGGTACCCCGTCCAAGGCTGACCAGCCACGGTGCTCATATTTTGGCCAGGGGACCTTATGTAAAAAGTGTCCCCCGGCTGTGGCATGACACTGCGGGCTGTTGGAGCATGGTGCTGGTTTCAAAATATGGGGGACCCCCAGATTTTTTGTCCCCCGTGTTTTTGGAACCAGGACCGGTCCCAGAGTCCAGGGCTAGTTTCAGAAATACGGAGGACCACTACGCTTTTTGTCCCCGTATTTTTGGAACCAGGTCCGGTTCAATGAGCCCGGGGCTGGTTATGCTCATGAGGGGGGACCCCGTGCCATTTTTTTTTAGAATGAGATTTTGAGGCAAAATCTGAAATTGTTTTGCTGTTTTTTACATCTCATTAAATATGCAAATTCGGGAAAAAGTGGCTGGGAAAAAAATCTCAAAAATCACATTCTCGCATCTCGTTTAAATGTCACTCTCAGTTCCTTGTATCCTGAAGCTACAAAGCCATTACCGTGGAATAAGACATATGTTCAACTGAGAAACGCCTATTTTTTATTTTTTTTTATTTTTATTGGAGTTATATTTAAAACACAAGACACATAGAAAATTAAACACAAAGTATTGATATTATTAATGAAAAAGGCAAGAAATAAAAGAATAACAAGAAGAGGGAAAAAAAAATTAAAGAAATAAAATAAAACAATTTATACAAGAGACAAAAAAAATACGAATAAAAAATAAATAAATAAAAATCAAAGAGGAAAATGTACATAATGCACATGCGTAATATGTCAGGTAGTTCATGAAATCTACATACCCATTAACAAACAGAACAGACAGTGTGCACTCTATTAAGATAAAGTTACATCAGCGATTGCCGGATGTGTGATATTGCTAGGCGAGTACAATACTGATAGGTCCAAAGAGGTGTTGCGGTTACACGGATGTCCTTCCGATTCCCTATATACAGTCCATCTGAACTATTTGAAGTGGATTGAAGACGCTTTAGGGGAATAGGCTACATCAGAAGTTTCAAATAGGAAATGCTTATGTATCTTATTTTCAATCATTTGGATACTAGGAAGATCTGGGGACTTCCAAAGTTGGGCAATGGAAGCCTTAGCCGCCAACAGTATATGCCCGAGGAGGTATCTATCGCTAGCTGGTAGCATCCCTGGGTAGTAGTGAAAGAGTGCAACAAGAGGGTTCATAGGCATGGGTTGATGAAGTACTTTAGTTAGAAGATTAAAGACTACTCTCCATAAGGGGCTCAGGACTGGACACGACCAGAAAATGTGTAAAATAGACCCCACCCCACCGCATTGCCTCCAGCATAGCGAGGAGACAGAAGGCCAAAACTTATGGAGACGATCTGGTGTAAGGTATGCCCTGTGAACTAGCTTAAAATACATTTCGGAGTGATTAACACATTTTGATACTTTGAAACAGGAGCGAAAAATGAATCTCCATACCTCTTCTGAGAATACGTTTGGTAAATCTCTTTCCCACTGGTGTTGAGAAGGGAACTTGTTATTCGAGCTAATAGAGATCAAATGTTTATACCAGCGCGAGATACCTCCCCTTGCGGTTGTAGCATCAAAAAATGACAGTAAAATTCTAGGTATGTGGAGCTTAACTGAGGATTTAGGGAGGAAACCGCTAAGCCAGTGTCTTATCTGTAAAAATTTGTAAAAGTCTCGCTTCGGGACCTTATTCTGCTGTTGAAGTTGGGAAAAAGGCACCACGATTCTGTCTGAGAGGATATCTTGTATCGACACTAAACCTAAGGGCACCCAGGAATCTACATTCAAGTCAGAGATTAGGGCCGCTATGGACGTTAGAGTAAGTTGTGGGGAGGGTAGACAGATGTCTGTATCCACAGAGACTAACCCCCGCCATACCATAAGAGTTGTGCGGACCGCTTTACAGGTTGAGGACTGGGAAAGGGTAGCTGCTGGGGCTAATCTAAACAGATCCGGGAGGAGGATGGAGGACATTAGAGCCTGTTCTATTGCAACCCAGGGTTTGTTATTGTCCGACGAGAACCAATCCCTAGATTGGCTCAGGAGACTTCTCTAAGTTAGGGTAAACTACGCCACCCTCATCTTTGGCACATGATAGGGTGGTTTTCGCTATTTTAGGCCTGGCGCCACTCCATGTAAGAGGTTAACAGCTTATTAAATTTGTTACAGGTAGCAGTTGGAAAGGTTCGAGGGATAGTACGAAAAATGTACATCAGCTTGGGCAGAAGCACCATTTTCGCTGCTGCTATACGTCCAACCCAAGATACTTCTGTCAGGAACCAGTTTCTGTCTGTTTGGCATTTTTGCTCACTGGTGACCTCCAGTGGCAGGTCTGTTGCCATTACAGCTTTGTGTTCTGGGAGCTTAATTTATTCACTAGGCTGTGAGACATTAAGCTAATCAAGCACTTGATGGAATCACCTGAGGCCTTTATAAGCCATGCTCTCCTGGGGATCCGGGCCAGTGATAGCTCATTTCCTGTCAGTTCAGTTCCTGTCAGCTTCCTGGTTTAAGTTCCTGCTGCATGTGCAGAGAACTTCTGTCTGGTCCTTTGTTTCGGTCTCCTGTCTGGATCCCAGGATATCCTCTGCAGCTAAGCTTCCGGCAGCCCTGCATTTAGCGTTCTATATGCTACCTTGGTCCCTGGAGTGTTTGGGTTTCTCCCTGTGGCTCCAGTTGTCTCCTGCGTCAGTGTCTTCAGTGTCAGCGCCTCCTGTGTCTCCTGCGTCAGTGTCTTCAGTGTCAGCATCTTCTGTGTTCCCTGTGTCGACGTCTTCTGTGTCGGCGTCTCCTCACTCCTACGTTCAGTGTTCCTGTCCCAGGACGGAGTCCACGTGAATTCCACCTTCTCCCTCTCTTCGTGGGTCACGTAAGTGCTCCTGTGGAGCCCCGGTTCTTCTTTCATCTCTGTTGTGGCCCGCCGTGGCCGTTCCCCTCCGCGGGACTGTTTTCTCTTGTTGTCAGGTTATGGTTTATTCTTGTCTTCTATTTTTCCCCTTATCTTGTTCCTTAGTCTCCGTCAGGTAGGGGTTTCCCCTTTCCTCTCCGCATCCGGTTTTGGGGAATATCCGTTTTCTGTTTTCTTGGTTCCGAGGATTCCCTATCTCCTGTTGGGTTTGCGACTCGGTCGCGTTGTCCCGTCCTTGGCCTGGTGCCGGTTAGTTAGGGGTTCTTTCTCAGTTAGGCCCGTTAGTTAGAGCTGCCTCTTGAGATACCCCCTGGCGATCGCTCACCCCTTGTCTCCACGTAACACCTGGCTGCATCGGGGTCAGAGCCGGCGTAACTGGCTCTTTCGAACGCGGCGGCTACAGGCGAAGCCTAGCACTACCGCAGGGGTATTCCATCTGCCCGGGGGACTCAACAGAGTTAGTGTAGGTTTCGCTGTGGCCGTCCTAAACAGCGGTCCCAGCTACGGGCTCACGCCTGATCTCCAGCTCCCTGCCTCCTGCAGCACCACACCAGCATCCTCACGTCCCTGTCTCCGGACTTCAACCGTGGGTAACAACCAAATCCGTAACAACTTCCTGCAGCATCCAATCCTTAGTAAAAACTTCGAAAGCACGAAGCAGAGGGTCATAATTGGCGTCTAGAATATCACAGTCCCTAGCCAAGTTAATACCTAGATATTTATTCGTCTTAGCCTTCCAAGTATATTTATATTCCTCCTTCATACAAGCTTGCATGCTATCTGATATGTCCAGTGGGAGAGCTTCCGTTTTAGTGGTATTCAACTTGTAGTACGAAATTTTAGAATAAGTGTCCAGAATCGTATGTAGGTGGGGAAGGGAAGATAATGGATCCTTGAGACACAATAGGACATCGTCCGCGAATAAGCTAATCTTATGTGATATTCCCCCTATAACCGGTCCATGGATGAGTGCCTGAGTACGAATAGTCTCAGCCAGGGGCTCAATCGCCAGAGCAAAAATCAAAGGGGAAAGGGGGCAACCCTGTCGAGTGCTGTTTGTAATATCAAAATGTGAAGAAGAACAACCGTTTGTAAATACTCTTGCGCCCGGGGAAGAATATAGGGCCAAGATGGAACTGAGTATCCTTCCGCAGAAGCCAAAGCTCTGTAGAGTGGAGCTCAGGTAGCCCCAGTGGAGTCTGTCAAATGCTTTTTCAGCATCAAGTGATCAACTGGAGACCTATGACTTCAACTCCATAGTTGTATACCTACTACACTTACAAGGTAAGGGAGTGGTGACATTTTCTAATATACCTACACATTTGAACATTTCAATAGTACGAAACCTTTTCTGGCATAGCAAAAATATATATATTTTTTAAAATTGACCACAGAAACTTCAGTTTGGTGCATGTCATTTTTACTTGAAAAATTTCAACAAAAAGCCACTTTTTTTGTGGCCAAACATGAACAATGTGTACAAATATGTTTAAAGACAAAGAAGAAAAAGATGCAAAAATATACATGTACAAAATATCCCATAAATGTGATAATAAATGCTTTTTAAAATGCTTTATTTTTGAGATGGCTGAGAACGCGCACACCCTTCCTTGGCACTTGAGCCCAGGCCACCCCTGGTCACTCCGACGTAGGGGAGAAGTGGGTGAGCCACTCACTGGTGTGCTAGACACACTACTAATGGTGTGTACACACGGTAAGATGTGCCTTAAGATCCTATCCACGATCCGATCAGATAGGATCGTGGATAGGATCTTAAGGCACATCCGATTTGCATCCTATCTTGACTATATAGTGCAGATCTTCACTATATAGACAAGGCAGCCAAGACTTTCTGGCTTCCGATACGTGAACGCGCATCGGGATCAGATCGGGATCGCAAGGGTTTGCGATCCGATGTTGACTATAACGTCAACATCGGAAAGGAAATCGGACCGTGTGTACACAGCATAACAGTAGAGGTAGGTGCCCCTACCAAATTAAGGTCCATATGGTTAATTTGTGCCTGCATACCAATTAATGCATTTGTTTGCGCCATTAGAGCTATTTTTTGCCCAATAATGGTTTCAGTAAGGGTGGCAATATGAGTATTATGCTCCCGTATGCCATTACCTATTTCGGACAAACGGGTGTCTAGGGTAGTAGCCATCCGCACTTGTGTGCCCACAGCAACACGGACACTGCTGCTTAATCTTTTAACTTGTTGAAACAAGTTACGAATGTAGCCTTGGATGTTACCTATTTGGTGACTTTGCATCACCATAAACTCAAGCTGCCTAGTTTTAAAAGTATGCAATGGGTTAGCAATTTCTATGGGTGTAATTGGTGTGTGGGTCGATGTGGTGGGTGTGGGTTGGTTTGGGGTCACCACACTTGCAGCATTCTGAGTTTCTGATGTCGGCATGCTTTCTTCTTCAGGTGCCCAGGAGTCCACCGGGTGTAGAATGATTTCCATATCTTCTTCATCCACTTGGGATGATGTTGTGGGGTGTTGCCCTAATTGTGTTTGTCCTGTGGATACATAGAAAATGGTAAGTATTGTAGCATAATAGTGCAGTTTATTTGTAGTTAGATGTGTCTAAGCTATACTGAGGGTTATGTCACATACCAATGGGTATTATGTACGTACACATGTACCCTGTGACTTCATGTCATGGTAGCATTGGTAATAAGAGTGATGGCTGGTTGTCATTACATTCATTTCTGTAGCCATGTGGCACCTGTATATGAATGTAATGTTGGCAATTGTGTATGTGAAATGGGTGTGTGTACTGATGTGTAATGCTGCTTTTTTGCTTCCCCTTACATGCAGCCTCTGCTTCTGTGGCATGTTTTCTGGGGCGCTGCGGTGCGTTTGCACTTCGGGGCGGATGATCTGCAAAGGTAAAAATGGACAGACTTTATGGACCATGCATGGGCAGCATTTATGAAAATTATTAAAACTTATTGAGTGCCATTAAAAATCTTGCATTGGACTGTGGACTGGCATGATATGTTTGGTATATAGGCGATTATGGTATACCACAAGGAGACCTAAAAGTGTGGGCTCACATCCATGTTAAGCTGGTACAGAAACTGGTATACATTTGTAGAAATGCAGCAGGTGTGGAACTACATGGCCCAGCATAATGAACAGATTGTATTTATGCTGGGATATGTTGTTCCATACCAGTACTATTGTTATGCAATGTAAAAATGATGTAAAAAAAAATTATGTATTATGTAAAAAACATTGCAATGTATGGGTCAGTTGTACATTTGTTCAACTTACCAGCGCAGGGTGGCGTTGGTGGCCTATCAGCATCTGCCACATGGAGGCCAGGAAGCACCTCGGAAGGTATGATCCTCCTCAGTTTCTTCTCATAGCTGGTAAAAGATACTGGATTTGCAGGTCCTCCCCCAGTGCGGGTAGCTTCTTTGATCTCAGCGCCCATTTTGGCCTTCAGGTGCCGCTTAATATCATTGAAGCGCTTCTTCACATTTTGGACAGTGCGCTTGTGGTTGCTCACTGCATTGACGGCCTGAGTAATGGCCAGCCACATGGCCCTCTTACGCTGTGCAGTGCTCTTATTTTGGTGTTTTCCCAACAGCCAGTCATATACGGGTAGCATGGCCCTCACTAATGCCACATTCTCCTCATATGCGAATCTGACCTTGTGGCCACTTTGGGTGCGGCCAGTATCTCCATCCTCCTCCAGCTCCTCCATGGCCAAGTCCGCCTCCTCCTCCAGGCCAGTCTCCTCCTCCTCCTCCTCACCTCCATCTTCCCCCACTTCACCAAAGTCGACCTCTGAGATGTGGGCCTCCTCCTCTGTCTGGGTGATGAACACATCCTGGGTGAGAGAATGTGATAGCGATGCCAGAGGGTCCTCCACCTCCTCCATCTGGGACTGCTCCTCCGGAGCCTGTGCTGGCCTTGCTGTGGCCATGCTGCCTGCCACACTGCTGCCTCTCCCTCTGCCACTGCTGCCACTGCTGCCTCTCAGCATACCTCTGCTGCCTCTCCCCCTGGCTCCTCTGGTAGTGCTGGGTGTGACTGGCCCCCTGCTGCCTCTTACAACTCCCCTTCCACTGGTCTGTCCTCTCACTCCAATCGCTCCTCTCCATGCTCCTTACTCCCTATCAAAGATTAAAATGGTGCCAGTGCCCCTTTATATAGGGGGTGTGATGCATAATGTAGGGGACTTAGGTGGGCCAATAGGTTAGGGCAGTGGTTCCCAACCCTGGTCCTCAAGTACCACCAACAGTGCATGTTTTGCAGGTCTCCACACAGAATCAAAGGTGAGATAATAAGCTCCACCTGTGATCTTTTCAAATGTGCCTGAATAATGAGTGCACCTGCTGGGTGACCTGGAAAACGTGCACTGTTGTTGGGTACTTGAGGACCAGGGTTAGGAACCACTGGGTTAGGGGTTCTTTGGCATGCGGAGGCAGTGTTGTAAATCGCATTCCGGTTGGTCCAAAACTCGCACATGACCGGCGCATTAAATCGTACTTTTCTGTGTCATAATCTCGCACCACATTGCACCAAATCGCACTATATTGCACTTTTTATCCGCTTATGCGCATCCCATTAAATATGCGATTTACACATGAAAACTGCGGGGGGGGAAAAGTGCGATTTGCGGCGATATGGTGCGATTTTAAAAAGTGTGAAAAACTCTCATTCTATTAAATGTCACCCTCTGTCTTCATTTCTACAGTCGTCAAGACACAGTCTTCATTGCTTCAGTATTAAAAGCCACAGTCTCTATTTCTTCAGCCTTAAAGCTGCAGTCTTCATTTTTACCGCCCTAAAGCCACAGTCTTAATTTCTTTAGCCTCAAAGCTGCAGTCTTCATTTCTTTAGCCTTAAAGCCACAGTCTCCATTTCTACAGTCTTTATTGATACAGTTTTCAAAGCCAGTCTTAATTTTCTACTTATTTTCTACAGTCTTCAAGCCACAGTCTTTATTGATACAGTTTTCAAAGCCACAGTCTTCATTTCTTCAGCCTTAAAACCACAGTCTTCTTTTCTACCAAATTCATGCCAAAGTCGTCACTTCTACATTCTTCAAGCCACAGTCTTCATTTCTACAATCTCTTAGCTACAGTCCTTTATTCTTCAGTATTACAGCAGCAGTCTTCAACCTCTTCACAGTATTCTTCAGTTTCATTCTCATCACCAGTCAGCAAACTCTTTACAGTAATTCTCAGTTTGGAATTCTCCCATAACTTACAAATCTTCACAGTTTTCAAGTGCCTAGGTTGCTTCATCTTGTATTGCCTTACTTGAATGAACTATATTGTAAAGTCTTCATTAAATCTACTAAACTGTTTATTCAGTGTCCTCCATCTTCTAATAGTGATACTTCCTTTGGGATACCTCATTAAACTATTTCATGAGTAAGCATTATATATGTCCACCTAGTTTCCCTCCTGGTCTAGCTACTGCTTCCTCAGCTACACATCATCTGCCATTTCCCAAAACCAAGCCTAGTGTGACATCTTGCAGCCCAATCTGCCAGTGGTTAATAAACCTTTGGTAAATCACCGTATGACCGTTTCCCGCCATATTCCCCTCCAGAACACATGCAAGCCTGAGAGTATCGTGTGTACTCCACATCATTCGATGGTCGGTGACGCCCCATAGACTGCAAATAGATGTTTATGCTAAACTTCCATTCATAGCCCTGTGAGCGAATTCGCCCAGGGAAGGGGGACAGGGTCTGTGTGGGTGGCAGGTGGAATTTTAAGGACATGCAGCGCTGCAAACTTCGCAGCACTGCATGTCAACCAGAATCACCTCTAAATGCATTTTGTTGGCCCTGCTAAAAAGGATGCAGAATCCATGTTTATGAAATCTTGCTTTACTATAGCATACAGTACTTAGTTATGCATGAACAATATGAGGTGAATACATTACTTACTGCAAAAGTGTGGACAGCCACTTATATTCTTTTTTAAAAGTAGTCCTTGGGCTAAGAAGTGTTTCCTGATTATATTCTATGATTAAACTTTATTACCTTTGATTTGCTGTGATCAATCATTTTACAATAATCCTACTTTGCAAAATTGCTCAGAGGAATAATCAGCATCTGACACTGAAATAAGTCGCCAATCAATTGCTCTTAGTATTCTAGAATCCTGTAGACTGTCTTTTATGTTCGGAAATAAAGACAGTGAAACAAGATAGAACCCATTGCCAAATTCACTGCAGTATTTCAAAAAAGCTGCAAGCAAATTTGACAAGATTTGAATGTATCTCTACTAATATTGAAGTTAAACATCAGGGGAAATTTACTAAAGAAAATTTGTACAAAAATAGGTGTATTTGTATCCAGAAATACACTTATTTTTGACATTCACTATGCCGAAAATACGGCAATTCGTAGTCGTATTGATGTCCTATCAATACGAATACGAATTGCCGTATTTTCGGTATAGTAAATGTCAAAAATAAGTGTATTTCTGGATACAAATACACCTATTTTTTTTACAAATTTCCTTTAGTAAATTTCCCCCAAAAAGTCCACCAAAAAGTACAAAACATGCATATTAATTAAAAAGTACTTGCAAGTTTAACAATCCTATAGATTGTAAGCTTACAAGCAGCAGGGCCCTCTGACCATTTCAATGTCTGTAACAACCCAGTTTGTTTTATCCCTAATTATAAAAGCATAATGGAACCCACTGCACTCTATAAGAAACTGTTGTTAATAATAATAATAATAATCCTGTTGAAAAACCTAAATCCCTTGAAAAATATTATTATAGTCCATCAACCAATATATTGTAACCCTACAAGAATTTACTAAGAATTGGGTTTATGTAATGGTTATTACAGTACAGCTACTAATGTTCAAATCTCATTAAGAGTACATGAAAAATGACCAAACCAGGAAATGTTTAAGAAGTTGCTAGTAAAGAGAATTTATACTGGATCGCGTTTGATGAGACCTACAGGACACACATTAAAGTTGTATATGTTTATGTAAAAAAAAAATGTAATTGTATATTTTTTTTATTATTACAGAGTAAAAAAAATCAGAAAATGACACACTTTCAGTGTTATCTATAAACAAGGTATTCTGACATGCAATGTATTCCATGATGGATACCATTGCGGCCGCTGCGAACTGACAGAACTGACAGACCGGTGTCACCTCCAGCAGCTACAAAACACATGATTTTATAGATCCCGCAAACTGTGTCACACAATATTAGATTGGCACAAGACACAGTCACAAACCCCTGCTATCAATAAATGCAATGACGCGATGAGGTGTGTAATTTTCTGCATGGCTTTCTCCACAGGTATCATGGAATGTTTATTTTAGTTTCTGCTTAGTATTTGCACAAACCCTTAGGGGGCTTGATACATCCTATATGTATTCACATGACTGGTTGACAAGCAAAAAAAATATATTATTTACAGTATAGCTAGACTAACATTCTTGTTTTGAAATACTAGTTTATATGTAAATATTTTGTCATTACAGGTTGAGTATCCCTTATCCAAAATGCTTGGGAGCAGAATAATTTTGGATAACGGATTATTCCGTATTTTGGAATATTTTTATATTTGAATGAGGTATCTTGTATTTATGTTGTATAATCACATCAAACACATAAACAATACACACAATTATATTTTATTTGTGCATGAAACAAAGTTTGTATATTATCTCAGGTACCGACTTTGAATGCCAAGCAATAATTTTCTTGCACATATTTAGTGCCAGTTACATATCATGTCCCCAGTAGTGCCAGTTACATATCATGTCCCCAGTAGTGCCAGTTACATATCATGTCCCCATTAGTGCCAGTTACATATCATGTCCCCAGTAGTGCCAGTTACATATCATGTCCTCAGTAGTGCCAGTTACATATCATGTCCTCAGTAGTGCCAGTTACATATCATGTCCCCAGTAGTGCCAGTTACATATCATGTCCCCAGTAGTGGCAGTTACATATCATGTCCCCAGTAGTGCCAGTTAAATATCATGTCCCCAGTAGTGCCGGTTACATATCATGCCTCCAGCAGTGCCAGTTACATATCATGTCCCCAGTAGTGGCAGTTACATATCATGCCTCCAGTAGTGCCAGTTACCTATCATGTCCCCAGTAGTGCCAGTTAAATATCATGTCCCCAGTAGTGCCAGTTAAATATCATGTCCCCAGTAGTGCCAGTTACATATTATGTCCCCAGTAGTGGCAGTTACATATTATGTCCCCAGTAGTGCCAGTTACATATCATGCCTCCAGCAGTGCCAGTTACATATCATGTCCCCAGTAGTGGCAGTTACATATCATGCCTCCAGTAGTGCCAGTTACAGATGTACCCAGTAGT
Source organism: Crinia signifera (assembly GCF_055691185.1). Classification (NCBI taxonomy): domain Eukaryota; kingdom Metazoa; phylum Chordata; class Amphibia; order Anura; family Myobatrachidae; genus Crinia; species Crinia signifera. The sequence goes on from NC_139228.1 coordinate 76,420,143, forward strand.
GCCAGTTAAATATCATGTCCTCAGTAGTGCCAGTTACATATCATGTCCTCAGTAGTGCCAGTTACCTATCCTGTCCCCAGTAGTGCCAGTTAAATATCATGTCCCCAGTAGTGCCAGTTACATATCATGTCCCCAGTAGTGCCAGTTACATATCATGTCCTCAGTAGTGCCAGTTACATATCATGTCCTTAGTAGTGCCAGTTACCTATCATGTCCCCAGTAGTGGCAGTTACCTATCATGTCCCCAGTAGTGCCAGTTAAATATCATGTCCCCAGTAGTGCCAGTTACATATCATGCCTCCAGCAGTACCAGTTACATATCATGTCCCCAGTGGTGGCAGTTACATATCATGCCTCCAGTAGTGCCAGTTACATATCATGTCCTCAGTAGTGCCAGTTACCTATCATGTACCCAGTAGTGCCAGTTAAATATCATGTCCCCAGTAGTGCCAGTTAAATATCATGTCCCCAGTAGTGGCAGTTACATATCATGTCCCCAGTAGTGGCAGTTACATATCATGTCCCCAGTAGTGGCAGTTACATATCATGTCCCCAGTAGTGGCAGTTACATATCATGTCCCCAGTAGTGGCAGTTACATATCATGCCTCCAGTAGTGCCAGTTACAGATGTACCCAGTAGTGCTTTTAGCAAAAAAAAGGATATTTGGATAAGGGTTACTCAACCTGTATCAGGAATTATAATGGCTGTTCAGTAAATGGATTGCAAATCCTGAAAGATTCATGTTAATTAATACTAGGGATTTGCACCGGCCACTTTTCGCATTTTGGTTTTGGGTTCTGATTACCTTCAGGTTTTGGGTTCTAATCGGTTTTGCCAAAACACCCCCTAAACGTTTTGGGTTTTGGGTTCTGATTTTTTTTTTTTTTTTTTTTAAAGGCATAAAATAACTGCTAAAATCGCTGAATTTTTTCGCTCCTACGCTATATTAACCTCAATAGCATTAATTTCTACTAATTTCCAGTCTATTCTTAACACCTCACAAAATAGTTTTTAGGGAAAAAGGTTGCACCAAGGTAGCTGGATAACTATGCTATGCCACACAAGTGTGCGGCACAAACACGTAACTCATCTAGGAGTGGCACTGCAGCGGCAGACAGGATGGCAGTTTGAAAACTAGGCCCCAAAAAGACCCCTATCTGGCTTGATCGTTTTTACCACCAGCCGAGGTGTAGTGGGCGATTGGTGCAGCAATGCAATATCTGCAAAGGAGTGGAACCTTCTGACCACAGGCGATAACCAGCCGAGGAGCAGTGGGCGATTGGTGCAGCAATGCAATAGCTGCAAAGGGGTGGAACCTTCTAACCACAGGCAGCAACCAGCCGAGTAGCAGTGGGCAATTGGTGCAGCACTGAGTTGGTCTGCGAGTGTGCTGTGCTGTTTTTACCAGTTTAATATCCAATAAGACCACTATCTGGCTCGATCGTGTTTTCCACCAGCCGAGGAGCAGTGGGCGAGGACATGCACACTTTAACACACCAAACTCTTCAGTGACAGGGCCTACAAAACTGTGCCTGATATGATTGGTTTGTTTGGGCCCCCACACAAAAAAAAAACAATTCATAATATCTCTCTGTATAAACTGGTTCTACCGCGATAAGATGTGATCCTCCTCCTCTGATTCCTCACCCCCTTCAGGGTGTACTTCCTCATCCTCACAGATTATCAATTTGTTCCCGCTGGACTCCACAATCACAGGTCCCGTTATAATCTCTGGAGGCAATTCCTGGTCTTCATTGAATAATTGATAATTTATTTTTATAAACATCATGTTCTCCACATTTTACGGAAGCAACCTCCTTCGCCGCTCACTGACCAGGTTCCCCGCTGCACTAAAAACTCTTTCAGAGTAGACACTGGAGGGGGGACAACTCAGGTAAAATAGAGCCAGTTTGTACAGGGCTTCCAAACTGCCTTTTTTTCCTGCCATTACAGTTAAGGACTGTCTGACATGTCTACTTGGATGCTGTCACCAAAGTAATCCTCCACCATTTTTTCAATGGTGACAGCATCCAATGCACCGACAGTAGACATGTCAGCAATCGTTTACAGAGAGGGTGAGCGACCCGCACCATATATGGTACGTAGGATGTTTATGTAGATTTTTAGTGTATATGTGAATGGCAATGGGCCCACCTATGGGAAGTCTGTTATATATAATCACTTTCCTCCTAGGTTAAGGGTGCCGTCTACTGATTAGAAAATAGGAATTCATGTAGAGAAGAAAAAGCAAATCAGTTTCACTATGACGCACTCCTAATTCACACAAAAAAAGTGTCAAAATTGACTAAAATTCAAATATATTTATTAAATAATTTATAGTAATGAGTATCACTAACAGGTCATCATTGTTTTGATAATCATTTCAAATTTTTAATATTTATTAAACAATGTTTGACCCGATAATTTGTTCCCCTGTGTCAGGGATTACAATGGCGAAAATGTTAAAATAAGAAGAATAATAGATATAGAGAAAAAGAAATTTGTAGAAAGATTAAAATTATTCTCTGTTGGCCGTTTAGTATAGAATATTTCTGAAATAGTTCCTGTCAGTAATTCAGGTAAATACAATGCAAATTGAAATGTAATAATAAATGGGTTTTTATTCCCAACTCTGCAGCTAATATCGTCTTGTCTTTTTGTTACTTTGTTGAGTAATCAGTAAAAGTGACGCATTCACTGTATTGCTCCCACCATGGAATGTATGCTATATTAGTATAAGCTTAATCACGTCGTTCCTGTGAGTGCGTTTATTTGAACCGCACATCAGCTCAACTTTGGCACTCTAATGGGCTTAGATATCATGTGTATCCTGAGGTTATTATTTCTTTCTCAGAGGGTGATTTCCACTATGCACATGTATACATTATATTCAAGAGGTGCCCATGTGCCAGGTGGGTACCAGATATGAGAGAGGGTGGTGACCTGCCGTACGGCCTAGTACACCACTTCTATCTTCAACACCTGTTACTTCAAAACCTTTTAGTCATATTCATATAAGTGGGTGCATAAGTTCACTAACAGTGCTTATTGTGTCCATACAGTGTATAGTTGCGCTCCTTATTATGCTTATCCTTGCATGTATTCTAGCGTACATCTAGCATGTATTCAGTAAGATACACCATGCATATCTATTACTGTGATGCTCATACGCGTCTAAGCCCATTAGAGTGCCAAAGTTGAGCTGATGTGCGGTTCAAATAAACGCACTCACAGGAACGACGTGATTAAGCTTATACTAATATAGCATACATTCCATGGTGGGAGCAATACAGTGAATGCGTCACTTTTACTGATTACTCAACAAAGTAACAAAAAGACAAGACGATATTAGCTGCAGAGTTGGGAATAAAAACCCATTTATTATTACATTTCAATTTGCATTGTATTTACCTGAATTACTGACAGGAACTATTTCAGAAATATTCTATACTAAACGGCCAACAGAGAATAATTTTAATCTTTCTACAAATTTCTTTTTCTCTATATCTATTATTCTTCTTATTTTAACATTTTCGCCATTGTAATCCCTGACACAGGGGAACAAATTATCGGGTCAAACATTGTTTAATAAATATTAAAAATTTGAAATGATTATCAAAACAATGATGACCTGTTAGTGATACTCATTACTATAAATTATTTAATAAATATATTTGAATTTTAGTCAATTTTGACACTTTTTTTGTGTGAATTAGGAGTGCGTCATAGTGAAACTGATTTGCTTTTTCTTCTCTACATGAATGTCAGCAATCGTTGTCAGGTCCTTAAGTCTGGACCAGATGTCAAAAATACCCCCTGCCTGCCCTGCATCTCCACCAGCGGTTGTGTGGGAAATCACAGCTGTTTCCTCACAGGCACAGGTGTGGGAGAAAATGAAGGAGGAGCTGGGGCCGTGACATGGTCCCCTTCAGATGACAATCCAGACCAGCAGGTTTTTGCACCTTTGTAGACTTGTGTCTGCCGGAAACAGAGACCCAACATAAGTTTTAACCCCTTCCCGACATTGCCTTTTTTGTTAATTTTTTTTTTCCTCCTTGCGTTCAAATAAGCGTAACTTTTTTAATTTTCCGGCTATATAGACACATGAGGGCTTTTTTTTTGCGGGACAAGTTGTACTTTGTAATGGTACCATTTACTATACCGTATAATATTCTGGGGAATCAGGAAATAATTCAATGTGGGGTAAAAAAAAAAAAAAACGCCATTCCACAATTTTGCGCTGGTTACGCTTTTTTTGGAGTTCATAGTTCGTTTAAAATGATGGGTTATCTTTATTCTATGGGTCGTTACGATTCTGGTGATACCAAACTTATATAGTTTTCGTTATGTTTTACCACTAAAAAAAAAAATAGCAACTTTTACGGTTTTTCTAATTTGCGTCGCGTCGCCATGTTCTGCGGCTTATAACTTTTTTATTTTTCCACCTACGGACCTGGGTGAGGGCTCATTTTTTGCGGGCTGAAGTGTACTTTTTAATTAATACCATTATGGGATATGGGCGACTTTCTGATCTCTTTTAGTTATTTTTTTTTGGGTAGGCGATGCGACCAAAAAACGTAGTTTTGGCGTTGGGAATTATTTTCCGTTTACGCCTTTAACCGTGCGGGATAACTAATGTTATATTTTAATAGATCGGACTTTTAGGAACGCGGCGATACCAAATATGTTTATTTTTTTTATTTATTTTTATTTGTGAAATGGGGAAAGGGGGGTGATTTGAACTTTTAATATTTTTTTATTTTTTTTTTATTTTTACTTTTACTACAAGGCCCCCTAGTGTACTTGACCACTAGGGGGCGCAATCGCCTGTACTAGGTTCAGCCATAGAGCTCTATGGCTGAACATAGTGATTTTCAGCACTTCCTATTACATCCTGCCTCAGGCAGGATGTAATAGGAATGCTGACACGGCCAGCACAGGGGTCTACATTAGACCCCTGGCTACCATGGCAACCGATCGGCACCCTCCGATCTCGCCGCGGGGGGCCGCGATCGGCGCCGGAGGGGGGCGCCCCCCTCCGATCAGCTATTTAAGCACTGCGGGCGCTTTGCCCGCGGTGCTTAAAGGGTTAAACGGCCACGATCGGCGAACTCGCCGCTCGTGGCCGTGAGAGCAGGTGCCTGGCTGTAATATACAGCCATTACCTGCTCTCTTTCAAGCCAGCTCACTCCGTGAGCTGGCTTGATTCCCCCGCAACCGACATATGACGTAAATGTACGTCATATGTCGGGAAGGGGTTAAACCGAGGATCGAGCACAATGGCCAGAACGTATTCCTCTGACTTTAACAGATTGACCACCCTCGTATCCTGGCACAATCCATCCACAAGACCAACATGATTTGCGGAATCACTACACTTTAGCTCCTCCTTCACTTTCTCCAACTGCTTCTGCAACAGCCTGATCAGGGGTATCACCTGACTCAAGCTGGCAGTGTCGGAACTGACTTCACGTGTGGCTAGTTGAAACGGCTGGAGAACCTTGCACAACACGGAAATCAGCCTCCACTGCATTTGAGTCAGGTGCAGCTCCACTCCTCTGCCTATGTCGTAGGTGGCCGTGTAGGCTTGAATGGCCTTTTGCTGCTCCTTAATCCTCTGCAGCATATAGAGGTTGGAGTTCCAGCGCGTCACCACCTCTTGTTTAAGCTGATGGCAGGGCAGGTTAAGGAGTTTTTGCTGCCGCTCCAGCCTTTGTCAGGCAGTGGCAGAGTGCCGAACGTGTCCACAAACTTTGCGAGCCACCGCAAGCATCTCCTGCACACTCCTGTCACTTCTGATGAAATGCTGCAACACCAAATTTATTATTACTGGCATTGTCTGACACCACAAATCCCCAGGAGAGTCTAAGGGGGGTAAGCCACTGGGAGATGATTTCCCTCAGTTTCTCTAAGAGGTTGTTGGTCTTGTGCCTCTTCCTGAAACCGGTGATACACAGCGTAGCCTGCCTTGGAAGGAGCTGGCATGCAGGAGATGCTGCTGCTGCTGTGGAAGGCGATGCATCTACCCAGTGGGCTGTCACAGTCATATAGTCCTTAGTTTGCCCTGATCCACTTGTGCACATGTCCGTAGTAAAGTAGACAGTGGGTACAGTCGCATTTTTCAGGGCACTGAGGACACTTTTTCTGACATCCCTGTACATCGGGATTTGGTACCGAGGACACAATACCTCCATCAACCGTCTAAATCCCACTCCACTGATGGCGGACACCGGACGCACATCTAACACCAACATAGCTCTCAAGGCCGCAGTTATCCGCTTTACCATAGGATGACTGCTGTTGTATTTCGTCCTCATGGCAAACAACTGTTGGACGGTCAATTGCTTAGTGAAAGACGTAGCGGTCTTACAACTTCCCCTCTGTGATGATGACTGACTTCCAGGAGCAGCAGCAGCGGCAGTAATAGTAGGCGTAGCGCTGCAGGATCCTCTGGAGGAATCTATGAAGTCAGTCATGCAGGTGACATGACCTACAGGACTCCCCCCGATCTGGATCGAGGACGCATTTGACGAGGAGGGAATTGGTGGTGTGCTTTTCAGGCGCTTAGCTCCAAATGGAGGACCAAGGGATTTAGGTGTCCCTGGACAGCTAGCCTCAGTTCCTGAACTAAACACTGATTTACAGTATGAAGGTTGTTTAGGTGATGTAGAAGGGAGGATGTCCCTAGGTGGACAAGATCTTTACCCCTGCTTATTGGAGTTTTACATACTGTAAGCTACAAATGGCACTACATTTGTTGTCTGGATTCAGATAAAAAAAATTCCAGACCGTAGAGGTGGATTTATTGGTCCTCTGCCCAGGCATGACGATGGACTTTTTCATCCCATGGACAACAACTCCCCCCCCCCCCAGGTGCCTCATTCCCCCCTGGTGCGTCATTTAAGCAAACAGCCACTGCATCCTCCTTGTCAACTTCCTCCTCAGCGCCAACTACATCAATATCCTCGTCCTGGTGGACAACATCACCTTCATTAATAAAATCTGGAAGTAGACTTTGGGTGATCCTTCCAGCATATGCAGAGGGAGTACTGCAAATGGTGGAAGGAGCCACCTCTTCACGTACAGTGATGGGAAGGTCTGGCATCACAACCACCGACACCCTAGGACTCTCCTTGGGGATTTGGGATATGTCTTTAGAAGGCAGAGTTGTTTTCTGAGTTTTTTTAGTCAGTGTCAGCCTAACTCTCTTAAATTTACTATTGGGCGGGGGAGGGGGGAGGAGGAGGACTTTGATCATCATGTGAAGCAGAATCACTAGTCATGAACTTAGGCCATGGCCTTAGCCATTCCTTGCCACTCCGTGTCGTAAATGGCATATTGCCAAGTTTAAGTTTCTCTTCCACCAATTTACATTTACTTTTTTGAATCCTTCTACGGAACTTTGGTTTCGATTGTACATGCCCTCTACTTTCACACTGGGCATCGACCGTGGCAGATGACGTTGTTGGCATTTCATCGTCTATGTCATGACTAGTGGCAGCAGCTTCAGAACTATGAGGAAGTGGATCTTCATCTTTCCCTATTTTTTTATCTTCCATATTTTGGATCTCCATTATTTTTGTGGAGGTATGTCACAGGACAGCACCACTGGAGTGCAATTAATATACAGATATGGCAGTACTAGGCACCAGACAGTAGATACGGCAGTACTAGGCACAAGGCAGGTAGATACGGCAGTACTAGGCACAAGACCGGTAGATACGGCAGTATTAGGCACAAGACAGGTATATATATACGGCAGTACTAGGCACAAGACAGGTAGATATGGAAGTACTAGGCACAAGACAGGTAGATACGGCAGTACTAGGCAGTGGGCACAAGACAGGTAGATACGGCAGTACTAGGCACCAGATGGTAGATACGGCAGTACTAGGCACCAGGCGGTAGATACAGCAGGAATAGGCTCAAGACAGGTAGATACGGCAGTACTAGGCACAAAGACTTACTAGGCACCAGATTGTAGATATGGCAGTACTAGGCACAAGACAGGTAGATACGGCAGTACTAGGCAGTGGGCACAAGACAGGTAGATACAGCAGTACTAGACACAAGACAGGTAGATACGGCAGTACTAGGCACCAGACGGTAGATGCGGCAGTACTAAGCACAAGGCAGGTAGGTACAGCAGTACTAGGCACAAGACAGGTAGATACGGCAGTACTAGGCACCAGGTGGTAGATACGGCAGTACTAGGCACAAGACAGGTAGATATGGCAGTACTAGGAACCAGATGGTAGGTACGGCAGTACTAGGCAGTGGGCACAAGACAGGTAGATACAGCAGTACTAGGCAGCAGACGGTAGATACGGCAGTACTAGGCACAAGACCGGTCGATATGGCAGTACTAGGCAGTGGGCACAAGACAGCTAGATACGGCAGTACTAGGCACAAGATAGGTAGATATGGCAGTACTAGGCAGTGGGCACAAGACAGGTAGATACAGCAGTACTAGGCACCAGACGGTAGATACGGCAGTACTAGGCACAAGACAGGTAGATACGGCAGTACTAGGCACCAGATGGTAGATACGGCAGTGTTGGGCACAAGACAGGAAGATACGGCAGTACTAGGCACCAGATGGTAGATACATTAGTACTAAGCACAAGACAGGTAGATACAGCAGTACTGGGCAGTGGGCACAAGACCGGTAGATACGGCAGTACTAGGCACCAGTCAGGTAGATACGGCAGTACTAGGCACAAGACAGGTAGATACGGCAGTACTAGGCACCAGACGGTAGATACGGCAGTACTAGGCACCAGACGGTAGATACGGCAGTACTAGGCACAAGACAGGTAGATACGGCAGTACTAGGCAGTGGGCACAAGACAGGTAGATACGGCAGTACTAGGCACCAGACGGTAGATACAGCAGCACTAGGCACAAGACAGGTAGATACGGCAGTACTAGGCACCAGATGGTAGATACGGCAGTACTAGGCACCAGAAGGTAGATACGGAAGTACTAGGCACCAGACGGTAGATATGGCAGTACTAGGCACAAGACAGGTAGATACGGCAGTACTAGGCAGTGGGCACAAGACAGGTAGATACGGCAGTACTAGGCACCAGACAGTAGATACAGCAGCACTAGGCACAAGACAGGTAGATACGGCAGTACTAGGCAGTGGGCACAAGACAGGTGGATACGGCAGTACTAGGCACCAGACGGTAGATACGGCAGTACTAGGCACAAGACAGGTAGATACGGCAGTACTAGGCAGTGGGCACAAGACAGGTAGATACGGCAGTACTAGGCACCAGATGGTAGATACTGCAGTACTAGGCACAAGACAGGTAGATACAGCAGTACTAGGCACCAGACGGTAGATACGGCAGTACTAGGCACAAGACAGGTAGATATAGAAGTAGTAGGCACAAGACAGGTAGTTACGGCAGTACTAGGCAGTGGGCACAAGACAGGTAGATACGGCAGTACTAGGCACCAGACGGTAGATACGGCAGTACTAGGCACCAGGCGGTAGATACGGCAGGAATAGGCACAAGACAGGTAGATACGGCAGTACTAGGCACAAAGACTTACTAGGCACCAGATGGTAGATATGGCAGTACTAGGCACAAGACAGATAGATACGGCAGTACTAGGCAGTGGGCACAAGACAGGTAGATACAGCAGTACTAGACACAAGACAGGTAGATACGGCAGTACTAGGCACCAGACGGTAGATTCGGCAGTACTAAGCACAAGGCAGGTAGGTACAGCAGTACTAGGCACAAGACAGGTAGATACGGCAGTACTAGGCACCAGGTGGTGGGTACGGCAGTACTAGGCACAAGACAGGTAGATATGGCAGTACTAGGAACCAGATGGTAGGTACGGCAGTACTAGGCAGTGGGCACAAGACAGGTAGGTACGGCAGTACTAGGCAGCAGACGGTAGATACGGCAGTACTAGGCACAAGACCGGTCGATATGGCAGTACTAGGCAGTGGGCACAAGACAGCTAGATACGGCAGTACTAGGCACAAGATAGGTAGATATGGCAGTACTAGGCAGTGGGCACAAGACAGGTAGATACAGCAGTACTAGGCACCAGACGGTAGATACGGCAGTACTAGGCACAAGACAGGTAGATACGGCAGTACTAGGCACCAGATGGTAGATACGGCAGTGTTGGGCACAAGACAGGAAGATACGGCAGTACTAGGCACCAGATGGTAGATATATTAGTACTAAGCACAAGACCGGTAGATACAGTAGTACTGGGCAGTGGGCACAAGACCGGTAGATACGGCAGTACTAGGCACCAGACAGGTAGATACGGCAGTACTAGGCACAAGACAGGTAGATACGGCAGTACTAGGCACCAGAAGGTAGATACGGCAGTACTAGGCACCAGACGGTAGATACGGCAGTACTAGGCACAAGACAGGTAGATACGGCAGTACTAGGCAGTGGGCACAAGATAGGTAGATACGGCAGTACTAGGCACCAGACGGTAGATACAGCAGCACTAGGCACAAGACAGGTAGATACGGCAGTACTAGGCACCAGATGGTAGATACGGCAGTACTAGGCACCAGAAGGTAGATACGGCAGTACTAGGCACAAGACAGGTAGATACGGCAGTACTAGGCAGTGGGCACAAGACAGGTAGATACGGCAGTACTAGGCACCAGACAGTAGATACAGCAGCACTAGGCACAAGACAGGTAGATACGGCAGTACTAGGCAGTGGGCACAAGACAGGTGGATACGGCAGTACTAGGCACCAGACGGTAGATACGGCAGTACTAGGCACAAGACAGGTAGATACGGCAGTACTAGGCAGTGGGCACAAGACAGGTAGATACGGCAGTACTAGGCACCAGATGGTAGATACTGCAGTACTAGGCACAAGACAGGTAGATACGGCAGTACTAGGCACCAGACGGTAGATACGGCAGTACTAGGCACAAGACAGGTAGATATGGAAGTACTAGGCACAAGACAGGTAGATATAGAAGTAGTAGGCACAAGACAGGTAGATACGGCAGTACTAGGCAGTGGGCACAAGACAGGTAGATACGGCAGTACTAGGCACCAGACGGTAGTTAAGGCAGTTCTAGGCACAAGACAGGTAGATATGGCAGTACTAGGCACCAGACGGTAGATACGGCAGTACTAGGCACCAGGCAGGTAGATACGTTGACAATACGAGTATACAGAATGTGCACCAGCAGAATTTATAATAATTAATTATATTGCAGTACGTACTGGTTGAGCAGTGCCCCAGTCCAGCAGAATTATTTATTATAGTTCCAGGCAGCACTGCAGGACAGGTATTATTTTTTAATTAAATAATATAGCAGCCTAGTAGGTAGGTAATACTAGTCTACTAGGTACTTTGGCAGTAGCACTGGCAGTGGGCACCAGGCAGGTAGATAGAGCAGTACTACTAGGCACAAGCCAGGTAGATACGTCGGTAATACTAGTATATGTGCACCAGCAGAATTTATAATAATTAATTATTAGGTACTGGATGGGCAGTGCACCAGTCCAGCAGAATTATTTATTACAGTTCCAGGCAGCACTGCAGGACAGGTATTATTTTTAAATTAAATAATATAGCAGCCTAGTAGGTAGGTAGTACTACTAGGTACTTAGGAAGTAGCACTGCCAGTGGCACAAGTGGACTGAGTAGGTACTGGCAGCCTCTATTCAGTGCAGGCACTAGCAGGCAGCACCAATATGTATGTATATCCCTAGAAGGGGAATTGTTTTTGGACGGATTAGCGAAAAAAGTATCCAAGAACCTTCAAATCCTAAGGTAAAGGTTCCAGTATATAAATAAATCACAGCTCCAGAAGGGGGGTCTGATTGTAATTCCATGCCTGGTATATTCTAATTTGTATATATGCCCACAGCTATCCGTTCATTTATATATGGACTAAAAAGTCCTCTGCACAGATTGAAATTTTGAGACAAGGTCTTAAAGCTACAAAATGTAATTGCCTTTCTGGACTATCGATTGTGAATGGTGTAATCACCCAAATAGAATTGACATAACACTTGTAAAGAGTCCTTCCCTTTAGGAATTCCCTATTTTTACGTAAATTACACTTCGAGTTATCAGAGTGATATCTAAAAAATGGTACATTTTTTCCACCAGGCACCTCGGAAAGGACTTAGTACATAAAAATCTTGTTGGAGTTACATCCTATTCAAGAAAAACTGTGGAAATTGTATCTATGCTTTTTGGTATGTCTTTTATCCACAAACCACATGGAAACCTGTTTTTCTTTCTTTCTTCTTCCTATCACCTGTTATTCTATCTTCCCGTTATGTATCAGATCATCAATCGATGTACTTAAATGTTAGTCTAATACTTCCTATAAAAGTAAAGTTTGTATACCATGTTATTATTAAACTAATGGATGTATGAATTGTCATATATAATAAAAAAAAAAAAAGAATATTTATGTATTTTTTATGTTCATAGCGAAACCCTGATGAAGTCCCATGTGGGGACGAAACGCGTCGGGCTCGTCTATTTGCTGTTGTGAATTGTACCACTGAACTTTTTATGGTCTGAAACAATTACCACTATCATGTGGAACAAGAGACATTTTAATAAATTTATATGAACTTTGGACTTTACTTTGATTGTTCTGAAATCTGTCAAAAGGCTATACAGACCCAATCACTAAAGGTCTAAATAAGGGGCGCCAACTTTCAATTGCTGTCTACATTCTCCTTGTCCCCATCCAACAGGGTTCTTTGTAAGTCCGGCAGCCCAAACGTAGTATTACAAAATAAGTGGAGCGAAACAAGAGTCTGTTCTCTCTCTCTCTCTCTCTCTCTCTCTCTCTCTCTCTCTCTCTCTCTCTCTCTCTCTCTCTCTCTCTCTCTCTCTATATATATATATATATATATATATATATATATATATATATATATATATATATATATATATATATATATATAAAATTATTAATAATATTCTAATATATTAGGTACAGCACAGCACCAGAGGTATGCCCCAGCACAGAGGAGACAGTAGTTCTACAAGTACACAGTTAGAGCCAACTGTCCTCCTTGCTAGGGAGAGCCCATCCTAAGCAGAGAGGAGAACAGAGTACACAGCAGCACTAAGGGAGACAGCCCCAGCAGACAGCCCCAAGCTCAAGTTTAAGTCCCAGCAGCAGCACCAACACACCCTCTCCCAACCCACTACTAGACTGGAGTGAAGATGGCGGGCGCCGCTATTTAAAGCCTCGCAAAATCTGGCGCCGGGCGATGATGTTTTGCCCGCGCAGCCGGACCCGAGTCAGGCGGGAATCTCTGAGCGCTGCTCAGAACCGTGCTCGGATTGATGACGTTCGTGGGGGCTCGGATCTCCGAAATCCGAGTCCGCACATCTCTAATATATAACATTGAATGGCACTCCAGGACTTTCATGAAGTAAGAAGAAACACTAGGAGTTAACCTATATATATCTGTTATATGTATATATATATATATATATATATATATCAGTATATTTTTTGGGGATGGTCCCGCACCCCGTCCCTTGGCCGGTAGTGTCTCGCGGAGGGGGCAGTTGGGAGTCCCCTTAGCATGAAGCAATACTATTCTAATCAGCAGTGCAGAGGATGAAAAGGGGCGTGGCCTGGCAGGGACATCATTTGCATAGGACCACGCTTTATACAGTGGAGAAGTTGGGTGCCGAGGTTTGAGGATATAACATCTGAGTTTATTTGCTGCAGCTTATTTATGTGCTGTAAAAACCACCTGTCAGTCATAGCACTGCAGTTGTGTTGTGCTACAGATTTGCTGCATATAGAGTAGCAGCTTACTGTAGCATGAACCGCAAGCATCCGCATCACTGCTGGCTCTCATTGTAGTGCACAGCATAGTAGGAACATGTGATCGTATATGTGTCGCTATGCTGCATGTTGTACCCATCTGTAATAAATGTGTTATATTACCAGGGCCGGTACTAAGGTGTTCGGTGCCCTCCTGCAAACTATAAAGTTGCGCCCTCCCATACTTTACAAAGGTACAGCGTACACCAAAAGAAAGACGTGTGGTCTCCCAAGGAAGGGGTGTGGCCACACAATAGTACTTAAACATCCTAGCATCTGATGTGTGTGACCTCTAGCATGTATATACATCACATTTCAAAACTTACAAACTAAACCTGAAATAAAGACTCGGAGACTTAGGTTTGGCAGAAATTGTTAGCTGATTTATTTTAGCACTTTTAAGCTAGATTAATTTATTAATAATTAATTAATTAATGGTGGCCCAGAAAGAACGGCTAATTAACTAAGCTCCACCCACACAATCTGCATACGTAATCAAGCCTACCCTAACAAGCGGTATCCGCTCGACCTACTGCATTGACTACCCACCCATCTGATGGGTTCGCTGCCCCCCGAGCGGGAGATCGAGCGAAGGCCTAAGCCAATGAGAGGCGAGCGCACCGAAAAGCAAACATATACGTAGCATCATCAATTGAATAAGAACTAATTCTATTCACCTGCCGTTCTTTCCCGCCTATCAGCCAACGCGATTAACACCCACCCAACCATAATAACACAAGGGAGGGAGGGCGGGAAAACTTTCAGGAAAGAGAGAAATACTCCTCCCTTTCCTGCCCTGATATCCCAGCTAACACTGCCCTTCCCTAAGTCCTTATTGGACCACCGAGTCACATGCTTCCCTAGGTCACACAACAGTCTTGGATGTTTAACCCACTCCATGCCTATTGCAGACATTACGTTATTCTAAACATCCTAGCATCTGATGTGTGTGACCTCTAGCATGTATATACATCACATTTCAAAACTTACAAACTAAACCTGAAATAAAGACTCGGAGACTTAGGTTTGGCAGAAATTGTTAGCTGATTTATTTTAGCACTTTTAAGCTAGATTAATTTATTAATAATTAATTAATTAATGGTGGCCCAGAAAGAACGGCTAATTAACTAAGCTCCACCCACACAATCTGCATACGTAATCAAGCCTACCCTAACAAGCGGTATCCGCTCGACCTACTGCATTGACTACCCACCCATCTGATGGGTTCGCTGCCCCCCGAGCGGGAGATCGAGCGAAGGCCTAAGCCAATGAGAGGCGAGCGCACCGAAAAGCAAACATATACGTAGCATCATCATTTGAATAAGAACTAATTCTATTCACCTGCCGTTCTTTCCCGCCAAAGCGGGGACTCTGAGCCCAGAATCCCCGCCCGGCCACCAACCTAACGCACTGAGCTACAACCAGAGATAGATCCTCCAAAATTAATGAACCATCCCTAACCAAATGCACCCCGTTAGGCAGGAAGACCTGATGGAACCAAAACCTAATCCTCTCCTGTGGGTCAACAGCACCTCTGGCAGCTAGAACCCACTGTGCCACCGCCGATATAGCTGCTTCCGAGCCTCATTTGAAGCCTTACCATTTCTAGCATCTCTCAAAAAGGAGTCGGGGAAACAATTGGAGACCAACCAAGGTGCAGAAAAACCAAGCTGTATTAATGGCTGCAAGATCACTCAAGATCAAGGCCGACAGCTTCAATCGGGGACATTTTCCCAAATTGTTGCCTCCAGCTGAAGTACCAAAGTCCTCAGACACTGGCGGATGTTCACCTCAAGGAACGCCTCTAAACTCAAGCCAGTACGGCCCTCGAACTCCAAGCCACCAGACTAACAGAGAATTCGCAACCGGCCTACCCCCAGATGAGGCCCAGCCGGCTGCCCAATACACAAATAAATGCTCAACTATGCACACTCTGAGCCTATCCTTCCCCATACCTCTAAAGGAGAAGCTATAAGAGGAGACTAGTAGTATTTATATTAAAGGGTTGACCTAAGTATAATAGGAGGATCTGCCAAAAAGAAAATAAATTTGTTCTGTTGAAGCACAATTTTAGGTGCTTAAGACATGCTCCAATACCAATTGAAGCCATACCAGGAAACAAAGATGGAAAGAGACAAATAGGGGGAGGGCAAGGTAATGGAAGGGTATAAGGAAAAAACGGGTGTACTCGGCCAGAGAAAAAACGACTGGACCTGCTGAGGGACTCTTAATTAAGACTATAGCCGAATCAGAGTGATCAAATTCAGTCCGTCAGTTCAGGCAAAAAGCGAGAAAACTCCGGACGCTGGCCCAACAGCAGAGCGTAGCTAATCCCCGAGTAGGATGGACAAGGATGGGGGAATAAACAAATGACCTCAATCAAACACATACATACAAAGCGCAAGGACCTACAGCGCAGTAGGTGAGGCCTAATGTACTATTTAAATTGGCGGAGCGCCATCTTCCTAGCGATTTAAAGCTCGACAAGGCCAATTGAGCGGCTATAGCCGATGTGGCAGCCCCAAGGCAGTGGGAATGGATTCCAAATTCCCAATGGAAACTCGCTGGACAACGCCACCTCGACCCAGCAAACTGACATCAGGTCATCAGAGAGCCACCAAACTGCAGGAGCCAGAGCCTGCAAAGGAAAGCCTGACCAGTGTATAAATGTTTGCCAAGGCCACTGGGAGGATGACCTAGGGCACCACAGGAACCAAGGACACACTTCGGCCCCCAGCCGTCAGATCCATCTCGGCCGCCTAATCTTAAACCCCCCGAACCCCCGGGGACTAGTCGGATATCTGATGCCAGCAAAAAACGCAGCGCGGGTCCTAGAAAGCACTACCAGATAAAAAATTTTTTTTTTTTTTTCATCTTCCTAAATACTCCTCCCTTTCCTGCCCTGATATCCCAGCTAACACTGCCCTTCCCTAAGTCCTTATTGGACCACCGAGTCACATGCTTCCCTAGGTCACACAACAGTCTTGGATGTTTAACCCACTCCATGCCTATTGCAGACATTACGTTATTCTTCAAATTACACCAATTATTCACATTCTACAGCACCGGTGCCTTAACTAGACATTTTGGTGCCCTGTGCCAGAAAGGGAATTGATGACTGCCCTTCCACCTTAGACAAAAAAAATGTAGGAGCGTGGCTTCATGGGAAGGAGCGTGGCCATATAAAAGTACCAATAACCACGTAATGCCCATTACACATTATGCTATACACCGTAATGCCAATTACACATTATACCACACACAGTAATGCCCATTATACATTATGCCACACATCATGATGCCCCTTACACAATATGCAGCACACTGTAATGCCCATTACACATTATGCCACAAACCATATTGCCCATATGACATAATGACACACATTATGCTACATGTAATGCCCCAAGTACTCCTGCACATGCCCTCAGTAGTATCGCTACTTATATAAAATGCCCACAGTTGCCAACAGTAGTAGCACTGCTGATACATAAGCCCACACCAGTTGGTGACAGTAGTAGTGCTGCTTATACATGATTCCCACAGTAACCGATGGTAGTAGTGCTGCCTATACGTATGCTCACACCAGTTGCTGACAGTAGTAGCGCTGCCTATATATTCAGTATGCCCGTACCAATTGCCGACAGTAGTAGTGCTGCCAATACATATGCCCAATGCCAGTTGCTGACGGCAGTAGCGCTGCCTGTACATATGCCCGCACCAGTTGCCGAAAGCAGTAGCGCTGCCTGTACATATGCTCACACCTGTTGCCAATGATAGTAGCGCTGCCTATACATATGCCCACACCAGTTGCCAATGATAGTAGCGCTGCCTATACATATGCCCACAACAGTTGCTGACAGTAGTAGTGCTGCCTATGCATATGCTCACACCAGTTGCTGACAGTAGTGCTGCCGATACATATGGCCACACCAGTTGCCGACGGCAGTAGCGATGCCTATACATATGCCGGCACCAGTTGCTGACAGTAATATCACTGCCGGTACATATGCCCACACCAGTTGCCGACAGTAGTAGCGCTGACGATACATATGCCCACACCAGTTGCCGATGGCAGTAGCACTGCCTGTATATGTGCCCACACCAATTGCCAATGGCGGTAGTGCTGCCTGTACATATGCCCACACCAGGTGCCAACGGCAGCAGCACTGCCTGTAAATATACCCACACCAGTTGCCGACGCAAGTAGCGCTGCCTACACATATGCCCACACCAGTTGCCGACAGCAGTAGCGCTGCCTATACATATGCCCACACCAGCTGCTAGCAGTAGTATGCCCACAAGTTACTCACCTAATTTAGGCGGGCAGCTCATCCTCGCCTGCTTCCTTTTTCATCAGACAAGCTCACCCTTTAGCCCTGTCCTTCTGTTCTGTGTAGCCACGCCCGCTCCACCGTCTAGCTGTGCCCCCTTTCCGTCCCTGCCAATGACCAGGTGATTTAAGGAGCCTGAGGGAGCTCTGTGCTGTCGGTGCTGCTGCCTATCATGTGACAGGTGCAGCAGCAGCCGCCCGGCAGCCACAGAGGACAGCAGGGAATGCAGGGCTGGGAGAGCGCCTCTCCTGCCTGGCGCCTACCTGCCTTGCATCCTCTGCTGAGCGGGTAGCGCCGGCCCTGTATATTACAATAGGACCGGTGTACCATAATAAAGCCTGGAATCTTTACTGAGTGAATATACATTACTAGGTGATTCATCGCGCCCTACGGGCGCTCTTCACACCGTCGTAAGGGGCTGCGCCCCCTTAATTTGTGAACGTTTGTATATGAGAAATATGGTTAGAATTGTATTAAAGATGCCCTGTATTGCAACTTAGGTGTCCGCGAATCGCGGGAGGGGGGTCGCGGAGGGTGCCGCGAATTGCAGGAGGGGGGGTCGCGGGGGGTGCCGCGAATTGCAGGAGGGGGGGTCGCGGGGGGTGCCGCGAATTGCAGGAGGAGGGGTTGTGGGGGGGTGGATGCTGCAAATCGCGGGAGGGGAGGGATTGCAGAGAATCGCGGGAGGGGGGTTGCGGGGTGGGTTGCCGCAAATCGCGGGAGGGGGGTTACGGGGGCGGGGGTTGCGGCGAATCATGGTAGGGGGGGTCGCGGGGGGCGTGCCGTGAATCACGGGAGGATGGGTCACGGGGTTGGGGTGCCGAGAATCGCGGGGGGGGGGGGTGTGTGTGCCGTGAATCGCGGGAGTGGGGGTTGCGGGGGGGTGTGACGCGAATCGCCACAAGAAAAAATCAACACAGAAAGGTCAACACATGTAAATGTTGACATAAGTGTGGCACTTCATTGGTGTCCATGTCGACACATGAGAATGAATATGAAAACATTCAAAAAATGAAAAAAAAAACTTCAAAAACTCATGTCAACCTTTTTCATTGTCGACCATAGCCATGTCAGTGTTTTCCATGTGCAATTTAATTCTGGAGCTGCCGCGAATCGTGGGGGGGTGCCGCGAATTGCGGGAGGGGGGGTCGCGGGGGTGGGTGCCACGAATCGCGGGAGGGGGGTTACGGGGCGGGGGTTGCGGCGAATCATGGGAGGGGGGGTCGCGGGGGTGTGCCATGAATCACGGGAGGGGGGGTCACGGGGTGGGGTGCCGAGAATCGCGGGGGAGGTGTGTGTGTGTGCCGTGAATCGCGGGAGTGGGGGTTGTGGGGGGGGGGGGGGGGGGGTGTGACGCAAATCGCCACAAGAAAAAATTTACACAGAAAGGTCAACACAAGTAAATGTTGACATAAGTGTGGCACTTCATTGGTGTCCATGTCGACACATGAGAATGAATATGAAAACATTCAAAAAATGAAAAAAAAAACTTCAAAAACTAATGTCAACCTTTTTCATTGTCGACCATAGCCATGTCAGTGTTTCCATGTGCAATTTAATTCTGGAGCTGCCGCGAATCACGGGGGGTGCCGCGAATTGCGGGAGGGGGGGGTCGCGGGGTTGGCTGCCGCGAATCGCGGGAGGGCGGGGTTCACAGGGGTTCCGGTGGGGGGTTGCCGCGAATTGCGGGAGGTGGGGGGTCACGGGGGGTGCCGTAAATCGCGGGGGGGGGGGGTTGCGGGGGGGTGTGACGCGAATCGCCACAAGAAAAAATCAACACAGAAAGGTCAACACATGTAAATGTTGACATAAGTGTGCCACTTCATTGGTGTCCATGTTGACACATGACAATGAATATGAAAACATTCAAAAAATGAAATAAATCTTCAAAAACTCATGTCAACCTTTTTCATTGTCGACCATAGCCGTGCCAGTGTTTTGCATGTGCCATTTAATCCTGGGGCTGCCGCGAATCGCGGGGGGTGCCGCGATTTGCGGGAGGGGGGGGTTGCGGGGGGTGGGTGCCGCGAATCGCGGGAGAGCGGGGTTCATGGGGGTTCCGGTGGGGGGTTGCCGCGAATTGCGGAAGGGGGGGGGGTCGCGGGGGGTTGCCGGGGTGCCGCGAATCGCCGGAGGGGGGGTTGCGGGGGGTGTGACGCGAATCGCCACAAGAAAAAAATCAACACAGAAAGGTCAACACATGTAAATGTTGACATAAGTGTGCCACTTCATTGGTGTCCATGTCGACACATGACAATGAATATGAAAAAATTAAAAAAATTAAAAATAAATCTTCAAAAACTCATGTCAACCTTTTTCATTGTCGACCATAGCCATGTCAGTGTTTTGCATGTGCCATTTAATCCTGGGGCTGCTGCGAATTGCGGGGGTTGCCGCGAATCGCGGGAGGGGGGTCGCAGGGGGGGTGCCGCCAATCGTGCAAGGGGGGTCGCGGGGGGGTTCTTTTTGCCGCGAATCGCGGGAGGGAGGTCACGGGGGGGGTGTTTTTTCCGCGAATCGGGGGGGGGGGGGTCACAGGGGAGGGTTTGCCGTGATTCGCGGGAGGGGGGGTCGCGGGTGGTGGTTTTGCCGCGAATTGCGGGAGGGGTCGTGGGGGGGTTCTTTTTGCAGCGAATCGCGGGAGGGGGGTCGCGGGGGTGTTTTTGCTGCGAATCGCGGTAGGGGGGGTCGCGGGGGAGCGGGTGTTTTTGCCGCGAATTGCGGAGGGGGGGGGGCGCGCGGGGGGGGGAGGTTTTGCCGCAAATCGCGGGAGGGGGGCGCTCACCTGGTGGCTGTGGAGTAGCAGTGCTGGGCAACATGGGAAGGCAGTGGGTGTCTGGCACTGTCTGTGGGCTCACTGGGCTGGTTCTCTGTCACATACCTCCCAACATGACCCTCTCCAGGAGGGACACAATGCTCTGTTTCTAGACTTCCCCTTAATGTATGATTGCCATCACCTGTTTTAAACAGGTTAATTTCTCAGAAAGGTGTTCAGCACAGATGAAGGCAATCACACATTAAGAGGAAAGTCCAGGAACAGAGCGTTATAGACACAGACACCCACTTTGAGTGACAGATGTAGCCAAATATATAGGAGATTGTGTGTGGCGTAATATATAATGGGCAGTACGGTATGTGGATTAAAATGTACCGGGCATTACGGTGTGGTTTTTTTTGTTTAACAATGGGGGACCCTTCCTATTGTCAGTCCTGGTCCCCACAATTTCTGATGGCAGCCCTGTCCACAGAACTTAAAAACTGTAATGTTGGAATCTTTTACAGATATGGTAGTATAATTCACAATTACTTAGATTTGGAAATCTTGCTCAAATTTGAGTCGTACCATACTTCATTATTTATTAATGCTGAATCATATCTTTGTAAATACAGATTTTTGTACTATGCTTAGCGATGTACAATTTATGTTTGCTCTTTCTTTAGAAGTGGATGTAATGTTGCTTCACATATGCACAATGCAATTTCAATTGATTCTTTTATGGGTGAAAATAAACATCAAAATGCTTTTTATTGCAGCATTTTACATTATATACATGTGCATTTAATTCTAAGAGAGACTCTTTATCATATTTAACCCCTTCCCGACATTTGACGTACATTTACGTCATGGTCGGGATGTACTTCCCGACACATGACGTAAATGTACGTCATGACTTCAAAGTGTCACCCGCGTCTAGAGACGCGGTGACAGAGGGACGATGTCTGCTGTCCCTGACAGCAGACATCTTCCCTCATTGCCCAGGGGGGGCAGCGATGCCCCCCGCCGTGGGCGATCGCTGCGATTGGCTGTTCAAACGTGAACAGCCAAAAGCAGCGTTTACTGTGCTATGAGTCAAAATTTTGACTCTGCTGCCCCCTAGTGTCCAAAAAAATTAAAATATATTGAAATAATGATGTATTAATAAAGTTTAGATATGGTCTATGTTAGTTATTAACTATTTTGAGTGGTATGATTATTTGTCTCACAAGCAGAAAATGTAACATTTTGCAAATA